>NW_025814830.1:32520000-33720000 GCF_022079265.1 Lynx rufus | reverse complement strand
TTTGCAGGTATGTGTATGTGTACTTCATCCCTCTCTTGCTACTACACAGGAAATGAATGAGGTGCTCTAGTAGCCAAATAAAAGTCAATCTCTTCACACACAATCAGAAAATACGCTGGAAAACATGTTTCATCTTACAATTTTTCATCATTAATAAGTAATGGAATTACTCATATCTATTCAGCATACCAAATGGCATTGATTACTGAAGTGCTCACATTACCAGAAAATAATATACCCATTAAAGGAGTGGGGTGGGGTGGAGAAAGGAGGGGAAGAAACCATCCTAAGGGATAGTTCTGCTTTAGCCTCACAGAATTCAGGATGGAGGCTCCCTTAGGATCTTTTCATTGGTCTATTGCAGTGTTGTTCAAGTTTCTTCCTCCATCTACCTGCATTAGACTAGGGTTAAAGCTTAATATTTAATCAGGGTCGGGTGGAGTGGGATGATGCAGTGGTCCAGGAATCCACTTCTTGATAAAAGGGTTTACCATGAAGCTATGGAAATTTAAGCCTAACACTCTTCATTCACTTGGTCTTGAACAACATGTTCACATGACCTTATGTTTTTGTAACATTTCCAAAAGTAGACAATGTAAAGTACAAATGTGAAGAGCACTCTTTTCAGTTGGATTTCCTTCCTGCAGGTGTTATTGGAAAGGCCACAGAAAGGTATTTGGGATAAGAACTCCACAACCAGTGACACAGACATAGCTTACTATCTATATTACCATGGCTTTACTATTTAGACATCTTCACAAACATGACTTTAGTAACATGACTTTTCTATTCTATGAAACTCTTGCCTAGGAGGATAAAAGTTGCATATTTCTTTGTTGTTAGTTTCAATAGTTGAGACATGAGTCTCAACTAGAATGATGCCCCTCTGCTGAAAACAATTCCTATTTCTTTTCCTGGTTAGACTGATGTTAGTTCAAGCTAGAAATAAGTGAGCAAATGCCCATGTCTCATAGTGTGTGGAATATTTTAAAGAAATCACAGAATGTTTGTACTTTGTGTCTATAAAGAGAAAACCAAACAATATAACTTTAAATAGAAATTGCATAATTTTTTTACTTCCACTGAATACTTACTGTTCACAATAAATAGGCTCTTTGCCATGACCTGATTACTGAGTTAATTCCTTTACATTACGTAACAAGAACATTGGCCAAAAGGCTCACTCAACTTGGCTACATTGATTTCCGTTATTAGGAAAACAAAGATGAAATCTCTACCACCAACCACACCAGGGACTCGAGAGGCATGTATGTGACAGCCTTGTTCTTGGGCTGACATGTGGCCCTGGACAAGTTGCATCCTTGGACAGGATTTCTCAAAGAGGCATAAAGTCAACTCCAGACCTCCTCTGTAAGTTGGGGAAAACAAAAAAAGCAAAACAAAACAAAACAGAACAAAACAAAACAAAAAAAGCAGGTCAGGTCCGCTCAGCAGAACAGAGGGTTGTGGTCTCATACCAGTATCTGGACAAAAGCCAATTCACAAATGCTCTGGGTTGGCCACCACACCTTGTTAGCCTCACAGTATTAAAAACAAAACAAAACAAATAAAAATAGGAAGCGTTGTGTTTTGGTCAACATTTTTAAAATTGTGAGATTTTTACATACAAATCTGGATTTCTGTAATACCTTGAAATGCCCATATCTGTCACCAGTGACCCTCCCTCATCCATGGCTCTAATCTGCTGAAGAAAAGGAGCTATTGCCTCTTTGCAGTAGCCACTTACAAGTTTTACCTTACCCTGGTGTTTTTCTAACATTTTAGGGAATCCAAAGAACTTTCCTATATAATGCTGTACTTTTATTTTCACGCTTCCTGTGAAATTCATTCGGGAAACACTAATTGCTTGTCGAGGATGTATCACACACTGTTCTGGGAAGGCTCCGAGGATAAAGAGATACTCAGGCAGGCATGGTTCTAGTCCTCAAGGAACTTAAAATTCAGTGAAAAGAGTGATCTGGAGCACTTAAATAGGTATTCAGGCATTTGCTTTGTTGTGCTTTATTATTGCTTTATTTTCTCAGCCCTGTGAAAGTCAAGGAATACAGGGTGCTCTAAAGAGCATCACTGAGAGATCTGACATAGAGGTGTCAGAAAGGTTTCATTGTGAAGTGTGAATGAGGAAGTGAGACTTATTTATTTTTTATAGATGAGGGTGTCTGGGCTAGTTCCCACCCTCCCGACAATCAAAATTACCTGAGGAGCTTTTAAGAAATACAAGTTAGGAGGGAACGAGCCAGGAGGGGGAGAAAGAATTCTCATCAGAGGAAATGGTGGGTACAAAAGCCCTGAGGTAGTAAAGGGCATGGCTAACTCTGTGTACGTCTGGACTGTTTAAATATGGTCATGCGTTTCATTTCTAAAAGTGGTCATGCCATACCAAGGCTTGAAATCAAAACAGGCACTTCCCAGATGATTGATACCATGTTTTATGGGATGTCTATCTTCTGCAACAAAAACAACTAATTTACATTTCATTCAGCTGTTAGGAATCTAATTTAGACATAAGTCAAAATAAACACACTTTTCTGAAACTTTCATAAAAACATATGCCTACTTGGATATTTTCATCCCTCTACCGAGTTTTCTAAAATAGTAACATATGGTAGGATTATCACAAAAATCACTGGAACAGAAGATTCCCTTTAAGAGTCTTTTACATGCTCCTTGATATAATAAGCAGACAGTCCTTGAATGAAGTGTCAAAGGCTTTGATTGCATGGACAAGTATGTCAGTAATAATAATTATTATTCTTGCTGATTCTTCAATGCTTATAAAGCTGGCATGAAGACAATTAATATTGATACCATTAAAATACTTTTCCCAAGGTACACCATTAATAGCTAGTTTTAAAAGAAAATATTTTTATATTACTACCATGCTAACTCTTTGAAGCAGAAAGTAGCTATGGGAATAAATACAATGCCTGACACACGAATACATACACAATTCTAGCTTAGCTCTTGTGTCTAAGTCTATTAAACCTAATGTTTTCCATTTTTTCCTTCCCCTCCTCTTGCTTCTTGTTTTTCTTCTTGTTTTCTTCCTATTCTCCTCTTCCTCCTCCTCCTCCTCCCCCCACCACTTCTACTTCCCTTCCCTTCTCTTTTTATTCTTCCCCTTCCTCATTTATTTCTTCATACAGAAAACATTGGCAAACAAGACACACAACACCATAATAGCTTCAAACACACTTTATCATTTATATCATCGGAAAATTGAAAAAGAATTTAAAGGAAAGTGGCTTCCTAATTGTTTATCAATATTATTTGATTTTCAGTTGTGTCTTATCAATATCTCACAGAGTATGAGGGGAGGGCTTCACATGCACCCCTCCCCTCATACTTCCGCACATAAACGTGTAGGTTTATAAAACCTAAAGACATGTTACTTATCTTTTTATCTATAGGCTCTGGTCACCAAAAATACTAAGAAAGGTGGCTACTTGTGCAGACAGCACTAGGATGAGAATCAAGAGATTTAGATCTTTTTCAGCGGGTCTCAATCCTCAATGATAATTAGAAGTACTAGGAAATTTTGAAAAACAGAATCATCTGGGCCTCCCCTCCCCTAGGAAATTCTGATTGAATGGGTCTTAATGGGTCTTGTCTCTTATACTTTTTAAGTTTCACAGGCAGAGTTTCGTTCTGCTTCCAATTCAGACTGTGACCTTGGACAAATTACCCCTACTTTCTTAGATCCTATCTTCTCATTTGTAGTTGAAGGACGTTTGAATTGATTATGAACTCCCAAACGTGCTTGACTATTATAATCATTTGTAAAGTGTTCAAAAATATAGAATCTCTAGAATTTAGGATCAGAGAATGTATATTCTCATTCCTGTCTATGTTGCCAGCAGCCTAACTTTGAGTTTAATATGTATTTATCACAAGTTCTTTAGCACAAAATTCTAACCACCTGAAGTAACCTATAAAGCAAGTGATTGAAATCCAGGTAACAAATAATTGATAAAAAACGACCTGTGTTGAGCAATGTAATCACTCTGTAATAGAATCTACCTATGGCAGATAAATATCCCTGACTGACACAGCTGTCAGTTAATTCTAAATCATTTCATGAAAGTCTTCTGTGTTTCAACATTTCACACATTAAGTATTGTTTATTGTCAATAATTTAAACATAAATTTGGAAATCAGACTATTTTTCAGCTACATTTTCCTTTTTGATTTGTGACCAGGGGAACAAGAATGGGGAACTGATGTTTGGACATGAGGTATGTCCAGGCCAGAAGCCACTTTATTAATAGGCATACTCTCATCACAGAAGTCCCTTAATTGTGAGGCATCAATGTATGAAACATATACAAGGCATAGAAAACACTTGCTGATTAATCTCAGAATTATAAGGGAGTTAAAAATACACATTGCACAGTTTAATTCCTAAGCTAGATGCGGATGAAATTGGAAAAAAAACCAAGAGGCATAAAAGGACATAACTTAACATTTCTTGTAGACTAGTAAAATGGAAATGAGACGACAATTGTGACAGGATGGAGGGGGACAGGAAGATAAGCTCCAATCTTAGAACTAAACCATTTGAGTCATTTATTCAGTGGTTAACCTCATTCAAGGTAATGTCCTAGGCACCAAGGCACCAAAGATTATACCAAGGAAGATGTGGACTTTCCTTACATTCATAAGCCAACAGAGGAAACATTATACAGTTGATCGTTGAACAACATGGCAGTTAGGGTCATCAATCCCATGCAGTCAAAAATCCATGTGTAACTTGTGGCTCTCATGACTTAACTATTAATAGCCTATTATTGAATGGAAGCCTTGCTGATAACATAAACAGTAGATTAATGCATATTTTGCATGCAGCATGTTTTATTTACTATGTTCTTAAAATAAGTTAGAAAAAAAATGTTATTAAGAAAATCATAAGGGAAATACATTGACAGAAATATACATGTATTTACTGAAAAAAAATCTGCATGTCAGTGGAGTGCAGCTGTTCAAGGATCAGCTGGACTCCACATCACTTATGTGTATTTTTCTTATGTGCTCTTACAGAAATGTATACCAAGATTCTATAGATCAGATCAGAAAACTACCAAAGCTACTGAGGCAAAGGTAACCTTCAGATCATTATTTTAAAATATGGCTGGGGTGCCAAGGTGGCTCAGTTGGTTAAGTACCCAAATCTTGGTTTTGGCTCAGGTCACGATCTCATGGTTCATGGGATCGAGCCCGACATGGGGTGCCAATCTGAGACTACAGAGCCTGCATGGGAGTCTCTCTTCCTCGCTCTAGGCCCCTCCTGTACCTGTGCTTTCTCTCCCTCTCAAAATAAATAAATAAACTGAAAAAAGAGAATTGGAAAAAAATAGTTGTATATGAGTATGCATGTGTCTGGAATATTGAATGACCATGAGCAAGTCATTTTTACCCATTTTACAGATGGGAAAACCAAGGAATGCATTAACTGTGGGGGTTACAGTATTAATTTCTCATTAAATAATATTATCATGTCACCTTATAAAGTTCAAACCACTAGACTTTTACTTCTTAAAGGGAATAGGCTTTTTTGGGTACCATTATTTTAACAAACTACATGTTAAATAGAGGTATATATCAAACCCTGTGCTGGTCACTGGAAATTTACTGGAGACTCATACATATTCACAGCTCCTAGTATCAGATTGCATATAAATTTGTGCCTATGGTAGGTTCTGGAACAGTAAGAAAGTACATGTGAATCCATATGACCATTGAGCTTAAACACTCTAAAACTGTAAGAGATTGTTAGGGTTGGATTAACTGAAGTGCCCAGTATCGCTCTCCTCATGACCTTAACTCATAAGACAGATGGAGGGACACTGGATGTCAGTTCTGTACACACATAAAGACCAGCTCCTGGGATATAAACATGGGCAAATGACAAATGACTGTGTCTGGACCTGAGGGGTGCTGGGTAGGGGAGGGCACTGCAGGACTAGTGTAAGCCTGTTTGTTTTCTTTTCTTCCTTTATTAACAATGTGATAGATCTGAATAGTGCAGTCATCAAATTTGTAGATGGTGCAACACAGGTATCAATCTGAAAACATTTGAACCAATATAACCAGACATTGGGAATTCAGTGGAAATGAGATAATTAGAAAACTATGGAGTTAAACCAGACCTAAGGGTGTTAAAATTTGATATACAATTAGGTTGGAGAGAGAACTGCCCATGAGTAGAAAAATGGCAAGAAGCAACTTGAAATCAAAGGGAAAGGACTGGATTGTATTATCTATGTGAGTTTGGAATTCAGTGTTAATTTCTTCTTTAAAGGGTGTAGTGTGTGGCTTATTTTTTATTACTAAAATGCATGCATATGTACATGAACTAGGAAACTAACATACTCATTTGAAGAAAAAAATCACAAATACGGTGACCAGGAGACAACTTGAAAGAGAAAAGTGGGGAACCTCTGATGTCACCTGAAAAATAAGTGCTTTATAAAAGTTTTTTACTTACAAAAGAAACATTTTTGACAACAAGCTCATGATTGATTTAATTTATCAATGTTTTGCCAAGAGTTGATATTATTCTAGCCCAAAGCAAATACATTTGATGTGCTTGTTAATCTGTGTGGCCAAATCAAAGTGAATCTTTAATTTCTCGTTGGAGAGTGAAATATTTTAATTACCTGCAGCTCTCACAAGGAACTTCCAACCATCCCACAAGCATTTAGAGAAGTGGTTAAGAGTTGTCCAGATTCACGTAGCCTGAGTTTTTAATCCAATGAGTACCAATGTTTTACTTACAATGGGCAAGTTATTTTGAGATCAATATGTCATCTATAAAATGGTGATGAAAATTTCACCAATCTCAAAAGGTTTTTGTGAAAGTTCTTTGATATAATGTACATAAAGCCCTTAGCAAAGGACTTAACACATAATATGTTCTTAATTAACTATCACGTTGTAATTATTAGTATTGAAATTCTAGGTCTTCTATAATTAGAACCATGTTGTTAACTCATTTACAAACATCTTGGTACTCAAAATTCCATCCGTATTCTTCATAATCCTTTCCAAAAACAGCTATACACATGATAGGTGTGTGTGTATCATATGTGTTTGTTTTGTTTCTGTAGTGTATTTATCTTGAGCTGGATGTATCATTTTTTTATCCTTCCTGTATTTCTGTATGTATCTATTTTCACACTGTGCACCAGGACTGAGGTCCTATTCTGTCCTTATTTCAATCTTTTCTTTTTTTTTAAATTTTTTTTAACGTTTATTTATTTTTGAGATAGAGAGAGACACAGCATGAACAGGGAGGGGGCAGAGAGAGAGGGAGACACAGAATGGGAAGCAGGCTCCAGGCTCTGAGCCATCAGCCCAGAGCCTGACGCGGGGCTCGAACTCCCGGACCGCGAGATCGTGACCTGAGCTGAAGTCGGAGGCTTAACCGACTGAGCCACCCAGGCGCCCCTATTTCAATCTTTTCATGTTTAAGGTCCTTTCATAAGAAAATGATTATCCTACTTATCAGCTAACTAACATCCTGGGAATTTAAGGAAAGAACTCCTAACCATTTTGTTTCAAATAAATGAGACATCAAACTAAATCAATTATTGTTCCCTTCTCCTCCTCTCCTTACCTCTCCCTCTTCTACAGCTCTTTTTTTCTGCTTCTCTTTTCCTTTCTCCTCTTTCTCTTCCTCCTTCTCTTTGCCCTCTCTCCTCATGTCTCCTCCTCCTCCTTCTTTTACACCTTTATTACCCACTTCTTTCTTAAATTCTACACTCGAGCCCCAGTTCGCATGTAGTGATGGCTCATTCTTTCCCTCTGACCTTAATGAGACTGTAAATGTACTTGGATCCATGTCAAGGTCCTGTTCTTTCTTTTCCACTTATTGTGCCCAAATCATTACATTTGATACTATAGCTTACAAAAATGTTTGTTACTCATCAAGATAACATTCAATTTTATTATTTTAAGGTCTCTTTGTTTTTGATGTTTTAAGACCATCATTCAAGTTCATATAAGATTTGTTTTGATATAAGATTTGTTCATATAAGATTGGCATTACAATAAAATGTATGGATCATTTTGGAGAACACTCCCATCTTTATGAGAAAAAGTCTTTACATTTGTAATTTTTTTTTCATTTTTTTCTGTTAGTTTATGCCTTTTATTAAATCTGTATAGAGATATAGTCATTTCCTATAAATTTATTCCTAAGTTCTTACTATTTTTGTTGATATATCAAACAACATATTTTCAAAATTATATTTTTGCTGCTAAATAAGAGATGAAAATGATTATTTTATATTGATGTCTCCAAAAATCTTTCTGAACTGTCTAATTAGTTACAATAATTTAGAATTTCTTAGAATTCTATGTAGAGGAAGAAGTAGCAAACTGACCAAATTATCAAACTTCACAAAAGATAATTTTCAGGTAAAGGAAATGACAGGAGAAATGAACCAAATAAGAAAACATGATATGTGTGTGTACTTGTGTGTGTCCATACATGTCTGTAATGCGTAATGACGTTTTGTTTCTTCGTTCCCAATCTGCAAACTGCTTTCTTTTCTCTTATCTTGTTGCTTAGGACTTTCAGCAAAACAGTGATTAGAATCAGTCAAGAGGGCATCCTTGACAAGTTATGAAGAAAATGTTTCTAAGTATGGTAAGATTATAATTTATTATCTTAAGAGGTCAGTATAGTAAATCACACTAACACATTGTCTTTGAAATAATTCATGCTTGAATTTATCTTGGAATAAAAGTAATAAATCATAATACATTAGAATTCCAGTACGTCAATAGACCTGCTTTTGATACATGTAAGGGAATTTTGTGTTTATATTTCTAACTGAAGTTACTGTATAATTTTCCTTTGCTCCTATTGTCTTTTACTTGGTCTCAGTGTTGATAGTATTTTAGCATTAAAAATATTAAATATTGCTAACATAAAAGTTTTGCTCTTTGGTACATAATTAGATGCTCAATATTGCCTTTATGAGTTTCTCTTATCTAGTTTCTTGAGGTAAAAAAAAAATGGGACTAACAAAACCTAGTGCTCAGGGCGTTTACTAGGATTAAATAAAACAGCATATTTAAAAGTGCCTAAGGCAGTGTTTGACATGTTAGAGGATTCATTAAATGCTAGTGCACTTGCCCTTTCCCCTTGGCTGTGTGTTTTTGAAAAAAAGGCAGAAAAGGCAGGCGGTGTGATGCCTTTTTTTTTTTTTTATGGAAACCAGCTTAAAACAGTCATCAACACACAAGTCAGTGAATGTGTTTGGTTTCCATTCAAAATGTTACTTTCAGAAATACACAGAGAGTTCATTTACATAATCACTCTCCAGGCTAGGAACCTGTCCCAGAGGGGTCATCATTATTTAAATCTAAGTCAGGTTATTATAGTTCTTCCTGCTGAGCTGCTTGGCTTTGCTTTCTTCCCTCTCCCTTGACTTGCTGCAGCTACTCTAAATGGGAGCCTGACCAGCAGCTCCAGTACAGGGAGGCTGAGGGCAAAAAAGGCAGTGTTTCCAAGTGGAAGAAGCATGGAGCTCAGACCTCAGCTCCACTCCCCACTGGCTGTGGTACCTGGAGAAAATGGCTTTGCTACTCCTGAAGTGTGAACTGTAGTTCAATTGATGTATAGATTACACGTACCATTTTAACGCAAGGTAACCTCTTTCATTGTATTAGCCCCCTTCCTTCCCTGCTGCTTCTGTCCAATGGAAGGAGATAACAAACTTTAGAAAAGAAACAAAAACAGGTCAGGGCAAAGAGAACTGGCAGTGGTGGAGAAATGAATGAATGAAAGAATGAATGAATGGGATTTATTTAAACGGAAGAAGATTTTAAGTGTGAAAATCATTGTTCAGAGGAAGAGGGTAAACACAATAGTCTAAAGCCAAGGGACAAAGCAAAGGGGAACATTAAATTTATCACCAGGTGCTGGGGGTGGGGGATGTATCCAAACTGCTCAGTTAGGAGAGAGGGGATATATGTGACCATGAGGAGAATGGGGAAGGAGATGCCAATTAGAGAAAAGGATGATAAAACATGAAATATTTTGTGTCTCTCAAGTGAGAACTTGGTGATGGAAATAATGAAAAGTAAAGAGATCACACATCAGTTACCTCTTGTACTGTCCTCCTTCCTTTTTCAGTACTTAGCTGATTGAATGCTCGCTAAAACTCCTTGCAATAGGTAAGGTATTGTGTCTACTTTACTGGTGAGGAAACTGAGTTTCAGACACATTATGATGCATTTTGTCCAACACTGCTCAGCTAAAAAGTACCTGAGTTAGATTCCAAACCAAGTCCAGCGAATTGCAAACATTCTGCCACTAACCGTTCCGCATATTTTTCTCATGAGAAGCCACCCATGTTAGGTCTTCTACTTTTTAAAGACTATATAATAAGGTGCCCAGTATTGTTTATGGCATTTGCCTGTGAGCCACTGAAGGGTTGCTTCAGTGAAGGACAATTACAGTACACAGAGAATCAGGAAAGAGGTTAACAGTAACCACAGTTTAAATTTACTGATAAAGGGGTGGCCACTGAGGAGACTCTTTACAGAAAAGATGAAAATCCAGTTTGCTATAGACAGTGTCATGCTTTCTTAATCATCACACATATCATTTCTTTCACACAGTCCACAGGCGGTTCTAGAGAATCTGCTCTGTATCACATAGCATGGTGCTGGGTGCCAGAAATAAAAGGTAGTATACATTCCTTGTCCTCCTAACGGCATGCTCCCTAGCATAGTAGCCAGTAGCCATGTATAGCTCTTTAAACATACACTATTTAAATAAAACTAAACATTCACTTCCTTAGTCTCATTTAGCCACAGTGATCATATTGAACAGAGAGGTATAGAATATGTCTATCATCATCAAATGTTCTACTAGAAGCCTGCATTAGAAGTTTTTAGATCAAACTTGGGTCAGGGTTAAGATATTAAACTTACTGCTACCGCTGCCCCTAATGCTTCCAGCTAACTGTCAGCGTGTTCTAGGTGGTTTAACCCTCAACTTTATGAGGAAATAATGTTGGATAAACAGGGAAAGATTCAAAGTAGTATTTTTTTAAGTGAATATACTTGACACACGATGTTACGTCAGTTTCAGATGTACAACATAGTGATTCCACATGTTTATATATTATGCTATGTTCACAAATGTAGCTACTATCTGTCCCCATACATTGCCATTACAATATCAGTGACTATATTCCTTATGCTGTGACTTTTACTCCTGTGACTTATTCATTCCAGCACCAGAAGCCTGTATTTCCCATCTCCCTTCACCCATTTTGCCCATTCTCGATTCCCTACCTCTCTGGCAACCATCAGTTTCTTCTCTGTGTTTACAGATCGGATTCTACATTTTGTTTGTTTTAAAAATTCCACTTAGGAGTGAAATCATATGGTATATGTTTTCTCAGTCTGACTTAAGTCACTTAGCATTATATCCTTTAGCTTCATCCATGTTGTCTCAAACAGCACAAGCTCGTCCTTTTTTTTATGGTCACATAATATTCCAGTGTATATATATGTGTGTGCGCATGTGCACACATCTTTCTTATCCATTCACCCATTAATGGACACTTAGGTGGCTTCATTATCTTGGCTATTGTAAATGATGCTGCAGTAAACATAGCATAGTAATCTATCCAAGGACTAGTAAGTGATGGAGCCTGGATTCAAACACAAGTATATCTGTCTTCAGAGCTTACGGTCTCAACTTCTGGATAGTATTTCTCATACCCAAAATACAGTACAACACATGGAATAGTTGTATCCTGTGCAAGTTATAGAAGCAGTACAGAAAGCAAGCAATGCCCAGGGAAATCTTCACAAAAGAAGGCATAACAAGTAAAGGTTTTAAACTGTAAATGGGATTGCTTGGGTAGACAGGATGAGAAAGGGAAACACAAGCAGAGGGTAGAGAAAGAAACTAGGTGTCTTGGATTACCTTCTCAAGATGGTCTTATTTTATAAATTTTGTTGTTGAGATTTTCTAAACTATGTGTTGGGCAGATACTGTGAGCTTCGTATAATGCTAGACATTGTGGATATAAACTTAGATGCTGTTGTACTCTTGGGAAGTTCTGAGTTTACAGAGAACACTCCTTGGCCAAGCAAACAAATTAGGACAGCAGTATAGTAAGTCTTATTTCATATGAAAATTTATCCATTCAGTTCAGCAGCCACAGAACTTAATCGATTCAGTATGAAGAAACTGGGAGGTCAACAAATCCCACTTTGCATCCAAAGAAAGAATGGTTTTATCTGCATCCTGGAATTTTATTGTCTCAATTGTTTCAATGAAAAGGTTGAATGTAATTGCTAAGAGTTTGCACTGGAAAAAGTAAACCTTACTTTAAATACCTTGTCTGCCATTTACTACTGTACATTTTTTAGGAAATGAAAACCTTTCCAAATACTTCCATAATCTGACAAATAAAAATATTAATATTTTTATCTGAATCCTATTGTGAATATTTCATAATAATGTGTATAATATGCTTAGTATGGCATCTGGCCCATGGTATAAAGTGAATAAATGAGAGCTGTATCACTTTTAAGGAGTAGATATATTTGATTAGTTCTAAATATTAAAATATCTCTTATAAGTGACAAAGAAGTATATTTTGTTTTTACAGGACATTTTTTCCCTTCTTTTCTTACTATTTCTTTCCTCAAAACCTTATAGTACTTATGACTATGATTACAATTATATGACTCGTCCATCTACTTTAACATTTTGACCCAATATCTGATGGAATAGAAGGGAGACATGTAACGTTACTTAATAGTTAAGTAATCCTCTGTGTAACTCTTCACAACTTTGCCTTCACAACTGGGCTGCAGAATTATCAACTCATCTATTCACATTTTATGGAAAAACCATACAAAGAGTTTAACTTCTCATGCATTTTGCATTTTGTGGGAGGAAAGAAATGCACTTTTGCAAAACTAAAGTGTCTGGGTCTGGTTCATCACAAAAGATCGTATTCCCCAAATCCTGTCAGTTTTCTATCGGTTCTGCATGACTCCACATTGAACATCCAAAATGAGGTTACACAATGGCATCGCCATGGAGGAAACTGCTTAGTTACCTCAATCCTCTCAAGAACTTTCGCCTCATCCTTTCTGGTGACCTGAAGCCTGTCCTGATATTTTAATAACAGAATTACTGTCACTCTGGCTCTGAGAGCAGAAGAACTACATATTTGCTCAAAAGAAACTCTGACTATTCAAAATTAGTGGGTAAAATGAATGTAGTTTCTTTTTCAAGGTTTAATGCAGTTTTTCTGAGAAGCTACACCCTAACTATGTATTCCACACTTAAGTTTCATGGCATTAAATTTTTATGAGCTTAATTTTCATCAGTTTCTTAAATCCAAGCAGCAATTTTGGTAATAGTATATGTACTTCATAAACAACAAGTGCATATGCATAATGTTGTTTAGTCAGGAAAACCAAAAAGTTAAATTTTCTGTAATCATTTTCGAAAAAGAGTTTTTCCTACGATGATAAAAATTTAAGAATCTCATTGTGCCTCATATATTTTTATTGTACTGCCCACTGATATTAATTTAGCTTCAAAGGATTTTTTAAAAAATCTAATTATGTAGCCAGAATATAGTCTCTGAAATTTACTAAAATTAAAATATATTTATAAATATGGTTTATATTAGAAAACAATGCTCAGCTTCAGCTGACTTTATTAATGCTCATCAATGCAAACAATCTGCTTAAGTAACTACAATTTATTTGGAAATCCCCTGTATTTTAATATCTTCAGTTAATTTACTCAATTAGTAATGCTCTAAGTAGCAAAAACAACACTGTCTCTTTGTGTCATATCTACTTTTTTCCTAGGAAGTTTCAAATTCTTCTTTATAAAAGATATTCTGAATAGCATGATAAGATAAGACACACACGTGGATAATGGCTTCAGTTTTCCACCAGGGAACGTAAGGATTCATAAGATAGAATTCTCAGCAATTGAGCAGCCAATATTCACCCTCCTTTCCTTGGTTCCACCATTTCTTCCATTTAGACTTATAAAGCCATTTCCCATGAGGTAGTTACACCTTGCACCAGCATGAACAACTGTCCTAGTTAGCCCAGGGCTAAGGGGTTTCCCAGAATGTAAGATTTTCATTGTTGAAACTAGCAAATTTCTGGACAACCAGTAAGTGGGTCTTATACCATCTAATAGTCAGGAACTATGAATTCATATTCATCTAGCCATTCATTATCTACTGTGAAAATCTTTATAACAGTTTCTGGTAAGAGATGCACAGGTAATTTCCATGAGGGATTTCTTGGGGGAGAAGACATGTTTTAAACAGATTAGAGAGAGAGAGAGAGAGAGAGAGAGAGAGAGAGAGAGCATGCACGCCGAAATCAAGAATCTGTCCCTTAACCAACTGAGCCACCCAGGCTCCCATGAGATATATCCTTTTATAGTAAATTGGTAATCTAGTAAGTAAAATGTTTCTCTGAATTCTAAGAGCTGTTCTAGCAAATTAATTGAAGCCAAGGAAAGGGAATCTTCAATCTGTAGCCTGTGGATGAAAAACTAGATTTTTGAGTGGCAACTGGGACTTCAGATTGGTCGTAGTGGTGGTTGGTTTTGGGAGTGGGGGAATCAGGCCCATCTTATATGACTGAGCCCTTAACCTACGGGATCTAACGTGGGATCAGGTAGATAATGTCAGAATTGAGTTGGGTAAGTCAACCCATAAATAATAGCTACAGATAGAAGCGAACAAGTATTGATGTGGAGTCAAAGAATTACAGCTTGGGGATCACAGATTCCAAGAGCAACCAGAAAAGTGTCCTGACCACAGGGTAAAAGCAAGGTTTTTTTTTTTTTTTTTTTATGAGAAAGAAGATTTGGGGGTGGGGTGGGGTTGGGCAATTAAAAGACAAGGATTAAAGAGTTTGAAAACTGTCAATTGGAACTAAGAAGCTAAGCTACTTTTTGGTCACACATTGATCTACTATTTTACTGGTGGTAAAAATGAAACTATTCCTAGTATGCATTAGTTAACTATTCTGTCTTCAGAAAGTCCAGTTTTGTGATCAGGATGTCCATTGTTCTACTGATTTTGTGAATAATTGTTTGTAAAACAATTGCTGCTTCTGGCCCAGCCCAAGGGTCTTTTTGTGCAGTTCAAGAGGTCACTAGCCACTTGTTTTAGAAAGAAAAATGGAGCTTTTCTCAAAATGAAATCTCTCATGTCTACCAGTTTATATATTTCCACAAACTGGAATACCCAGGTGCTGTCAGAGAATTACCTAATGTGGGGAAAAACCCACTACATGTGTTTTTATAGGGTATTGTGAATTTGGTAGTAGTGTGGGGAGTAGAGGCGAAAATACAGATGTGAAGGTTTTCTAAACAGTCATTCTGTATATTTCTTGCACAGTCCTAAAAGCAGACATTTTTCGAGAAGCTCTGGTTTGTTTTATTTGAGAATGATTCTGTCTGGGTTTTAGGTTTGCTCACTGCTACTGGTTTGACACTTTGTCTAGATTCTCTCAGCAGACAGAGCAAGAAAATACATGTACATTCTGACCCATATGTACATACACATATCTATGAATATTTTTGTATGGAAGCATTTGTATTTATGTTAAGCTAAATATGGGTTTATAATGATGTCTCCAACTCTAAGCCATTACAACATAGATCATTCTAGTCTCCTACCATTGCTTATCTGTAAACTGTTACTCAGTGAGAAACTTGGCTTGTATCAACCATTAACTTAATTGTTCAATCTCAGTATGTGTGCGTACGTGTATCCAAATTGTTTCCCATGTCCCTATGGCAAACATCTTCATTAACTAGAGTATGGTGCTTACATATACTTCTTTAATTTTAGTCTTATAGACGCAACTCATTTCCAAAGGACCTTTTATTTTTTCATTTTTGAGAGAGACAGAGACAGCACGAGTGGGGGTGAGTCAGAGAGAGGGAGAGAGAGAGAATCCCAAGGAGGCTCTGCACAGAGCCTGACATGGGGCTCGAACTCATGTAAACCATGAGATCATGACATGAGCTGAAAACAAGATTCGGACGCTTAGCTGATTGAGCCATCCAGGCACCCTTCAAAGCAACTTTTTAACCCACCCTTCATTAAGGTTGTTTCATAAACTCGTAAAGCAGTTCTGCCATTTTGTCATCTACTACATTCCAGTGTGAATTCCTTCAACCTCCTGAATATTTTTAATTTACCTATGTCAATTTGCTTCCTACTATTACTAATTTTTAATTTTCCTTTTCCTTGCGCTGTGAAGTTATTTTGGTTTTGTCAAATGCCAACAGTCATGGATCCATCACTACAATATTATAGAGAATAGTTTTATTGCACTAGAAATAATCTATGCTTCATCTGTTCAACCCTACCCTCCCTCGGCTTGAAGCCCTGGCAACCAGTGTCTTTTCATTGTATCTATAGGCATGCCTTTCCCAGGATGTCATATAATTATGTAGCCTTTCCAGATTGGCTTCTTTCACATAGTAACATGCCTTTAATTTCGTCCATGTCTTGTCATAGCATGAAGCTCATTTCTTTTTATCACTGAATAATGTTCCATTGTATGGATGTACCATAGTTTCTTTATCCATTGAATTATTAAAGGATATATTGGTTGCTTCCTGCTCTTGGTGATTATGCATAAAGCTGTTATAAAAATTTGCATGCAAGTTTTTGTGCGCAAATAAGTTTTCGAATTAGTTACACACATAACTAGGAAGGCAACTGTTGGATCGTATGCTAAGACTATAGTTTTGTAAGAAGCTGCCAAACAGTGTTCCGAAGTGTCTGTTCCATTTTACATTCCCTTATCAATGAATGACATTTCCTGTTACTCCATCTTCTCACCAAAAATTGAAACTGTAAGTCTGTTGGATTTTAGTAATTCTAATAGGTGGTGGTGGTACATCATTGTTGTTTATTCCTGGAGGGCAGTTCGAGATAGCAGAGTAGGAACACACTAGACTCTCAGAGACAGCATATCAACAGCTATTTATAGAATAATTCTTTCTGAAAAAGACCTGAAAACTACGTAAACAATTCCTCTATAACAAAGGATGAAAAGCCCACATCAAGAGGAATGGAAGAGGCAGAGACAAAGCCTTGCCAAAAACTCCACTTCTAGTACAGTGTCCATCACTGGATGAATGGAATGAATGGATAAATAAGACATAGTGTGTACACACACACACACACACACACACACACACAGGATACTATTCAGCCATAAAAAAGAATGAGATCTTGCCATCTGCGACAACATGGATAGATCTTAAGGGTATTATGCTAAATAAAATAAGTCAGAGAAAGACAAAAACCATATAATTTCTTTTATGTGCATAATCTAAAAAACAAATGAACAAATAAAACAAAACAAAAATTCATAGATGCAGAGAACAGATTGGTGGTCAGAGGAGAAGGGGACTGGGAGTGGGCAAAATGCAAGAAATGGGTCAAGATAAAGTAGACTTATTACAGTGATCATTTCATAATACATACAAATATAGAATCATGTTGTGCATCTAAAATTAATATGTCAATTATACTTCAATAAAAAAATTGAATTTTTTTTCTTTTTAAAATGTTTATTTATTTATTTTGAGAGAGAGAGAGCGGGGGCGGGGGTGGAGACAGAGAATCCCAAACAGCCTCCGTGCAGCATGAGCCCAACACAGGGCTGGATCCCACAACAGTGAGATCACAACCTGAGCCAAAATCAAGAGTCAGATGCTCAACTGACTGCGCCACTCAGGTGCCCCAACAATTTGCAATTTCTAAAGGCAGACAATGTTGAACATACTGTCATGTGTTTATTTGCCTCTTGTATATATTCTTTTGTGAGATGCTTATTTAGATCCATTCTCTATTTTTTAACTGGGTTGTTTGTTTTCTGATAATGGAATTTCAAGAGTCCTAGATATATTTTGGATAAAAGATCTTTATCTGATATGTGTCTCTCCAATCCTTTATCCCTAAGTTTGTCTTTTCATTGTCTACACCATGTTTTTGTAGAGATAAACTTTTAATTTTAATAAAGTCCAAGTTACCCATCTTCTTTATCTCAAGCTTTTGGTATTGCACCTAAAACCTTATCACCAAACTTAAGCTCACCTAGGTTTTTACCTGTATCTTTTCTAAAGGCTTTTCTGAATTTTACATTTAGGTCTATAATCTATTTTGAGTTAGTTATTGAGAAAAGTGTAAGGTTCATTTTTTTAGGATATACACCATATTTCAGCACCATTTGTCGAAAAGATTCTCCTTTCTCCATTTAATTAATTTTGTTCCTTTGTCAAAGACTGGATGGCTACACTATCCAGATATATTTCTAGGCTCTTTATTCTGTTAATGTTAATCTCAGTTTATTTTTTCTCACAGATACCTTACTTTCCTCATTATCGGAGCCTTATAGTAAGTTTTGAAATTGCAAAGTGGGAGTCCTCTAATCCTGTTTTTCTTTTGCAAGATTGTTTTAGTTTATCTAGTCCCTTGAATTTCCATATGAATTTAAGAATCAGTTTGTTAATTTCTAAAAAGAAGTCTACTAGGATTTTAAAAGGAATTGTATTGAATTTATGGATCAATTTGAAAAATATTGCCACCCTAACAATATTGAGTCTTATGATCCATGAACAGGGATGCTTTATGGGATTGTCCCCAATTATTTAGCTTTTCTTTAATTTCCTTTAATAATATTTGTAGTTCCTCAGAGTTCAAGTTTTTTCTTTTGCAAATCTATTCCTAAATATTTTTTATGCTTTTTAATTGGAATTCTTTTCCTAATTTTATTTTTGGACTGTTAATTGCAC
The DNA here is from genome assembly GCF_022079265.1 of Lynx rufus. NCBI lineage: Eukaryota > Metazoa > Chordata > Mammalia > Carnivora > Felidae > Lynx > Lynx rufus. The sequence continues at coordinate 33,701,135 of NW_025814830.1, read as the reverse complement.
ATGTATAGAAATACAATTGATTTTTGTGTATTGAATTTATATCCTGCAACATCATTGAGCTTGTTTATTAGTTAGAATAGTTTCCTAGGAGAGTCTTTACGTTTTTTAAAAGATTTTTTATATACAAGATCATGTCACTTGTGAAAATATTTTACCTCTTTCTTTGTAATCTGGATCCATTTTTCCAGCTAATTTTTCATTTTATTACCTAATTTTCCTGGCTGCAACGTCTAGTACAAATTGAATCAAAATTATAAGTACACATCATTGTCTTGTTTCTGGTCTGAAGTGAAAACAGATAATCTCTCATCAGTAAATATGATGTCAGCTGTGGGTTCTTCATAGATATTCTCTGTCAGGTGGAGGAAATTTACTTTTCTTCCAAGTTTGTTGAGTGTTTTTATCAGAATATTTGATTTTGGCAGATGCTTCTTCTGCTTATTGAGATGACCATTTGTTTTTTATGTTTGTTTTTTATTCTACTTCTATAATGTATTACACTAAGATACAATGTAATACATATCGATATGATGTATTAAATAATTGATTTTAGAATACTAAGCCAACCTTTGATTCCTGGCAAAAATCCCACTTGGAGATGGAGTATAACTTCTTTTTTACATGTTGCTGGATTTGGTTGATAGTGTTTTGTTGAGGACTTTTGCACTGACATTCAAGGGGATATCAGTCTGTTTGCAGATTTATTTTATTACTATGTTTTTGATTTTGGCATCAGCTTAATGTTAACATCATAGAGGGAACTGGGAAGTGTTACATCTCTTATATTCTATACAGGATAGTTATTAATTCTCCTTTATGTGTTTGGCAGAATTCATCAGAGAGGACATCTGGGCCTAGGTTTTTTTTTTTGTGGGTAGTTTTTTGATAACTAATTAAATCTGCCACCTTGTAGGTTTATTCAGATTGTTTATTTTTTCTTGTGCTTTTTTGGGAGTATACATCTTTGTAGGAACTTATTAATTTTATCTAACTTATTAGCATATAATTGTTCCAGTGCTCTTTTGAAATCCTTTTTATTTCTGTATCATCTGTAATGATGTCTTACTGCTCAGGCTAGTAATTTTTTTTTTAATTTTTTATTGTTAATCTAGATAAAGATTTGTCAATTTTGTTAATATTTACAAAGAACAAATTTTGGTTTCACTGTTTTTCTCTACAGTTTTCCTATTCTCTATTTAATTAATTTCTGCTTTAACTTGTATTAGTACCTTGTTTCTGCTTGCTTAAGCTTCTTTCTCTGGTTTACTAAGGTCAGCAGCTGAGGTTATTGATTTTGGGTCTTTCTCTTTTTATTTCTAATATATGTGTTTATGCTATATAATCTTCTTTAAATACTTTCATTTCCTTACATAAATCTTCACAAGTTGTATTTTTTGTTCAGTTCAACATACTTTTTGAACTCCCTTGAGATGTGTTCTTTAACCCATGTGTTATGTAAAAGTATATGTTTAATGTTCAAATATGTGTGGATTCTCAAGCTATCTTTCGGTTATTGGTTTATATTTTAATTCTGTTGTAGTCTAAGAACATACTGTGTATAAATTATATTGTCTGAAATTTTGAAAGGGTGTTTTATAACTTTGAATGTGATCTATTATGAAGAATGTTCCAACTGAACTTGAGAAGACTGTACTCTGTTCTTACTGAATGGAATATTCCATAATATCAATTAGATTAAGCTAGTTGACAGTGCTGTTAAGGTCAATTATATCCTTACTTATTTTCTCTCTGCTTGGTCTATCAATTATTGCATGAGGAATGGAGAAGTATTCAATGATAATAGTGGATTTATATATTTCTCCTCACAGTTTCATGAGTTTTTGCCCCATGTATTATTACACACATACACCTTTAGGATTACTTCATCTTCTTGAGGAATGGGCCCCTTTATCATTTTACATGTCGCTTTCTATCTCCGATAACCTTCTTCATTCCAAAATCTACTTTGTCTGCAAGTAGTGCAGCTATTGAAGTTTTCTTATGATTTCTTAGCATGGTATTTCTTTCTCTATCATTTACTTTTTAATTTATCAAAGTCTGTAAATTTAAAATGGGTTTCATGTAGATAATAAGTAGTTGAGTCTTTAAAAAAAATTAATGTTTATGTATTTTTGAGAGAGAGAAAGAGACAGAAGGAGAGGGAGGGAGGGATGGAGAAAAGGAGGGAGAGGGAGAGGGAGAGGGAGAGGGAGAGGGAGAGGGAGAGGGGGAGAGGGAGAGGGGGAGAGGGAGAGGGGGAGAGGGAGAGGAAGAGAGAGGGAGAGAGGGGGGAGAGAGAGAGAGAGAGAGAGAGAGAGAGAGAGAGAGAGAGAGAGAGAGAATGAGTGGAGGAGGGGCACAGAGAGATGGAGACACAGAATCTGAAGCAGGCTCCAGGCTCTGAGCTGTCAGCACAGAGGTTGAAATGGGCCTTGAACTCATGAGCCACGAGTTCATTACCTGAGCTGAAGTTGGATGCTCAACTGACTGAGCCACCTAGGCACCCCGAGTCTTTTTGTTTTTTTTTAATCTAATTTGACAATCTTTGTCTCTTAAAACATGCATTGAGACCATTCACAATTAAATGCTTTTTGATATACTTGTGACCCTAGGTGCAAGAGGCTTAAATTTCTTCTATTGTCTTTGTGTCTCTGCTCTTGAACTCTGACTTCCCAAACTATTCCTTCTCAGAGACAGTGTGTCTTACGGCTCCTTCAGCTACAATCCACTATCATTATACTGGAGTCAGATTGTTGGGGTGGAGAGGCATGGGGTAAGTGAGACATTATATAATTTGATGTCTAAGTCCTTTAGTGAACTTGTGACCTTGGGGCATGAATTTTACACATGTTTTGTAGCTTCCTCTACTCTTGAGTGAGACAGGAATTCTGAAGTTGCTTGGAACTGGAGAAATACCCTTCTCTTAGGTAGAATAAGGCTCCAGTAAAGTCTTTTCCCATGGAAAATGGGCTTCTGTTATGGAGAATCCTTGGACATTTTCCACAAGGTACTGTTTCCCATCTTTCCAAGAGGGTATTTTTCTTGGTTCTTTTCTGTGAGCATCTCTTGGGTTCCCCGGAGGTAAAACTCACAAAGGTGTGGTGAGCAGGTTCCGTCCTAAAGCTGTAGCATGCAGGAGTCTCTTACTTTCCTCCAGCAGTTCTTCAAATGAACGCTTCAATGTTTTTACAGTTATTGTTACATAATTTCTGTTCCAAGTAAGCAGATTCACTTAATGCACCTTATCTGTAAGGGCTTTGGGTTAACAGCTTACCCTGAGACCTCTGTCTTCCAAAGGCCCCAAAAGTAGTTGAATTTTTTGTTTGTTTATTTATTTTTTTTTTTCATCTTTACTCTTGTTATAAAGTTGGGAGTGACAAATTCCAAACATTTTACATGTTGGGAGTTGAAACTGGGAACTATCAGATTAGTGAAATTTTTACATAAAAACAAACAAACAAACAAAAAACTAAATGTCTTAGGTTAAAGCAAAGCCTGAGAAAAGGAGTCATGTTTACGTAATTTACAAAGAAGTTGATCCCAGAAAGCTCTGGCAAAGGAGCAAAAACAGGAGACTGGGATGGAAGAAACACCCAATAGGGTACATTAATGAACAGATTTTTAATAGAGCCAAGTGTGTCTTATCCTGCAGGACACAGGCACTTCCTGCTGAGATCTTTGGTATGTAAAACCTACAGGCAGGAAGCTTGGCAGTTAGGAATCAACTCTCAATTGTTATTGATTGAAATGTGCTCTCTGGGCATTAAATCTTCAGAATGTCAGGATTCCAGGAGAAAGTCTTGAAGCAAAGAACAGGGGGTGACCATAGTAAGATATCATTGGCCAAAGGAACAATGGGAGGGGGACACTGATGACCTCTGCTACACCAAGTTTCATAGAGATGTGTTCTAATGCTTATATTACAGACAGTAAGTGAGTATGGCCAGAGCTAAAACTGAAATTTCTGTGTTCTATTTGTTTTCTCTATCCTCTTTGCCAAATAATTTGCTAAGAAAATATAGCAGTCCCACAGTGCCACAAGATTTCTTTTTATTAACACACTATCTGTTCAGAATTCACCAAGTTTTCAAAAGATATGAGTGTCCTGCTGGTCCTCTAACCCGACCCTGCAACAAGTAGCCAGAAGGCAGCTTTAAGGAAATATCTAGCTTATGAAGCATTGATCTTGGCCTCACCATTCAGAGACACCCAGCTTTGAGGATAAAGCATTACTGGAGAGTAATCATGTTTATTTCTGTTTGTGGCCTTGTTGTGTCCCCTGAAAGTACCCTCTTCCTAAAAATATAGTTTAAAAACCATTTACATTTGTAAGCTTCACTGATTTTCCATCTAAAGTTGTAAGAAGAATTCAGCTTGTAGTTTCTCTAAGAACTTCTATTTTAAAAAAAAACTTTATTTAAATTATCTCAAAATAGATTCATTTGAATTGTTGAGAGTTTAGTTTAATTCAGACAGTGCTCTAGGTATGGAGGACATGTGTGAAAAGATTTAATATTAAAACTGTCCAGTCACTGAAGTACAGAAATCTACTGTTCTCTCTTTATTTTCAATAATTGCACACTCACTAAGTTTCATGTAAAATCTTTGTGTGTCCATTTTACTCATGGCTCCTTTTCTTCCAATTCTGGACCAAGGCTTTCTTTCCTGATTAAGGTCTGTAAACTGATTCTTCTTAATCATTTTAGTGTAAACTAGAGGTAAGTACAGAGTAGTGTTCACATCCATATGTTCAAAATCAGATTCAATTCTAATCATGGCTCTTTTACATTGGTGAGACTTTTTTATAAGTTATTCATTTAACTAACATGGAGCTTTCGAAAAATTACTTTACCCATCAGGGTACTGCTTTATTTATGTAACGTAGGGGAACATACCACATAAATAACACATTAGATGTTCAACAAAAGTTGCTGTCATTAGAGAATTCCACAAGCCTGAATATGTTTGCCAGTTAGCACTTTATTTTATAATATCCCCTTATTCTACTCATAAAGATAATCACTAATAGGACCAATAACTGTTTCACAGAACCTACAGAAACCTTTTCTTCTTATTGTTACAAAAAGTGTTTGTATCAATATACAGATTAGATTATTAAACTGAAATATCTTAAATATATCTTAAAGCTATACACATGATCTCCAAATGCCCCTGACCCTTGTAAATGTTCCTAGACTTCCAAATGTAATTAAATCCTCTGTGGGGTTGAAAACAATGATAATTTTTTAAAAAATACCTAAGGAGGTATTTCTTCCAGCTTTTGTTAGTAGTAGCTGAAAATACATTTCAATAAAACAAATTTAAACCAATGAATCCTCCAAATGCCCCCCAAAGAAACGATATAAACCAGTCAAGAAATTCACCCAATTGTGCTGACTTCATCACTTTGTCTTCCTATTGAATTGTTTCCAAGTTGGGTTTATTGCTAATTTAGAATTTTGCAGAATGTTCATTAAGTTTCCAGCTGGCTGAAATTGTGAGTTTGCTTTGCATGAATTGGGTGAGAAAAGAAACCTAAGTAATATTTGTCAAATTCATGAAATTTTCATGAGAGTAAATAAAAGCCCCTATTTTTGCTTGCTAAGTATTTTACATCTTGGCCCCATGGTTCCTTGATAGGAAAATCATTGGTACAATCATTACTAGAACTTTCTCTTTGGTTGGGACAATTATTGGGTGATTTAGATAACCATAAAATTAAAATAATCATTTCTTGCTGAATTTTTCTTAAAGACAATTTTAGGAAATTTTGCTTAAAGAGATGTGCATGTACACTTTAATTTGGGAATCCAGAATCAATCAGTAAATTATAGTTAAATTCATAGCTTTTAAGACCTTGGGGATTTTCTCGTTCTCTATTCAGCAACATTTCCTTCGCATGGTAGGTCAGTGTTTTTAGCCTACAGTAGCCTCCCTTTTTCTTTGGTTTTGCCTTGGTAGTTCAGTTACATCTGGTCAACTACAGAGATGATCCTCCTCTGACCTATCACCAGAAGGTCAATAGCAGCCTAATCCTCTGTCAAGATGCATGTGTCATTCACCTCACTCCATCTTATCACTGTAGATACTTTATCATCTCATATCATCACAAAAATGATAAGTACAATAGGATATTTTGAGAGAGATAGGGAGACAGATCACATTCACATCAATTTTATTAAAGTATATTGTTATTTTTGCTCTATTTTGTCACTGTTATTGTTTTTTTAAATTTTTTAATGTTTATTTTTGAGAGAGAGAGAGAAGGAGAGAGAGAGAGAGAGAGAGAGAGAGAGAGAGAGAGAGAGAGAGAGAGAATGAGCAGTGGAGAGGTAGAGAGAGAAGGAGACACAGAATCCGAAGTAGGCTCCAGGCTCCAAGCTGTCAGCACAGAGCCCAAAACAGGGCTCAAACTCACCAACTGTGAGATCATGACCTGAGCTGAAGTCGACACTTAACTGACTGAGCCACCCAGGCACCCCAATCATTAGTTACTGTTAATCTTACTGTATATAATTTACCAATTATAATTTATAAATTTATTATAGGTACATACGTATAAGAAAAAAATAAACATAGTGTATATAGAGCTCTGGTCTATGAGCAGCTTCAGGCATCCACTGGAGGTCTTGGAACATACATTCTGTGGATAAGGGGAGGCTACTATAAATTGTTTATTGGGCCCCAGAAATCACATGGGAGCATTTACCCATACTACTTTTTTAACCTATACTGGTTCTTTATAAGACTCTCACTAGTCTGAAGGTTCATGAAAAATATATAGCATGGAAAAACTATGTATTCAGCTTTTTGCTCCTTAGCTAACATACCCACCAGGAATTCAACAAAAAATCAGGAAGAAAGTTTAAAAAAAGCATGTATGATGTCAACATTTGTGACACAGAGTCATGAACTATTACTGGTTGTGTATTTTATTTGCAGCCTTATTTTAATTACGAAGTGATATTACAGCTTAAATTCATTTTCAAGTATTCTAATGGGACTTACTACAGAATGGCAAAATGGAATAGACTTCACTGCCTGTCCATCACCAACTGAGCTTAATGTCCCTCCTTTTTGCTCTCATGCCATTTTCTGCCGGCCTTTATAATAGTACTTATTACACTGTATTATAACTCCTTCCCTCCCTACCTTCTTTTTTTTTTTTTCAACGTTTATTTATTTTTTGGGGGACAGAGAGAGACAGAGCATGAACGGGGGAGGGGCAGAGAGAGAGGGAGACACAGAATCGGAAACAGGCTCCAGGCTCCGAGCCATCAGCCCAGAGCCCGACGTGGGGCTCGAGCTCACGGACTGCGAGATCGTGACCTGGCTGAAGTCGGACGCTTAACCGACTGCGTCACCCAGGCGCCCCCCTCCCTACCTTCTTTCCTTTCACCTTTCCTTTTTTTCCTCCCTCCTTCCTCCTTTCCTCCTTTCTTCCCTCTTTCATTCCTTCTTCCCTTCTCTTTTCTTCCTTCCTTTTCTTTCCTCTCTCCCTCCACTCTTTCTCTCCCTCTCTCCCTTCCTCCCTTCCCTCCTTCCTCTTTCTTTCTCTCCCTATGAGCTCCTTTGACATGTGGCTAGTTTTTCTCTGTTTTTGAAGTTCTTGCAGTAGGTAACCAATTTATATCTATTTTGGATTTTAAGATCATTTCTGTCAGTGCATTTCAATAAAGCAATTCTTAAGGTCTTCCTTGTGATGAGAGCTATTTGCAAGCAGACATAATGCTGATTATATGGGTAAAGTAACTTCTGTTAATATAGTTTAATTGTATTTATATTTGAAATTTGAAGGAAAACTCTTGCTTTCATGGAGTATTCCACTGTATTTCTTTTTTAAACTATCTGTAACTATCTATCTATTTAGAAGAAAAAAATAAAAATAAGAAATCACATTTTGTAAACAGGTTAACAGTAACTCCAAGCTAGTAATGTTGATGTTCATAACAATGTTAATGGGAACATAAACATCAATCACCACAGCTATGTTTGAATTGCACCCTCTTCCCCTATATGTGCATAGCCTCTGCCATGATGAACATCTTCACAAGAGTGGGACATTTGTTACAACTGGTGAGCCTATGATACACCAAAACCCAGAGTCCATTGTTTGCAATATGATTCACTCTTAGTGTTGCATTATATGGGTTTAGGTAAATTTGTAATGATGTGTACTCACTATTACAGTACCATATAGACCTGTTACATTACCCTAATATGAGATTTTATATAAAATTTTTATATATGATTTTATTTTTAAAAAATAATTAAATTTATTTTTGAGAAAGAGAGAGACAGGGGGAGGGGCAGGAAGAGGGGAGACCCAGAATCTGAAGCAGGCTCCAGGCTCTGAGCTGTCAGCACAGAGCCCGATGTGGGGCTCGAACCCATGAACTGCCAGATCATGACCTGAGCTGAAGTCAGACACTTAACTGAGCCACCCAGGTGCCCCAATATATATGATTTTAAATAAGATATAAGATTGTAAACTATATATCATAAAATATATATCACTGTGCACAGGTAAGTAGGCCATATCTATTCAGTTCTACAATTCTTGGGTATGACATATTCTGATTCAATATCGTACACACACACACACACACACACACACACACACACAGAAGGCAGAAGGTGTTTTTCATCTCAGTATCCCCAGTGATAAGCAGAGGGTCTGGAAAAGCTATGAACCTCATGATATATGCTTTAAATTAAAAGCAGAAATAGCCTATTTAATAACAAAAGCAAATATTTCTTTCTTCACATTCTATGTTTTTGCCATTGTTAATAAATGAACCTTGTAACTGACAAACTTTAAGAGAATCTCACTGGGGAGAAAGACGGTGCTGAAATTAGGTTTTTAAATAGCATAGCAGTTAAAAGGAGACAAACCAGACAGGCCATTTCTATCCTAATTTGCCTGTACTCTCAGGTCTGAGGGACCTCTCCCAGTTTCTAAGTCAACACAAATCAAACATAATCACACCAGTTTGTCCTTTATGTTTCACTGCCCAAGTATCACACTATTACCCAATGTCCTTTGGGCTACAGTTAGAGGTGTTTTATCTTGGCATCTAAGGCAGCTCGGTGATATACCTGATGTTAGAGTCCAAACTAATCACAACGGTACACAGAGGTAAGGTCAGTCCAGCTTCTAAATGCTAATTGTTTGGCCAACAATCTTCACTTAAAAAGTTTTTAAAAGCCAAGCACATATAGTATTTAGTGTAGGAGGCAGACATATGTTCCTTAATGGAATATCCCAAGTAAGATATCATTCAGGGAAAAAAACCTAAAGGAAGTGAAATAGAAAAGTTGCTTATGGGTGGGTGGAAGAATAGTTTCTTAGATTACAACTGAATATTTAAAAGCAAATTGAAAAAGAGTACAAGTCTAGGGCCTGTTTCTGCTTCTTCCCCTGTCCTTTCTTTTGCATCAGTAAGACCTCTGCTCTGCACCACAGATTTACATGTAGGTTAATGTCTTAAGGCTCATTATTTCCCGCTGAGATGTGTGTGTGCCTTCTATCAGTTTACTGAAAACAACAACCACCTCTGCAGGAACAACAACAAAAAAAGCTATTTTTGTATTATGACATTTCCATATATCTTTCAGGCTCAATATTTATTTGTTTTACTTTTCCTTTTTTTCCTTTAAGTTGTCTAGTTGTTTTATATTTATATATGAAAACCACTCTTTGCTGTCCGGATTTCACTCTGCAACGGTTTTCCCACTGCAGCAGTTTTGATAGCAGAAGCTTATTATAACATAACCTGATGGAGCATGACAGAGTTGACTTTGCAAATGCATTTTCTGGTGTTTTATCCTGCTTATTAGTGGTTCTCCAGGTGTGAGGGAAATTCCTCAAGTGTTGAAATTACGTGAAGGGCCTTTGACTTAGCAATGTTGGCAGAAGTCAAGGGGAGGGCACAAAGATACTTCTGCACTAGGCGTAATACTGCAGCCCTTGTCAGGAGGATGCATTCACCATTCAGAACCCTTTGTGTCTTCTCTGGAACCATTTTCCAAAACTGTATGTTTGTTTGTGGTATGTATTTAAAGGATACTTGGGGAACCAAATACCACCATTAGCCTTTGAAACACAAACCAAAACAATTACCCCCATGAGTCTGTCTTTGAGGGGCTCACATTCCTGAAAACGATAATTCTCGTTTTAAATTTTTTGTGAGTTATTTGTAGTGTATAATCCATCAGGACACACTTGGTACACTTTGGACTCCAGTGAAGGGAAAATTGCTTGACCATTTTTCTCACCAACAATGTGAAGCAGAAGCCTATGGTTTTCAGATAACAACATGGTTAGGGAAGGAAACAGATGGTAACTAACATTTGCCCAGTGCCAGGGACTTGTCAGGCACTGTACTAATCATTCTATATCCCTGTCTAATTATATCTTCGATTCATCTCTGTGTAGTGGGTGTCTCACTTCAGAGATGAGAAAACTAAGCCATATAGAAATTAAGTAATATGCTCCAGGGTTACACATCCTGTACTATATATGCTAACACTGGGATTAAGAAGCATGATGTCAAAGAAACTCTTACCTTAACAACTGGTGACATCAGGTTAGAAAACACTGGTGTGCAGTACGTCTTATTTTAGTTTTCTCATAAGAGTGTGGAAAGAGAGTGGACTTGAAAACCATAAAGAAAGAGACAGAATCAATTCTCTGTTTCCTGGGGGATTAGGTAAACATATACATAGACAATATAAAATTATGTCTCTGGAAAAAGTAAGAATAAGACAGGCTTCTAGGGGTCTTGATGAGTAGTACATCAAGACGGTTCAATTATTTCAAGTGATATAAATAACTTTTCCTTAACACTGGTGGTCACCAAGTATGGTAATGTATGAAATTGAGAATGCTAAGATATTTTAATAATGTGTTTTATAGAACCTTTAAATATATTCCTGTGTCTAGACATATATGTTAAAATTTATACTGCATTTAATGTTGTTAAGTGTTATGTGCCTATACTGAGATTATATATTTTAATTTGGCTCTTGCGGGTTAAAGAAAGTCAGGGCTGTACTTATTTTCCTTGAACTTCATTACTGAAAGCTAATGATCTTCTATTCTATTTTATTACACCCTGCAGTTTTTTTGAGAAACCCATAATTTCTAAGTAGCACCACTAATTAACTAGATGCTGCTGTTTGCATACAAATAATAGTTACTGTAATTCTGTTCATCTTTATATAAGAAACAGAGCACATTGCAATGATCAATGCCCTTTCAATTTGAGAAACCAGTTTTCTAAAACTCTTTCGGTGTCACATATTAAATAAGGCATATAAGAGCTTGTTTTTAAACATGTGTAAGTGAGTGCTAACTGGGAAAGAGGCTTGGGGTATCATGAGGTGTCTAGATTTAATGTCATTCAAGTTTAAGCTCTGCACTTTTGGGGAGGAGGGTGTGCAGAAAGATTAAGGGTAGCTATGGTGAAAAGAAAGCATTCCTAAGGGGTACTTGTGGACCTCATCAACACAACGTTGGTATTAATTGGCGCGACTTTCTGCCTGCATAAATGCTGTGGGTCTTGTGTAAATAAGTAAAGGAGGCTTTTAAAATTCTGATTTCAACTCATGACTTAGAATTTAATGAAACCGTTCGAGTTCAGCACTTTAATCTCACAAATTGGTTTATCACAGCCTAGTGGCCACTTCTTGTTTTATAATAAGCACAACAAAAAATATCTCTGAACACTTAGAAAATTAAACCAAGGGAAGTAGATGCAATTCTGAGCTCATTAGAAGCAATTCATATTTTCATCTGTCTCATTAGAGAGGTTTTTATGAACTGAAAAATGTACTTTTGTATGTGTATTTTTTTAAAATTTCAAGCCAACTGGTAGGAGCAAAGTTTTCTCATTATTCCCAAACAATGTACATATATACATATATATTTTTTAAGCACAACGTGAATGAGGAGAAAAGCAAAGCAACAAAGAAATGTAGGACAGGGAGGGTGTGATGAGACAAAACACTGCTTCCCAGTACTGAGACAATTTTCAGTGAATCCTTCTGCATTATAACTCAGATTTAGTTCCTTATTTTGAGGACTTTGTATCTGAAATAAGTGTAATTGGCATTCTGTACAAAACAACGAGGTGAAAACTTGAAAAAAATGTATATGGTATTTGTTAGTGTCCATTGCTTCAGTCTGATAGGAAACCTTTTACCTTATCAAACACACTACTTGGCTTTTGATAGCAGATATTTTTGTCAAATAAAGTCAAAAGTAAGTGAGTTTTTTTGTGTGTGTGTTTGTTTTGTTTGTATCAAATGAATCAGATGCAAGGTAAAAATGAATAAATTTGGGTCTGACTTTATGAAACACTTCTTTTTTAATGTATATATTTAAAGTTTATTTGTTTATTTTTCAGAGAGAGTGAGAGAGAGCATGAGCAAGGGAGGGGCATGGAGAGAGGGAGAGAGAGAATCCCAAGCAGGCTCTATGCTATGAGCACGGAGCCCAATGCCAGGCTTGAACTCATGAACTGTGAGATCATGACCTGAGCAGAAATCAAGAGTCGGATGCTTAACAGACTCAACCACCCAAGTGTCCCTTTAGGAAACATTTCTAAATAATGCCTGGTTCTTACTCGTCTTTAGAATGGGAATATCATCTCTCTATTTGGGTTATTTTTAGAACTTTGATTCTAATACTAATCAGCAATGTAATTTAAGGTTGAGCACAGCTTAAGTGTTCACCTTAATATTCTCCACTGTATGTTTGAGGTTGAATATTATTGAAAAACATCTAGCATTTGATAAAAGAGTCTAAATGTTCATTGATTTCAAACTCTACCTTTTAAATGTCCGTATTAAGTACATTGAATAAGATTCCCCTATTACCTTAGTAACTTCTGGGCTGCAATAGTTCTCTGGGACACTGCAGTGTTTGGGGAGAGAAATTATAATTCATGTTCGTATGACCTTAACAAAGAGTGGGCAAGTTTTAAGTTTACATTCCACTAATTACAATTCACTTCCTCTTTCTTGAACTTAACTTTCCAATTGTAAGAGTGTGGGGGGAGGAGGTAACAAGGGAAGTGTTTCCCGTCACCTTGTCCATGTCAATACACTGGACATTACCTGCTTTTGACCTCACAGTCCCCATCCCCCTCTACTGGGGTTACAGGATCCAACTTCATTTTGGGATTCCACTTCACTGCCTTTATAAACTACTGCCAAGTTTTGTGTGCTCTTCAAATAAATTCTGAGTATATAATAGAAGAACATTCCATTTGTGTTTTTTAGAACTCTGAATCTCGAGAAGAAATATCAAAGCACAGATTTCTTTTTTAATGTAACAAAATTGTAACAATTCTACCTTTTACTTTCTGCTGGATTCTTGTAGTAATTATCCTGGTTCCTGACTAGGTTCTTCAGTCATCTCTTCTATTAGGTAAGATACTCCAAACCTTTTATACAAATTCCCTTTTAGCCAGAGGCAGTTTCTGTTACTATACCCAGGGAACCCAGGCAAACACATGTCAGACATCACTAACAGAACCTGCAGTAGAGCAGGCCTTCAATCCATTATGACTTGAGTCCTTATAAGAAGAGAAGGTACACAGAGAGAAATACACAAGAGGAAAATAGCCATGCAAAGCTGGAGGCAGAGATAGAGGTTATGTAGTCGTAACTCAAAGAAGACCCCAGATTGCTGGCAAACACCAGACATTTCTACAAAAATGTGGAATATATTCTTCCTTACAGCCTTTCAGAGAAAGCATGGCCTTGATGACACCCTAATTTAGGACTTCTAGTTTCCAGAACATTAGGTTTAAGTCAGTAAATATTTTTAATTTTTTTTTAAATGTTTACTTTTGAAAGAGAGACAGAGAGAGAGAGAGAGAGAGAGAGAGAGATGGGAAGGGGCAGAGTGAGAAGGAGACAGAGAATCCAAAGCAGGCTCCAGGCTCTGAGCTGTCAGCACAGAGCCTGATGCGGGGTTCAAACTTACCAACAGTGAGATCATGACCTGAGACGAAGTCAGACGCTTAAATGACTGAACCACCCAGGCGCCCCAAGGTCAGTAAAGTTTTTTTTTCCCCCTCAGGAAAGGAGATAGTGTTTTATTTTTTATTTATATTTATATTTTCAATATATGAAGTTTATTGTCAAATTGGTTTCCATACAACACCCAGTGCTCATCCCAAAAGGTGCCCTCCTCAATACCCATCACCCACCCTCCCCTCCCTCCCACCCCCCACCAACCCTCAGTTTGTTCTCAGTTTTTAAGAGTCTCTTATGCTTTGGCTCTCTTCCACTCTAACCTCTTTTTTTTTTTCCTTCCCCTCCCCCATGGGTTTCTGTTAAGTTTCTCAGGATCCACATAAGAGTGAAAACATATGGTATCTATCTTTCTCTGTATGGCTTATTTCACTTAGCATCACACTCTCCAGTTCCATCCATGTTGCTACAAAGGGCCATATTTCATTCTTTCTCATTACCACGTAGTACTCCATTGTGTATATCAACCACAATGATATTTTTTTTTATTCATTCATCAATTGATGGACATTTAGGCTCTTTCCATAATTTGGCTATTGTTGAGAGTGCTGCTATAAACATTGGGGCACAAGTGCCCCTATGCATCAGCATCCTGTATCCCGTGGGCAAATTCCTAGCAGTGCTATTGCTGGGTCATAGGGTAGGTCTATTTTTAATTTTTTGAGGAACCTCCACACTGTTTTCCGGAGTGGCTGCACCAATTTGCATTCCTGCCAACAGTGCAAGAGGGTTCCCATTTCTCCACATCCTCGACAGCATCTATAGTCCCCTGATTTGTTCATTTTGACGACTCTGACTGGCGTGAGGTGATATCTGAGTGTGGTTTTGATTTGTATTTCCCTGATAAGGAGCGACGTTGAGCATCTTTTCATGTGCCTGTTGGCCATCCGGATGTCTTCTTTAGAGAAGTGTCTATTCATGTTTTCTGCCCATTTCTTCACTGGGTTATTTGTTTTTCGGGTGTGGAGTTTGGTGAGCTCTTTATAGATTTTGGATACTAGCCCTTTGTCCGATATGTCGTTTGCAAATATCTTTTCCCATTCTGTTGGTTGCCCTTTAGTTTTGTTGGTTGTTTCCTTTGCTGTGCAGAAGCTTTTTATCTTCATAAGGTCCCAGTAATTCATTTTTGCTTTTAATTCCCTTGCCTTTGGGGATGTGTCGAGTAAGAGATTGCTACGGCTGAGGTCAGAGAGGTCTTTTCCTGCTTTCTCCTCTAGGGTTTGGATGGTTTCCTATCTCACATTCAGGTCCTTTATCCATTTTGAGTTTATCTTTGTGAATCGTGTGAGAAAGTGGTCTAGTTTCAATCTTCTGCAGGTTGCTCTCCAGTTCTCCCAGCACCATTTGTTAAAGAGACTGCCTTTCTTCCATTGGATATTCTTTCATGCTTTGTCAAAGATGAGTTGGCCATACATTTGTGGGTCTAGTTCTGAGGTTTCTATTCTATTCCATTGGTCTATGTGTCTGTTTTGTGCCAATACCATGCTGTCTTGATGATGACAGCTTTGTAGTAGAGGCTAAAGTCTAGGATTGTGATGCCTCCTGCTTTGGTGTTCTTCTTCAAAATTACTTTGGCTATTCGGGGCCTTTTGTGGTTCCATATGAATTTTAGAATTGCTTGTTCTAGTTTCGAGAAGAATGCTGGTGCAATTTTGATTGGGATTGCATTGAATGTGTAGATAGCTTTGGGTAGTATTGACATTTTGACAATATTTATTCTTCCAATCCATGAGCAGGGAATGTCTTTCCATTTGTTTATATCTTCTTCAATTACCTTCATAAGCTTTCTATAGTTTTCAGCATACAGATCTTTTACATCTTTGGTTAGATTTATCCCTAGGTATTTTATGCTTCTTGGTGCAATTGTGAATGCGGTCAGTTTCTTTATTTGTCTTTCTGTTGCTTCACTATTAGTGTATAAGAATGCAACTGATTTTTGTACATTGATTTTGTATCCTGCAACTTTGCTAAATTCATGTATCAGTTCTAGCAGACTTTTGGTGGAGTCTATTGGATTTTCCATGTATAATATCATGTCATCTGCAAAAAGTGAAAGCTTGACTTCATCTTTGCCAATTTTGATGCCTTTGATTTCCTTTTGTTGTCTGATTGCTGATGCTAGCACTTCCAACACTATGTTAAACAACAGCAGTGAGAGTGGACATCCCTGTCGTGTTCCTGATCTCAGGGAAAAAGCTCTCAGTTTTCCCCATTGAGCATGATGTTAGCTGTGGGCTTTTCATAAATGGCTTTTATGATCTTTAAGTGTGTTCCTTCTATCCTGACTTTCTCAAGGGTTTTTATTAAGAAACATTGCTGAATTTTGTCAAAGGCCTTTTCTGCATGTATTGACAGGATCATATGGTTCTTATCTTTTCTTTTATTAATGTGATGTATCACGTTGATTTATTTGGGAATGTTGAACCAGCTCTGCATCCCAGGAATGAATCCCACTTGATCATGGTGAATAATTCTTTTTATATGCTGTTGAATTCGATTTGCTAGTATCTTATTGATAATTTTTGCATCCATATTCATCAGGGATATTGGCCTGTAGTTCTCTTTTGTTACTGGGTCTCTGTCTGGTTTAGGAATCAAAGTAATACTGGCCTCATAGAATGAGTCTGGAAGTTTTCCTTCCCTTTCTATTTTTGGAATACCCTGAGAAGGATAGGTATTATCTCTGCTTTAAACGTCTGGTAGAACTCCCCTGAGAAGGCATCTGGTCCTGGACTCTTATTTGTTGGGAGATTTTTGATAACCGATTCAATTTCTTCGCTGGTTATGGGTCTGTTCAAGCTTTCTATTTCCTCCTGATGGAGTTTGGATGCGTGTGGGTGTTTAGGGATTTGTCCATTTCTTCCAGGTTGTCCAATTTGATGGCATATAATTTTTCATAGTATTCCCTGATAATTGCTTGTATCTCTGAGGGATTGGTTGTAATAATTCCATTTTCATTCATGATTTTATCTATTTGGGTCATCTCTCTTTTCATTTTGAGAAGCCTGGCTAGAGGTTTATCAATTTGTTTATTTTTTCAAAAAACTAACTCTTGGTTTCGTTGATCTGCTCTACAGTTTTTTTAGATTCTATATTGTTTATTTCTGCTCTGATCTTTATTATTTCTCTTCTTCTGCTGGTTTTAGGCTGTCTTTGCTGTTCCGCTTCTCTCTCCTTTAGGTGTGCGGTTAGATTTTTTATTTGGGATTTTTCTTGTTTCTTGACATAGGCCTGGATTGCAATGTATTTTCCTCTCAGGACTGCCTTTGCTGCATCCCAAAGTGTTTGGATTGTTGTATTTTCATTTTCGTTTGTTTCCATATATTTTTTAATTTCTTCTCTAATTGCCTGGTTGACCCATTCATTCTTTAGTAGGGTGTTCTTTAACCTCCACGCTTTTGGAGGTTTTCCAGACTTTTTCCTGTGGTTGATTTCAACCTTCATAGCATTGTGGTCTGAAAGGATGCATGGTATGATTTAAATTCTTGTATACTTATGAAGGGCTGTTTTGTGACCCAGTATATGATCTATCTTGGAGAATGTTCCATGTGCACTCGAGAACAAAGTATATTCTGTTGCTTTGGGATGCAGAGTTCTAAATATATCTGTCAAGTCCATCTGATCCAATGTCTCATTCAGGGCCCTTGTTTCTTTATTGACCGTGTGTCTAGATGATCTATCCATTTCTGTAAGTGGAGTGTTAAAGTCCCCTGCAATGACCACATTCTTATCAATAAGGTTGCTTATGTTTGTGAGTACTTGTTTTATATATTTGGGGGCTCCCGTATTTGGCGCATAGACATTTATAATTGTTAGCTCTTCCTGATGGATAGACCCTGTGATTATTATATAATGCCCTTCTTCATCTCTTGTTACAGCCTTTAATTTAAAGTCTAGTTTGTCAGATATAAGTATGGCTACTCCAGCTTTTTTCTGACTTCCAGTGGCATGATACATAGTTCTCCATCCCCTCACTCTGAATCTAAAGGTGTCCTCAGGTCTAAAATGAGTCTCTTGTAGACAGCAAATAGATGGGTCTTGTTTTTTCATCCATTCTGATACCCTATGTCTTTTGGTTGGCGCATTTAGTCCATTTACATTCAGTGTTATTATAGAAAGATATGGGTTTAGAGTCATTGTGATGTCTGTAGGTTTCATGCTTGTAGCGATGTCTCTAGTACTTTGTCTCACAGGATCCCCCTTAGGATCTCATGTAGGGCTGGTTTAATGGTGACGAATTCCTTCAGTTTTTGTTTGGGAAGACCTTTATCTCTCCTTCTATTCAAAATGACAGACTTGCTGGATAAAGGATTCTCGGCTGCATATTTTTTCTGTTCATCACATTGAAGATCTCCTGCCACGCCTTTCTGGCCTGCCAAGTTTCAGTAGAGAGATTGATCACGAGTCTTATAGGTCTCCCTTTATATGTTAGAGCACGTTTATCTCTAGGTGCTTTCAGAATTTTCTCTTTATCCTTGTATTTTGCCAGTTTCACTATGATATGTCGTGCAGAAGATCGATTCAAGTTACATCTGAAGCGAGTTCTCTGTGCCTCTTGGATTTCAATGCCTTTTTCCTTCCCCAGATCCGGGAAGTTCTCCGCTATTATTTCTTCAAGTACACCTTCAGCACCTTTCCTTCTCTCTTCCTCCTTTGGAATACCAATTATGCGTAGATTATTTCTTTTTAGTGCATCACTTAGTTCTCTAATTTTCCCCTCATACTCCTGGATTTTTTTATCTCTCTTTTTCTCAGCTTCCTCTTTTTCCATAATTTTATCTTCTAGTTCCACCTATTCTCTCCTCTGCCTCTTCAATCCGAGCCGTAGTTGTCTCCATTTTATTTTGCAGCTCATTGGTAGCATTTTTTAGCTAGTCCTGGCTGTTCCTTAGTCCCTTGATCTCTGTAGCAAGAGATTCTCTGCTGTCCTTTATACTGTTTTCAAGCCCAGCGATTAATTTTATGACTATTATTCTAAATTCACTTTCTGTTATATTGTTTAAATAATTTTTGATCAGTTCGTTAGCTGCTGTTATTTCCTGGACGTTTTACTGATGGGAATTCTTCCGTTTCATCATTTTGGATAGTCCCTGGAATGGTGAGGTACTCCGGGGCACTTCCCCTGTGCTTTCTTGAATAACTTGCCTTGATGGGCGGGGCGCAGTCAGACCTGATGTCTGCCCTCAGCCCACCACTGGGGCCACAGTCAGACTGGTGTGTGCCTTCTCTTCCCCTCTCCTAGGGGCGGGATTCACTGTGGGGTGGCGTGGCCCGTCTGGGCTACTTGCACACTGCCAGGCTTGTGGTGCTGGGGATCTGGCGTTAGCTGGGGTGGATCCGCAAGGTGCACAGGGGTGGGAGGGGTAGGCTCAGCTCACTTTTCCTTCAGAGATCCGCTGTGGGAGGGGCCCTGCAGCACCGGGAGGGAGTCAGACCCGCCGAAGGATGGATCCGCAGAACCACAGCATTGGGTGTTTGCGCGGTGCAAGCAAGTTCCCTGGCAGGAACTGATTCCCTTTGGGATTTTGGCTGGGGGATGGGCGAGGGAGATGGCACTGGCGAGCGCCTTTGTTCCCCGCCAAGCTGAGCTCTGTTGTCCGGGGCTCAACAACTCTCCCTCCCGTTGTCCTCCAGCCCTCCCGTTCATGGAGCAGAGCTGTTAGCTTATAACCTTCCAGATGTCAAGTCCCGCTTGCTGTTGGAACACACTCCATCCGGCCCCTCCGCTTTTGCAAGCCAGACTCGGGGGCTGTGCTTGGCAGGCGGGCTGCCCCTCCGCCCCGGCTCCCTCCCGCCAGTCCGTGGAGCACACAGTTTCTCCGCCCTTCCTACCCTCTTCCGTGGGCCTCTCATCTGCACTTGGCTCTGGAGACTCGGTTCTGCTAGTCTTCTGGCGGTGTTCCAGGTTATTTAGTCAGGTGTAAGTGGAATCTAAGTGATCAGCAGGATGCGCGGTGAGCCCAGCGTCCTCCTATACCGCCATCTTCCCAGGATCCCCAAGGTCAGTAAAGTTTTAAACCACCCAGTTTGTGGCACTTTGTTATGCAGCCCCAGGACACTAATACAGCTTGTTTTCATTTATTAAGTCATATGCTTATTTTACTGATAAATTGTTACACATACTACTT
This sequence comes from Lynx rufus, assembly GCF_022079265.1. Taxonomy (NCBI): domain Eukaryota; kingdom Metazoa; phylum Chordata; class Mammalia; order Carnivora; family Felidae; genus Lynx; species Lynx rufus. The sequence goes on along the minus strand of NW_025814830.1, from coordinate 33,680,961 downwards.
CGTTTCTATAATCCAGGCACAGGGCATTGTCTATATCAAATACAGGGGAATCCTGTCCTTAATGGTTCCTCATTAATTGTCTTTTTTCCAGGTGCCAACAGCTAATTAAAGTACTAACTGATAATTGCTATAAGGGAGTAAAGCAGAGGATATCAGACAATAAGAAAATATCTGACTTACTAAACACTCTCTCACTTGGGCATCTGACAGTGCCTCACAAATATTTGTTTATGAATAAATCACTAAAAAAATGAATAAGTCAATTAATGAAAGAAGGTGAAAAGTAAATATCTCATCAACCCTGGTATAGGAAGGAATTTCAGAGCTGATGTCAGAAGGGAGTTAGAAAGAATGATTCTGAGAGGTCCAGACAAGGAATAGCAGGTAAGGAGGAAAAAAAAATATTCTAGATAAAATAGCACATCCAAGATTAAGGAGGTATGAAAACACACAATTCTTTGGAGTCACTGTAAATCATGCAGCATGGCTGGAACACAGGATAGTGTGTGGGGTGAGGGGGGTTGGTGGGGGAAGGATACTCCTAAGGAGAAAGATGAGAAGAAAATGTTAAGGAGATTTATATGTCTTGCTAAGGATTATAGGTTTCTTTCCTGAAGGCCAGGGTAGTCACTAGACATTTTTGATAGGGGAGAGCAGAGGCATATATGTCTTGGGAAAAATTCTATTCTTCCAAAGAATCTTCACTAAATATTTTGGGTGGGCTTCTGCTCCCCTAGAATATTAATGGGGAGGGATAGGCAATCACCCATTGCAGCCAGGGCGTCTGCTGCTTGCTAATAACAGCCTTTTTGTGCTTGTAGTGGTTACATTTTGAAATTTCAGAGCACAGCATAAGCTTCCCTGCTAACTCTCTAGATAGGAGCCTGGATGTCGTCCATTTGTACCATTACTCAAATTTCATCTTGGTTCTCTGGCCCTAGATTCTTGTCCTTTTTAGATTAAGTTTCTGGGATCTTTGTCTATTGTATTGCTCAAGAAACAGTTTTTTTAAAAAAAGGGGAAATGGAAGCCAGATAATTTGGAGACAGCAGATAAATTTGCCTACAGAATATAGTACTACGTCAAACACAGAATAATCTGTTCTTCAAACAGCAACATAAATTACGCCATCCTGCATTACAGTTTATGAAATAAGTTAATAAACACACATAAAATGAGTGCCTACTGTGTGCTTACTTCTGGACACTCTATATATCTGGCAGGAGTCTGAGGAATTTGTAGTATGTGAAGATAATTTGGGTGTCAGTTGGAAGTCTGCCCAGAAGTGAAAGCCTGCTGTTGCTCTAAGACGTCACCTGGGACCATATCATCAATCTACCCACCTTTCCTGAATGGCTCTGATGTCGATCAGTCTGGTTTCCCTGAGTATTAAAGTAATGGGCTCCTGGCTCTATTTCAGCTCTGTCAAAATAGCTGCCGAGCCTTTCTATTGCCTTCCTACAAGGATTTAATCTACTCCAAGTTCCCTGACACATTATAAGGAGGAAATCTGTTTTCTCTGTCACTTTTCCTTTCTCAGGCTGGGTCTGCACCAGAACATCTTTGCTTTGGATAAGACAGTGCAGACTTGCTATGAAAGCCGGCTTCTCATCCTTGCTATGAGTTGTCTAACTTAATCGCCTTGTTTCTCCACATCCCTGAGGCTTTCTGCACATTGCTGTCTCTGAAAGGAGACCTCGTATATACTCTTGCACAACTTATTTTCACCTCCTCTGTGAAGTGTTTGACCCCTGGAGGGGAAAAACTTCTACTTGTGGACCTGCAAAATTCTTTTAATGCTTATAATACTCTTGTGCTGTCTTTTATTTGTTACTACTATCTCTTTTTCCTATTGGACAATGAACTCTTTCATGCCAGAAATTGTACTTCAGTAGAGATATTAATAACAATAACAACAAAAATATCCATTGACTGTATTCTCTGGGCTGGACACTAAACACTTCTTGTATAGTATGTCATAGTATCACCGTAACAAACTTGAAATTGTTTTGATTCATTTGCTTGTTTTTAATTGTTTTGTTTTTAATTTTCTTTTAAGATGATATAGAGAAGTTTAGGGATGTGTGCAGACCCATGTAGCCAGTATGTAAGAGAGTCTGGATTTAAATCCTACCCAACAAGTTCCAAAATCTTCTCTCTTTACTTCCAAACTCTACTTCTGCACCCTGATAATAAAGCACATTTGCTAAGTACCTTTGACTGTCTGAATCAGTGCCCATAGAAACTCATTTTATGGATGTAGAAAAAGAGGCTGAAAAAAGTTAAGCCATTTCACTAAAGGCATGCAATGCAAAAGCAATGGAGACATGATCCAGCTAGTTCAAAAATTTTATCTCCCTTTATTGTGTAAGTACTGAAGCATCTTCCCATATTCCTTTTTTGATGTAAGAATCTATCACAAGGACTGACAAAGGTTAAATATTCGCTACACTAGTTTAGGTGTCTCTTATTTATTTAAAATGTATTTTAAAGTTTATTTATTCTGAGAAAGAGAGGTGGGGGGAGAGGCAGAGAGAGAAGGAGAGAGAGTAAATCCCAAGCAGGCCCACACTGTCAGTGCAGAGCCTGACACGGGGCTCGAACTCACCAACTGTGTGAGAGATCATGAGCTGAGCTGAAATCAAGAGTTGCACGTTAAACTGACTGAGCTACCCAAGCACCCCTGTTTAAAAATCCATTTTAAAATGAAGACTAAGCAACTCTTCTTGGAAAAGAGACACTGATATCTGACTATTTTCTGCTTATTTGTGTGTGTGTGTGTGTGTGTGTGTGTGTGTGTACATGCGTGCGTGTGTGTGGTGTCTGTAGGGAATTCCTTTATAAGGTTCATTCAAAGCCTTGAATAAATTCCAGTTTCCTGATATAGTCATGGTGCAAGAACAGACAAGGAACTAGGAAGTATAATTTAAATAAATAGTGCCCAAAACGGTAGGAGGAGCACGTTCGCTCCTTTTGTGCACTGTCACATCCAGGAAGGAAGCCTTGAATGGCTGCAGTCACACACTTCCTGACCAAACAGTATACCAGTACATTTCCTTATGGTTAAGCATATTGATTTGGGTTTTGTTACTCAATGCAGAACGCATCCTAATTGCTATGCTTATAGGACTAAAATTCATACTCCAGCTATGGCATACACTAGTCAGGGCATTTGGGCATGCACTCACTAGATCACAGCAGCTTCTCACCAAAGGGGGGCTACATTTCTACCTAAACTGGTCAATGTGAGCATGAGGCATGATAAAGTATATTAAATACTCATCAATCTGTGGCCATGAAACCAATTACTTGGTTGATATTAACTAAGTTGCTTAACTACTCCTTGTTTTATCTCCTTGCACATGAAAAAAATAATACACCCAACATTACTGGGCATATACAATGTCTAGGAGCTTTACGCTTGTCAACTCATTTAATCCTAGTTACAGCTCTCAGAGATGAGCTCTGTTCATCACCTGTTTTTAGAGATGAGGAAATGGTTGTTTAGAGATGTTAAGCTTCCCAGAGATCTTGGGACACTTACCATTCTGAGTAGACTGTTGACTAGGAAAATAATGTTTGGCACAACAAAAGGGAAATGCTTGGAAAATACTTTACTGGAAAAAAAAGTATTCGAGTGAATACTAGCCTTTCAGAATACGTGTCCAAAGGAAGGTGCATGTTATAATTAATCGAGCAATAAACACCACCAACAACAAAAATTCTGATAAAGAATTAAAATTAAATGAGTAATATTATTTCCACATAAGAGTTGCTATAATTCTAAGGAAAGGAGTTTTGAATCTGGAGAAAGTCCCATACCTCTCATTTACAAGCTAAAAGTCTACAGGAAACTCAGCTGACTCTTGGCCTCTATATTCCCTATGAAGTGGGGATAGTAATTCAATACCCATTCAACCCTATAGCAACCTCCCAAGGAGACATTGCACATACAACACAGAGCAAAGGTCCAGGGACATACAAGTGCTCAATAAATGTTACTATTATTGTAATTATTATATTAATTAGTGCATGGGTTTAAGCTCCTAGCTACTGCCTGTTCAGAAAGATACGTATTTCTGATTTCAGTGAAAGTAAAATAAACTGATGGTCATCAATGAAACAGTCAGTGGCTATACCTTGTTCTTATAGAAGCAGAGAATTTGAGGGGATTCTTGAAGAAATTTTACCTGGAAAAGTGAAGAAAATATATTATTTTATCCATGAAAGAGATAGCAAACTACATAGAAAAAAATGTAAACTATTTTCTCTGAAGAGCACTTTCAAGATGTCAATTGGATTTATTTTTTCAGCAAACATTTTTATGGCAAAATGCCTCTTACCTTTCAATTTCCTCAGTGGTAGTGTTGCTGCCAGAGTATGTGTTGATCTTTGTTTAGTTTTATTGAAAGCATACATTGTACACACCATTTTCTAAATGAGGGGCATCAGAGAACAATAGAAATCTCATAGGTCTTACAGAGCTGCCTTGCACTCAGATACATTCAGACAGATAGTACAACATTCTTTAAAAAGATAAAATTGTTATGCTTGTTGAAATCACCTGAGTTTCCCTTACAGACTCCTTAATTTTTTCCATACTTTTTTAGTTTTTACAGAATCTTAATAATCTTTGTATTTTCAAAATCTGTCAGAGTTCTTGTCATATTGTAGATACTTAATAAATGCCTTCCATTAAATAGAATGTAAGACTAGCACTAAAATAGTTTTCTTCAAATTCCATATCATGAATCATAGGGGCATATGGGCCTAAAGGCCCCCAAAAGTTCTGCACTGAGATCCAACTTGGGCTTTACTTTTCTTTTCCTACTGCCAAGCTTAGTGTGATCATTTTTTTTTCAAATTATACAGTCTATTTCAGTGACAACTTCTTGAAGGTAAGTTTCTCAGGATGCAATAATCGCCTTCCATTGTTCAAAGTGAACACTCAAAAATTAAATTTTCAGTGCATTTGTGAAATAGCTGATTTACAAGAACAAATCATGTTGTTTAAGGGTTAAGTCTTTTTTGTATGATTTCTGTTACTTTTGTGGGTACCATTCTCATTCCTTACTAGTGGTTTGCTTTCACTGAGAGTAACTGAGTGGCTTGGACAGCTTCCACTCTTCTCTTCTGCCCTCTCTGAATAACCATGTTGTAATACTCCATGTATCAGTGGCTTCTGTGTATGAAAAAGATTACTAAAGGGTGCTAAGCGCTGATGAGGACCGGGCCTCTTCAAATACAAATGATCAGCTTTCAGACTCACTTAGTTTCCTTCATTGATCCCCTGTCTCCACTCACCTCTCAAAGCATCTCATCACTCACCAAGAATGATTTTAAGGACTCCTGTGGTTTCCATTCCCATCTAGAAGCTGATGACTCACATATTTCTCTTTTTATCTCTGACTTGCTTGTCATATACACACACACACACACACACACACCCAAAAAGTGGGTATATATATATATATGTGTGTGTGTATATATATATACACACACACATATATATGACCCATTATATAATAAATTCCCATGTATACATAAAAATCTCCAAATACACCATTTGCCAAATAAGAGTCTTCATCAAATATAGTCAAAATGGTTAAAAATACCCTTTTCATTTTATTTGAAAAAAATTCTTAAGGGCACCAACAAATAGTAAAACTCTATACCTTTGAACATTCCCAGATGGCTGTTTCCCATTTGATTCCTATGCCCCCTTGGCTCAGAGTTGTGTTGGTTCTACCTCCTAAGTGTATTCCAGGGCTGTGAGTTGTGGTGTCCACTCACACATACACACGATTATGTCCGATCCTAGCAATAAACCTGTGGGATGCATTTTTATTGCCTTTTCAGTGAGAAAACTGAAGTGTGCCTGAGTTCCTTCAGCTGGTAAGTAGCAAACTCCATTTGTTCTCAAGTCCAGCTGAGACCACAGCTGATATAATTCATTGTGCTTCATTACCACCATTTTTTTTATTAGAAAGACAAAATTTTAAAATTCTCAGTTCTATTCCTTTATCATTCTGACTAGTTTCATAGGATTATTTGGGCTTTATCTAACAATTGATAATGGATGAATGTTTTAAAAGGTAACCTAAGAAACCACCTTGAAATTACCCACTCCTTTACTTTCCTGGAGGTGATTACAGTTTGTCCCAAGGAAATTAAAGAGATACATTTCCCCCACTCCAGTGACCTAAGCACCCCTAAGAAGGAAACTAGTCTGCTTAACATATTTCAGGGACTGGTGAATTATTTGTGCTCTACTACAAGGTCACTATAATTCCTCACTAGCTATCAATTGTTTGACAATGGGGTGTCATCAATCAGCCTGTAACTTTCATTGCCAAGTGCATTCTATTTTTATATACCCATGAACTCACACGTTTAGCAGTTGACAGGAAGAAGTCTTTCTCTATAGGATAAGCAATGAATTGTGTGTTTCATCTGAAATACATTATTTTACAACATATTATTCACAAATATCCTTTGCCACAGACAAAAAAAGACTTTGAAAAAATTGTAATATATTCCTCCTTAAAAACTATTTTTTTCTATGAAGGTTTGCTACAGAGAGCAGATTGAAAAAAATACCTTCTATTCTGCCATTTTATAAAATATGTCTCAGCAAATAGTCATAAATCTGTCAGATATTGCAACCCAGTTTGGTATTATATACTAGGAAAATGAACTCAATAGCAATATAATCTTACTTTCCAATATAACTGAACTCAGGGAAAATATCTCAGGAAGAATGCAGGCATAGTGAGCAAATAAAATCTAAGTACCACAGATATAAAGAAGTTTATAATAGCATATACAACTTTGGATATTGGTGCTTTCCTTTTATTAATTCTAACACAAACCCTCACTCATATGTTTTTTTTTTTAATTTGGTTTAGCTTTTTTATTCTTTTCGCTGAACTTTTACCTATTTTTTCCCCTTTATTTAGGTTTGTCTTCCCATTTAGAATATTGCCGGGGTCCTGTTGAGATATTAGCTTATTTATGCAAGGATTTTCTCATACTTGACTCACTGGTATGCATACTTACAGATATTTATTGATTCTCTTCCTTGCAAATCAAATAGTGTGTTTCCACTTATCAATGGGAATTTTAACTGAAGAGTGTACAGAGCTGGCTTAAATTGTTACCTGAAATGGTTGAGGGTTTCAAGTCTTTAGTTGCCTTTCTTCAATGAGAAGACGAACAAATGCATTAGGTGAATTCAATCTGACCACCCATCAAAACTTTAAAAAAGCATTCCCTTTTGTTGTTGCAGAGAGTATGTGCTGGCTTTGGATTTTTCTGACCTAAGTCTTTGGAGAATGTTCACCAAGTAATTGACTAAAAGAAAATGGAGGTGATTGTTCCTTTTTAGAAGAACTCTGTCATTCATGGATACTATAATACCACCTACCATATATTTACTGAGTAGTGTAGAAGGCAGCATGTCACAGAGAGCAGAAGATTGCAGAAAAGAGTATTAAATAGAGCGTCAATAAGGAGGACTCTGGCTAAGTTATACGCAAATTCATCAGAGACAAAAGTAGCTTCTTATTGATCTGGAATACAGAGTAGTAAACTCTTTAATTTGACTCTCCACACCTTTTATAATCTAGTGGCTCTTTTGTTTTCCAGTCTCATCTTTTCTACTCTGCTTTTTCTCCTCCAAGCTCTATGCTCTGACTGAAACACCTTTCAGGGTTTTTTTTTTTTTTTAACGTTTATTTACTTTTGAGAGACAGAGAGAGAAAAGCCTGAGTGGGGGATGGGGCAGGAAGAGAGGGGGACAGAGGATCTGAAATGGCTGTTTGCTGACAGAAAGCTCGATGTGGGACTCAAACTCATGAACCATGATATCATGACCTGAGCCTAAGCTGGACACTTAACCAACCGACCCAGGCACCCCAAAAACTTCTTTGGGTTTTATAAGAAAGTCCAACGGTCTCTTCACCCACAACTTCACAAAAAGTGTACTCTGTGTACAGATCATTGCCATTCTTCTTCTATCTCCCACTAGATCTGCCTTCTTGAGATAAAAGATCAGTATGGTCTCCATGAAGCCTTTAATAGATGCCCTATTTTCATTCCCAGAACACTGCATTTCTATCCTGTCTCATAGCATTATACGATAATGGATTGTTTAATTGTCTGAGTTTCCCGAGGTCGCGGGAAGGAACAATGGTTTCCTTGTTCAGTGCTGAATCCTACAGTGCATGTTACAAATTTCACCAGGGGAAGCATTTCAGGTGGAGGGGAGGACATAATACAAGTTATGGAATAAGGAGAGTTATAAGATGGGCTGGGAAATAATAAGAATCTTAGGATTTGTGGAGAGAAAAATTTTAATAAATGGGGGGGTAAAAGTTACCTTGCAGTTAGATTATAGTGTATCTTAAATACCATTATAAACACTTCGAATTTAATGAAACCTACTGGCAATGGGATACTATTGAATACTTTAAGACTAGATAATGTGTTCTGATATTCAAAAACTAAGACCATAAATATGTTGCATTTAGATGTGCACATGGATGTATAATTGAAAAAAAAACTATATTTGAAACCAAAAACATACATTCCTATTTGCACTGATACTAATATTCAGGAAGGAGGTGAAAGAAGCATCAGCGATGCCCCTACTATGTGCAGGTACTTTGTACTATATCATCTTTTCTATTGCTCACTACTCTTTGGGGAAATTCACAGTTTCTTTTTTAACATGGGAAGACAGGTTTAGAGAGGTTATAAACACTAACTTTCAACAAATTCAAGTGCAGGACTCTGTTCTCCCTTATCTTCGAATGCCAAAGACACACGCTAGAAGTAGTTACAAAACAAGCCCGCAATATTTTTATAGATTCAGTTTAACAAGTGTGTTTATTTCTTGCAAACCCCAATAATCCTAAAGATAGGTAGTGTTGTTCTCTCATATATAAAATATGGATAATATAAGTCTTAGCTCACACTTCCATAATAAAATACCATATACTGAGTGATTTAAATAACAAAAATTTATTTTCTCACCATTCTAGTGGCTGGAAGTCTGAGATCAGTGTTTGGGCCCAAAGTCAGTTTCAGGTGAAGGCTCCCTCCTGGGCTGGAAAATGGATGCCTTCTTATTGTGTCCTCTCATGTCCTTGCTTCCCTGTCTATAGTTGTACTCTCATGATCTCATCTAACTCCAATGGCCTTCTGAAGGCTTCATCCCAAACAGGGAGTAGGGATTCAATATATAAATCTCTCATGATCACTCTCATGATCTCATCTAACTCCAATGGCCTTCTGAAGGCTTCATCCCAAATACTAGCACATTAGGGATTAGGGATTCAATATATAAATCCATGGGATGGGATGGGGAAGGACACAAACATTCCATCCAGACCAATGTATGAAACTGAAAGATTTATCTGAACACATTAAAGGGGGTTAGATAGCATCCTCCCCAAACTATTCCTGGGATCTCAATATATGTTCTTATTTGGAAATAGGGTTGTAAAGATTCAGTGAGTTAACATGAGGTCCTAATAGAATAGGATAGGCTGTTAATCCAAAGACAAAACAAAACAAAACAAAACAAAAAACAAAAAAATGGTGTCTTTAGCGAAGAGGAAAAGAAACACAAAAACAAACTCCCATACATAGAACACCATGTTGCAATAGAGGCAGAGATTTGGGTGATTGCCAAGAATTGTTGGCAAACAACAGAGGCTAAAAGAAACTCATGGAACAGATTCTCCTCTCAAGTCTTCAGAGGGAGCATAGCCCTGATGACACCTTGATTTCAGCATTCCAGCCTCCAGAATAGTGAAAGAGTAAGTTACCCGAGTTTCATGTCTTTCAGTTTTCAGTAACTTGTTCATCAGCGGTAGGAAACTAATAGAGACACAATCCTAGACTGCAGGTGGAGCTCTTACTTTTGACCCTCACTTTAATATATGTCAATATATTGGCATGACATATAGTAAATGTATAGGGATCATATGCCTATAAAATCAACAGGAATAATGTCAAGTGCTATCTTTCACTATCTCTGCTCATTGCTTTTCTATCCTCACAGTGATAATAACATTTTTATACAATAGCTACCATTTTCACTGTCTTCCTATGATGGTTATTGGATCTCAAGTAAAAAATATATATATATATTTCTAAGATGGAGAATTTGGTTAAATCATTCAAAATAGAACATTAAATACTATTTCTTCCCTGAGAACCTCTAGCTAATGGCTATTTTAATATGAAGTACCTTAGTTTAACAAATGCCAAGCACTACAAGTATTTTCAACAGCATGAGGATTCTTAAAATTAGAAAAGTAAAGAGCAGCAAAATCAACAACTTTATTTATATGTTCTAAATTCTAAGCACTTGCTAGTCTTTTGACATAGTTTCTTTCGGATATGCGTGGGAAGAGGAAGTAAGAGAATTCTAGACTTCCATTAACTCTTTCTTTAGCCTTATGTTTCACATATAAGGACATGCTAATGGTTTTGAAAACCATATGCTTACATTTCATAAGAAAGTAATGTAATGAAATGTTCATATTTAGGGGCGCCTGGGTGGCGCAGTCGGTTAAGCGTCCGACTTCAGCCAGGTCACGATCTCGCGGTCCGTGAGTTCGAGCCCCGCGTCGGGCTCTGGGCTGATGGCTCAGAGCCTGGAGCCTGTTTCCGATTCTGTGTCTCCCTCTCTCTCTGCCCCTCCCCCGTTCATGCTCTGTCTCTCTCTGTCCCAAAAATAAATAAATGTTGAAATGTTCATATTTAAATCAAGAAGCTCAAATTTAGTCCTGACCATCCCCTCCCTAAAAAAAAAAAAAAGGTAATGAATCTGGGGAATCTGGGTGGGTGGTGGGATCAAGAGTAGATGGGAACTCTCTGTACTTTCCTCTTGATTTTTCCATAAAACCAAAAACCAGCCCAAAATAAATGTTTAATTCATTTTTAAGAATGGTAATAAATCTCAGGATATCCAGGCTACAATTCAGAGTAATAAAGTCATATCTTCTCATAATGGGTCCCAAGAATCAGTAGAACACAATAAAAGTTATTTTAAAATTTCTTTTTTTTTTAACATTTATTTATTTTTGAGACAAAGAGAGACAGAGCATGAATGGGGGAGGGTCAGAGAGAGAGGGAGACACAGAATCTGAAACACACTCCAGGCTCTAAGCTGTCAGCACAGAGCCCGACGCGGGGCTCGAACTCACAGACTGCAAGATCATGACCTGAGCCAAAGTCAGACGATTAACCAACTGAGCCACCCAGGCACCCCAATAGAAGTTATTTTAAAGCTATGTGGGTTTTTATTTTATTCAGCTATGTTGATAACCCTGTTATCAGCAGGGGAGATAAAACCCTGATAAATATTAACAGGTCACATGTGTGAACAACTTGAAGCTACGTTAAAGTTTTGTTTGTTTTCTTTTGTCTTTGCATAACATGTATTTGCTATACTGCCTGCACAGTACCTGACTTACAAATGACATATTTAGCAAATGAATGGATACATTCCCATGCTTTCTTCATTTAGTGGAATTACTTTGGACATTTTTCTTTCCTTGGAAACAATTTACCTTATTATCATGCTTTAGTAGGTGGATAAAGTCTTAGAGTACGGTGATATTTTCAACAGGTGATAAGCTTGATGTAGTAAAAGTCTTATCAATATTCACTGGACTGAGAAGCCTTTGGATTAAACACACGTGTGTGCGTGCACATACACACACACACACTTCTTTTTCAGGATGGTTGCTTTGGAATCATTAAAAGGAATGGCTTCTCTGAGAAGCAGAGCTTATGAACTGTTTCACAAGTAACCAGAGGAGAACTAATGTAAATATTAGAATGATAGAAACAATATTTATATGGCTTGCTAATGATATGATTGTCTACCAGATAAATACAAATATTCTTCTAGGAAAAGGATATTAAACTAGTAAGAAAGTTTGCTTAAAATATAACATTTTTACATGTGAAAATAAACAGATTATATAATAATAAGACTTCACTCAGACATACAAAATTTAAAAACCTCAAAGTATAAGCTTAGTAATAAGCTTCATTAAAATTAATGATCTGGTTCTAAGAAATAAGACTTTATGGAGCAATATAAAAGGTCAATTTTAATAATTGGAGAGACTCTGCATGATTCTAAATATGAAACAATATAAATATGCCAATTCTTCCCAGATTAATCTAAAAAATTGATACAATTCTCCAGTAAATTACATTGTAAATTTTATTTTGAGTCTTTTCAAACTGACTTAATAGTTTATCAAAGATAAAAAGGACACAGGTAACCAATTTTTTAAAAGTGTGACTACTAAGTTTACCTGCCTTAATAACTACTTTTTTTCTCTTTTACACATCTGGGGTTAAGAAGTTAGATATTCTTTTGATTGAACTCCCACAGATACACATTACCTGCAGACCAAGTCAGATTATTACAGTAAAAACTCATACATTCTTTTATTAATTATTATCTTTATTTTCTCTCATTTTGGTTATTACATAGAGATTATTGAGTGCCTAGAAAGCACGTGTACCAAAACATAATACAGAAACTATGGTGTTCAGAGAAAAAATACCATAAACTATGTAAAGGTGACCCGTTAACACACTGCTTACAGCTATGGGGGTAATAATCTTCAATGTACTCTTTCCTCTGGTTTCTTCAGCACATGCTTAAGAAATTCTGAAAAATTTTGGAATGGACTGCAAGGAACACTGGACTGGAGTTTTGTATTTGCTCCCAATGACTGCCCTTACTTTGTCTTCCTGGCTTCAATCTTTCTATCTATTACTAGAGCAGTATGAATCTTACAGTCCTCTTGAAAGATGTCATCTGTCTCCTTCAAAGTTAGATTTCATTATAAGTGAGAAAGAATGGCGTTGATATTTACATTAAATAATTACAGCATAAATACCTATTTGAACTACATCTCAACGTTCCTACAAAATCAAAGCATGAAACATACAGTAATATGTGTACACATGTTATCTTTTTTCTTCTAAATACCAAAGAATGAATTAAGTATCACTGGAAAGAAAGTCACACTGTAATCCATACTGAAAAAAAATCTGAATTATCAACACTTTAATGCATCATTGATCCTTCTTGACACTTTCACAATTGGCTATAGAAGGAAAATTGCCAGTGAAAGTGGCAAGATAGCAACAATTGTACATGTGAAAATAGGAACCCAGGATTCTTCAAGTCAAGAAGTCAAATGCAATTGATGTGTGTGTGTGTGTGTGTGTGTGTGTGTGTGTGTGTGTGTGTAGATTGGGATTTGGGAAGATAAGTTATCCACCTCAACATCATAAGTAGGTGAAGAAAATAAACCTTGAAATTTCCAGTGTTTCTTATAGAGAAACACTCATCCACATTCACAGTAGTTTCTTAAAATAAATTCCTAAGTAACAAAATCTATCAAAAACATCATGTTTTTGTAGAGTGGAATCCCTTCACACTCTATCAATGGAAACATCTGCCTTTTTTATTTTTTCTTAATTTTCAGTGAGAGAGAGTGCCTGTGAGAGTGGGGGAGGGGCAGAGAGGGACAGAGGGAATCCCAAGCAGGCTCCGAGCTATCAGCGTGGAGGTTGATGGAGGGTCTGAACTCACAAACTGAGATCAGGACGTAAGCTGAAATCAACAATGGGACCCTTAAGCAACTGAGGCACCCAGGTGCCCTGAATTTTTTTTTTAATGGAGGGTTTAATAAACCATTAGGGATTAAGTATTCATTGGAACATGGGAAGGAGAGTCAATTGTCAAGTTTCCATTTGTGTACATTAACTGAACCCCTGTTATGATGCCACAGGCAGTGTGACGATTGGGAAAGAAGGTATCGAAAAAGCAAAATGAAGGTCTTGGCTCCTGGAAGATTTGGAAGACTTTAAGAATGGAAGTAGAGGTCAAAGGAAATATCCATTTGGAGGACTGTTATTAAGTGGCTGCTTTGCAAAGCCTCTTCATTTCTCTTTGAAGTGTGCAGTAAACTTGAGATTCCTCATCAATATTGTACAATAGGATCTATTTTTGATGGATGAGAACTGGAAAATCTTTTTTCTAGATGGGCATAGATGAGAACGATAGCTCCCGTGAGTATCCACCAATGTCTTATTACATCCATAACTCAAATTAGGTCTCAAATACATCTCCTCTGCTTAATTTCATAGTTCACTATTTTAGTTCAACATTTAAAAAAATTATTTGTGTGGGTTACTAGCCTCTCTCCAAATTTAGAAATTAATGTGTATTTCTTAATATTTTTTTAAAGGTGAAACCAAGTTAACTTTGGTTGAAAAATGCCATTGATACTTGTATTTATTTCTTATAATTTTATTTTCCTGCACCTATTTGAACAATGGACAATATCACTTAATTTTTTTAAGAGGCTTCTCTACTCTTCCCCTAAATATCTCTGAATATATTAGAGAAATTCTGTTGGCTGTACTCGTTTGTCTTTTTAAACTGCATTTGTTATTTTTTTTAATTATTTGGTTTTGTCTACTTTTACTAAAGGGATGTTTATCTTTTTCCTATTGACTTAAAGGACTTTTTCACACATGAAGTTGATTAATACCAGTTTTCAATTATATGCACATATATACACACATCTATACAAATATCTTTAACAGTTATCAACTTTCCCCATACACTTTCTGATTTCAGTGTCTTGTTCAGAAAGTCCTTTTTTTTTCCTCTCTGTGATTATCTAAATGATGTCCACTATTGTTAGGCTTTTTTTATTTTAAAATATCTAATCCATACTTACACACTTTGTATATTGGATAAAACAACACGCTATCTTTATACTCCATTCAAAAATTTTCCCAGATTTTCCATTGTTTGTATTTCTAAATCGAATTTTAAATGCCTCAAATCCCACCTATGATTTTGGTTATAGTATTTAAGGTTATAGTAGACAGTTCACATTTCCCCCCAAATGATTTCAAATTTCTCTATCTTCCTATGAAGAAATAAGAGATCTGTTTATTCAATGCTTTTCTGGTGTCTGACCTGGGAACTGAGCTATTGTTTTCTATTCAACTTCCAGACTGAGTTTTCTAAAGCACAAATCCTGTCATGTACTTTCCCAACTTAAAACTTTTCCTTCGTTCTCCAATGAAGATAGGGTATAATTTGGTCTCTAGATCATGACTTTGGGGATTTTGCTTTTGTCTCCATCTTGATCACCCAGAATTAATTTAATAGAACTGACTGAAACATAGAAGTGAATATTCTTCATCACTGTGCAATGTCATCTTCAGAAAATGAGGAATACACAGTACTCTTGTACTGAACTCCATTCTTTGAGGTAAGAGATGACCATGTTTTTTAATCTTATATATGCATTGTTGTAATGGTTTCCCATTTCATAGAGGGTCTTCCTACGCAAAAGATAAGCCAGATGTACTTCTGTGGGTTGCTTAACATGACAAGTTTCATTCACATATCAGTATACAACATATGTCAATATATCAGCTGAAATAGTTGTTTTCCCTTTGTCTTTTCTTTCCCATTGAGGTAAAACGAAAACAATTAGGCTGCCACTGTTTGGGAGGAGAATATATTAAATTCTGTTGTTTTGAGTGTTTTCCTTATTCCTTGGAAGGGAAAAGTCACTGGAAAGAACAAGATGAGATAGTACTTCTTTCCTTGACCTAGTGGTTCTGAAGGGTTGCTATTTATATGAACAACAAAAAATGGGTTGCTGGGAGCTATAACCTTGGCATGCCAAGTGTCTTGGGAAACATTTGGCCTGACCTAGTACTGAGGCCATGCTACCCTCTTCTGTTGGGAATTCATCATGTTCTGCACAGGGATCTGGGCCAGCAACGAGATAAACATCATCTATCAGAGTGTGCAGGACCATCATTCAATTGTGACCCCATGTAATACCAAACAATGTTGACAGTAATTAACTGAACAGACTTGGGTTTTCTCTCAAACCTGCTACTGGAATAGAATGAAATCTAACTTTGAACAGAGCAAGCCTTGAGGGTTTAGGGACAATTTGAAGAAGAGGAGTCTCAAAAGAAGGGAACTGGATTTCTTTCTAATAAGGCCTTAGGAGTTCCACTTATTAGAAAAATAAAAGAGGTGTGACTTTACATCATGAATATATGAAACATTATGTTACATTAGCAATCATTTTATTAAAATGTGTCCCCTGAATGTTTATTACTGAATCCTATGTGGTATTTTTGTCTACCAACTAGTAGATTTCTATTGTCCTCTTTGGCAGACAAGGAAATGGGACTCAGAAGGTCAGGGAGCAAATGGAAATGTAAGTAAAGAAATTCACTGTGAAACCAAAACTTCAGCTTATTGTACTCTAACTCTCCACTTTAATGTTATTACTTTACTTTAAACTCAGTTATTAAATGAATATCCATTTATAATGTCCACAACTTTTAGCAACACTACAAGCATTTAACAAATAGATGTTACTATCACTGAGTGCTTCCATACACTGACAACCTTGTTCTTATTACACTATATCTTTGTAAAAATATTATTTGGTATATTTACTTTAATACTGTAAATCAAGACACCATGAGTTCCAAATACAACTTATGTGTTCTTGCTTACAATGAATACAAACACAAACCTCATGTTCATCCTGCTGTGCTGTGATATATCCCACGTACTCTATCAGTGAATATTTTTTTAAACTTTTTAAGAATAAAGGGGGCTTGGCAAAGGTGAAACTCAAGAAGCAGCAATAAGGAAACTAATATTTCAAAGAATGTTTGGAAATTGTGGTTATTCCATTTTAATTTTTTAAATTTCTTGAGTCTGATGCCTCTGTCTTGATGTATTGAAAGTTACATTTAAAAGAAAAGGAACTCAAAAAATAACATGTGCCAGTGACAAAAACCAGGATCACCATTTTTTAAAATTATTCTCATATAAATTCATAGCCCAAACTAATAGAAGGTAATTCACTTATCAGGAGTCACACAACTTTTCAGTAACAAATAAAGCATTTAAACTCAAAATTGATTGAATCCTAAGCCAACATTCTTTTAGCTTTGCTTTTTGTTCTGTAATAACATCAGGGAAAGTTTATGATTATGGCAAATATTCTCCTTCGTCTCTCCCCTTACAAACGGAAATTAGCCTGGTTTCAAACCAGTCCAAAGAAAGAAAAGTAGCAATGACATCACTGTCACCAGGCATCGGACTTCCCCATCATCAGGAGTTTGTTCACAATGAATGTTGATACTTGACATCCATCTGCCATAGGGAAG
The DNA here is from genome assembly GCF_022079265.1 of Lynx rufus. NCBI lineage: Eukaryota > Metazoa > Chordata > Mammalia > Carnivora > Felidae > Lynx > Lynx rufus. Next base: position 33,663,684 of record NW_025814830.1, on the reverse strand, counting down.
CCCCACATTAATAAAGAAATGAAGATCTGTTACTTGCCGGGAGGCTTAAGTGGTTAATATAGAAGCCATTATTTTATGAAGAAAGAAATGTTCTATTCAACCAGTTCATCAAATTTATCTATCTAAAGGACACTTTGTGTTGGCACCCAAGGGCAAAGTAAAATGGTTCTAGAAAAGTGTAAAAATGCCACTGCAATTTTTAAAAGATAAATCAAGCAAATAGTTCTACTACCTGTTAAATTTTAGAACTGGTTTTCAAATTGGAGGATAATTCAGAATATCTAGGATCATATAGCAAAGAAGGGAACATAACCCTTGTGCCCTTCCTTTCTATTTACCAGCATTAGAGCTTCCCACAATCACAAAGTCACTGGTGCAACCAAGAGTTTGCAAACAAAGAAAGCCCTGTGTACCTCAGCACTGGAAGTCAACACAAAATGTAAAATATTAATTCCTAAGTTGCAACCTGGCTGACCAAAGGCACCTACCTATATGCTTTTTTGACCTACTTTGTTGACTACTAAATGTTGGCATATTCAATATTTTACAAATACATTTTTTGCTAGTATGTTATAAATCAAGGTTTCACAATATTAAGCTGAACTCCCAACTTATTTTTTTTTCTACTCTTCCAAATCTAACCTCAAATACAGAATCTGCTAATCGGGGAGGAGGCTAAGAGCACCTCAGTAGGTTTTTCTTTGTTTTCTTTTCTTTATCTTTCTGTCTTTTTTTTTTTTTAACTCAACACCATCCTCCCATCCCTACTTTAAGGCAGCTAACCACTTCTAGGCTAGAGTGGAGAGAGTGGAGAGGGGTCAACACATTTCTACATAAGCAATTATAATATACACTGTCAATTCTAAATTTGGCAAACGCCCTGACACTGGTTCTTTCTAAGGTGAATTATTTTGAGGGTTCCTGAGTGTTCCTCTAGCCTGTGTGCAGAATGCCAGTTGCAATTCCTTGGACGGATGTTCATCAATCCCACAGATAAACCCCCATGCTCAGTCACTGACTTATCCAACAGTCTGCTTGGGCTCAGTCTACTTTAAGGTGAGACACATCTGGCTCATTCAACACCCACCTGGAGTGAAGCAAGGTTCATTATGAAGCTCACTCCCAGGTGACTTCACATCTCTTTATTCTACTATTACTACCACTAGGATTTAGCCTCACCTTTAGCATTTTTTACATAGATGTTTGAGATGCCATAACCTGCCTTCCAAATTCCACCTCTCTAAGCTGTTCTCAGAAGACTCCTTTTACCTGGCTTGGAACAGGAGGCAACTCACGGATCACTCTCTCCAATGAAATGTTCTCTACCCTCTCCATCCTTTATTAATATGAATAATCGCACCTAATACTCACTGAGTGGTTTTTCTATAGCAGGCATTAAACACACTACATAAAAGGACTCACTGAATACAATAATCTTGGGAACTCAGTATGGTCATTATATTCTGACAATGTGAAAACTGAGGCTTGCAAATTTTAATAAATTAATGAAAGCTACTGAGTTAATAAAGTAGCAGAGTGAATGATAGAATCAATAGCTATCTAACCTCAAGGTTTTGGTCAAAATCGCTTTACTATACTGCTCCTTGCCTCCCAACACCCATTGGTGATCATCTTGTAATTGCAATTATGTTATATTCTAAGAAATACAACTAATATATAATGAGATCCCACCTTTTAAGAAGACATTCTACCAAGAGCAGTGAAGATTTTTCATTTAGCCAGCATAAATTCAGACTAAGTATTATCATTATTCCCAACTCATAGCTGAAGAACTAAGGCTCAGAGAGACACAACAGTTTGCTGATATAAAGACAGTTATTAGGGGGTAGGTCTAAAGCTTGGAGCCTGGCATTCAGACTGCAAAGCTCCTCAAAACTAGACTCTTTCTCTCTAGAATGATGAAATTCACTAATTTAGGACAGCAGATACAACTAGTTATTCTATCGTACCTAAGAAAATTTAAGAGTCTATTAAGATGCAGTGAATATATCAGTTTTATTTCGAGCTTTAGCTCAATTATATGAGAGCTGGTTATATAAGAAATGGAGATCTTTATTAGACTACTGAGGGCAAGGTGAAAAGTATATATCAGTGTATCATCTATCTATCTAGCTATATGTCTACATGATTAAATGGTTTAATAAGTTTTATAATAATCATTGTTGTAACACATGACATTATCCTACATCATATGGTAAAACACTATGTTGTAATATTTTATGTTATTGCAGCTAACTCTTCCAGAAAAACAGGACACTGTATTGGCGGGTGAATTAGAATTGCATTAATTGTTCAGTGAATGCCTGCATCTTGCACAATAACTGATATTAGGTCATTTAGACATATTTACTTTGTTGACATAGTAACCTTGAAAAATATAGGTGTGATACAGAATATACCCTTGTGTAGATCCTGTTGGCTGCCCACTCAACAACCATTTCCCTCCTTATTTCTTGCCAACAGAAACTTATGTGAATCAGGAACCATTAGAAAAACATTCTAGGAAGGTAGGTATGAATCATGATTGGTATAAGATGCTAACTTCAGTTTCCTTTACTTTTTTGTCTTGCAGATAAATGCAGCCTAATTCACTAGATGAAAATAACTTTAATAATCCTGAATCATCTTGAAAAGACAAAATAAAGGTGTATATTACCATAAACTAGGTGCCAAAAGAGATACGCATAGCTACTTACTGTATACTGGAATAGGAATAGTCTCCCACTCTTATTAGTTAATTCTTGCTTTTTAATCACTTTCTTTTTGAAAAACTTTACTTTCGGTTTTGATTTTTTTGAGTGTTTTGCTCATGGTTTTTTTCTTTCAACTCTCCTCTCTACTGACAGAATAGCTGCTAGTATTCATGTATCTCCCTTAATAATCTGGTGTCACTTATCTAAAATCATCACAATAGTTTAAACTGTAAAATAAGAATAAACAGGTTGTGAGAGAGGCTGGAACATTCTCATAGGAGTAAAGTGCATGGGTAGCTTTGGATCCTAAGAGGACTGTTTCTCTTACTTTTCTGGGTCTTGCAAATGTGTTGAACCAGTGCTGTCCATAAAGCTCACCCATATTCTTTTCTCTGTTTCACACAGAACAGGGAGACACATTTTAGGACTGCTTTACCTTCCCTCCTCATCAAAAGTTACACTGTAGCCAAACACATTGAAAACACATGCCCCAAGGCTCACAGCCACCCCATAGGCAAGAGAAAAGAACAGAACATCACAACCAGTTGCAAGGGAGCAGAGGCTTGGGAAATGGGAGTCTTGTGCTCCTCAGTCCCTCCAGCCTCTCACTAATTAACCTCTCACTAATTAGAAATGCCATTTTTAATTACCATCATTTTCCTCTTTAAATGTGGTGAAAGCTAACTCTGTAAGGCTCTGGGGTTCCGTAGTGTTACAACAGCTGTAAATTACCTACGTGATTAGTATGGCCTCTCCTGATGGCCCTGGAGGCCTGCTCTCCCTCGGGAGTGACAGTGTCAAACACGGAGCTCAGAATCATGGGATGGAGCACATGTTTTCAAGATCTCACTTAATAAAATGATCTGAAATGGTTAGAGATTTGTTCTGAATCTGCCAGATTCATATGCCAGATGGTTCCCAGGTAAAGGACGGGTCTCACCTGGGACAAAGAGCAATCTGGACCTTCCTCAGAAGCTTTGTTTTGTGATGGGATGTGGATCATGCTCCTTTGTGCTGAGTACAAACCTGCATGCCTAGGGCTAAAGGTTCTCCAGGGAGGTAACAGTGGTGTGCCCTGCATTGGCACATCTGTGCCTATCTTTCCCAGCTTACCTTGCACAAATTCCCTCTCTTTCTTAATGTCCCCCATCCACAATGGTCCTCTAGTTTGGGAATCCCCAAGTCCCTCACCCTCAGGAAGCTTTTGCCACCCCCCCCATTCTCTCAAGTGAAAAGCTCCACCTTTCCATGTTAGCCTGGTTAACTCCTACCTATTCTAATCCCATTTCAGTAACGCCTTCTACCACTGCCACAACCTGATCAGTCCCTACTGTGACTGCTTTCAACTCTAGCCATTTTTTGACCCTTACCAGGGTCACAAGTTAATACCTATTTATTTGGCTATTTGATTAATTTTTGCCTTCCTAATGTAATCATAGGCTCTATAAAGACAGAAACCAGGACACTTGGGACCCACCATTGTTTCCGTACACACTGATGCTCTGTTTGGCATATAGGGAAGGCTTAAAACATATTGTCTGCTGAATTACTGAATTGATACTTGGGGTACTTGCCCGATTCTGGCAGTCTTTTCTGAGGACTAGAACTTAAGGAGACAAAACTTGGCTTTCACCGGTAAGAGATTGCCTTTTTCATAGAAATGTCCTCCAAGGATTTAATTTCTCTATGATTGTTGAGAATGTTCAAAATTATTTACACTATTCTCATTTTCTTCAAATCTCAGAGTTCAAATAATTTGAGAAATCAATTTTTTTTCTTGAGGTTGTTTATAAAGTAATGACTCAAGCACAGGGGATGGTTTTGTAGTCAGACAGATTTAGATAAAAATTGTCATCTTCTTACTGTAAACAGTTTAGTCCTCGAGATCCCAGTTTCCTCATGTGTTAAAGAGGTAAACAATATTTTAAAGTCATTTATCTCATGAGAAAAATACAGTAAACAAGTGACAATAGGTCCAACATTCAGTAAAGTGACTAATCCATAATATGTTCAGCAAATCTCATTCCTTGGAGAGAAATAAAGAAAAGATAAAAATGAATAATCTATATCAAACACTATGGTCGAGAGAATAACCACCTCTACCCATGTCTATGTCCTAATCCTTGGAAACTGTGAATATACGTGTTACATGGAAAGGTGGTAATTAGGTTGCTAATCTGCTGACATTGAAATTAAAAAAAAAAAAATGGTCCTGGACTATCTGATATGCTGTAGTATCAATAGTTTTTTAAATGTGCAAGACTGTCAGAGCAATGTAATGGGAGCCATTTAAAGGGGACCAGGAGCCTAAGTAGGTAGGCATCCTCTAGAAGCTGGAAAAGACTAGAAAAAATATTTTCCTTTAGAGCTTCCAGAAAGAACACAGCCTGCAGACACCTTGGTTTTAGCCTGAGACCCATTTCATCCTTGTGATCTCCAGAACCATAGGATAATAAATTTGTGTTGCTTGCGGTATTTCCTTACAGCAGCAACAGGAAATTGATGCAATCACTGCCTGCATTAGCAGCAGCACTGTGGCCTTCCCCCCACCAAATATGCTTATAGGTGTGTCTTTATAAGTTAATATTTATAATCACATACAAATGGAAAAGCATACATATCCAAATTAAAAAAAAAAAAAAACAACACTTCAATTGTAAGCAAATTGTGCTTTGTGTTACCAACAGGCTTGATGGAACTTATCTCCCCTCTGCACTGTTTCCTCAGAAAGCCAAATCCTATATAAATGCCATTAATCTGTAAATTGTAGCACTAATTTTACAATGGGATCACTTCCCCATTATCAATCTCATTTCCTCTAACAGAAGGGGCATTCTTTTTTTTTTTTTTTTTTTTTTTTGGTTCACTACAGAGTTCAATCTCAGCTGCAGAAATGTGCCCTTCACATGGGAGAGGTCATTGTCAGCAGAAGGGAGACCCCATTAGCTGGACACACCTGCTTCCAAGTGTCAGTAAATTCTGTACTTGGCTCCTAGGTGTGAAGTTATCTATGCCATCAGTGGATAAACAGACTGGAGAGAATTAAATAGAATTGATACTGGCTGGATGTCAGTCTCATATTAGAAAAGACAAACAAATAATAATAGAAGGAACTTTACACTGCTCGGCCTTATTGAATAATTTTATTCTTCCCTTGGTTACCTATATATGGAGAATTTTAGACACAATTCAAAGTTTGAAGGGCATACTGGCTGGAATACACTACATGATCAATAAATGTTTATTAAACTAACATTCCTGGAGTCTTTCATATAATAAAAACTGAATTAGGACAAAAGAAATAATGAGCACTTCCACTTCCATTTTATTTCCACATTTTCTCATATTTATGCCTTTTATTATAAAAAAGATTAAACTCAGATGTTAGGTCTTAGTTTATAAATGTAATTTGATATTTTTCTGTACCACTAACTAATGTATTATTATTTATTGCTAAACACACTTTCCTAACTAATTTTATCTGTATAAATCAGTTTTTAAATCAAAAGTATTTTTTATTTCCTGACTCCACTATAATAGCACTCAGTTTGGATGTTTTTGCATTATCAAACTGCCTCACCCAAGTCACATGATAACAATCATTAAAAGAAAAATAAAAAACAATAGAACTTCATTCACAATATCATCACTCTAATTGTTTAATTTTTCCACAATTTCTTGTTTCACATGCACATATTCCCAAAATAGTTAATGCAGTTATAACCAAGGAAGTTTGAAATACTTACTTTCCAAGATTTTATTTCGAAAAATCTTAAACATATATAAAAAAAGCTGAGCCTGGGTGGCTCAGTTGGTTAAGCATCCAACTTCAGCTCAGGTTATGATATAATGGTTTGTGGGTTCGAGCCTGGCATTGGGCTCTGTGCTGACAGTTCAGAGCCAGGAGCCTACTTTGGATTCTGTGTCTCCCTCTCTCTCTGCCCCTCCCATGCTCGTCATACTCTGGCGCAGGTGTGGTCTCTCTCTGTCTTTCTGTCTCTCTGTCTCTTTCTCTCTCAAAAATAAATAATAAACATTAAAACATTTTTTTAAGTTTAAAAATTAAAAAATAAAGCTGAAGGAATTTTTATAGTGAACACATCCATACCTATCACATGAATTCTATTATTAATATTTTGTTATGCTTGTTTGATAACATTTATTCATCTATATAACATAGGTTCAAATCTATATCTTTATTTTTCTTTTCTCATTTTGTAGTAAGTGTTTTTCCATGTGACTTTCATTTCTTCTTAACTATCATTTCTAGTGTTAGGATAGCAATGGCTCTTTTTTTATAAGCAAAGTGAAATTTTACTTTAAAATGTTATAATAAATGATGTATTAAATTTAGAAACGATTACATTTATGAATAGAATTTACTTTCCAATTATACTTAATAAACACTCACTGAAAACCAATTTGTGCCAGTCATTGTTAGGTACTATGACTATAAAGATGAATAAAACACCTTTTTTTTGCATAAGGAGTTCACTACTGGTAGGAGACATCACCATTTAATATTATTTTGTGCAACGCAATAGGATAATCACAACAGTAAAGGTGTGTGCAAAGTTCAGATATACTACAGAAGAGAAAATAACTAAATTTGTCTAGTCTGACTAGAGAAGACTTCATAGAAAATTTTGTATCTTAATTTTTAAGAGTGCAACTACAAAGACGTTTGGTTCCCTACTCAAAGAGCAATCTACAGGGTGCACTCCACCCTATGTTTTTTGGGTTTTTTTTGTTTGTTTGTTTAAAGAACTACTGATGATTAAATTAGCCATAGTCGAGTTCTTCAGGAGAGGCAGTTCCATCCATAGTCCTAGCTTCAGTTGGTGAATTAGAATTTGTCTAAGCCAATCAGGATGGAGTCATTTCCATCATCAACGACAGATTTAGATTTCACATGTAACATGATTCTGGATAATGACAAAGGATTGAGAAGTAGCTAAGGGGGAAGTAGCTAACTTCACCCTTCTGGGAAAGGTTTCCTTACTCTTTACTTACTTACTTACTCTTTAAAATGTGGCATTAAGTAAGGAATAGTTCTTCATTTGTGACATGGCACTTGGAACTGAGACTTTCGTCTTGGGATCTTAAAAACAAACAAACAAAAACAAAAACAAAAAAAAACCCTTTGCTATCCTTAATACATTATTCCCAAGTAAAGGAGTAGGAACCTGAGTTCTTGATGATATCCACTGAGTCAATACAGTTTAACCAACTCTGGATCCTAATTACTTTCAGACTTCTTTATTATATACAATAATATATCTCTTTGTTGTTCAATACATTTATAGTTGGACTATTTTTACACTTACTTAAAACAACTGTATTTGTTTAATGTGCAGAGAAGAAGTTGGGTGGTGGAATCCTAGGCAGAAGCATACTTGAAACAAAAATATGAAGACCTGTTTGTAGAAATGTCAAGTGACACTGAGTGTTTAGTTTATAAAATAAAAAGGGGGTTGAGAGAAGACGATGAGCAGCTTGAGCGAGAGAATAGTCATACCAGGGCATAAGAGGGTAAAACTTGTTTTCACATTTATATGATCAAAGGTAAAGTACATGTGGCTTGGGGCTTTTGAAATAGCCTACTATCTTGAAAATGACACAATTATTGCCCTCATGATTTTTCATTAGCCTGAAATTTTCAGTGTTATTATAGCTTTGGTACCAGATCATAAAATTTTAAATTAGAGACTCAGTAATTTCTTCTTCAAAGAAGTGTACTTTCTTATCATATTAGGCTTACAAAATCTGCATAAACTCTAGTGTGTGTGTGTGTGTGTGTTTGTATATATTCCATCAGGGTGACATGATCATTGAGTACTAGTTTTCCCAGAAAAATACTAATGGCTAATTGAGACCACCATTCCATAATGCAAATATCACCACAAAGAGGTAAGAGTAGGTCATGAATCAAGTCCCAGGCCTTCTACTTATTTGTATGATTTTATTCAAGTTTCTTGAACTTTCTGTATTTTATTTCTTTGGCTGATAAAGTGAGGGAAGAACAAACTTGTAAAAAAAAGTTTGTGAAAAAAAGGCAAACACAAGTTAGGTAGCATAATCCATTACTTCCTTTTTTTCTTAATAAAAATTATTAATCCATGGGATGACAACCAGAGTAAAGCCATTGCCTTTGGGAAGAAAATATAAATAAAAATAAAAAGTGAAGCCAGTAGCCTGAATATAACAAACAATGGATTTTGCCTGGTTGAGGTTAAATACTCCTGTCCTTCAATAATGGTGAACATTATGAAATTCATGTCTAATGCTAGACTTTGAGACATTGGGCAGCTCAGGAATCACAGTCTGACCAAAAATGATATATAACTGGCACCAACACAGACAGATCTGATTTGCAACTCAGAATATAATTTTTAGAAGCAAAATAATGTGGTTTACCTAACAAACTTCTACCTCAGTTATGACCTGTGGAAAACATAACATGAGTCTATGGATTTTTAAATATGAATATAACAGATCTCTGAGTTGGCAGGGCAGACCTTGAAATTCAATTCTTTCCTCATTCTCCATTCAAATGTCATGCCTCATGGATGTTGGTAAGTTGAGTGAGCAGGTTGGAGAAGACCAATCGTACTAAGCAGAGTGGGCATTTTCTTTGTCCTCTCCTAGAATCTTCCCTTTTTTAAGAAGAATGCTATTTTGATCCTCATTGTTTCATATGAAGAAATAAAATGTAGAATGTTCAGGTGACTTGACTATGGTAATACAATTAAGTAGTTACTGCCAAGAGATCATTGTAATGGGTAGAGATGAAAGAAAAAGAGAGAGAGAAATGCCATCTGAATAAATGACAGAAATGCCTTTGTGGAGTTGCCTTGAAGACACAGTCTATACCCAGCTGACCAGATTCTGAATGTGCTACTTATGCAAAGGAAGAAAATACATGCACAGTCCAAAACATATTCTGTAAGTCCAGCTACAGGAGGATGATGGGAATGAAGTGTCTCCCTCAGTACAAAAGTGTTGCAGCAATGGCTAATTGCACAGTTACTAGCTTGGATCCAAATGTAGAATTAACTAGGGTGGGTATATTTACAGAATCCCTTAGGACAAGAGACAGTTTAAAGACAGTGGGCATTTTTGGTACCGATGATTGGAGGAATGTTGAAGAAATGCAGGATACGAGGGAAATCTGGTACCCTCTTAGTGTCTCTCCATTTGTTGTAATATATACACCACTACCCCACAGGAATCAGGACCACCCTGGTATGCTCTCTGTTGGCAAGAAACTTGAAGGTACTCACTGAATAGGATAATTCATTCTCCTTCTCTCACTCTCACTCACCATTCACTCTCTCACTCTCTCTTTCTCTCTTGTCAATTACAAATAAAAAGCTCTGTTCAAAAGCAACAGAAAGCAACTCCTATTTCCACTTTAAGTAGCTTTGCTAAATACCTCTTGGGATGAGATTGTCTGATCCAATAGACAAACTGCTGTGTTTCTCAATCTTTGGGTAAATACTGTCTCTACTCAACTTGACATATCAACCTGGCTTCAAGCATTTCAAATGTCTGTGAACATAATAAGAAATATGTGTATGTGTGTGTTTGTGTCTGTGTGAATATGTGGGCGGAGGTGGGGGGGGCCTATTTCTCACTGTCCACATAGTATTTCCACAGGTACACCTTGTCATAATCCAAACAGTTAGGAAAAAAAAGTTCCTACATTCTCTGATAGATGTAGTAAACATAAGAAGATCACCACTTTTTATCGGATACTTTTGTATGGAAATAGCATTTTCCTTAAGAATCAGTTCCTATGTTTGCATTCTGCCTGAATGCTTGTCACTATTTCTTAAAGCAACTAAATCACCAACCATACTGCCTGTAGAAATCTGTTTATTGTTATTCAATGCTCTGCCTTTTTCCACAAAGGATTTGAGGTGGCCTTTGGGTTATTTAAAAAAGGAAAATAATTCAACACCAGGTGAATTACCATCTTTGTGAAAGATTTCAAAGTTATTTTATTATCTAAATCTTCAACAATATTTGCTTCAAAAGAACTTTCTTAAATGCCTACAATGTGCCATACATGGTGCTAGATAGTAATAATGCTAAATAAATATTAAGGGTCTTAGTACCAGTTACGAAGTTAAATACTATTTATTACATTGAATACTCATGAAAATATTTAAGCTGAAAGCATTTACTCCATTTTCCAAAGGAGAGTAATCCCCACAACAGACATTTGAAGCAAGTACATTAATCTCTATCTTGCAAACAGGCAAACTTGTTTGCCTCGGGTCAAATAAATAATAAAATCGAATGTGGACTCGGGTTTTATGAGCCAGAGCCCACACTCTAAAATAATATGCAATACAGCCTAATAAGATGCCCTTGCCAAGCATTCTCAAAACAGTTTGAGGAAACACTTTTGGTATTCACAATTCTCATAGGGACCTTTAAGGATAAACAGTAACCATGAATGAGGCAAAGTTCCAACAGTCAAAATATCCACAGGCAAACAGGATACACATGGTGCTCAACAATTATTCAAATCAATGAAGGTGTGATGAAGTAACTTATCCACTCGGAGGATGGTGTGTCATAGATACAGAACCTCTACTCTTGTTTTACTTATTTTAAGAATGCTTTATGCAACATGAGTTTCAACAGGAGAATGTCTTAGGTCAGTTCCCTAGGAGCAAATCCTGAGATGGAGATTTCTGATGAAGAGATTTACTGAGGCAATAGTCTCAGCAAAATCCTGTGCAGAGAGGCGACTGGAGAAACAGGAAAGGGGCAGGGGACAGAGCAAAGCAAAGATGTGGTTTTACCTGGAGTCTCAGCCTGATGTCACAGGAAGCCCTGGAGTGCGAAGGGCACCACAACTTGGGCAAGAAAGTAGGACTTCTGCAGCCCCCTGTATCAGCTAGCCACTGACTATAGGTATAACTGGTGATATTCAGATAAATGTTTAATAACTGGCTCTCAAGCAAAGAGCCCTGATTTGTAGACTTTGATGTTTTCATGACACAGATATTCCCCTACGACTAATCTCAAGCTACCAATGCTTGATACCACTGGATGCTGAATTGGGAACAGCACAAGTGGCTCTCACAACTAGTACGAGCTGGACCCAGCACACTGGGCGTAAGTTCCTAGGCATTTCTGGGAAAGGAGCCTTCTCGAAGCATGAAACTGTGAGTATTTGTAGGCAACACTCCCAGAATCTGGGGGATGGGGCATCAGACTACTACAGAAGATCAGGAAGAACGCCAACAATGTTTACAATAGGCATTAACAGTTGTAATTGCTAAAATGGCTTTCTTCACAAATATGTTTGTGGAATGTGCCATTAAATAAAGATAAATTTATTTCTCTAATGGAGAGCACCTCAGGTGCTATGATTTGATGTGGCATTTCAAGAGGATGGCATGTTTACAGGGTTTTCAAACAAGTGTATTTGAATTATTTTTGATCCATTTTACCTATGATGTCTATTGTTTTGTAAACACACACACACACACACACGCACACGCACATACACAGTTTTAAAAGAGTGACTGTTTCTTGGAAAGGCTGCATCAGAATCACCTAGTTCCCTAGGCTCCACTCTAAGAATGTGGAATCAGAATCACTGAGGCATTAGCCTAGATATCTATATACTTTACAAGCATATAGATTGTGGTACATATGATTCTGGTACACAGTAAAGTACACACTTCATATGTGTGAGATTTTTTTTTTAATCTCAAAGCAAACTCTGACTCATCATAAACTGTATACCCTCTGTTGAATGGCTTTTACTAAGTTGTGGTTTGGTATCCTATAATGCACTTCCAGCAGCGATATGAATGAGTTCTAGAAAATCTGCTTCAGAATTTACTGGAGGGTCGTTGCCAAACACATTAACCTGTATACCACTCTGTACACTCCCTGAAGAAGCATTACTTGAGAAAAAATGTTGTGATAAGTGGCACAAAGAGTTTTGCTCTTCTGATACAAAATTATAGGTTCCTAACACAATTGGGGGAAAAATGTTTTCCTGTGATATTGATTACTAGGAAGCTTGGGAACAAATTCTGGGTTACATCTAGCAGCTCAACAAATTGCCATGGCCAGCCCACATATTAGCATTTTAACCTTCCTTACCTCAGCAGTAATGGTAAAAACAACAAATAACATGTGTCAAACTTACACTAAGTTACTACGCTCTGTGTAAGTCATATTAAATACAATAACTCAATCTTCTAATACTTTATAAAGTACATGGTCTGGCTCACATTTTACTAATGAGGAAACTGAAGCTTAAAGAAGTTAGAAGAGTTACCCAGATTATAAAGTTAGCAAGAAGTAAAAGAGGGATTTGAACCCAGAAAGTTCAATTTGGAGATAGCCCTTGCTATGTTTCCTCCCTCTTACAGTGATATAAACTTTTTTTAAGGAAATTATAATATTTTGGTAAGCAACAATGTTTTGTGAAAAAAGATATAGTAAAGAAAAAATGTACGGAGAAAAGCAAACTATTAAATAAATAAATGTATTTGAACATTGAGGTAATTATTTGAATATTTGGGTATCTACAACACAGGCAACAAGAATTAAGTTTTATTGTTTTCTTATTCTATTAAGTTAGTGTTTTGGATCGAATATCAATACTCTCAACTTTAAAGTTCAATTCAATAAATATTCCACCCTGTTTCTTTGAAATAATGATATAATTAGTAATCATAGTTTTCTGTCATCATTTAATTGATATTTATATTTCAGCTAGATTGCTAAGTCTTTCATAAGATATATATGCAGTGTCCATTATGTACTTTCAAAATGGTAAATTCAAAATTTAATACATTTTAATTAGTCATCCATTCTCTCTGCAGAGACAAGAGTAATAACTTCTTAGAATTTTACCTTATAAGGTTGAAGGAGTTCAGTTAGTTTACCAAGATCATGAGTATGAAAGTCAGAACTGAAAATTAACGCAGAGTGTTTTTATACACCAAAACTCATGATTTCATACCTCACCATATGCCCTGAAATATTTTTAAATTAAAAAAAAAGCTAAGAATCCAACTACAATCAATACAGTCCACACAATCAGACACGACTTCCCTCTATTTCTTCATTGGTCATTTCCATTTGTTTGACCCCATGTCCTCAACTGTAATAAGCTGAGTGGCACATGCAGAATGAAAAGTGAAGAAAATGTTAAGTTCTCTAAATCTTCAGGGACATAATAATTACTGCAAATTTTATTTGGTTGTTTGAGATGATAATTATTATAATTTATGATAAGACATTCAGCAAATCACCTGCTGATTGGGATAGCTAAAGAAAAATAATGGCATTTTTGACAAAACAATTTTTATTCAATCAGAACAAATACCTGTTTTTAAAAAAAGAACAAAAAAAGATAATAATTCGGGCACCTGGGTGGCTCAGCTGGTCAAGCATCTGACTCTTAGTTTTGGCTCAGGTCATGATCTCACAGTGTGTGAATTCAAATTCCATGTCAGGCTCCACACTTAGTGGATTCTCAAACTCTCCCTCTCTCTCTGTCCCTTCCCTGCTCTGTCACTTTTTCAAAATAAATAAATAAAATTTAAGAAAGTAAAATCTTTAAAAACAATCATTTAAAATGGATATTTAGAGTGAGGGCAGAAAGTGTAGCAATAATTTTTTTCAGAGTGTCCACTTATGGTTGGGGACCTAGCCAATTCCTTGTTCAGGAATGCCCTTCCTCATTATGTTAAACCTTCTGGCTTCCACTCTAGTAGACATTTACTGTTGGCCATATATAGTATTTATTCACTCTGAATTTCTTCATGTATCTCCCTCTCCACTTCTGAGTTCTCATGGTTGACAAGGAGCAAACTCCAACTTAGGTTCAAAGGATGAGAAAGTAATTAGTTTTGGGGTGCTTGAGTGGCTCTGTCAGTTGAGCGTCCGACTTCAGCTCAGGTCATGATCTCACAGTTTGCAAGACTGAGCCCTGCGTCAGGGTCTGTGCTGACAGCTCACAGCTCAGAGCCTGCTTCAGATTCTATGCCTCCCTCTCTCTCTGCCCCCCCCCCACCCTCTTTCTCTCCCTCTCTCAAAAATAAATAAACATTACAATATTAAAATAAAAAAGAAAGTAATCAGTTTTGTCCAACCAGATCATCACATTTCCCTGGCTACATCAATTAGGTCAGGTATGGGCATAAAGTCAGATTAGCATCAATGCACCCATATTAAGAAGAAAGTTCTTATTTTTTCTAGAACTAATGGAATCCTAGATATAAACCTAAAGCTCTTTGCAACCAATTCTTGAAAGTTGGCAAAAAGGCCAACACAGGAGAAAGCAGAAATAAGGGATCCATGGAGAAGTATAATCCCCATTAATATCACTGGGTATTGAGATAAATTATGTCTGAATGTGCCCTTGGATAATCACTCATTTTTATTTTAATTGTGCAATGTCAATCTAAGTAGGTGATCCCAAACAACTACAATTATTTCATTCCATAAATATTTATTTAGCAAGTGTTATTTGTAAAGCAGTATAACAGGCATTGTGAGGACCATTTAGAAAAATCACAAGTAGTCACTTCCTTTGAGGGATAATAACTAAAATGACTACAAAGGGAGCATAATTTTGAAAAACTAACAGTTATCACTATAAAGTACCATGGAAGAAAAATTTTAAAAACGAGCTAAAATATGACTGGAAATAAAGAAAATCTTTGAGAAGAATATAGCACTTGACTGGGATTACATGGATGGGTACTATTTTAACACATGGAAATGTATGAGAAATTGAGATTACTCCCTGTTGAAGGAATGTTGTTAAATTAACCATGAGGGCTCTAAGAGTGGGATAACGGCAATTATTCTGATGTTAATGAGTATAGTATCCATCAGGAAGATGGTTACAGAATGAAAACAGAAAGGCAGCCTAGAATTACACAGAGGCTTACTCTTACATACAAGGGATTTAGCCATAATTTAGTACATGAGAGCAAACATTTTTAAGTTACTTCAAATGTGAAGGTCAGCTTCATTATATACTTTGGGATAATAGTTCTCAAAATTTAATGGGCACTAGAGCAACCAGATACACCTGTGAAACATGCAGATTTTCAGACCACCCTCCCTACATATTCTGATTCATTAAGTTTTGGGTAGAGCGTATTAATATATATTATTAACACATACTCTAAGTAGGATAATCTTCAGTGAACCATTAATGTCCTGAACCAGGAACATTAAAAGAGTGCATGACAGTGCTACTTGTAAGTCCTTTATGGCAACAGGCATACATTGGAACAATCTCCAGTAACTCAACATGTGCTGTATCTTGGTTCGATTTCCTCTACAAGAAAAGCCTGAGACAGGACTTGCGGCCAGATAGTTTACTGGGAGGAGCAACACTGATGGAGCAGATGGAGTCAGGGATGGAAGAGAAAATGTCGTTGAGCTGATTCATGCTGTGGGCAGATTAATCCCACTGGGAATCTCTAATTTTGCTATTTTAGAAAAACAATTGTGGCAGATGTTTCACAGAATTTATAAGTGGTACCATTTTGAAGACAATTATGAATTGCAATATTTCTAGCAAGAGGTTTTGAGGAAATCATTAATTCATTAATAAGAAAATCATTAACTCAAAGGAGAAGACGGTTGCAACGGGAGGACACGTTTCACATTTAGATGGAATGGCTTAGATGTGACAATTGGTACAAAGATACAAGTCTGGAATTCTGCAGAAGGGATGAGGGTGAAGACGTGAATATGGTAATCATCTATACGGGCATGACAGAGGAAGCCTAGAGACTAAGGCTTTGGAGGACAGGTATCTGAGAGTCTAGTTAGCTTTGTATTTTTGACCAGACATTGGGAGAATCTCTACTAATTAAAAGTTCTAGAAGATATAGTGTCTTGCTTCTTAGGTGAGGCAGAAATCACGATTTGTAAACAATATAGAGAAACAGCCTCAAGAGAGGGTTTGGTCAGCGTGTTTTCCCAGTTAATTGTGGCTTTCTGGGACAGTGTTCTACTGACAGAGGGAGCAAATCTGGTGAAGCCCAAATAGCAAGAGGAGGTATGGGTCAGTAATTCTAGCAGCTCAATGTTGGATTATGGTATAAAGGCCACTTACACAAGGAAAAATGGTAGGGGCTTCGCCTTTAATGGTATTATGTGCAAAAGCTAAGACATAGACAAAAATCACCATGTGAATGTTGTATAAGATGTTGGATTCATCAGTGACCCGTAAGTATGCATGTGGGGATCTAAAATGACATAAAAAGTCTTCTAGATAACCAAAAATCACTACTGTTTGGCCAAGGAGAGAAATATGGGCTAGTGAGTCTATTTCTAAAGCCAATAACAGGGACGAAGAATAACAATTTCATTGTGTTTTTTTTTTTTTTTAATAACTCAGGTTTTGACCCGGGACTTCGCTATTACTGATCAAACAGGGATCATGAAGGCATACCCATGACTTACAGATGCCTTACATAAAATCAACAAACCGGTGAGCAAAATACCACAGAGATTTTACAGACAACACTTTCCAAGTGTCCTGGAAGAAAGAGGGTGGCAACTAGAGCTATTAACCTCATGTTCTACTCTCCAACCAGAACCTGATACCAAGTTGGATTCAAGCAGGTGGGGAACCATTCCTAGTCAGAGTGTGAACAGTCTCGACTTGAATTTCTGGAGAATGTCTTACGGGTTAAAACATTATGTGAATAGGGCGCCTGGGTGGCTCAGTTGGCTGAGCGCCTGACTCATAATTTTGGCTCAGGTCATGATCTTGTGGAGCTTGGTTGAGGTTCCTGGTTTCAAGCACCATAGTCACTCTCAGGTTCCACATCTAAGGCTGTTTGGGATTCTTTCTCTCTCCTTCTCTCTCTGACCCTCCCCTGCTCACTTGCACACTTGCTCGCCTGCTCTCTTCCTCTCAAAATAAATAAATAAACTTAAAAGAGAGAGAGAGAGAGAGAGAGAGAGAGAGAGAGAGAGAACATGATATGAGCAATGCTTGAGCTCGTATACCAGTCTGGCAATTAAAATATACCTTGACTTATGATAGGGTTATGTCCTGATAAACCCATCATTAGCTGAAAATATCAAAAACTGAAAATGCATTGAGTGCCTAGGTGGCTCAGTCAGCTAAGCCTCTGATCTCACCTCAGGTCATGATCTCACAGTTCACATGTTTGAGCCCCATGTCAGGTTCTGTGCTGAGAGCTCAGAGCCTGGAACCTGCTTCAGATTCTGTGTCTCCCTCTCCCTCTGCTCCTACACTGCTTGTGTCCTCTCTCTCTCTCTCTCTCTCTCTCTCTCTCTCTCTCTCTCTCAAAAGTATACAAATAACAAAAAAAGAAAAAAGAAAATGCATTTTAACTTACTGAACATCATACCTTAGCATAGCCTACCTTAAAGGTGCTCAGACACTAGCATTAGCCTACAGCTGGGCAAAATCATCTCACACAAAGCCTATTTATAAAATGTTGAACATCTCATGTATTTATTGAATACCAATCTGAAAGTGAGAAACAATGGTTGTATGAGTATGGAACAGCTTTCAGTAATCAGCTATTTATCCTTGTGATCATATGGCTGACTGGGAGCTGTGCGTAGCTGCTGCTTCCCAGCATCACGAGAGAGTATCTAGCACAATTGGCTGACCCCAGAAAATATAAAATTGCAAAGTACAGTTTCTCCTGATGCATATTGCTTTCACACCATCATAAAGCTGAAAAGTCCTAAGTGGAGCCATCGTAAGTCGGGGCCCATCTATAGATGTGTGTTTTGAACAAAGTATTTAATGTTCTGAGCTTCAGTTTCCCTTTTTTAGAAGAGGTGATAATAATACTACCTATATTGCAGAGTTATAGCAAGGCATTCTTAACAACATTCATGTAAAGCACCTGCATTGCTTGGGTCATAATTCTCACCACGGAATACAGATTCAATAATGTACAACAGTCTCATTACTGGTATCCAGCCATCTTTATAACATAGGAATATGATACGAAATTATTATCATTGTGCACTTCAAGCACAAAATCAAAGTTGTCACAATAGCTTTTAACTGACTTGTGTGATGACACGTGAGATGATTAAAAAAACAATGGGAGCAAAAGGGAAGAAAATATAAAGTAAGTTGGAGGAGGAAGGAAAGAATGAAATATATTTGGGTGAGGAAATGAATCTTTACTTGGGTCACCTGCACAGAATGAGCGCACCTAGGGTATGGGGCTTGAGGTCACCGAGCATGCTACTGTGTACCTGCGATGGCACAACCTGATGGGGGGAATTCAGAAGTTGGAAAGGTGATGTCCTGGCCGAAGGATACTGGGAACCCAGCACACACATAGCTGCCAGGCTACACAGCATGATGGTTGTTAGATTGTAATTCTATTTGATGAAGTCGGTTAATACTACCTTCGGTTTGAATAAGAGAATGAAAACAAAGCTTGTTATTCACTTTATGGAAGGTATTTGCCTTGAAAATTAGAAATAGGAGGTTGCTGTGGGTTGAATAGCATTCTTTCAAAAATTCATGACCACCCGAAACTCAAAATGAAACCTTACTTGGAAATAGGGTCTTTTGCAGATGTAATTAGTTAAGGTGAGGTCATACACAAGCAGGCTGGGCCCTAAATCCAATCACTAGTGTTGTTTTAAAAAGTGGGGTGCCTGGGTGGGTCAGTTGGTTAAGTGTCCAACTCTCGATTTCAGCTCAGGTCATGATTTACCGTGCATGAGATTGAGCCCTGAACCAGGCTCCGTGCAGGGCACAGAGCATGTTTACGATTCTCTCTCTCCCTCTTCTCCTGCTTCTCCCCATCCAGCTAATGTTTGTGTTTTTCCTACCTCTATCTGTCTTTCTAAAAAAAGAAAAAAAAAAGAAAGAAAAGAAAAGAAAAGAAAAAAGAAAAGAAAAGAAAGGATGGACACACACAGAGACACAGACATAAAAGGATTAGAGTGATTCCTCTTTCTACAATCCAAGGAAGACTGAGGATTGCCAGGAGTCACCAAAAACTAGGAAGACACAAAAAAGATGATTCCTCCCTAGAGCCTTCACAGGAAGCGCGACCTTGCCAGTACATTGATTTTGATTTTCTAGCCTCCATAGCTGTGAGAGAATACATTTCTGTTGTTTTAAGCCACAGCAAGTTTGTGGAAGTTTGCTTTTTCTTTTTCTTTTTTTGGCAGCCCCAGGAAAATAAAAGAGAGGCTAAGAACTTTTTTTTTTTATATTATAGATGGTGGGGAAATATGTGTGTGTGTGTGTGTGTGTGTGTGTGTGTGTGTACACACACATAATCTCTACAGCAAAATATTTCTCCAAGAAATATAAACAGAAAGTATGAAATACAATTTTATCATACAGACACAGCTACCCAAAATATTTTGATCTATATCATCCCAAATGGTTTCTATGCATATATTTATCAAAATACAGGGTTTAAAAACTGATCTGTGTTGCTTCTTATCCATCCATTTGATCTTATTTCATGTTTGTACATTGGTAAATATTTTTGGGGTGTTCTTAGTGCTTAGAAATTAACTCTCTTTGCTTTCCTGCACTCTTTGCATTCATTTAGCAATTTCTTCTGGTAATTACATGTTAAATCACTTAATCATAAGGTAGCCTTGTGAATTTGATATTATTTTCATTTTAAATATAAAGAAAACAAAATCCAGAAAGAATGAATGACAGGCTCCACATCAGTCATCTAATTCTTGATCAAGGAGGACTAGATTCTAGCTATCTGTCTTGGCAGTCTTTCAAAATCCTGGAAAGGAATCTTTCTGTGATTATACTAACCTGATATACAGTTTGGAATAATGGCTCTGAAGGAATATGGAAGAAAGTATACTGGCTCAAATTCTAAATATCTTATTAAACAAATTACAATTATTTGAATAATATTTGTTGAACAAATAGGTAAGTTAAAACCTTTTCTCCTTTATTGTCCATACTGCAAAGTTCTGAACATGACACTGTGAATGTTTGCATCCATTGAGTCCTAATTATATTAGAAGTTTATCTTCTACTTTGTCAGAACTTGGTTTTGTTGATCATGTTCTTTGTATGCTGGTCCCAAGTGTGGCTAGGGAAACAGAACTGTAATGAAGTATGATTTGCCCTTGTTTCCTCTCTATTGTAATTCTCTCTGAACAACTATAGTTGATGATACAACTTTCGAAACGTGTAATTTTATACTGCTACAGAATGGTTTATGATGATTTTCTGTCTTATTCCTTCTCCTGTAGTGGATAAAATGCACAACTCTGTGTGTTTCTGAAGTCATTTGGATATTGTAGTCTTCTATTTCTTCATCAAATATCCTACCCATCATCCAAGTAGCCACGATTTAAGGATGAGTTTTGTGTGACATAACAGAAAATAATTCATATTGGCTTAGTAAAAGAGAAGGTTATTGTATTTTTTCTTCTGGTAATAGGAGTTGTGAAATTAAGAAGTTGTTGTTGATTCGATGGCCCAAGGCCATCACCTTGTGACTACCTGAGAGAGACCATGATGTCTATGTTATCACACCCAAGAAGGACAAAGATGTGAACAAAAAAGGTATATGAGCACACACAAATGAGTGTGCTCCTTTAAAAAACTTTTTTAACTCCTTCCTCGCACCACACACTTGCTAGATGTAGGTCAAATAATTCACCTTAGCTGAAAGGAAACCTGGGGAACTTCCCAGCTAGGGATTTTGCTTCCCTAAGCAAAATCTGGGTTCAGTTAATACAGATGAAAGGGAAACTAGACACTGGGTAGGCAGCTCACAATTTCTTCATCACAGTTCATCATGCAGGTATGTATTGAGCATGCCATTGTGCAGAACCAAAGGGCTGTGTATGAAGGGAATTTCTGAGCTCCCTGATGCTCTAATCCTGGATTTGTACCCAAATTCAGAAAATAGACTGGGATAATAGGATGTCTTCAATTGTTTCCTGCTATATATATTTGAAATGTGAACTACCCAGTTTGAGGTAATTTTTGAGGACGGTCCTTATTTCATCAGATCTTCTGATACTGAAAGAATGCTATTAATCATATTATTTTAAAATTGTTACATTAGCAAAATACCTAATGGGTTGTATGGTAGATTCATTAGCAAGCTCCACTTTTTATTGATTATCTTTCAGAATCTAGCCATGCCAGTGCAACTGACTAATGGGTATTACGTGGCTGGAGACAAATGGAAAACAATGCACCCAGGTGCCCATTCAGTATAATTACTGACCATTCATATATCATTGACTAAGAAAATTTTGGCGCTCTATACATGTTGTATCTTTTAATACCCTTATTTTACATATGAAGAAACTGAGGCACAGCAGAGGAGTGACACTGTTAAAATCAAATAACCCATCTGTAGCATAAATAGGAATACAGTAATTTCCATTCTCTTAAACCTGGCCTATTTCTACCATGTTTAAAACCAGTTACCTTATCTTTAAATCATGTTCTCCTTTTCTGTAGTTACTTCATTCGTGATATCATCATCAGGTCCTCAGTTGGGAAACTATTGACTAATACTCTCAAAGACCATAAATTTTCAGACATCAATTACAAAAAATTTCTAACATAATTTCAAACTTAACAGGCGATAAATCTGGTGTACATTTTAAAATAGTTTTTTTTAAGCTATGCAATGTTAAAATTTTTATCTATGCAGGTAACACTTGACAGATTTACTATTACTGTGGGTATGTGTGTACTTTTCTTGAAAAAGGGGAGTTTTTAAAATGTTTATTTATTTTGAGATAGAGAATGTACACACAAGTCAGAGAGGGGCAAAAAGAAAGGTAGAGGGAGAATTCCAAGCATGTTCTGTGCTGTCAGCATGGATTCTGATGAGGGGCTCAATCCTGCGAACCATGAGATAATGACCTGAGCCTAAATTGAGACTCGGACACTTAACCAACTAGGACACCCAGGTGACCCACAAAAAAGGAATTTTTAAGGTAGAAATTTAGGATTATCGCACTCATTCCACTTCCAACCCTACCCACAGTACAAATGATACACACACTCCTGTCCCTAAATGTGGAGGTCTCAATATGTAACAGAGTACTCAAGGGAATGAATTTTGTATTATCTGGAGAAAGCTATCAAATATTTAAATTTGTTTCTAATATGATAAAAAAGCATAACATTTCATTTAATCAAAAGAAAATTATTCAAAAAAGATCAGAAGTCTGCATACAACAAAATGGTCAGTAAAATAAGATGTGTTAAACACATTTAAAAACTATTAAATTGCACAATTATAAACAATGTTTCAATCTAGGTTGAATGAACTCTAGGTTATATCAGAAAAAATCACTCATTATTTGTCAAATAGTAGGCAAGAATTACTAAAAAGCAAAAACAGGCACATAAAATACCTCATCATTTGAGTATTAAATCTTTCTGACTTCAAACTTCCTTTAAAATAGATTTATCAAAACCAAATGCCTTGATTTCAGGGTTGGCTAAGAATAAAATAGGTTTTTAAAATCTGTCACCATAGTTTTTTGTCACAGTGACAGAGTCCAGTTAATTGTGTTTCTGGAACTTATTTTCTTTTTTTTGCTGAGAAGAATACACACTCATACCTAAATAACTCAATCAGTATACAACTTGAAATTATTTAATCTTTCTTTATAATAACATATCTATATATGTCATATTTCATGTAATTTTACATGCAAGTTATATTCTGTAAATGCCTGAAGAATGATGAGGGATATAAATTCTAAAAGAATGTTTCAATTAGCATATTTGGATTTTGATGTTTAATGAACAGGAAAATATACTTTAAGCATGTGTCACTCTCAATGAATCTCTCAAAACATAGTATTGAGGTTTTAAAATCAGGATTATAGATTACTGGCACAGATATCAATTATCTTTTATCAGTTAATGCTAATTAGTATAAATATGATCTACTTCAAGTAGTCATTTGATTTGCTATCCAGTACTGTAGAAAAGAACTCCTTCACTATTTATGGGATACACTCAAAAATGCATTTTCAAACTACTACGGAACACTTTTTTTTCAATTTTAGAAATGCCTATTCAAGTTGTTCGATAAATTTAAAAATATGATTTAGATGAATTACATTTAATTTTTTTAAGTTTATTTTTGAGATAGAGAAAGGCAGAGTGTGAGTAGAGAAAGGGTAGAAAGAGAGGGAGACACAGAATCTGAAGCAGACTTCAGGCTCTGAGCTGTGAGCACAGAGCCTGATGCAGGGCTTGAACCCACAGACTGCAAAATCATGACCTGAGCTAAAGTCAGATGCTCAACCAAATGGGCCACCCAGGCATCCCAAGATTAAAATGTAACTGCTAAGTGTTAGAAATGAGCAAGTTTATGTCACTGCAGGAATAGTGTCTCAAACTATGTATTAATAAAGTAACTTTTTCATTCACTATGCAAGCTCTCACTACTAATAACTCTTAAAATGATACATATCTTGAAATTATGACAAGTATAAAAATGGTGTGAACACCTTACTGCACTGTAATGTTCAATGCTGGCACGTTTTACAAAATTAAAACAACAACAACAAACCAAGTTAAGAATACTGAGGTAAGATGAATGCATCCACTGAAAGAACTGGCACTTAGGGAATATTTACCATATACTAGGTCCTGAAACAGTTATCAGCATGTTTGTACTATGAGAGATAAATTAAATAACATACCCAGAGAAAAGTTAGTTTTGAGCAAATTATTTGATTTCATCCAGTGCCACACAGCAAATGATGGACCAAAATTTGAACTTAACTCTCCTGTAGCAATGATCACTCTTCCCTATTCTTTTTCTCCAAATATGGCATTAGGACTTGCTTTACTATATTAGAAGGACAATACTTTTAACCTGACATGGAAAGAACATTAATTTGGTTTAAATATGGAGATTATATTAATTTCATCAGAGTTAGGTTATTCTTGTGGTTACACTGGGGCACTATAAAAAACAGATTGAAGGGGCGCCTGGATGGCGCAGTCGGTTAAGCGTCCGACTTCAGCCAGGTCACGATCTCGCGGTCCGTGAGTTCGAGCCCCGCGTCGGGCTCTGGGCTGATGGCTCAGAGCCTGGAGCCTGTTTCCGATTCTGTGTCTCCCTCTCTCTCTGCCCCTCCCCCGTTCATGCTCTGTCTCTCTCTGTCCCAAAAATAAATAAACGTTGAAAAAAAAATTAAAAAAAAAAAACAGATTGGGGGCAGTGAGAATTATGCCCCAATTACGTGTTATCCAATATGCAACTGATTTGTTTTTTTTTTCTTTTACATCATGAAAGGTATTACTCTTGGGACTTGGCTTCTCAATGAAATATATAAACTTGCAAATAAAATTTTGACAAAGACTTGCAATTTACCTGACTTTATCAAATTAATATACATAACCAAGATATTTGTCATGATCCAAAATAACTACGATAAATTTATATTTCTTTCATATTCTAATATATATTGTTGGTCAAGTCTACTAAGATAAAGGGCTACTAAATTAATTTAACATTCCTTAGCAATAAGAATAACAAATTCTGAGTGCATCCCCTAGAAAAAATGCAAAAACAGCAATAATCACCGTACTTTCTATGACATATAGATTTTTGTGGGGTGCTCTGTGGCTTAGTCGGTTAAGCATCTGACTCTTGACTTTGGCTTAGGTCATGATCTAATGGTTCATGAGATCGAGCCCCACATCAGGCTCTGCACTGACAGCATGAAGCCTGCTTGGGATTCTCTCTCGTCTCTCTCCATGCTGCTCCCCTCCTTGCATGCTCCCTTTCTCTCTAAATTAAATAAGTAAACCTAAAAAAATAAAATACAGATTTTGTAATAAAATATGACTTAAAAGATATTTCTTGTTCCTAGATCAATTACATTATTTATAATATAAATTATAGAGATTTCCTTGTATCATCCTTACTTTTCCACATCCAACCTTCCACACATATGAACTGCTTTCAGAACTACTGATTTTGCTTGTGAATTGTGTCTCTTATTTATACTTGGAAAAGTAAATATAATAAATATAAAAAGGCTTACTAATTATGGAGTTTGTTTCATTAGGATGGCCTGTTTTTGTCAAGATTCAACCAATGTCATAAATCCCAGTAGAGCTCCCACCTAAAGAACATTCTGGTTTGCAGTGAGATAGTATAACAAAAGCTTATGGGGGGAAATAGACATTAAATAGAATTTAAATAACTTATTTCTTATGTGTGCTAATTTTACACTCTACATTTTTTTGGAATACACTTTTAGTGTGAAGAATGGAAATCTATCATGTTGGAAATGAGTCTGAACCTCACTCCCATGCTAATACTGATAAGACTCAGCCAGGAATTCAGATTTACCTTCACCATGTCTTCTACCCTGTTCTTCTCTTAAGAAGAAGGATACTAATTGTGGACCATGGATACCAAGTAGACACAGAAATAGAGAAAGGAGCTTTAGGTGTCAGGGGGGAAACACTCTCTCCTCTTTCCCTCTCATCCTGCCCCTAAAGTCTCAGTGTAATATCTTTGGACTTTTCAGACTGTTTATCTCTTGGTATTAGTCTATGCAATCAAATGTGTGTATATGACTGCCTCATGCTCATCAAGGGTCTTGGCTCTGGAATTGCCTAAGAATCTGAGGATTATGAAGACCCTGCTTAAGATCTTACTGAGGGAGATGCCTGAGTGACTCAGATAATTAAGTGTTCAACTTCAGCTCAGGTCATAATCTCATAGTTCATGAGTTTGAGCTCCACGTTGGGCTCCGAGCTGACAACCCAGGGCCTGCTTTGGATTCTCTCTCTCTCTCTCCCTTTTTCCCTCTCTGTCTCTGCCTCTCTCTGTTTCTGCCTCTTCCTCCTGTGCACTCTCTCTTGTAAAAAAAAAAAAAAAAGAAAAAGAAAAAGGTGTCACTGAGATGCTTTCTTTTTCTAGGTATGTTTACCCTTGGGTTTATTTTCTAGACAATATTTATCACTGAAATAAGAGACTGCACAGGCTGTATTTCCTAGGGATGAGATAAATGAACAAAACAACTAAAAAGGATCCTTTGATTAAATAGTTCCTGATCTAGTATACATTTAGATTGTCTCAGACAATTTTGTCAAACAATGCTTCCAGAAACATATTTATAAATGTATCCTATGTGCTAATGTGCTGGTTCAAGTCTTTCTGTTTGTGGATTCCTAGAAATGAAATTGGCTAGTAAATAAGTAAGTAGGTTTTAACATTTTATACCTCTGAGTTGACTTTTTCTTTTCTTTTCTTTCTTTCTTTTTTTTCTTTTTTTTTTTTTTACCAATATACATTCCTGGTTTAATGTTTGAACAATACTTGAAATTTCTTTGCTAAAATATAGGCATGGTTTTGAAAACAGAAACAACATAGACCATGAACTTTTTGAGAATATGAACAAACTCAGCACTTAGTGCAGCATATAGTTTTAATCACTATAAATTTAATCATATAAAAATGAATTTAAATTATTATATTCACACTCAGCCTTTATTTTTGATGGAAGGTGCATATAAAAGAGATCGAAATTGAGGTTGTGATTATACACAAGACAATTCTGTGTTTGTTGTTGGGGATGAAAATTATAATTCCTTGTTTACTATTGTTTCTAAGAAATTTCGTGAAATATTACATTTTGAATATGAGGCATCTAGCATAATAAATATTATAACAAAAGATTTTTGCTCAAGTGAAACCTAGAGCAGAGGTGTGGAATGAAATTGACCTTTCTCTTGTCTTCCTTTTGATTTCAACAAAAATAAATTAAATTCAAGAAATGTTTACAGCATTTGTGGCACATGTGGGCTTTATATTATTTATTTATTTTTGAAATTATCATGCAAACATACAACACAACTGATTATCTATTCTATGCTAAGCACTGAACTAGACACTGGGAATACAGAGGTGAGAAAGAGAAACACCTCTGTCTCTACAAAGCATATAGTATTTTTTTTCCCACCACAATGGGAAAAAAAGAAGAAACAGAATAAATGTGATGGAATAAGAGAAAAGGGGCTTCTCACTGTGCCTCTCAAAAGCAGGAGACAAATCTTCACAGAGGAAGAGATGCTTGAATTTGTTCTGAAGGATATACCAGAATTCTCCATGTCGATAAAGATAGAAACCTCTGTATAGAGAGAATACATCCTATAGAAAAGCATCAGGAAGTGAGAGACAATTAAATTCTTGGGGGACTCTGGGTAAAGACATATAAAATCCATACCATAGTATCTACCATTAAGTGACTGCTTATTAAATATTTGCTACTGCTATTATCATCATCATTGCTGTATTGCATTAGTAATGAGAGCAGTTATATACTCTTCTCCAAAACGCTGAATCAAATACATTTACTAACCCTCTCATAAATGAGAAAATTAAGGCACAGATTTTGGATTCATCCAAACTTTTCCAAAATCACATGGCTTGTTAGTGAAGGAGTATAACGAGAACTTGGGCTCTTGGTACCTTAACATGGCTCGGTTTTAGGACTCATACAGAAAAGCTGTTGGTGATGCAATAGATTATGAAATAAGTTATATACTAGGATAAGGATCTTGTCCTATAGACTATAGAGATTTTCTGAAAGGTATTTATGCACAGCAGTGTGTGATGGGATTTATATTGCCATGGGGGAGAATCTACTGAAGCAGGGGAAGAAAAAGGGAGGTCAGTTTGGGAACTATGGCTGTAATCCAAGGGAGAATTTATAAGAGTCTTAACTAAAAGAACTAGGACACATAAGAAGGAGTACATTTTAGAGACATGCATAGATTCAGCTACTGAGAAGTAAGATTATATGTACAAAGTGGGAACTGGTAACTGAGCTGGGGAAAATGAAACTGGAAAATATCTTACCTTGTAAACAAATAGGAATGTTGACTACCAGAGTGCTTTGTTTCAATTTAAAAAAGCATTCTCCATCATTTTTATCGTTTATCATCAAGAAACTAATGGATTCTTAAGAGTTATCAATAGCGAGATAGTTAGATATCATAGTTAAAAGAAAAAAAGTTCAAGTTTAATTAGTGTTTTCAGATGAAAACATATCATCTAATCCAAGTGAAACCCTTCATCAGATTATAAATATGAAAATCAATTAAGATAAATAATTTTATAGAGATTTGTGTTTATTAGTTCTAGTCAAAATTATTTGCCTCTGGGTTTTTGACATGATCCAATACTCTTCTAGGTGACAGCTGACGATTTGTAGACCAAGGTGAAGTCACCTTGGTCTTCAATTTGTTCCACATAAAGGGTCTTCATCTTACACTAGTAAAATCTCTGTTGGCAATCCAGGGTCTAGTTTAGAACCGAGTAGAATTATACAGTTTGAACTCTAAATTACTTTAAGCCTTACATTTTCCAGAAATCCTTGTGCTAAATCTTATGAGATCTGTTTCAACCAGTGGCTTTCAACCACAGTCATAAAAAAAAAATTGAATTTTTCATGTCTACAAATAAGTGGCTTAAATTCCCATGGAAACAAGTACTAATTCTTACTTCTATATTGCATTGATTTTCCTATAATGTTCTCATGATGCTTAAAATACTCAGTGAAACAGTTGCATTATTATTTCTTATCAATCCACATAGGCATTCCAAAGCCAAATACATTTTAAAAAATCAAACAAAAAATAATATGGAATACCTGGATAACTCAATGTGAGAAATCATTCTTTCCTGAATTTGAAGAGAATGTCTACATTTTCCATTTTTTTCATGAACTCAATTTGTTTTAAAAAATGTTTAGAATTTATATATGTTCATATATAGCATGTCATATAATATATACATATATATTATTTATTATATATATCGCATTTAAACATTTTTAAAAGAGGAGGCAATAGTATGAGTTAAAATGAGAACCAAGTTTTGAAAGTTGTTTCTTAATAAATCCTAAGAAAAACACACACCCTCTCCTACAAAGTTTGTGTGTGTGTGTGTGTGTGTGTGTGTGTGTGTGTGTATGTGAAATATGATTCAAGACAATTCAAATATTTCAAGAATGAAAAAACTTTAATTTTTTTTCCCAAAAAAGAAGATTGAAATTGTCTTATGTATGCTTTGATTTAAGAGAATGTAGATGATTTACATTTAAAGAAATTATCTTGAATGGATATTATCAAACTATAGCACTAATCATAGTCCATTATTATCAATGATTTACTCATCTTTCTCTCTCATCAGAATATAACTGCACTGTTATGGTCAAGGACAGGAATTTACACTCTTCAACTCTGGATCATCAGGGATGGATCAAGACTGGTATACAATTAGCACTAAAGCTATATCATAGTAAACACTCAAACACCTTTATTGAATGTAAGTGTAAAACTTAAAAACAAACAAACAAACAAAAAACTAGTGAGCCCTCTTTTATGCCATTATAGTCTATGTAGTTCGACTCATGGATGATAAAAAATAACCACGCATATGTATTAAAAGAAAACAATGAATGCTTTGGTGACCCAAGCTCTTAATGAGCTATATTATGAAAATAAAATAATATAACCAGTAGAAGCATACTGCATATTATCAGATAGTGAGTACTCAATAAACATATAAATAAAATTACATGGATTATTTCATATAACCCTATCAACTACTCTAAAAAAAATGGGAGGAATATTTTACTTTAAAACACTCATTAACACCACAAATATGTATTAAAGAACAACAATTAGCATAAGCAAAAGTCTATCAAAACAAAAAGCAATGCACAGTTAGGAGTGGGGGAGGATTTTAAGATGGTATGAAGAGGAAGTCATATGTATACTCTAAGACTTATTGCATGGGGATTCAGAGTGCAAGCTCCACAAGTAAAGATGGAATGGCAATCCCCCTGACAGGGGCCAGGTAGTCAATTCACTTCTCCTAATTTTGGAGAAACTTAGGTTTACAAAGGCTAAGAATACCTACTGTGGTGGACACTGTGATTTACTTCCCAGATCCTATTTTTTTAAGCTTATTTAATTATTTGGGAGAGCAAGAGAGAGCGCACATGCATAAGAGGGGTGGGGGGAGACAGGAAGGGAGGGAGAGGAAGAGAGGGGGGAAGAGAGAAGGAGAGAGAGAATGAGAATCCTAAGCAGTCTTCACACTATCTGCACAGAGTCCGACTCAGGGCTCAATCTCATGAACTGTGACATCATGAACTGAGCCAAAATCAGGAGTTGGGCACTTAACCTACTGAGCCATGCAGGTGCCTCCCCCAACCCAGATCCTATTTTAATGAGTCTTATTACCACAGGTGGTGAGAATAGGGTCACCACATGTTCTTTTGCTGTTAGTGACTTCAGAGATTGCCTTAGGCGGAGAAGCCATCACATCAAAGAGGATCAGTGTCAATGCTTGAGGCCTAGTCATCTTGGCTCAACTCAGTCAGGGATGATTATAACTCTAGACCTCTCTGTGGGGTCAACCATGACTGTAATTGTGCTTGCATCAAAGCTTTTATTCTGTGTTTGCTTTCTGCTTTCATCCCCTTCCTTCCATGGGTGTTGACTCCTAGGGTACTTCTTAAGAGTCATCCTGTAAGCTAAATCAACACAATCTGCTTCTTGGAGAACCAAATCTGTGACACTTGCTATCATATGTAGTCTGATAAAGAAGATGATAGGCAAGGTTTCGAGTTGCATCATTTGTCACCTATTTGGCACTAGGATTCTTACAGAAGTCCTTGACAATGGGTAGATAGAGCACAGCTGGCCTGTGGAATAAGATGCAATTGTTCAAACGTTTATTGGCAGTAAATTGAGATGATACACTTTTGATAGGAAATATATTACCTGATGCAAAGTATCTGTTGTTTGGAAAATGTGAAAAAAAAATAGTAGCCCTAAGGTCAATGGATATTGGGTGGCTATTATTGCCAAGCTCTACTGACTCTGAAAAAGGGTAACAAAAGACTGAGGAAATTAATGGCTAACTGAAAGGTAAATGAAAGTCAAAGATCAGGAAACAGGTCAGGGAAAACTGAGGGAAGGCTTGGGGCTTCAAGAGTGGCAGAGTTCCAAGGAATGATAAATTTCCAACCAAGCCAACTCTACTATGCCAATGGTGAAGTATTGGTTGGAAAAAAAATGGGTGGGAATATCTGAGTTGACTCCTCTGAAACTTTTGGATCCACAAATTCCCTTGAACTATGTGAGGTAGAACAAAACCACCCCTCTATGAAAAGAGAGCATTCTTTCCTTGCTTGGAGACATCAAAGAGCCTCTCTTCTTCAAGATGCCATTTGTTTCCCTCAAGGTCTACCCTAATCTCTCCTCTTTGTCACAGCACAAATAAACAGGATTAAGTTGCACCATAATATAGCAGGAGGTACATTGAGACTGATAATGTGATAATGAAGAAAATAATTATACTTCAAAGAGCTTCCAGATTTATATGTGCAGTACACAAGAACATAAATGGGAAAAGATTCTGAACCCACTTGACATAGGATAAAAATTCTTAATGTTGAGTAAGAGGAACTCTATAAACCTAAGAACATGATTTTGACATACAGAACTTAACACAATGGCAAAAATTTGAAGAGAATATCTGAACTTGCTACTTGAATGGCTCCTGGAAAACTAGAACTTGGTAAACTACTTGAAATGTAGTTTAAAGGCAGAATTTCTATAGATGTTAAAAAAAAAAGATTAAAATCTTCAGAAAAGTGGGTTTGGTGGAGAAGATATACGTTTTATAATTATGTGAAACAAGAAGGCTTAGAAAATACACTATTTCTCAAGGCCACTATGATTATACAGGTGATGAGACACCAGATTCACTGATCTCTCTCCTCTATTTGCCAGGCTTGATGACAGGAGAGGCCATAATAAAATAGTGTCACTGATATCAGTGAGTATAATAGGATTCCCCCCCCCCCCCCCCGCAAAGCCTAGGTAGTTTCATCATATAGATGGGGGCAATTATAATTTGCAGCAAGGTCCAAAGGGGGCAGAGATAATCTACAGAGAGTTATAAATATATTTACTAGAACATAGAATCTCTGGTGGTTTAGATGGGTACCCAAAAAGGGCATTTCTCAACCTATACATTCATAAGAAACCAAGGATGAATGAATGATTAGGTAACTTAGGGCATTAAAATATGATGATCCCTTGATCAATTTTTGGACTAGAACCAGGGTTTTGACCCCAAATCCAATAAGTTAAGAAGAGGCTGGATTCCACACTACTGACTCTCATAGAACTTCGTCAAATGAACTTATGACAATGTATTTGAGTTAAATGCATGCTGGAAGAGGCGGCAGTTAACAAGCATTCTGAGGATGGTTAGACACAAGTCCAAGCTGATATTGACTCTCAGAAATACAGAGACTTTAAGCCAAAGATGTGTAGGAATCAGGAAATAAAGTTCTGTTGGCCAATGTCCTGCTCAAAATTCACTGGGACCACAGACACACATATTGGTCACTTTTTCTGACACCAAAATGATTACTTGGAATAAATTACTGGTAAATCAGTACAACTTCTATATTGGGTCTTTGTCCTGTGTGTAATAGCTAAATAGTGTGGAAGACCAAATGAAAGCTCAGAAACATATGTGCCCCCACCAAGATAGCAAATGCAAAACTACATTATATTTTGAGAAACTGCAAAAACTTTTGCCATTGTTAAGGATCTAAAGGTCGCAGGAGTGGTAGTGTTCTTCAAGTTTCCATTAATTGACCAGTCTGGCCCCTGAAAAAAAAAAAAAGAGGATCCTAAAGAAAGAGAATGAACTACCTTATACTCAATGCAGTAGTAATTTTGATAAGAGATACAGGGCCAAATGTAATAGTTTATTAGAAGAGTGTCTTCTAGAAGAGTGAATCAGAACATGGGACTCACATGAAATAGTCAATAATATATATTTACAGCTTTGCCCCAGACTCACCTTCATAACATACTCTGAAGAGATGTGGACTATTGGACTGTCTCACACCTATATATCATTGATATAATAGGTATCATACCTGATAAGGAAGAAGCGCCTAGCATACTTGATAAATTATACCCACTGCAGCAGATGGGATATTAACCTATAAAATATGAGGGACCCATAACACCAGTTAAATTCTAGAAGGCCAGAAGTCAGAAGCCTGCTAGAACATCCCACTGAAAATAAAACTGTTTTATTTTGCTTTTCACACTACAGAGAAAGAGTAAAAAACACATGTAATGAATTTGGAGGTTCTGGAGGTAACATATTCCACATTTGCATATCCTTATCAGACTTATACACAAAATAACAAACAAAAAAGGCTTTCAGCTTTGAGTAAGGCAAGAGTAGGAAAGAACAGTAAAAAAAAAAAAAAAAAGTCTAGGCTATGGTACAAGTTACACTGACACCTTTACAAGATGACCCAGAAAACTCTATAATATTAGATGTATTAGCAGTGAGAAAAGATAGGTTGTATAATTTATGTCAAGTTTAGTGAGAGAATCACAACACAAAAGTTTATGGTTTGGAAATAAAATGATACCATATGAATCTGAGAAGTGAATGCATTTTAACAAATTAACTCCCAGGATTCTATTAGGTCCTGGTACAGATGGCATACCTGACCATGGAAGGTCCAAGTGACTGTGTGGTTATCTGCCTTCCATTAGTGGGATTCTGTGAAATATCAGGTAATGAGGTTGGGAGGACCTAGCAGCAACCCACTGGAAGACAGATCAAGCACAGCTAGGACTGGGAGGAACAAGCAAGCTGCACCTGTAGTAAGTTGTCAGGTAGCCCAAACTCCTGTGTCATCTACTGCCATTGCATCAGGGCCTTCCTCTCAGTTCACACCTATGGCTGCCTGAGAATCCCTAGGTCTAGCTCATAGAAGGAAGAAAAACCCCAAGCTTGGTTAATGAATCAGTCAGTTTGGTAGATGCATAGAAGCCATAAGCGAAAGGCAGATACATCACTGGCAAAGAATAATCCTAAGGACAGATTTTGACCAGCATACCGGGCTATTGGCTTTATGTTGAAAGAGAAGGGGTTTAAAATTAGATAGTAAATGGACTCACAATCTATGACAAAAGGCTTGATTTTTTAGTCAGGTCAAGAAGAAATATTACAAGTTTGAGACAGGGAGAATCGGAGTAGAATCACATGAATGGGTATTTTTAGAGTGAGCACAAAGTGTGAAAAACTTCATACTGCATGTTAACCACCTTCAGAGGCACCCACTATGGAAAAGGCAATTAAAACACGAAGTATATAAATGAACTCAGCCCATTAACATTAACCAGTGTCTAGTTCACTGAACCCAATACTGGCAAGATGGGTTCATGAGTGCAGTAGCCATAGTGGAAGCAACGAAGGATATGAATCAGTCCAACATCATATGCTCCCAACACAAGGGCTTGTCTAGCTATGGCTGCCACTAAATATCCAAACTGCCTCCACAAAGACCAACACTGAGTCTCCAGTATCGTACCACCCCTCACCCAGATACTTGATGAGTATTTGACTACACTGGATTTCTTCTACTTGGGAGAGTGAGGGATTTTTGTTGTTATTGTTTTTCTTTCTTCTTGACAGCAAAAGACACATGTTCTGGGCATTGGTTTGTCTTTCTGCCTAGCAAACTTCAGTGAGCACCAGTATCCAGGGCTTATCAAGTGTTTGATTCATAGCAAAGCATCTCATAAAGCAGAAGACTCATTTTATAGAAAAGAAGGTATGAGAGTGAGACATTTTCCATTGGATCTACTGGGTTTTTGTTTTGTTTTGTTTTATCATATACTATACCATCCACAAGCAGCAAGACTTAGAGTGGCCTATTAAGCCACAGATAGACAGCTTAGATGCAATACTTCAAGAGACTGATAACCATCTTCCAGGATGTAGTACATATTATAAATTAAGGATATGCATATGTTGTTCTACCATAGTAGTAAGAATTCAGGAGTCTTGGAACCAAGCGATGGAAGCAGAGTAATTCTACTTATTATCATTTCTAGTGACCCTGCCCCCCCACCCCCGGAAAATACGTATTTCCTATCCATGAAAACCTGTGCTCTGCAAGTTTAGCATTCCCAATAGGATGATATTTGTACCACAGAATAGAAAAAGAACCACACGAGTACACCCTAGATACTTTGGACCTTATTATGCATTGAACTGTGCCCTCCCTCAAAGCCATATGTTGAGGTGCTACTAACCCCAGTGCCTTTTTTGGAAAAAGGGTTTTTATTGAGATAATCAGGTTAATAAAGTTCAACAGAGTATGCCCTAATATGATAGGATGAGGTGTCCTTACAAAAAGAGGAAATTTGGACATGGAAACATACACAGAAAGAATACGTGAAAAATGAAGGCAAAGAGCAGAAACACCAAAGGTTGCTAGCAAACTACAAGAAGCCCTCAGAAGAAACAAGCCCTGTAATTACCTTGATATCAGTTTCTAGTCTCCAGAACTGTGAAACAAAATAACTTTGTTAAAGCTCCCCAGTTTGTGGAATTTTGTTATGGTAGCTCTAGAAAATTAATGCAGGCTTTCTGTTCCAATGGACTAGCCAGAAATAATGGAGCTCACCATGTTGGAAGTTGTGATTGACCCTTATGATGAGAAGGAGGTAGGAATGATGTTACAATTGGGGGAGGAAAGGAATGTTTGACATCCAGGTGATCCAACTTGTCTTGGTAGTCCTTTACTTAATTTTGGTGCAAATGGACAATGGTAACAACCTCTACCTGAGATGGAGAATGGAAATGTCGTCATGCTCCTGGATCAAGCCAATGAGCCCAAAGAGATACTAGCTAAAGGTGAAAGGAATGTAAAATCAACAGTAGAAAAGGGAGATTGAAATATGTTATGACCAAAAAATCAGACTCTAATTTTAGTTATTTTATAAACCTTCCTCTTAAGTTCACCTTCAATAAGATAGGTCTACCAGGATCATGGAGGTCCTGCTTCAAGAATTTCTATGAAAAGTAGATGCCACTGGCCAAAGAGTAGGACTGTGTGCACTCTGTTGCACCACCAAGACCCCATTCAATTAAAGACTTTTGCTCCAGTTACTTGGAATTGTGTCTGCTGATGACCATTACCTGTCAGTCTCTTCAAGGATTGCCTCAGCCACTGTGAATCAAAACCCTCATCAAGTGTATATCCTTCCAGAGCTGGTCCACATTCAGGAACTATTTGATACATAATATTAAGCCCTTCCCATCTTGGTCCATACAAAAACAACTTATAGGGCCACTTGGGTAGCTCAGTCCATTGAGCATGCTACTTCGGCTCAGGTCATGATCTCATAGTTCGTGGGTTTGAGCCCCATGTCAGGCTCTCTGCTGACAGCTCAGAGACTGGAGCCTGCTTCAGGTTCTTTGTCCCTCTCTCTCTTCCCTTCCACATTCTCATTCTGTCTCTCTCTCTCTCAAAAATGAATAAACATAACAATTTTAAAGACAGCAACAACAACAACTGTGAAGAGGCCAGTCTAACTGCAGAGCTTTTGGTGAGGTCAGCTGCGGTTCTGCTTAGGCCTGTATCACACAAATTTTTACAAACCCCTTCTTTTTTTTGTCTTCTTTCCAGGGGTTTTGATCCCAAGAGCATTCTTTAATGGCATCTTTCATGCTAACTCCATCTCCCAGTCCACTTCTTAAGGAGACCCAACCTTCACTTGCAGCTTAATGTGTGGTTTCAAGGATTAAATTATATGATGTATGCAAAACATTGAGCACATTTAACGTATTAGAACAGCTAAATTCAGAGTTCAAAAGCCATCAAATGAAAACATCATCTCAATAAATAAGCATTACTTTAGTTTACCCTTCATCCAAAGCTGCAGTGTGAGAAATGGCTACGTGCCTGTGCAGTTGAGTGTATGTGGTCTTTACTTGTAGCTTTTGGTGTACACAGCTCATGATTTTCATACTGGACTTGGTTCTTTTTATACTGTATCCTCCAAGGAAGTCATTTTTAAAACCTCAGTTAAGGGGCACCTAGGTGACTCGGTTGAGCAGCTGACTTTCGGTTCAGCTCAGGTCATGATCTCATGTTCCATGAGTTCGAGCCCCATTGGTCTCTAAGCTGACAGCACAGAGCCTGCTTGGGTTTCTCTCTCTGCTGCTTCCTCTCTTGTGCTGTCTCTGTCTCTCTCAAAATAACTAAATAAACTTAAAAAATCAAAAGAAAAAAATATATACCTATTCAACAAGATGGTAAATCAAATAAAGTTGTGTGAGATAGATATTGATTGATATTCTTTTTCTTGTTTCAAATGGTGACAGAGATGAGGGTCTAAATGAGTTTCAGACACTTGACTTTTTTCCTAATCCTACTAGTGTCACTGTAGTAAATTCATATGACCTGATACTGAAAGCATGATGCAGGTTGATGTTTTTAGTGTATAATTTCAAGATAGCTGGGTGCTTATGTCAGAAATGAAACAACTTGTTAATTTTACCATGTTACACTGAATAATAGTATCATTTCTTAAAAGGTAAGCTATTTATTTACCTTTTTATTGCTAGCTGAGTAGAAAACCATTCATAATCTTGCACACAGAGAGTGTGAAATAAGTTATAACTATGGTCTTGCAAAGTTATTTATCCCGATATATTATATATGCAATTATATACATTATTATATTATATATTATATATATGTATATACATTATATGTATACATTGTGTGTGTGTATATATATATATATATATATATATGCACATATTTCTATCTAGATTCCTCTAAGAACAAAGTCAGCTCATATTTCTTTGTTCATTATTTCTTTCTTTAATTTGTCTTTACATCTTTTCTTTCTTCTTGTACAGTTTTTAACTGAATGTCTATTATCAGATATTTCATTCAAATTCTGGAGATACACAAGGTTTATGAATATTTGAGACAAGGCTACAGGTGTGGTGGACTTTTTTTTTTTTTTTTTTTGGCCCAAAGGGAGTCACGTGGCAAAGATAGGCACCATAGTGCTGCTTGACTCCTGTCTCATTGCATATCTCGGCAGGAAAATGGGATGCAGCCAGAGAAAACTGAAGATGGAGACTCTATTAATTTAGGGACTAAAATATCCAGTTTAAGTATCTGCTGATCCCAAAGGGAGTGAAGACCCTTTGCAAAGAAGTGATTGTTCACTTTATGTGTCAACTCAGAGGGTGTTTTTGGATAAGATTAACATTTAAATCAGTGAACCTTGAGTAAAACAGATTACCCTCCATCATGAGAGTGGCCTCATACAATATGTCCTGAATAGAAGAAAAGGATGGAACTCCCAGAGCAAGAGAAAATTCTCCAGAAGACTGCCTTTGGACTTCATCTTCACAAGTGGGTCTCCTGAGTCTCCAGCCTACTAGACCAGACTGCATACATCACACCTGCTAGCTGCCATTATGATGTGAGGCAATTCCTTGTAACAAATCCCTTTATATGTTCATACGTACATCCCATTGGTTCCCTTTCTCTGTAGTACTCTGACTAATACAAATGGTATCAGGTCACAAGGACCGCTTTCTTTCCTTTTATCTCCTATATATGCCAGCAATGGAGAGGTCGCTGATAGCTAGTGAGAGAGCGAGTAAATGAGAAAGAGAGGTCTGCTTTGCTACTATCTTTGTCTAACAGCAATAGACAAACAAAGCCAGTCCTAGTTAGAGAGGTGGGAGAAATTTTCACCTTAACAGAAGATTAAAATGTTAATCAATATCGGACTGGGTGACTTCTGAATCAAGACTTTTACAGCGAAAATTGAGCATAGGACATTTTAATCTAAGGGGAACAGAGAATGATGGAGTCTGCAGGAGTTATCATGCAATAACAGAGGCAAAATTTAATTTCCCGTACTGAATACATTTTAAAAGGATAGTAGGATACAAAAAATAAAGTTATATTTCGATTACTTTCCACAAGTTTACTTGTTTAATATATCTGTTAGAGACGTTTAGAAGACTGAATCAATTTTACATCGATGAGGAACTAGGGAGAAAAAAGTAGAGCTAAATATTATTTCATTGGTTCCTTGAAGTGAATAGAGATATCATTAATAGAGAAGTTTCTACAAAAAGGATGAGTTCACGTTTGTAGATGCTGACGTTTGTAGATGTTGATCAAGACCAAGATGTCAATCAGCATAAGACAAATATAAATCTGGTGTTTCTGGTTTGTACTTTTCCAAGCTGAAATTTTATATACATACTTCATCTTTTCATTATTGATTCAGAAACATTTTCCTATTATTCTATGTTCTGCCTCAGGAAAATGCTCCCATTTATTGATGAATTAGAGCTGAGAGGCCCTAAGTAAACATCACAGTAAAGAGGATTTTTACGTTGTTATTATTTTTTTCTGTTGCAATTTCCTTAAGAGAAGGTTAGGTAATGAGACAGAGAAAATCACTTGAAAAAGAATAAATGTATAGAAAGAACTTATAAAATACAAAATAAATAATGAAGAATGGAAGATGAATTCCTTGTCAATAGGACTAGGAACACGAATGGGAAAGTCATATACAAGTAAAATTTAACTTTTTTTTTGGTTTTAATTTCTCTGGTTGCTTAACCCTAATTTTCTCTCTGATCTCATTTTTCTTGAGAACATGAAAACAGAATGAAAACAGAAAATAGGATTGCAGTACTCATTTCACAGTATATATGTGTATCAAATCATCATGTTGAAAACTTTAAATATGTACAATTTTATTTGTCAATTATACCTCAATAAAGCTGGAGCGGGGACAGAAAACAGTCATTTAACAGAGTATACAGTTCCAATTCTAAGTCTGTACAAAAGTGTGTATTTGTGAGAGTAAATAATAGTTAAATTATTTTCACTCTAACCACCACAACTACTTTTTTTTCCTGGAGAATTGCTTTTTGTCCATGTTTTAAAATATATCTCTAGGATGGTTTTCATGCACAACTCTTTTTTAGATTTTAACATCTTTTTTGAGATAGAATTGATATGCAATGAAATGTACACATTTTAGGCATACAGTAAGTTTTGCTTTATGTATACACTTAACCGTCACCAAATCCAGAGAGTGAACATTTCTATCACTCCAATTTGCTGGTGGCTCTGTCATTTCTCCCTCTTACTTATGCTCACTCATCCACTCACCTCAAAGTCATCCCTCCCACTCATTTGTTTTCTGTCATGATAGATTACTTTGTGTTTTCTAATATCATGTGTAAGCAGAGCAATCCTGTATATACGCTTATTGATCTGGCTTGGCTTTCTTGTCATGATGGAAAGTCATCTATATTGGAGTATCAACAGTCCATTTTAAAAATCATCACTGAGTATAGGGACACCTGGGTGGCTTAGTCAGTTGAGCGTCTGACTTCAGCTCAGATCATGATCTCATGGTTCATGAGTTCAAGCCCCTCACTGGGCTCACTGCTGTCAGCCCATCAGCACAGACCCCACTTCAGATCTTCTGTCCCATTTTCTCTGCACTCCCTTGATTTAAATTTATATTTATATTTATATAAATATTTATATTTTTAAATATAAAAAGTTATTGCTGAGTATCGAATACATGTATCACAGGTTTTCTCTCCATTCACTTGTCAATGAACATTTAGGCTATTCTGTTTCATTTGGCTCTTACAAATGAAGCTGCTATCATTATTCTTGTGTAGCCTTGTTAGTCTTTGTATAGCTACCTTCTTTCCTCTCCTTTAGGTAAATACCTAGGAATAGAATGACTTAATCATACGATAGGTGTATGTTTAACTTTTTAAGAAACTGCCAAGATATTTTCTAAAATGGTTTAGCTTTACATTCCTATAGTAGTGTATGAGAGTTCCAGTTTCTCTATAAGCTCACCAACACTTGGTACAGTCTATTATGTATGTATGTATGTATGTATGTTATTTATTTATTTTTAGCCATTCTGATAGGTATATCTCATTATGATTTTAAGCTGTATTTTCTTATTTTTAGTGATGAATGATATTGAGCATCTTTTCCTGTGCTTCTGTGTTATCCATTATCTTTGGGAAAGTGTTCACATATTTTGGCCACATTTTATTTGATTTTCTTTATTACCACATTTTGAAATTCCTTAGGTTTTAGAAATAAGTCCTTTATCAAATATTTGTTTTACAAAATTTTCTCCAAGTGTGTGGTTTGCCTTTTTTCCTCCTTATAGCGTCTTTTAAAAATCATATGATTTTAGTTGTAATGGAATTCATTTTATCAATTTGTTCTTTAATGGATTGTGTTTGACTGGTATCAAGTTTAAGAAATCTTAGTCGATATCAAGGTCACCATTTTTCTTCTATGTTTTTTTCTAGAAATTTTATAGTTTTAAAACTTTTATGCAAACCTACAATCTGTTTTAATTCTGTACATAATACAAGACACAAAATGAAGTTCACATGTACACACACATGCACACATATATGTATATACGTGTATATATATATATATATATATATAATATAGGATATGTGCATGTGTGTATATATATATGTGCATGCATATGTACACACACACATACACAACCACTTTTCAGGACAAATTATACTTTCCTTACCGAAATGCATCTGTATCAAAAACCAGTTGTTCATATGTATGCAAGGTACTATTTTTGGACACTCTATTCTGTTCCAGTGACCTTTTTGCTTTATGTTTGCTTAAAATTTCTTAATTTTGGTATACTTATAATAATACTTGAAAACATGTAGTGTTAGCCCTGCAACTTTGTCTACTTTTTAAAAGTTGTTTTGTCATCCAAAATCTATTGCATTATTACATTAATTTTAAAATCAGTTTAACAACTTCAACAATAACATCAAAAAAAGCCATTATGCATTGTGATTAGAAATGAATGTAATCTAGAAATTGGTTTTAGAAGTATTTATACCAACAATACTGACTCTTCCAACTCAGAAATGAATAAATATATTCATTTATGTA
Source organism: Lynx rufus (assembly GCF_022079265.1). Taxonomy (NCBI): domain Eukaryota; kingdom Metazoa; phylum Chordata; class Mammalia; order Carnivora; family Felidae; genus Lynx; species Lynx rufus. Next base: position 33,621,064 of record NW_025814830.1, on the reverse strand, counting down.
TTCTTTAATTTTTCTCAGCAATATTATAAATATTTTGCTGTACAGATATAAAGATCTTTCACATCTTTTGTCAAAATTACCTTCAATATTATACATTTTAAACTATTGTAAATATTATTTTTAAATTTGGATTTATGATTATTTTCTTTTAGTATATAGAAGAGCACTTAAATATTCCAACTTTGCCATACTCACTTATTAGCTCTAATAGGTTTTTGTAGGCCTAATTGCTGTTCCTACATAAAAAATCATGTGGTCTAAGCATAAAGACAGATTTAATTCACTCTTTCCAATATGGATGTATTTTTTTTTTCTTTTTTGGCCTTCTTGTTCAAGTTAGAACCTTCAGTATAAATTCCATGGAACGAATGAGAGCAGACATCCTTATCTTGTCCCCAGTCTTAGGAAGAAAGACGTTAGTACTTGAAAAATGCTGTTACACTATCTTCTCACTTGCTTTGTTTCTAAGAGAAAACTTCTATTTTCCTTATCTCTATTCTTTGTATATAAGTTCTTCTTCTTTCTGACTCCTTTTAAGGTTTTCTTTTTCTTACTGACTTTGAATATTTTGACGATGATATATCTGCAGTTTGTGGCAATGTTTATTGTACTTGATACTTGATGTTCTTTGAGGTTCTTAGATCCATAATTTAATGATTTTTTTCAAATTTTGAAAAAAAAAAAAACCTGACCATTTCTTCAAAGAATTTTTCTCTGTCTTTCAGTATTCCACAAAGTGCATTTACACATGTTAATACTGACTGTGTGAAGCAGTACAACTCCCTGATGCTCTAATTTTTTTCTCTTTTTACTTTGTGTTTTAATTTCATATAGGTTACATTTCTATGTTTTCCAGCTTGCTAATCTTTTCTTTTGCAATATCTAATCATTGTTTATTTCCATCTAGTGACTATTTTCTTCTCTAGGATTTTAAATTGACTGTCTATATTATTAATCTACTTAATTTTCTGAACACATCACATATGGTTATATAGCTATTTCAACATTCTTGTCTGTTAATTGTAACATATTTGAGAATCCTGAGTTAGTTCAGATTAATCATCGTCTTTTCTCTCACTGTTTTTCTGCTTTTTCCAAAGCATAATTTTTGAAGGGATGCCAAGCATTGTTAAGTTCTACCTTATTGAGTGCTGGGTATTTTTGTTACTATAAATATTCTTGACCTTTGTTTTAGGATTCAGTTAAGTCCCTTGGAAACCGTTTGATATTTTTTTGTGTCTTGTTTTAAAGATATGTTAACCAAGATCAGGGCAGCATTCAGTCTTGGGATAATTATTATACACTAATAAGGCAAGAACCTTTTTGTATTCTAATGCCACATGAATCATGAGTTTGTAGAAATTAGCTAGTGGAAAAAGGCACTAATCTTGGTCCAGTGGGAATACTTGGCATGGCTACCTTTAATCCTTTCATATGGTGATTCATTTCCAAACCTTGGGTAGGTGCCTCACATGCATTTTCTTGAACAGTATTCTGAATACTTCTGTGCGATTCTCAGAGCTCTTCTGAGTTCTCTTTCTGTGTAGCTCTCTCCTCTCTAAGAGTCATAAAAATCCTAGCTACCTTGATCTCTCTGTACTCTCAGTTATGCCCTTCAAATCAGGGAGTCCACTGAGCTCTGCATGGGATTCCCCTCCCTTTTCCATGGCCTTTAAACTCTCTCAATGCAGTAAGTTGGGACAATCATAGGGGCTCATCTTGATTGTTTCTCATAAGTCAGGGATCACTGTCCTCATTGCTTAATATCCACTTTCTTAAAAAGTAACGTTTCATGTATTTTGCCTGTGTTTCTCTCTCTCTCTCTCTCTCTTTTTTTTTTTTTCAGGTAAGAGAGTAAGTCTGGTTCACTCCATCTCAGTAGAAAGTAAGTTCTTTCAGCTACTTAAAACAATTACAGAAAATGTGGTTACTTCTTCTAAATAGCATATGAAGAGATAAGTTTTCTGTTGGCAAAGGTAAAAAGGGACAGATGATGATTTATTTACATGGATTCTATTCTTAAATTTACAATGAAGTATGCCTTGGTATTCTCAAAAAATTAAATATCCTCCTCATGCTCCAATAAATAAAACAAGTCTTTGCAAGTTTTAAAATATTGTGGCTGAAATAATTCCAGGATCAGAAAAGTTACTGACATGGACTGAAGTTTGTCTTTGTCCAGTCTTCTCCCTAACCTCAATAAATTTGAAAGCATTTTCTACCTCTAAGATTTAAGGTAAACTCAGTATGTATGTATTTGCATTTATGAGTCTGTACGTATGTACTTGTTTATATTCTCATATACTTTTATTTCCCTTTATATTCTACTCAGTGATGCATACTGTCAAGTTCACATTGTGTGGGGGGGAAAATGCACCTTATGTGGATTGACATGGGAACTCACCAGAAACTCAGTTTTTAAATACTGCTTTTCTAGTTTATGGAGTATTCAAAAGCAGGCTATTCTAGGAGAAACAATACTTAAAGAGATTTGCTGGATGCATGCACAGTTTGAAATAGTAAAAAATCTATTACTAAGTAAAGTTAGGTCACTGGAGAGTCATATCCTCTTTACAGTAGATTCTGATTAATGACTTTTAATGGATCTGGCACTGAGTTTGCACCAATAGCTCTTATTGTAAGATATTATAGATACATTTACATGAAACTCAACACTGTTTATTATAAAGGTGTTATTGAAGATATTGTTCATTAATTGCAGATTGTCCTACTTAGGAGAAATCGCTCTCAGATCTGAGTACCCAGGATAGTTGGCTACTGGTTTCTTTTTATTCTTAAGGGTAAGGCTAATCTTTCCATTGGTCATTATAGTTTCTGCCATCTGCACAGGTTGTTAGACATCTTAGAGGGGAAAAAAATGCAACCCACAAAAGACAAGCAGAGAAATTTTATGACTTTGATTTTAATTTTTTAAAAAAGCCTCATTCTAATGAATCTTATTTCTTATGATAGATGAGTAGGGTACTTCCCAGAGCCACTCCCTCAGTGCTAAAGCACTCAGTCTCCTAGTCTTCTGGTATTATGGATGATCAAAACATTTTGTCTATTTTCCTTTCCAGGACTTCCTTTTGGTCAAAGAGAGCCATTATAGCCACGTCCATGACTCTTTCCTAAAGGCAACTCATGTCAAATGATTAATCAATACAAGAATAGAAAGGCCTTGGAAAACTTTTCTTAATTTCTGATAACTTTACAGGGTCATTCCAGATTTAGATGAGGCTCTTCCTTGCGACTCCATCCCAGTTCAACTTTGCTCTCCACCCAATCCTCTTTACTCCACTACAGATGTTGATGCTAAAACCAAACACCAATAAAATTGCTACATACAAATGCTTATCTTAGAGCCTGCTTCTTATACTGGCAGATGGTTCCAAGAAACAAACTCTAAAGAGAGATTTTGAAGATAGCTCACAGGAAGGTTGGCTGGCTAGCATTGAGGACCCCAATCACTGCTAGTGAGTAGGAGCACTGTTACTCTCTGGAACATGGGAGCAGAACAGTCAAAACACTTACCAAAGTTAAATTGAGTTAGGATACCAGTATAAAAAAATGCAAGGATAGGTGCACTGGTTCATGTGTTTTAGAGGTAGGAAGGAAACAGCAATTATAAAGACTATGAATTTGGATGAAAGTTTCTGGGGGCAATCAATTAACTGGAAATCATCTAGAAACATCTAGGAAAAAGGTAAAGGATAAGTGTAAAATCCAGAGATCTCTACTGGCTACATACAAATACATTCTTCTTTCCTTCATTCAGAGTTTCAGAAACTGAGAATCAGGTATAAAATTTGCTTATGAGATTAGTACAGCACCAGAGAAGGTTGAATTCTCAAACCTAGTGGGTCTACTATGCTCAAGTCAGAGCCTTGATTAGGAAGAACTAAAGCTTTGAGACTTGGGAAGGGGATATATAATTCAATGCAATCAATGCACTTCAAAGGGCTTAAATCCAGTTTCCTAGGACCTTCTGGATCTATAGAGTTCATTGAGCCCTCCGTAGTAAAGCTTCTACCCTCCTGCCTTTGTTTGCCCTTCTTCCTGGCCACCAGACAAGAACTAAACTTAAATCTCAAAATAACCTAGGTAGGAGTGCTCTGTTTCCATAGGACCTGTGGGATCTTCAGGAGCACCCAACATGTGCTGCCCAAGATTGGTAGAGATATATATCTCCTGAGGGTTCCAGCCAAAGGACAGTAGTCAATGGAAGGATTTCCCCATGACACAAGATTTAAAAGATGAAAGATGACGGGGAGGAGGGGTGCTTGGATGGATGGCTCAGTTAGTTAAGCGTCCAACTTTAAGTTTTGACTCAGGCCATGATCTCACAGTTTCGTGAGTTTCAGCCCCACATTGGGCTCTGTGCTGATGGTGCAGAGCCTACTTGGGATATTCCCCCCCCAACGCTCTCTCTCTCTCATTCTGTCCCTCACCTACTCATGCTGTCTCTGTCTCTCTCCAAATAAACATATGATCTTTAAAAAAAAAAAAGATGAAAGGTGATATAACATATTCCCAGGATGGTTTTGTTACCTTACGGAAGTGATTGCCCAGAAGTGCTATGATAGACACATAAACACAAGAAAACACCCTCAGAGACATGCATGTGCTAAAAGCATATATCTACAGAAATCTAGGAATCCCATCAGAGGACTGAATTAAGGCCCTAGAAGCACACCAATGTGATAGAGAATGGACTAAAGAGTTGTTGGCATCATTGGGAACCTCAAATGTCGATTGCCCTTCAGGCAAAGGATGATCATGGCAAGTGCTGTTACAGAACTGTCAAGACTTATGCCAAGAAGATGACAGAGTCCTAAAAAAAACAGAGGCCAGCTATCTTCTCTCAGCCAATTGTCAGTAGCCACGTTGCAAAATCATCATAATGTGCAGAAGGACCAAATGGCAGCCAGAAGGACCAGATCCACAGTGTTAGGAAAATGTTTAATTGAACACTACAGTTATAAGGGCAAAAGAGATAGACACATAAAAAAGGGCACTGCTTAACCTATGCAATCAAAAGAAATCAAGTTTGGATAATAAGGAAGCTGAGGACTATAACCACCCCCCCCATAATAATTCATGATCCCTTTATTAGTTTCCAAAGGAGATGGCACACTTCCAGAAGGAAGAAGCCTACAACACTATAACAAGCATAAATAACAGTTCCCCCAGTCCTACCCAAGAGCTGTATGTTCATTTCCTAGGAAAATCATACCTTGGGGAAAGGGAGGTCATCAAACTTTTTGAGGGTCCAAAGCATCATCATATTCTGTTGCCACAGTGGAATTACGGGGGTCAAGTAATACATGGAATCTTAGCTTAGTGCAATGGACTGAAAATTTAAGCTGAAATTCTAATCCCTAGTGTGATAGTATTTGAAGATGGGCCTCCATGAGGTAATTAGGTCATGAGGGTGGAGCTCTCACAAATGGTATTTGTTCCTTTATAAAATGGACCCCTGAGAACTCCCTTAACCTTTTTATGGTATGTGAGGCACAATAAGAAAAATCACAATTTGAAATCTCAAAGAGGGTTCTCATCAGAATCCAACCATTCTGTCACCGTTATCTTGGATGTACAGTCTGCAAAATGTAAGAAATAAATTTCTGTTATTTATAATCCACCAAGTCTATGGTATTCTGTTACAGCAGCCCAAACTGACTAAGACATCTAGTTCTGATTCACAGCTGATATGCTGTTTTCAGGGAACCACACAGTGATCAGAGCTCTACTTACAAATTTAATAACTAGGAGAGACATAGTTGGTAAGTGACACAGTAACAAGAGCTATTATACAGAAGAAAAAAAAGTAGAAGCCTCTCAACTCCAGGGCCAGACAGAAAATTGTCAATAACATTGCAATCTTGAGAGATTGGCAAAAATTAATGATAACCTTAAGATCTAAAGGGAAGACATTGGTGGTCCCTGGAATATCACTATTTAATTCTTCTACTCTAAAGGTTTTCCTTGGTAACCTGGGTGGTTCTGTTGGTTAAAAGTCCAACTCCTGATAATGGCTCAGGTTGTGATCTCACGGTTGGGTCATGAGGTCGAGCCCCACGTCCTGGCGTCAGGCTCTGCACTGGACATAGAGACTGCTTGCGATTCTCTCTCTGACTCTTCCCCACCCCCTCTCAAAATAAATAAATAAACTTTAAAAGAATAAAAAAGATTTTCCTTTGCTTTGTCTCTATAATATAGTATACCATCCTAAACTATTTCTCCTTTTTATTCTCCTACTTGTTCTCTCTTGTCCTCTTCTTCTCCTCACTGTTATTCTTAAAAACACTAACTTCTCTTATGTACACTATTTTTCCTGCTCTTGCTCCCATATAGCCATTTCTCAGTATCTCCTCCTGGGAACATGTAAACCATATCCTCAGACATTCATATTTTCTTCCCACCAATTCTGCTTTCTCTATTCTCAACATTTTTTTTCCTTTTCTTTTTTTTTCTCTTTTTTTTTTTACTGTCCCCTACTCTGATTTACTGATCATAATGGCTTAGCTTCCATCTGCTTTCTATCATATTTTCATCTCTTTCCAAGCTCCAAAACCTCATGTGATATGATGAAAGCTCTTTCAATTTTCCCCTTAAACCCCCGTGCCAGACCTTTCTCTGCTCTTCAGGTTAGATGGCCTGATGACTGTCCCTTTGTTTCTCAGTATATTGTTTATTTATGTCCAGGCTTCATACCCCAGACAGTGATGCTTTATATATTCTTGTTCCCCTCTACCCCACCATCATTACCACTCCTCGATATCTTTTTCTGAAAATATTGTGGTCTCTACCCCATATTTTTCTATTTCATTTATCAGATTCAACTTTTAAGAAAAGGACACTGGAAAAGATTCAAATACTAACACTGTGTTTCACAGGTGGAATTTCAGGATAGTAAGGATGTATTTGAAACAATAGAGCAAAGCAAGTCAGAACGCAAACAATGTAATGGCGTGCATTATCACAGTGGGCAGCACAGGAAACAGATCACTTAGCAGACATGTTTGCTCAGCAGATAGCAAGTCCTCTGGAAGGGCTGGATGGAAAAACATATTAGTGTGGTCCAAATATGACAGAAAAAAATGTGAATTGATCTTATAAGCTCCCTCCTATCTCCTATTTCTTACCACTTAATGTTCCATGCCATAGGATGCTAAAATTGGTAGTCCTCTAGTATATGGGTTCTAACCACTCAGCGGCTTCTCAGCAGACCAAATCTCATGCACTGAGATTTTCCAGTGGTCATAAGTGCTGCTTGAGTGCAGACAGGTGAGACAGAGTGAGAGTGAGAGTGAGAGTGAGAGAGATGGAAGGAGGGAGGGAGGGAGAAGACAAAGAGGAGATAGATGAGGAAATCTGAAATGATGCTCAGGATATGTGTCTAATACACCTGTCAAAATGGATTCTCTCTTGATTCTTCTTTATATTTAACATACGTGTGCAACAATAAAAGAAGTGGATAATGGATGAGAATTGTGGAAAGAGAGCCCTAGCTTTCCCCATATTTTAGAAGTATCATTGACCCTACTTTTAAATAAACACAACTGAATAAAAGGAGCCTGTCACACACTAGTCCACAGACTCATACAACAAACAGAATTAAAAGGAGAAAGAAGGAAAAAAATAAGCAAACTGGTTATTTCAATACCAACCTGCGTCCATAAACCCTAACACACAGTAAATATCTAGCGTGTAGCAAAACGTTGTTCAGAGAAGTGTAATACAGTTTGCACACATTTAAAAGATAACCAACTTGTATTCAAACTATCACGAAGGAAAACATTTTTTTTTAGGAATCTAATACTCCAGGAGAGCAAAACACTCTCTATATATGTATTTTTTAGATGTTTATTTATTTTTAGAGAGAGTGTGTGCGCAGGGAAAGAAGTGAGAGAGAAGCGAGAGAGAGAATCCCAAGCAGGCTCAGTGCTGTCGGCACGGTGACAGATGTGGGGTTCAATCCCACTAACCGTGAGATCATGACCTGAGCTGAAATCAAGGGTCAGGTACTTAATTAATTGAGCCACCCAGGTGTTCCCAAAACACTAAGTATGTTATATGGTTTCATGGTTTATATGGTTTCACTATGGTTTCATGAGGTGATGGACATACCAGCTTAAATTTGGCATGGGTATAGGCAGCACTGTGGGACCAACCAGGAGGGCAACACAGCCTGATAAAATGATTTCTGGTTGGAAACCATGGTAGAGTCAGAAGACTGAGTAAAAATAAGAATGAATTGGGATATGAATGAATATTTAAATCAAAGAATATATGTTTGAGAACTTCTGTGATTCCAAAGGAATGTTTTTGGTTTGGTTTTTTGTTTGTTTTTATTTTTGTTTTGATCCAGTTCTGGATCTATTAAAAGAAACCAATGGCAGCAGAGTTCATAATTTGAAATTGAATTGGGATAGTAACAACCATGACCAAATGCTGTACTGCTATAAACAAATCCCTTTATCTTTTCCTTAAGGCCACGAATAGGGTGATGCCACCAGTTTAGGAGGTACAGGAAGGAGCTGTCAGCACATGATAAGAGTTTATTCTTAGAGTCATTGAACGATGGAAATATGTCAATGTGATTATCTAATGTGCATTGTTCAATTTTGCTTATCATCGTAATCCCAATACCTACATGTTACATTTAGAGCTAAACAAAATATTTTTCCCTAATCTGTTAAAATCCATAACAAAGTCCTACAGAGCTATAAAAGTGAAACTGTATTTAGTCTATATTTTTATTCATATAGATATATTTTTCTATTAAATAATATGATGTAAATACAAAGGCAAGTTATCTATATTTGAAATGTAAAGGATCCCCCAAAGTCCAAAATGTATGTTTTTCTTTCTGTCTTTACTAATAGTGCCCACTTACATACAATTTTATGTTAAGGAGCTTGGTTATCAACACCATGAGGAAAGAGAAGCATCTTCTTTGGCTTCTCATGTTATTCTCAAACTCAGAATTGGTTAATTATAACGTGTCTGAGTAAATAAATAGAGTATCACAGTTGGTAGATAAGTGGCATATTTTGGTGAATATATTCCTGTCATATACAATAGTATTCAAAACCTGAGCTTCATAAAATAGTGAGAGAAGCTGGAATTATATATGTAACTCATATATGTTCAACTGTGAAATCTTTTAATAGATGAAATAATACAAATACACATAGGTAGGTATCAATTATTATTTAATTTCCACTTAAGACTTTGTTGTAATAAGTAAAGCTAGCAATTAGATTAGTAACACATCATAAGATCTCTCTGCTTATAAAAAAATTTCATAAAAATTCTGTTATTCCCATAACTCTATTATACAAGTCGGCTAGAGGAGACTGCTATCATTTTTAATAAAAAATACTAGCATTACTGGTGTGGTAATCGATTCAGTGCTATTTATGATTTTTCAGATTTAGATACAAGATTTTTGCTTAACTTTAGTTTCTATGACTTCTAGAAGCATTAGGTTTGATTGAACCTATTATAATACTGACGAATCAACAGACAAAAAATGTTGATGTGAATAAAAATTACTGTATATAAGACCACAATCATCTTTAGTCTAGCATTCAAAAAGAATTCTTGCTTTAATTTAGAATTATTTTTTTAAATTAAATATACAAAAAAACCCACAAAGTAACCTTGGAAATTACTCAGGAAAACATTCCATCATACTTCCAAACATTTACTGTACATTAACTATGATTATGTTACATACACACAGTGGCTATCTGACAACTATCATTAAGGCGGGGATAACTTTTGGTTTTATTGCCACTAAAAGAACAATTTGGGGAATATTTAATTGCCTGTACCTAACCAAAGTACACGAATATATTTGCATAAAGGTTTGGAATAATGATTAAAACACAAGGCTCAACTGAATACTTTTAGAAGTAATATTTTAGAAGTAATAAAAAGAGTTCAGGATGGGAGTTGCTAACAGTCATTACACTTCCTCTATTCCCAGAGGATAAAATTTACCATTCATAATATATCTAAAAATAAATATATCCTGGATAAATAAGGAATGTGAAAATCCTTTCTTAAAAAATTACAAATCATTAATCACTGAGGTATAAAAGAAGACAAATAGAGAAAAATTCCTAGTTGATTAAGAAAATGCCATGCTCGGGGCGCCTGGGTGGCGCAGTCGGTTAAGCGTCCGACTTCAGCCAGGTCACGATCTCACGATCTCGCGGTCTGTGAGTTCGAGCCCCGCGTCCGGCTCTGGGCTGATGGCTCAGAGCCTGGAGCCTGTTTCCGATTCTGTGTCTCCCTCTCTCTCTGCCCCTCCCCTGTTCATGCTCTGTCTCTGTCCCAAAAATAAATAAACGTTGAAAAAAAAAATTTAAAAAAAGAAAATGCCATGGTGTTAAAATGACAATTCTGTAAATTAAGTTATATTTTTAATCCTTAAAAAATCCTTTGGGTATTTTATTGCTATTGTAAATTTGTGTGTGTGTATGAATGTATAAAGATGTAAGGATAGAACAAATCTGAATAAAAAAATAGAAACGCTGTTACACTGTCAGATAACAAAATATATGACAAATAATTATAAATAATAATACTGTCTAAAGTATGAAAAAATAAATTAATGCAATAGAATATAAGTTAAAAATATATCCAGGTATATCCGGACATATAGTAAAGGTACACTGTGAATCAGTGAAGACAGGATGGGTTATTTAATAAGTTAGAAAAGTTTTAGCAAATTTGGAAATACAAACTGGTCTGTTGATAACACTACCTATCATAATTCATTCCAGGTGGTTTTAAGGATTAAGTGAAAAAAAGATAAAAGTATAAACAAATGGACAAATAAATATTCTCACTATAAATACAGTAATCTTCAGGTTGATTATAACCTTTCTGTAAAACCAAGAAATTATTTTAATGATACTTATTTGTCTGTATAAGGAATTAAAGTATGTATATATCTAGAAACAGACTAAAATTCAACTTAAATGATAAATTAGGAAAATAGTTAAATATATGACATATATAATTTTCATTAAAGAATAATTAACAAATGTTAAATATATCACATGCATCTAATTCTGAAAATGTCTTTGTACTTAAAAAAATTAAAGCAGTATACACAATAAGGTATTAAATGGCAGCTATTTTTGTCCTTCCCAAAACAGTTTTCTATTTCTCTGCAGCCAGGAAATGTTCTTCACTTTTAAGGACCTTTGTAATTAGATTAAAATGTGGGACAACTATATGGATTTTCCATTGCTGCCATAATAAATAAACACAAATTTAGTGCCTTAACACAACACAGATTCATTAAACAGTTCTGGAGACAGAAGTCTGAAATGGACTAAAATCAAGGTTATAGCAAGACTGTCTTCCTTCTAAAGTCTCTTGAGGAGAATCTGATTCCTTTCCTTTCTCGGCCTCTAAAGGCCATCTACATTTTTTGGTCAATGGAAATTGGAAGAAATCTTCAAAACCAGAAACCTATTATCTTCAAATCTCTATCTGCCTTTGACTTTCTCTTCTGCATCCTTTTTCCATTTTAAAGGACTCTCCTAATAATATTGAGCCCACCCTAAAAGTTCAAGACAATCTCTCCATCTCAAGGTCCTTATCTGCAGTCTCATTTCCCATGTAAGGTAACACAAGCAAAGATTCCTAGAATTAGGACATGGAAATCTTTGGGGAGCCATCATTCTGTCTCCCACAGTTTGTTAAATGTGTTAGTATGCTTAATGGTGATCTGAATTTTTTTTTCCACATATGTTTGTCTGCCTCTTCATTTTCTGAAAAGAATACACAATTATTTGATTATATAACTAAAAAAGAATATGAAAAAAGTTGGGGGGGATAGGAAGAAATCTAAGTGAAAAAAAAAATGCCCTAGATAGGGTGTCTAGAGATTCACATTCATAACAGTGCCTATTCTGGTAACTGGTATTTCTGTGGACAAGTCACTTCAAAGCTTTGCTATTTAATTTCCTAATGTGAAATTAGGTAGTTTAAACTTTAAAGACTTACAACTTTCAGCTGAGGACTGAAAACTTGGACTAGGACTCTGTGACTTTATGAGATTGTTCCAACTGGAATGGCAGTGTAGGCAGAAAAGCGAGCTAATGTTCTCCAACAGAACACTAAAGGCACTTTTAAAGTTGTTGCTAAGTCTGTTGGGTGTTATTTGGAATGCTTTCTCTGTGTTTTCCATGTTCAGTTGTATTGTGGATAATTAAAATCCACATATAATACAAAATTCATTTACTCAGACGACACTTACACAGCAACTAGTTTATGTTAGACGGTGTTAGGGGATTGCTTCTCTGCCATAAGTAATATAAATAAAGCAAACGTACACTGTTGAAAGAGAAGCATAAAGCTGAAATGGACATATTTCTGTCCCACAAGAAGCTTAAACTTTATTTGGGCAGAGGGAACAACCACTTCCCCAAAGACAGACATTGTCTACTTGGGCTCTGTGTCCCCGGGTCCCTCTACCAGTGCCTCTTCATGTCTTCCCGTGTGATAGATGGTTAAAAGGAAGGTCTACAATCCTTCCTTGCCTAGCTTTGGTCTTATATAGCCAGTGATGTATTTAACATATCCATTTAGATGTGTAAACGGAAGCCACAACTCAATATGCTCCAAATTTATACATGTGATCATGGTTTTTCTCTGCAACACTAGTCCTCTTCTTGGAATTCTAATTTCATTGAATGGCACCATGATCAATCCTCTTAAGTAGCCAGAACCCTATAGAGTCATTCTTGATATTTAGTCTCCTTCACCCAGGCTATCACTTAGGATAGCAGCAGGAAAGAAATGGAACACTCCTTAGAGTAATTCTGAAATATTTTAATTATAGGAGTGTTTATGAAAGGTGGATAGCATTTAGGGCTACCATAAGAAACAGTATAGTATTCTGGGGCTCTTTACCTCCTCTGCCCTAAAAGAACCACTGGAATCCAGAAGGAAAGAGTTCTGTAGATCAGCTGCCACATCCCGTTTTCCTCTTGATGCCCACTATCAGCTGGAGCCAACAGAAACCAAGGACTAAGGAACCATTGATGTGTTCTATACAGGTCAGTCTCTCATGGATAAGAGGGTGAAGAAGAAAGGGAAGTAAATTTAAAGGACCAAACTGAGTAATCAGAGTGGTGGTTACTCTGCTACTAAATCCCATAAATATATGTATTTAATCTGTTGTACCACCACCACCCTGGGACAACAATAATGTATATTTTATTTGAAAGTTTTTTCCTAATTAGTCTCTCTTACTGTTCTGACCCCTCCAGCTAAACCAGAATGAACTTCTCAAAATGTATGTTTAATCATGCCCCCTCCCCTATTTACAAGACATCCATATTCCTCCAGCAGGATTAGAATAGAGGTCAGATTCCTTAACATGCCCTGTCTCTGGAAAGTTTTTTTTTTTTTATTTCCTCATGGTCTATTTAACTCATTTCCCTTCAGATCTCCATTTGGTTCTCACTTCTTCTAAAATGTCCCACTTTTGTGACAAATTGCCTTTTATTCATTTTGAGAGCATAATCTGCTTCTACCTGAAATATTTATTACTCTTGTAATGTAACATGTATTTGAAAGACTCTTGCTTTTTCCCCTAATACTCAGGCCATACCTGTGTCTTATTTTGGCCTCATGTTGGATCTTTAGTGCCTGCATAGGGACCTGACATATAGTATAGACATAATAAATTTATCTAGAACAAATACTTTAACACTTCCATTAACTTATTTTCCCCACAATATACATGATGAAGCTCACACATGTGAGATACCTCCATGAACAGTGTGGATTTTGACACACCTGCCCCAAATTACTTATCTTCTCTTCACCTGCCATTTCCCCAAGGCCCATGGATGAAGTAGGATGTCCCGCTGAAATGAATGAACAGGATTTATTTATTTATTTTAACTTTTATTTATTTTTGAGAGACAGAGAGAGACAGAGCATGAGCAGGGGAGGGGCAGAGAGAGAGGGAGACACAGAATCAGAAGTAGGCTCCAAGCTGTCAGCACAGAGCCCAACATGGGGCTCGAACTCACAAACCGCAAGTTAATGACCTGAGCCAAAGTCAGATGCTTAACTGACTGAGCCACCCAGGCGCCCCTGAACAGGATTGATTTAAACTGAACAAAGGGGAATCCAAAGGAAGAATAATGAGTAGAGATTAGGAATGATAGAAGAAAGAGCTCCTGCAGGTGACAATTTGGGATTGAGGAGTATATTAGTCGCCTATTGCTATAGTAACCAAATTACCAAAAATTTAGAGAATTCAAATGACACGAAAGTATTATCTTAGAATTCAAGCGTCCAAAATGGGTCTAATGGAACTAAAACCAAGGTGTTAGCTAAGGTGCATTCCCTTCGGGAGCCTCTAGGAGAAAAGCCATTTTGTTGCCTTTCTCAGCTTCTGGAGGCTAACTATATTACTTGGCTCAAGGCCTCCATCCATCTTCAAAATCGGTAAAAGAATCATTCTGGCCTTTACTTCTGTGGTTATATTTCCTTATTTGATTTTGAATCCCTTGCCTCCCTGTTTCATTTATAAAGAATTTTATAATATATGGGACCACCAGGATACTCTCTACAGACAATGAGGTCTGTTATGGTGATATGCTCAAGAGGCCTAAGATACTGCAAGAACTGATAATCTGAGAAGTTTATTACTTATTTCTTGTTTCACAAATCGGCTTGAATATATATGAAGTGATGTTAAACCATAAGGAGGGGTGTCTGGGTGTCTCAGTCAATTGGACAACCGACTCTTGGTTTCGGCTCAGGTCATGATCCCAGTGTTGTGGGATGGAGCTCCATATTGGGCTCCGTGCTGAGCATGAAACCTGCTTAAGATTCTCTTTCTCTCTCTTTTTCTCCTCCTGCTCACACACATTCTCTCTCTCTCTCTTTAAAAATAAATAAATAAATAAATAAATAAATAAATAAATAAATAAATAAGGAAAGGGAAGAATGCATTAAATAAAGACATTCATGCTGGACCTTTAAAAGCAGATATGGTGGTATGGTATGGTCATGAACGTGGAAAGAGAACACAATGGAAGGCAAAGGATTTAAAAAGGCCTGAACAAGACATACACATGGCAAAGAGAAATGAATGGCTAGAAAAAGCCATGAGTCTATTTGTACAGGATGCAGTTAGTAGAGGAAATAGATATAAGAATAAAAATCTATGTGAGCATCACCAAAGGATGGAAGGCACTAGGTATCAGTAGTTAAGACTCTAATCTCCTTAAATAACAACTGCGCTCATCTTTGCAAGTTGTTTCAAGTGTTCAGCGGCTTATGAGGGGCTACAAAATAAGCTGGTAATGGTGTGGAGTGAGACGGAGGACAGACAGGTTGTGGATAGATTGGAATTAGAGATTCCAGAACCAGTTCTCAAGCTTTTCCCAAGGCCCAAGTATGAAGCAGTCATCATCTCTTTCTTTTCTCTATCTCTTGCCTCTCACTTTCAGATACTTTCATTAGTTCTTCTGATAACTATATTCTTACTTGCACCTTAGTGTATATATGCATACATATAATAAATAACTATTCTTTTCAACTTTCTACTCAGCTACGAGGAGAGTAAATGGGAAAACAAGAAGTGATTGACTTAGAATATCAAAATGCAGTATTATCAATCCCTTATTAATGAGAAATGCATTATACTTTTTGTATGGTGGGGATATATTTGGCAGTTTGATGAATGTGGTTCAGGGCTCACGATCAGTGTAAACATTAAAACAAAGACAACAGAGAAATGCTTTTCATGTGGTATAGATATATTTGGCAGTTTGATGAATGTGGTTCAGGGTTAAAGACCAGTGTAAATATTAAAACACAGATAACGGAGAAATAGTATACCTATAAGATAAAACCTTGAACTACATCATAGAGAATGACAAATACTGACAAGGTTACAGTAAAAATGATCCTATTAATTATCACTTTGGGCAGTAAAAATATTTGGTAACAACTGCAAAATTTATGAAGAATCAAAACAGAATTAAAGACAATCAGGGAAGATGGTGGCATAGGAGGACGCTGGGCTCACCGCAAGTCCTGCTGATCACTTAGATCCACCTACACCTGGCTAAATAATCCAGAAAACTGCCAGAGGATTAGCAGAAAGGAGTCTCCGGAGCCAAGTGCAGACGAGAGGCCCACGGAAGAGGGTAGGAAGGGCGGAGAGGTGGTGCTCGCTCCACGGACTGGCGGGAGGGAGCCGGGGCGGAGGGGCGGCTCCCCGGCCAAGCAGAGCCCCGAGTCTGGCTTGCAAAAGTGGAGGGGCCGGACGGACGGAGTGTGTTCCTACAGCAATAGCGACTTAGCCTCTGGGAGGTCATAAGTTAACAGCTCTGCTGGGAAAGCAGGAAGGCTGGAGGACAAAGGGAGGGAGAGTTGCTGAGCCCCCTGATGACAGAGCTCAGTTTGGCGGGGAACAAAGATGCTCCCAGCGCCATCTCCCTCACCCCTCCCCCAGCCAAAATCCCAAAGGGAACCAGTTCCTGCCAGGGAACTTGCTTGCTCCCAGCAAACACCCAAAGCTGTGCTTCTGCGGAGCCAAACCTCCGGCAGCGGGTCTGACTCCCTCCTGCTGCCACAGGGCCCCTCCTGAAGTGGATCACCTAAGGAGAAGCGAGCTAAGCCTGCCCCTCCTGCCCCCATGCACCTTGCCTACCCACCCCAGCTAATATGCCAGATCCCCAGCACCACAAGCCCGGCAGTGTGCAAGTAGCCCAGACAGGCCACACCACCCCACAGTGAATCCCGCCCCTAGGAGAGGGGAAGAGAAGGCACACACCAGTATGACTGTGGCCCCAGCGGTGGGCTGGGGGAAGACATCAGGTCTGACTGCGCCCCACCCCCCAACTCCAGTTATACACCACAGCACAGGGGAAGTGCCCTGCAGGTCCTCACCACTCCAGGGACTATCCAAAATGACCAAATGGAATAATTCCCCTCAGAAGAATCTCCAGGAAATAACAACAGCTAATGAACTGATCAAAAAGATTTAAATAATATAACAGAAAGTGAATTTAGAATAATAGTCATAAAATTAATCACTGGGCTTGAAAACAGTATAGAGGACAGCAGAGAATCTCTTGCTACAGAGATCAAGGGACTAAGGAACAGTCAGGAGGAGCTGAAAAACTCTTTAAACGACATGCAAAATAAAATGCAAACCACCACGGCTCAGACTGAAGAGGCAGAGGAGAGAATAGGTGAACTAGAAGATAAAATTATGGAAAAAGAGGAAGCTGAGAAAAAGAGAGATAAAAAAAATCCAGGAGTATGAGGGGAAAATTAGAGAACTAAGTGATACACTAAAAAGAAATAATATACGCATAATTGGTATCCCAGAGGAGGAAGAGAGAGGGAAAGGTGCTGAAGGGGTACTTGAAGAAATAATAGCTGAGAACTTCCCGGATTTGGGGAAGGAAAAAAGCATTGAAATCCAAGAGGCACAGAGAACTCCCTTCAGACGTAACTTGAATCGATCTTCTGCACGACATATCATAGTGAAACTGGCAAAACACAAGGATAAAGAGAAATTCTGAAAGCAGCAAGGGGTAAACATGCCCTAACAAATAAACGGAGACCTATAAGACTCATGACTGATCTCTCTTTTGAAACTTGGCAGGCCAGAAAGAATTGGCACGAGATTTTCAGGGTGCTAGACAGAAAAAATATGCAGCCGAGAATCCTTTATCCAGCAAGTCTGTCATTTAGAATAGAAGGAGAGATAAAGGTCTTCCCAAACAAACAAAAACTGAAGGAATTTGTCACCACTAAACCAGCCCTACAAGAGATCCTAAGGGGGACCCTGTGAGACAAAGTACCAGAGACATCACTACAAGCATAAAACATACAGACATCACAATGACTCTAACCCGTATCTTTCTATAATAACACTGAATGTAAATGGACTAAATGCACCAACCAAAAGACATAGGGTATCAGATTGGATTAAAAAACACAAGACCTATGTATTTGCTATCTACAAGAGACTCATTTTAGACCTGAGGACACCTTTAGATTGAGAATGAGGGGATTGAGAACTATTTATCATGCTATTGGAAGCCAAAAGAAAGCTGGAGTCGCCATATTCATATCAGACAAACTAGACTTTAAATTAAAGGCTGTAACAAGAGATGAAGAAGGACATTATATAATAATTACAGGGTCTATCCATCAGGAAGAGCTAACAATTATAAATGTCTATGCACCGAATACGGGAGCCCCCAAATATATAAAACAATTACTCATAAACATAAGCAACCTTATTGATAAGAATGTGGTCATTGCAGGGGACTTTAACACTCCACTTACAGAAATGGATAGATCATCTAGACACACGGTCAATAAAGAAACAAGGGCCCTGAATGAGACATTGGATCAGATGGACTTGACAGATATATGTAGAACTCTGCATCCCAAAGCAACAGAATATACTTTGTTCTCGAGTGCACATGGAACATTCTCCAAGATAGATCACATACTGGGTCACAAAACAGCCCTTCATAAGTATACAAGAATTGAAATCATACCATGCATCCTTTCAGACCACAATGCTATGAAGCTTGAAATCAACCACAGGAAAAAGTCTGGAAAACCTCCAAAAGCATGGAGGTTAAAGAACACCCTACTAAAGAATGAATGGGTCAACCAGGCAATTAGAGAAGAAATCAAAAAATATATGGAAACAAACAAAAATGAAAATAAAACAATCCAAACACTTTGGGATGCAGTGAAGGCAGTCCTGAGAGGAAAATACATTGCAATCCAGGCCTATCTCAAGAAACAAGAAAAATCCCAAATACAAAATCTAACAGCACACCTAAAGGAAATAGAAGCAGAACAGCAAAGGCAGTCTAAACCCAGCAGAAGAAGAGAAATAATAAAGATCAGAGCAGAAATAAACAATATAGAATCTAAAAAAACTGTAGAGCAGATCAACGAAACCAAGAGTTAGTTTTTTGAAAAAATAAACAAAATTGACAAGCCTCTAGTCAGGCTTGTCAAAACGAAAAGAGAGAAGACCCAAATAGATAAAATCATGAATGAAAATGGAATTATTACAACCAATCCCTCAGAGATACAAACAATTATCAGGGAATACTATGAAAAATTATATGCCATCAAATTGGACAACCTGGAAAAAATGGACAAATTCCTAAACACCCACACACATCCAAACTCAATCAGGAGGAAATAGGAAGCTTGAACAGACCCATAACCAGCGAAGAAATTGAATCAGTCATCACAAATCTCCCAACAAATAAGAGTCCAGGACCAGATGGCTTCCCAGGGAAGTTCTACCAGACGTTTAAAGCAGAAATAATACCTATCCTTCTCAAGCTATTCCAAGAAATAGAAAGGGAAGGAAAACTTGCAGACTCATTCTGTGAAGCCAGTATTACTTTGATTCCTAAACCAGACAGAGACCCAGTAACAAAAGAGAACTACAGGCCAATATCCCTGATGAATATGGATGCAAAAATTATCAATAAGATACTAGCAAATCGAATTCAATGGCATATAAAAAGAATTATTCACAATGATCAAGTGGGATTCATTCCTGGGCTGCAGGGCTGGTTCAACATTCACAAATCAACTAACGTGATACATCACATTAATAAAAGAAAAGATAAGAACCATATGATCCTGTCAATACATGCAGAAAAGGCCTTTGACAAAACTCAGCACCGTTTCTTAATAAAAACCCTCGAGAAAGTCGGGATAGAAGGAACATACTTAAAGATCATAAAAGCCATTTATGAAAAGCCCACAGCTAACATCATCCTCAATGGGGAAAAACTGACAGCTTTTTCCCTGAGATCAGGAACACGACAGGGATGCCCACTCTCACCGCTGTTGTTTCACATAGTGCTGGAAGTTCTAGCATCAGCAATCAGACAACAAAAGGAAATCAAAGGCATCCAAATTGGCAAAGATGAAGTCAAGCTTTCACTTTTTGGAGATGACATGATACTATACATGGAAAATCCGACAGACTCCACCAAAAGTTTGTTAGAACTGATACATGAATTCAGCAAAGTTTGCAGGATACAAAATCAATGTACAGAAATCAGTTGCATTCTTATACACTAACAATGAAGCAAGAGAAAGACAAATAAAGAAACTGACCCCATTCACAATTGCACCAAGAAGCATAAAATACCTAGGAATAAATCTAAACAAAGATGTAAAAGATCTGTATGCTGAAAACTATAGAAAGCTTATGAAGGTAACTGAAGAAGATATAAAGAAATGGAAAGACATTCCCTGCTCATCGATTGGAAGAATAAATATTGTCAAAATGTCAATACTACCCCAAGCTATCTACACATTCAATGCAATCCCAATCAAAATTGCACCAGCATTCTTCTCGAAACTAGAACAAGCCATCCTAAAATTCATATGGAACCACAAAAGGCCCCGAATAGCCAAAGTAATTTTGAAGAAGAAGACCAAAGCAGGAGGCATCACAATCCCAGACTTTAGCCTCTACTACAAAGCTGTCATCATCAAGACAGCATGGTATTGGCACAAAAACAGACACACAGACCAATGGAATAGAATAGAAACCCCAGAACTAGACCCACAAACGTATGGCCAACTCATCTTTGACAAAGCAGGAAAGAACATCCAATGGAAAAAAGACAGTCTCTTTAACAGATGGTGCTGGGAGAACTGGACAGCAACATGCAGAAGGTTGAAACTAGACCACTTTCTCACACCATTCACAAAAATAAACTCAAAATGGATAAAGGACCTGAATGTGAGACAGGAAACCATCAAAACCCTAGAGGAGAAAGCAGGAAAAGACCTCTCTGACCTCAGCCGTAGCAATCTCTTACTCGACACATCCCCAAAGGCAAGGGAATTAAAAGCAAAAATGAACCCCTGGGACCTTATGAAGATAAAAAGCTTCTGCACAGCAAAGGAAACAACCAACAAAACTAAAAGGCAACCAACGGAATGGGAAAAGATATTTGCAAACGACATATCGGACAAAGGGCTAGTATCCAAAATCTATAAAGAGCTCACCAAACTCCACACCCGAAAAACAAATAACCCAGTGAAGAAATGGGCAGAAAACATGAATAGACACTTCCCTAAAGAAAACATCCGGATGGCCAACAGGCACATGAAAAGATGCTCAACGTCGCTCCTTATCAGGGGAATACGAATCAAAACCACACTCAGATATCACCTCACGCCAGTCAGACTGGCGAAAATGAACAAATCAGGGGACTACTGATGCTGGAGAGGATGTGGAGAAACGGGAACCCTTTTGCACTGTTGGTGGGAATGCAAATTGGTGTAGCCACTCTGGAAAACACTGTGGAAGTTCCTCAGAAAATTAAAAATAGACCTACCCTATGACCCAGCAATAGCACTGCTAGGAATCTACCCAAGGGATACAGGAGTACTGATGCATAGGGGCACTTGTACCCCAATGTTTATAGCAGCACTCTCAACAGTAGCCAAATTATGGAAAGAGCCTAAATGTCCATCAACTGATGAATGGATAAAGAAATTGTGGTTTATATACACAATGGAGTACTACAGGGCAATGAGAAAGAACGAAATATGGCCATTTGTAGCAATGTGGATGGAACTGGAGAGTGTGATGCTAAGTGAAATAAGCCATACAGAGAAAGACAGATACCGTATGTTTTCACTCTTATGTGGATCCTGAGAAACTTAACAGAAACCCATGGGGGAGGGGAAGGAAAAAAAAAAAAAAAAGAGGTTAGAGTGGAAGAGATCCAAAGCATAAGAGACTCTTAAAAACTGAGAACAAACTGAGGGTTGATGGGGGGTGGGAGGGAGGGGAGGGTGTGTGATGGGTATTGAGGAGGGCACCTTTTGGGATGAGCACAGGGTGTTGTATGGAAACCAATTTGACAATAAATTTCATATATTGAAAAAAAATGAAGAATCAAAACAGTCTATATCCATTTTGTTTCTGCTTCTCTTCTTGTGAGAAACACAAGAATTCTATAATATTTTATAAGATATAAAAAATGATTTATGAATAAAGATGATCATCATAGTCCTGTCATAACAGTCAAATGGGAAATATGATAAATATTTAATAATTGCTGAATCATTAATTGAAATATTGCTATGCTACTTGATAGACTAAAAAGATCAATAAGAATATTTATAATCCATGTGAATAACATAAAGATTTCTATTAGTTAACCTTGAAAGAAAAAACAGCACCTATTCAATAGTAAACATGGCATGGTTCCATATGTGTCAAAATAAGAAACACACAATGCATCTAACAAAAAATATATACCTATGGTCATATATGGGGATTATAAAATGATATTTCTTCTTTTCCCTTTTCTGCATTTACTTGGTAATATTCTTGTAAAGACTACATAAATATATGTAAGTTTACAAAGTACAAAAATAAATGGTGTATAATGATTATAGATTTATGAGTAACTCAAGATGCATGATATAAAAATAATTAACATACTATCTTAATCCATTCAGGAAGCTATAATAAAAGACCACAGATTGGGTAGCTTAAAAACAACAGAATCTTACTTCTCACAACTCTGGAGTCTGGGAAGTCCAAGATCAAGGCACCATCATGGTTGGCTGAGGGCCCTCTTTGCGTGGCAGACTACCTACCTCTTGAAGTATTCTCTCATAGTGAAAGGGGAAAGAGATCTCTGTGCAGCTTCTTTTGTAAAAGCATCAATTTCATTTATGACAGTTCTACCCTCATAACCTAATCACCTCCCAAAGTCCCCAATTATCTATATCATGAATTGTGTAGATCAGGGTTTCAACACACCAGTTTGGGGAAGACAAACATTCAGACCATAGCATACGGTCTCTGTATTTTCATTTATCAGAAAATTATGGTTTCTTTATTTACAATCACTTTTAAAAATCACCACATTAACACAACAATAAAAAGTTCATTGAAAAATATGCATTGGAATCCATTCAGTTATATCCACATATTTTACTTGTGGAATACTAAATACAAATTCATTTTTCATTTTATAATATTTTCTGTATTTGAGTTTCCATAGAATGACCACAATTACTATATAATGGTTATAAAGTGAAAAAAAATTATCATAAAAATTTTAGATGGAATTGTTTCAAATAATGAACTATAACATTTTATATTTTCCCTTTTAAAAGTTATTTAATTTTGTAGATAATAGTTTCAATTTTCACTTCTGGTGTGTTCAAAACACTTTTCTGTGCCTGTTTAGATGAAAATATTTTGTGCAGTGCAATATATCTAAAAGTAAGTTAAACTTGTGTAAAACACTTTCCAATGAATAAGGGTATTTTTATTTCATTTGAGAATTCTTGAAGATAAAAGACACTGTGTTGCCATCAGAACTGTTATTATCTACAAAGACTGCATTGTGGAAATGGATTAAAAAGAATCCTTTAAGATATACGTGTGCACACACACATGCGCACACACACACACTAAGGTGAATAAGACTGCACATATTGGAAATGTCTATTATAGTTTAAAGGAATATTGACATCCTATCCTATAAAGAAAGAAAATCCAAAAAGATCTGAGTTACAATATTTGACTTGGTGTCCAACAAAAGAACAGAGCAAATGTATTTGCTTCTACTCTTTGAATGTTTCTAAGCTACATATTTCTTTCTTTTAAATGTTATCCCTGGAAGTAGGCTATATTTCATTGGAGGGAATAAAAGGTAAAGTATGGATTAAGTTCACAAATAATATAAGGGAAAAAAAAGAGGAAGAGACGTAAATTACTTTTATGCTCCTATTTACTTACATTATTACGCAGCTTCTGTGAGATTCTTAGCTCTGTCTTTTCATTTCTGACATGGAAGCAAGTGTTCTCTAAAGAGGGGAATCTGGAAATGACACAGAGTCTCCCTCTAACAATTTTTATGCCTTAGCTTGTATGTATGTATGTATGTATGTATGTATGTATGTATGTATGAATGATTGGACTTTCTTGATAGCCAAAGATCTCAAATAATTGAAGGTATTGTGGAAAATTCCCACAGGGAAACGAAAAACAAGATTACCCTGTTATCCAACGTGAAAATTTGCTTTTATTTCTTCTCAAAAATGGCCACAGTCCACATGTCTGTTTCCATGTGGTAAAACCCCAATATCCTGCTCACAGGTTAAAATAATAAAACATGACATGTTACTGTTAACCTCAGGGTCCATTATTCACTTAAGGAAAATAACACTCCATTGAACTTTTTTAAATATTAAAAAGTATGCAGTACACTCATGGTAACTGCTAAAAGAAAACAGAATGATTATGCAGGCAGTGGTGAAAAGCAATAGACTTATGGGGGTCCCTCACTGTCCCTCACTGTCACTGGTTTGCCCTCATCCTAAAAATAAAACAGTAAAAAACAAACCTCAATAAACTTGTAAGTAGCATTTTGTAAAATGTAATCTTCAGCCACATGTATTTATTTTCTGTTCATTAGAAGATAAAAAAGCTCAGTGGAGTTCATGTCTTGTAAAAAAAAAAAAGTAGAGGTGCATTTGTTGGGCATCCGACTCTTGATTTCGGCTCAGTCCATGATCTCATAGTTTTCAGGTTTGAGCCCCACTTTGGGCTCTATGCTGACAGCTTGGGATTCTCTCTTTCATTCCCTTTATGCCTCTGCCCTACTCTCACTCTCTCAAAATAAATAAACCTTTAAAAAATGTAGTTACAGTATATTTGAAATTAAAACTCAGTTCTCTTGACTCCAATTCCTGCACTGTTCTGCTGTCTTTTCAAATTTAACCATTTTCCTACTGTCTGCTCTAATTTTATTTGTTCATTTATTATTTATTTATTTAATAAAACCTTCACCAATTGACTGGGAACTGACTAGAAGTTTTTAGGGCTCAAATGTATGTATCCTTCCATTCTAAAGATTCAGTTGCAGTAAAGTATCTCAACGAACAACAAAAATGTTACATGTGTTGGTGGACAGAGTTTGAATTCAAGAAGACCATTTTAAAATATGCATATTTATTTGCTTCAGATAATTACCATCCAAAGGATATCCTACTATCCAAAGGAGAAGGAGTAGGAAATAAGGAAAATCTCTACTTTCAAGAACATGTGATCTTCATTTAATTTTTTTAAATGTAAAAAAACCCCAATCTGGAAAAAAATATTTAATAATTCACAAAACAAAGATTAGGATATACAGTCAATGCTCAAGAGGGAAAGGGACATGTAGAAATGAAGTCTGCTTTTTGACCATTAAACTCCTGGAAAATTGGTTACCATTGAACAAATATATGCATAGGATCAATGGTATATTCATAGATGTAAAGAGAAGAATATAAATATATTCAGAAATTAAAAATATTTGCTACCATTGCTTTAAATACATTTAAATATTTGGAATTGACTCAATGACCTAGTCTAAAAAAATAAAACATACAAATTTAGTTATTAATTGTGCTTGTTTTCTAAAGCTCTCAATTTTTCATGTCAGTGAAAATAATATCTTGGCAATTTGGGGTAAACTGTCTTAAAACTCATCCTCCACGGATTATAGTTACTGGGAATAGTATAACTTACTAATATCCACTCTATCCCAGAGATATAGTAGACAGATTGTAGTACAACCACCTTTTTGCCTAGAGGTTGGTTTAAGAATGGGTATGTGAATTATTTCTGGTTCATGAGGCATGAATGGAAAACTTCTGGGGTCAGGAGCTATTGGTAATGGGTTTTTCTGTTTGTTTGTTTTGTTTTGTTTTTGTGTTTTTTCATTCCTAAAGAGTCAAGAAAGCAACAACCCTTTTGCCTTCCTCTTGATTTTATTGTGACAATGATGCATAAAATAGCTGTCGTACTTGATACTAGATTGGAGACAAAGCTAATTCCCAGAAGAGAGCAGTGTCAAGGGAATCTCTGAGAATTAAAACGGTCACCCTATACCATAACTAAACTATGTCTACCACTGGATTTCTCACTAAGTTAAAAACTATAAACTGTTTATTATGTAAGATAATTTGAGCCCTTACCTTATAGCAGGCACTAAACTTAATTTACATATGAGAAAATGGCCACTTAGAAAAAAATATGTAAAATATGGAAAACAAACTGAAGGTTACTGGAGGGGTCATGGGAGGGGAGATGGCCTAAATGGGTAAGGGGCACTAAGGAATCTACTGAAATCATTGTTGCACTATATGCTAACTAATTTGGATGTAAATTAAAAAAATAAAAAATAAAAAATAAAAAATAAATAAATAAATAAATAAAATATGTACGTTTTTCCTCAAAGCCAGAAAATAAATTCAGGATATAACATTACAAATATTTGTCCCAAGAAATTTCAACCACTCCCTTACATGGTGTCTTGTTTTTGATCATATAAATTATCGTAGAATAATATACTTATCATGGAATTATGGTTTCTACCACATGGCCTCATAAAATTTGCACCAGTTATTACCTCAGACCAACAGTCAGACGCTGGTCCTTCCTCTCACTAACTAAATGAAGCATAGTTTTGAAATGCTGGAAAATCAAAATTTTTGTGTGTTTTATTTTTTTAATATGAAATTTATTATCAAATTGGTTTCCATACAACACCCAATGCTCATCCCAACAGTATTAGAGCTCGAATATTGAATATTGTTTCATTGTGCACCATTCCTTTCCACATCTGCCCTCAATCAGAATACTGATACTGACCAAAGCCCTAGATTTTTTTTTTACTGATGATGCAGATAAAGATTACTAAAGTAATGTGAGCAAGCATAAATTGTGTTTTTCTTTAGAACATTAGCTCTCTTTAAAGAGCAATTTCCATTTCAACTGCCTTCCATGTGTTATCCTGGAGTTTTTGTAATTATGTACAAGAAACAAAAGAACATACCAGTCTCAGCATCCATAACTAATGATGAGTGCATTTGACTCTGAAGAAAAGACTAACTTTATAGTAAGGGCTTTCTTCTATTGACATGTTAAAATATATTTTTGTAATAAGTAAAATAGCTAACATTATCTCCAACTCAACAGTAAGATATTAATAACCATATTCAATTATTTGGTCAACATAAATTTAACAGTCTTCTATTTTTTCTTTTCTTCCAACAATAACACATTGATAGCCTTAACTTCCTGATAATCCCTATGAATTCTTCTTGGAGGGTGTAACTGTCAGAGAGACAAAATTACTTTTCAAATTGACTATACATAAGATTTATTGTGCATATTCCTGGGTCCCTTGCCCTGAAAATGTTTCTTTTTTTTTTAAGATTTTTTTTTGTTTACTTATTTATTTTTCATAAAGAGAAACAGAGCACGAGCAGGGGAGGGGTAGAGAGAGAGGGAGACACAGAATTCGAAGCAGGCTCCAGGCTTTGTGCTGTAAGCACAGAGCTCGACGAGGGGCTTGAACTCACGAACCATGAGATCATGACCTGAGCCAATGTCAGATGCTTAACCTACTGAGCCACCCAGGCGTCCCTCCCTGAAAGTGTTTCTGAAAGAAACTATGGAATCAAATCCAGTAATGAGTATTACTAAAACACTCACCAGGTGATAAATGTAGGTGGTTCAGGGAGCAAAATGGGGAAAAATTGTTTCACAGAGCAAATTCAGTTGGTTTAGGGATTTTCTTGATTCCCC
Organism: Lynx rufus; assembly: GCF_022079265.1. Classification (NCBI taxonomy): domain Eukaryota; kingdom Metazoa; phylum Chordata; class Mammalia; order Carnivora; family Felidae; genus Lynx; species Lynx rufus. The sequence goes on along the minus strand of NW_025814830.1, from coordinate 33,593,376 downwards.
CCGGAGCAGGTCATTTGTTTGTTTTCTATTGAGATGATAAAATCTTCCCAAATATGTAAGCATTCTAATTTTCTTGGAACTCTTTAACTGAGCTGGGTTTAATTTATTTTTTTATTCTTTCAAATATATGTGTTAAAACCAACTCTCTTGGATCCATCTTCTACAATTTACAGTGTTAAAATACGCTTTGGGTCGTCATGACCATCCCCATCTCATGACCGTCACCACCAACATCATTCTCTTCCTCATCAATAAAAAGCAACAACCATGAGTATTTATGAAGGATGTCCCATGTGCCAGACTTGGGCTAAAAGCTTTATGGCCTCATAATATATCTAGATGAACTACTAGGCTTCAGAGCTGGATTCAAATCTATGTTGTCTTGATGTCAATCTCTGTGGAATTTGCTATTGCAGTTTATTTCTCCTATGTGAAAGTTCACACTCATTGGCAAGTTTCTATATTTTCAAAATATGGTGACTGAAATTCTAAATAATTTGTCTTTTCAATATCACATAGTGTGCTCAAAAGTTTAATTTTCAGGGAGGTATTCTTTGGTTCTTTAGATTGGAATTAGTCTGCATGCTCTCCCATCCTTATAGTGTCTTTTATGTATTTTATTCAGATTCTTCAGTGTTTTAATTACAAATCAAATATCAATCTCCCCCCACCCTGGAATGTAAGCTTTATAAACACAAGGGTTTTTTTCTTCCAAATTCTACTACATAGTTCACAGATATAATTTAAATAAATTCATGACCAGATCCAATATGTTTTGATATATGTTCAAGTTGTCATATAATAATGTGGCCTAAACATAATAATTATAGCAACAATAACATGTTTTTGAACCTAACTGACATGTATTGAGTGTTCAAACTCTGCAAGAAACTGGGAAAAATGTGATTTGTATTCTCCTATTTAATTCTCCCAAGAAGCCTATGAGACAGGCTATTATAGGTAAGGATTCTTAGGTTCATGGACATTAAATGACTTAGCTAATGGCAAACAGGTAGTATGTAGAAGGACTAAGATCATGAAAATGCTCACAAGAAAATGTTCATGTCATCTTTGTTGCCAATCAGTTCTAACAAGATGCAAAATGGTAAGTTGCTGTCAAAGGTGTGAGAAGGAAGTTTCATGAACTTCTAATGTGAGAACCACAGTGATTTTCTTTAAGTTGGAACAAGTGTTTAATAAATAGTTTGGGCCTTAAGAGAGTTCCCACCACAACAGAGGGCTGACTCAAAGGCTTCAAATGGAAAGAAAAAAATCCTTTGTGTGTTGTATGTGATTTCAGGCTAGCTAGGGATTTTAAGTGCTACATTTCTCCACTCTAGTTTGAGAGTCTCTTAGCCTGACATCTATCTTCTAGCTCACACTAATCTTCCTTTGGTTTAAAGAGGTTTCTCCCCTTAGCTGATATATATTACATGTATAAATATATATATATATATATATATATATATATACACATATATATATGTATATGTATATGTGTGTGTGTGGTGTGTCTATATATATATGTCTCTGTGTGTATATATACATACATATATATATGTGTGTGTGTGTATATGTGTATATATATATATATATATATATATTTAAAGAAAATTACTCTTTTTGTTCTGCTGATTTGTCTTTATTAATAATTTGATTTTGGTGGTCAAGATACTTCCTGCTGTGATGACAATTTTTCCCTAGGTTCAAGCACTCTGGAGACCCAACTCAAAATAAGCAAAAAATTAAAGTTATCAAACATAAGCACTTCAGTGCTTTTAACAAAAGTGCTTCCGGAAAAAAAAGCTAAACCTGTAGCCTTGGTTCTGTCTACATAGCTTAGAACTCTGCTTCTTTTTTTTTTCCCCTGGATTTTTACCTACTCCAATGTCATTTTTCCCATATGCCAAAACTTTCTGCTTTGAACCTACAGATTCTGGTTAATGACTTGCACCACCCTGTCTGGAATTATATAGCTAGCCTTGTTCAGACAGCTCTACCAAAAACAGAAGTCTCTGTAAATTTGGCCCAATACTCTCTCATTGAAGATGGATTGAAATATCTCACTACCACCTTATTACCACACACACACACACACACACACACACACACACACACACACACTAGTAGAATCTCCCTCTCTAAGTCATGCCTGGTACTCTGTTTCAGATAGACATGACTCAACTTAGTAGACATGTTGTAAACAACCAAAGTAGTTACCTCATACAAAATGAGGTATGTATAAAGCTTTAGAAATATGCTTCCAAGATTCTCCCTAGACTCACCATCATTGGTATGAGGAAAAACAAACATATACTAGGCCATCAGGAAAGAAAAATGACCTAAAGTTCACTGAAGGTAATCTAGTGCTTTTAGCAATTCCTAACTCTCTTATTTGTGGGTCTGTTTTGAACAGTATTAATACTTCTACAGCATTCAGCATTAATTCAAAATGCATCAAAAAGTGAATGTTTTTCATTCTAGGAATCATTTAAAAATGTTTGCCTGTTTGGCAAATTCATCAAAAATGTAAATAAAATTGACAACACGTAAGACGTCTATAGTACAAACTAAATGAGCATTACTGAAAGAAATTAAAGAATGTAAACAGTGAATTACACCATGCCAATGAATTAAAAAACTCAATATTCTTAACACATCAATTATCTTAAAACTGATCTAACGATTCAACAAAAGTCTAAATACCCAAAATAACCTTTTTTTTTTTTTTTTGTAGAAATTGCCAATCTAATACTAGAATCTGTAGGAAAATGGAAAGAACATAGAATAACTATACAGGGCAGAATTCTACAAGTGCTCCCTAGATTTCTACATTCTGGTGTATCTACCCTGTATAATCCCCAACCCTTGATTAGAGTGGGATTAGGGGGTGCTTTGACTATGGCAGATTTCAGACCTGGAGTTAGATTACATTACAGGCCAAACTTAAAGGGATTTTGCAAGTTAAATGAAGGTCCCATATCAGGTGATTTTGAGTCAGTCAAAAGGGAGATTATCCGGGGTAGGTCTGACCTAGTCAGGAGAGCCCTTCAAAAAAAGTGGACTCTGAATCTGAAATGTTTGAATATGTGAGGGCCTATGGTGGGAACTATTTGGCAAGAACCTGATGAGGGTGTCTAGGAGCTGAGAGTCATCTTTGGCCAGACAGCCAGCAAGAATACAGGGATTTCTGGTCTACAACTACAAGGGATAAAGTTCTGCTAAATCAGAATGACTTTGGAGGGGGACCCTGAGCTCCAGATGAGAACACAGCTTCAGGATACCACGTGATTTCAGCCTTGAGATTCTCAGAGCCCGGTCATACTGTGCTCAGAGGTCTGGCCTAAGAAAACCGTATAAATGAGTATCTTAAACCCTAAGGTTCTGATAATTTGTCATACAGCAATGGAAAACTAATACAACCAACATAATTTTGCAAAGTAAAGCAGGGCAGCTGGTGGTTCAGTTAGGCATATGACTCTTGGTTTCAGCTCAGGTCATGATCTCATGATTTGTGGGTTCAAGCCCTGAATGGTGCTCTTTGCTGACAGTGTGGAGCCTGCTTGGGATTCTCTCTCTCCCTCTTCCTCTGCCCCTCCCCCGCTCACTCTCTCTGCTTTTCTCCCAAAAAATAAACAAACTTAAAAAAAATTTTTTTTAAAGTAAATCAAAGTTGGAGAATATATATACTATCTGATGTTGAGGTGTACAAAGCCACAATAATCTAGACAATTTTGTACTGTTGAAAAGTTATGCATAATGATCAATGAAATAGAATAAGAATGCCTGGACTAGACTTAGAAATTATAAATCAAGTTTTGGCAAAGATGCAAAGGTGACTTAATGAAGAATGATCATCTTTGCAACAAATGGTGCTGGAACAATTGGATATTTATATGAAAAAATAAGAACCTTGACCACTCATGCCATGCTATAAATCTTCTAGAAGATAACACAGGAGAAAAAATTTACTGACATTTGCTCAGGTAAATATTTCATAAACAGGATCAAACACACATACATGAGAAAATAATTAAAACTGAACTTCAAAATTGAAACGTGTAGCTTTGCAGCCCAAGTGTTCCCTCTCTCTCTCTCTCTCTCTTTCTCTCTCTCTCCCTCCCTCCCTCCCTCCCTCTCCTTCTCCCTTTCCCTCTCCCTCTCCCTCTCACACACACACACATGCACACACACACACACACACAGGAATATTATTCAGCCATTAAAAATGAATGAGATCTTGCTATTTGCAACAACATGGATGGGGCTAGAGGGTATAATGCTAAGCAAAGCAAATCAGTATAAGAAAGAAAATTGTTGTATCATTTCACTTAGGTGGAATTTAAGAAACCAAACAAACAAATGACAATAGAGAGACCAAGAAACAGACTCTTAACTACAGAGAACAAACTGATGGATATCAGTGGGGAAGTAGGAGGAGGAAATAGGTGAAGGGGATTAAGGGTACTCTTATCATGATGAGCAATGAATAATGTATAGAATTATTGTATCACTATATTGCACACCTGAAACTAATATAACATTATAGGTTAACTATACTGCAGTTAAAAAAAAAAAAACTTTGTTAAAGAAATACACTGTTAAGAACATGAAAATGCAAACCAGAATACAGGATAAAAAAAGTAACTACTTAAAGATAAAAAAAAAACTAACTCTTACAACTGAATTACAGGTCAAAAATATGCAATTAAAAATGCACAAAATTTTTGAATAAGGCAAGGAAAATATAATGGTAAATAAGCACATAACATGATGTTCAATATCATTAATGATTAGGGAAAAATAAAACTATAATAAAGTGCCATTACATACCCGGTAGCATGCTAAATTTTAGAAAGCCACCTATACTTACTGCTGGGAAACTGTGTGGAAAAATTGCAATTTTTCTATGATACTGGTGGCCACATAAAATAATGTCATCACTTTGAAAAGCAGTTTATACTTTCTTAAAAAGTGACCATACACCTACCATATAATCCAGCCATTCCATTCCAAAGTGTTTGCTTATGATAAATGGAGACATATACCAACACAAAGACTTTTACATAAATGCAATAGCCACTTTGTATTATATATGCAATATAATATATATATTTACTTATAAAACTCATTGCTATTCTCAAATGTCTGGTAACATATCTTTTTATTTTAACTTTATTTATTTATTTATTTATTTAGGAGAGAGAAAAAATGTGCACATGTACGTGAATGGGTAGGAGTGGGGGGGTGGGGAAGAGAGGAAGAGAGAACGAGAGAGAGAGAGAGACAGAGACAGAGAGAGAGAGAGAGAGAGAGAGAGAGAGAGAATCCTAAACAGGCTCCACATTCAGAGCAGAGACCCACGCAGGGCTCCATCTCATGACCCCTGAACCGTGACGTGAGATGAAATCAAAAGTGGAATGCTTAACCCACTGAGCCACCCAGGCACCCCCTGATAACATCTCTTATGTGTTGCCCTTTTCCTCTTGCTCACCCAGGTGAGAAAGAACAAAGAAAATTTTCCTTACAATAAGAAATGCCCTGAGAAAAGCACAAACTCTTCTCTTCCTAGGCCTTTCTTTAACTTCTGCAGGGATTGAATTTGGCTGCATAGAGAACCCAGAAACTTTGAACAAGAAAGACTTTTGATTCAGTTGTTAAGCAACTTTTAAGTCTAAGAATTCATAGTGACTTAGCCAAGCTCATATGTGTTAAAGCATAATTGGCACAAAATGGAGGTGTAGGCATCAGGTTATTTCAAGTTCCATGCTTGATTGTTTTTCTCTTTCTTTCCCTTTAGACAAAATTACTTTTTCTTTGCTTCTGTGGATTTTTAATTGTTGTGGGGGGAACATCATATTAACAAATGCCTCTACATGATGATACCTCATGTACATATTTTAGAAAGTTTTAGAGATTGTATATGTAGCTACATATTTTAATATCTAAAAAAGCTAAGCTCATTGTCATAAATTACACTGTGTATGTAATCTCATTTTTATGGACTCTTCTACCTTTAATTAAATTGTCCTTTTACTATACCTTTCCTTCAACCAGTGTACTTAAGCCAACATGCCAATGTCATCCATTTTGCTTATATGTTTAAAGCTACCACATACATTTTGGTAAGTCAGCTCAATCTTTGTACTTTTCAAATTCAATTAAGTTGAAAGCTTTGTCTAGTTTGATAAGAGACAACTGTTAAAAGTTAATGCCTTACAGAAAAATGTTACAAGGACAAAATAACATTTAATAGAGAAGAGGAAAACATATCTTTATTTAACAGATAATCAATTGAATTTTTTTTCAAATACCCCATCAATTATATAGAAGATACTATTTAAAACCATATGTGGCTTCAAATGCCTCCATTAAATACACAGTACAAGAGTGTCCTTATTTTTTATTTTACTAAAGATTAAAAAGACTCATTCTCTGCAGAAGCATGTTAATGTTCAGTAATTCTAAAAATGGCTTTAACTTTGTAACTATATATATAATAGACTTAATTTGTGTTCACAGAAATGATAAAACGAAATCTGATTTTTACTGATTTGTATTCAAAATTAGGACAACATTCTTGGTGCAAAACCTTCTCACTATATGTATTTTCAAGTGCCTTATGTTTCTCCCACCTACACTGTGAGGTTTGCTTAAAGCCTGCTTAGCTAATATTTCAAGATAAAAAATATGTATTAAATCTAAATCTATGTCAAACACTATGAAACATCCTGCGGATAGGTTTATGATTATGGCCATAATTCCTGCAAAAATCATCACCTGAGAAAACCAACAGCTTCATGCTCAACAGTTATATTAAGACAATTAACAAAGAGTGTTATAATAGTGTCATACAAATTAATAAATCTCTATCTATCATGAGGACTAACATTTGTATAGCAAAAGTTATGGCTGAATTGTGACTTAAGGGTTAAACTGATAAGTGTAGAGAGATAGGCTTTATGGATCTCAGTATCTATTGCCCTAGAATGGAGCGCACGTATGTGTGAGGGGGTGAGCTTGGAAGGTAAGGTAGTACTTGGTTGGAAAAGGCAGCGAGGCTCATCGGGGCACCTTTTGTACTTCAAATCATCTGTCACACTGCTGTGTACAGTACAGACCTGAACTTAATTATTGCTTTAAAATCTTTTCTACTCACCTATCACAACTTGTAGAGTAAAAGGAGCATTCTGTTTTGGAGAGCAGTAGCGTGACAGTGAGAACAGGTAGTGGCAAAGGGAATGGAAATGGGTATACACATGTAAGTTTGGGGACAACAGAATTAGCAAGACTTACAAACATTTACTGAACTTTTCTCTCTTACCACAAGCTCCGAACCTTCCATGGACAATTTCAGAAGTAAAGATCTTGGGATTATTTTTGTCTTTTTCTTTCAAGTACCAATCACTGAGTCAGTTCAATCTGATACATAATTTCAATGACCTCTTGGAAATGCTTACAGTATGTGATAAATACCCAAATTCTCAGTAACTTTTTACATTTTCATTTTTTTTAATTTACCTTTCAGTGGCTCATGTTTTCTAAGTAGCCATTCTTTACTTGTTGGGTGCTAATAATCTTGTGGTAGAATGTATCTCCCCTTGCAAGAATACACACACACACACACACACACACACACACACACACACACACACACACAAAGAGACACTACACTTTATGAGTCTCAAAACTTTGGTGAAAATAATTATTTCCTATTTAGGTAGGTTATAGGATACTGTATCTATCCCACTGGGAAATTTCAACTTCTAAAAGAAAATATGTCTGTAAATGCAATGACAATTTTCTTTGTGAACTGTGGATGGTATTTGAAGGGAAACAAATAACAAGGAATTATTATGATTCATACTAACAAGCATTAGAATAAACCAAACATTTATCTTTTCCATTCTAAGTGGATCTCACATTTATTTATTATCTACATGTTAATCAAAGCAATTCAATTCAATATTGTATTTTTTTAAGACAGTATCTTTCACAATAGTGAAAGTGAACTATTATTTTCATTCACTCATTTGATTTATGTACTAAAATTCAGAGAAAATACCTAAGTGATTTGGGATATGACATTTCTCCAGTCTGTGCCAACTGTAAAATAAAGAAAATGGACAAAATAATCTCTAAATCCCCTTTTATCTGTTAAAAACCCCTCTCTCCTAAAATAACCAGTATGTCTTTCTATTTAAACTTTTGAAAATAGAGAATTTTAAGAAACTGTTTAATAATGATTCTTTGGAATTTGTACTTTAATGGGCAGCCATATTTATTCCCTAAATTAGGTCTCAAAGGTCAAAAAGCAATCAATTATCTACTGTTTTCCTACTTTAATTGGTAGTTTATGTTTGAAAAGCTTTAAACATCAATGTTTGCATTCTGTCTCTAAAATATGAAAGGCTCCGAGAGGAAATGGGAGATCTTTTGTAATATATAATGGAGAGAAGTTCTCAAATTAAATATCTATATTTAATTGCCTTGGTATCTCTCATTTCCTCATGAAGCTCTGTATACTCTGCAGCATTTATCTTTTTATTTTATTTGCTTTAGCATATCAGGATATCTGAATGTTTTAGTAGATATTTAAGAGGACCTCTGAAGACATTCACTGATATATTAAAGAATTATGTAAATCATCATGGGGCACCTACGTGGCTCATTCAGTTTAGCATCTGACTCTTGATTTTGGCACAGGTCATGATCTTGCAGTTTGTGAATTTCAACCCCGCACGAGGCTCCATGCTGATAGTACAAAGCCTGCCTGGGATTCTCTCTCCCCCCGTCTCTTCCCTCTCTCTCTGTCCCTTCCATGCCCCCTCTCTCTCAAAATAAATAAGCCTTAAAAAAAAGGAATTATGCAATTCATCAAAAAATTTAAACTAAGTAATAAAAAAAAGAAAATTGACAATTTCACAGAAAGGCTATAAATTCAATGGAAATCTGAAGCTAAGAACAGTGAGGTTACTAGTCCTAAACTTCAAAAGTAAGAAGTGGTACAGTCAAGTTAGGAATTCAAATGTATTGCTCAACCTAATTCATCCACTTACTTTCCAGTGCATGTAACTAGACAGTAAATCATCCAGTGATAGGATAATTAACTCAAGACCATCATGTCATCCTACACCTTTTTCATTACTGAGATCAAACTCTGTCCACAGCAGCCACATTTTTGTCTCTGCATTTCTGAATGTGATACTACCTCTGGCATATCTTGACTTAGTACTGTAAGGTGACCAACTCATACCAGCTTTCCTGGGACTCTCTTGCTTTTAGTGTTAAACATCTTGTATTCTAGTGTCCCTTTAGTCCCAGGCAAATTAGGATAGCTCCAAAGAACTCCATCAGTATTATGCAAAAAGGATTGATGGCCACTTTAAATGATCCTCCAATGGGGACACTGTCTTCCTCAATAGACTTTGGCTTGGCCAACCTTGAGCACAAAGGCATATGCTGCTGTAAATGCTGCCCCAGTGAAACAGGTCCATAATTCCAGCTATTTGGAAATACCAGCTTCCATCCTGAAGGATGCTAGACACTGGTTCTCTCAAAAACCAGAAATAGCTTTTTCACAAGTTCGACTCTAGAATTCATATATCTTACTTGCTTTTTTATCCTAATTCATAGCATGCATAATGTTGACTTAGAGAATGCCAGATTTTATGTGTTTAGTGGAGAAACATGGGAGAAAGTTGTGTTTCTAAAACATCTGGAGAAACAAATATTTTCTGTTTATTTTCAGTCCCCTTTTCCAATTCAATAATATTTGCTCTCTTACTGTAATAAGATGAGCTGGAGAATAATGAGAATGCAAGCTGGTTTTACCTTGAGAAATGCTTCAGGGAAAATAATTCTAACACTGAAGTTGAGAATTGTGAAGTTTATTAAATAATTCTGCTCTCGATGAAACCATCAATATCTGAGTGTTTTTAAAACGTCGCTAACCATCACACAATAAGGATAATAACTCAGAAAAACAAACCTAATTCTAAATTTCTGCTGAGCAAATATTTGGATTAAACTATTTAAAAAACACCCTTTTAAGTCATTTCAGTTAAGCTACATATGATACTTATATCTAAATCAAGATAAGGAAAGAGCTATGAATAAAAATATACAAACCCCAGTTTAAATACTGCCCCACTGACAAAATTACATATGTTTGCTTAGAAAAATTTCAACGTCTTCTAAAATAGGGAAAATTACTAGACCTTTAGTATTTTACTTAGGAGGGACCTTATATTTAAGAAGATCCAAGAGGGTAGCAACAAAGAAAGTTCACCCAGATATTTTATGGAGATATTTGCGGAATAGGATTTGATAACTGAATAATATAGGGCCAAAACTTAGGAGACCTGTAACCTAAATTCACCTTTAACATTAGCTTGTCTGGTTGTCTTAACCAATTTCCTTTAATTCCCAGATTTTACTGATATGGGAACTTAAGTGTCTTTAAACTCAATCAGTGACTATTAAGCATCGTTAAGCTCAATCGGTGATTATACAATTTTTTAAGGGGTAAATGAATAGACCCTATTCAATAATGGGGAAAGAAACACTTAATTATCAGACATTCATATATGTTATATTGCACTTGGTGAACAATTTATCAGCAGATAATGATCACATTCTTCCATGCTTTCAGTCTTAACCTGCAATTTTTTATGTTGTGAATTATCTGTAGTAACTGTCTGCTATTGATTTTATCAAGTCACATTCTTGTTTTAAAATCCATCTTTCCTATGATATTCATTGAAGTGGCAGATGTTATCAGTGACTGTTGGATCCCAGGCATCAAACTAAGACTAAGAATCTTGAGGAGAACATGACTCAGACCTCTCAGAAGGTCAGACACCAGTGGATAAGACAACTAAAATTTTGTGAATTTTTTTTTTTTTACTTTAATGATACATGTTGACAAAAGTTCTAGAAAAGTATAGAACTAAGCGATGAATGGTCCCTCTTCTAACAAATCATTGAAACATTATATTGTCATTGGGAATTAAACAGCAGCTGCTTGATTACAAACAACACCATGTGGTAGACTTCTATGAACATTGAATAAAAAATAACCCATTTGATTTTGTCATATTTCCAAACAAGGTTTGAGTTTCTGCCTTAAGTTATATTCTGAGCCAATAAAATTAACTGAGGATATTCTTTGATAAAAGACATACTGCAATTTTATGATACCCTAAATAATCCTCCTCAACTTGGGAAAAAATAATGAGTTGTTCTAATAAATTGTGGCAATCAACATTCATTAATTCATTCATTTAAAAATATTTTATTCACTAATTTTGTATAAGATACTATAAATAAATTAGTAAATAATGCATGGTCCCTGAGCTCAGGAAACTTAAAAGTCAAATTGAATTAGCCTGAATTGAAGTAAAAAAAATGCCTGAAAAATTATCTGATTTGTCCAAAGTCACACAGCTGGCAAGTGTGAGTGCTGGGTCTTGAACCCATCCCTTGACTTCCAAATTAATGCCCTTTCTAATGTCCCATGTGATTCCTGCCTAAAGAGTTTTAAAATCATAGTTTGGGAATCAAATGGGAATGAAATAGTCTTTCTATAATAAACTTGGAAAATGGGTAATGCTTATATGTGATTTTTTTTAAACAAAGAATATTTCCACTAGAAGTTCTAGGAATGAAAACTATCCTCCCTGCACACGCTCTCTCAGCATTATTGCGACTTACTCATGTGCATCGAGCAAAGACCGCAGAATGGAAGCCAAGTGACAGCTGGTATGCAATTTTTATAGTCATTTTCAACTCCAAATCCCCCTAAATAAGAATGTAAAATTAAATTACAATTAGAACCATATATTTTCTCATAGGAATATGGTCATACTGACTCTCAGGGGGTTGGGAGGGAGGCATATCCTGTAGACATAACTTGGTTGAAATGATTATACATTTTTTAATGATTAAATTTTCTCATTTGGTAGCCACAACCTGGCTTCTTTACAAGTATTCATTTGTTTACAATCTCTTCACACGATGGTTATTTTCTTTCGTTTCTGGGTCTAAATGAAGATAAAATAACTCATTCTCATCTAGAATAACTGCTGCTTTCAATCTTCTATATGTGCTGTAGCATAACTGTTCAATATTAAGCTTGGCATTTAAAGTATTTAGGATTGACTCAAAGTGTTCAGAAAGGATAAAAGCTTAGTGAACTAATTCAGGGAAAAAAATCATATTTATCGGAGCCAATTTCTGTAGCTTGACATTTTATGATTTACTTCTAAGCTGCTAAAATAGCTTAAGAAACCTTTTCCTCCTGGTCTGTCTGATTTTTTTTTCTTGTATTCTGCCTAATCCTGCCTGGAATTTGTGCAATTAATATCGGTGCAGGCATCAAATGCACTGACAATGATCACCCAGGAATTATGCCTGATTAGGAAGAGTTTTATACTTAACATGTCTGTTAGCTTCATGATAACTGTACTGGAGAGATTCTGGAAACCAGAGATACTAGTGAATTTCTCGGATGGAATCAAATTTATACAGGAGATGATTCTCCCTCCATAGGGCACCTTCCAAGTCTGAGATTTTTATTTTAGAGGTTCTTACCTAAATATCTTTAAAAGAAAAAAATTCAGGAAATGTTTATTCTTTGGGTTGAAGTTAGAAAAATGGAATTAAGAGCCTTGGCCTGATAAAACTTGAATAATTTACCAAGTCCTCATGAAAGTCTCATTTAAAATAAGTTGACAAGTGGTTTTCCAGAAGAAAACCAGAAGCAGTTGGAGTAATTAAGGTAAAATTCTCCCCCAAAGTATTTTATCCATCAAGAGCAACACAATGGGTTTCCACAGAAACAATGAATGTCAAATCATCTCATAAATTTGCAGTTTCTGTTACTCCTTAAAGATTGGACCAAATTCTGCCTACTCATTTTATATGCTCTATAAAAAATATACTTTAAAAAATGAATAAAGGAGGCAAAATTTTGATCCTCTCAGAAAGATATCTGTATCTAAATCTTTTCTCTGAATGATTTATAGCTCTGGTTTGTCTTACATATATTTATACAAGTATATTGCCTCAAATTTTATGCATTTTTACTTCTAAATTGCATATAATTAATTAGATAAAAATTATAATTTTATTTATTTTTGACACAACTTACGGTCACAATGACTATCATTTATTTTATTTAAAAAAAATTTAACATTTATTTATTATTGAGAGACAGAGAGACACAGAGCGTGAGCAGGGAGTGGTAGAGAGAGGGGGAGACACAGAATCTGAAGCAGGCTCCAGGCTCTGAGCTGTCAGCACAGAGCCCAATGCGGGGCTCGAACCCACAAACTGTGAGATCATGACCTGAGCCAAAGTCAGTTGCCTAACCAACTGAGCCACCCAGGTGCCCCATGACTATCATTTATTAAGTCCTTATTTGTGCCAATAATTTTGCAAAAAAATATTGGTACTTAACATCATTTCATCCTTGAAAGCTATAATGTAGATAATTTCTTTTTTTAATGTTATTTATTTTTGAGAGAGACAGAGTGCAAGCACAATTGTGGGCTAGGGAGGGGAAGAGAAAGAGGGTGGGGCAGATAAAGAGGGAGAGGGAGTATCCAAAGCAGTCTCTGGGCTGACAGCCAAGAGCCCAATGTGGGGCTCAAACTCACGAACCATGAGATCATGACCTGAGCTGAAGTCTGACCCTCAACCAACTGAGCCACCCTGGCTGGCGCCCCTAGATAATTTCTGTTTTTATAGAGGAAGAAATTAAGGTTCAGAGAGAGGATCTGGATAATGTCACAAAACTATTCATGGCAAACCCAGAATTCAGAGGCAAACCTAGGTGATTTCATATCTAGTCTATTAGGTTTCAGACTTTTTCCTCATTTCAGATCAAATTCTAATAGGTCTAAGCTAGGAGTTTTGTATAAAATTGTACAGTATACAAGCTAGATTGTATAGGTCTGTAAACTTCATATTCAGAGTAAAATGTTCTGTAAAACAGGGATTATCAATAACTCATAAATTGTATTGCATGAGACAATGAATATGAATATAACATTCTTAGCACAGTGCCTGACCTATTGGAAATCCGCATTAAATGTCAGGTGATAATATTTTTTTTTCCAGTGTTACTGAAGTCTGACACATATGAATGCATATATTTAAGGTGTACAGTTTGATATATAATTTTTTTTAATTTATTTACAGAGAGAGAGAGAGAGAGATTTATTTTGAGAGAGGGGGAGGGTCAGAAAGAGAGGTAAGGAAAGAATCTCAAGTAGTCTCTGCCCTGTCAGTGAAGAGACCAATGCATGGCTTGAAGCCATGAACCTTGAGATTATGACCTGAACCAAAACCAAGAATTGGACACATAAGTGACTGAGCCACCCAGGAGCCCCAAGTTTGATATTCTGATGTATGTGTACATACATCAGAAATGATCACTGCAAACAAGCAAATTAATAAATAGTATTTTTAGTGGTGAAGAAAAGAGTATTTTGATCTTAGGGCCAAAATCCTTTTACCAATTATTTACATCTACACTTCTTCTTAATTTACTTGAAAATAATGTCAAACTTCCAAAAAATAAATAAGAAGAGAATACTCACAAAGAATACCTGCCATGCTTTTCACCCACCATCAACATTTTAATACATCTGTACTCTCCCCCTCTTTCTCTCTGTTTAATATCTGTATTCCATTACTAGAAAAATCTAAATTATCTCTACTGATATTCTTACTAGTAACACAAATCATCACATAAACTACATCTAAAATTTAAGGCTCCTTACTCTTTGACAGGAACTCTTCTAAATGTTTTATGTAGATTAATCCATTTTATCTCCCTAACAATCTGATAAGGTAAACTTTATCATAATCCCCATTTGGAACTACTGGAACTTTGACTAAAGTCTCCCAACTAGTAAGTGACTCATATTTGAACCAGAGCAATCTGAGCTGGGCAACCATGAACTTGACCACAGAAAGACAGAGACCAGGCTTGAGTTGCTCTTATAAGTCTGTCAGCTACCACCGCAAAGCAGTATCAGCTTGCCACTAATTGTCTTTGAAAGTGAATTTCACTAATCCAACTGTTAGAACGTACTCAAGGTTTTATTCCCTCTGAATGAATTTATCACAGAACTAAGGTGTTCTAGAAAACAGAAAGTTGGTATTAATGAACCCAACATTTTTCAATTTGGGATGAATCATGCCCCACCCAGTTTCCCTCTATAAAGCACAAAGTCTCACAGTCCCCTGACCTATTATTTTGATCATGGGCAAACTCTCAAAATGAATTTGCTCTGAGAAACTTATTTAATGTAGGAATGTATCTTGTTAAAATTAAGACTATTTTGATTAAAAAAAAATCAAACTCCATTGGAACTTTGTTGAATTATCATAACAGAGTCATAGACTACATGAAAGGATGACACATGTCACATCCATGTCACTGAATGAATGAAATCGATTCACCTTTTTTGGTTATGTTTGGATGTAGCCTCAAATTACTGACTCTAATCAATAATTCAAAGACAGTATAACTAAAAAGAAAAAGGGAAAAGAAAAAGAAAAAGAAAGAAAAAGAAAACATCCCTGGTTTTCTTCCTTGCCTAGTCCAAACCTCTCATTTTACCATTGAAGTTGGAGAGGGAAATTTGCCCAGTACTTAAGGTTAAGGGGGAAAGTCTGAGTTAAGTTTTAAATCAGAGAGTTCCTAACTAGTTCAAACCTGCTTTATTTTTTTTAAGAAGGCAAGTGTTTTATTTTTTTTGTTGTTTTTATTTAAATTCCAGTTAGCACACAGTGTAATATTAGTTTCAGGTGTACAATATAGTGATTCAACACTTGCATACATCACCCAATGCTCATCACAAGGGCAC
Source organism: Lynx rufus (assembly GCF_022079265.1). NCBI lineage: Eukaryota > Metazoa > Chordata > Mammalia > Carnivora > Felidae > Lynx > Lynx rufus. Next base: position 33,577,495 of record NW_025814830.1, on the reverse strand, counting down.
AAGGAGGCAAGTATCTTTAAGCAGGAATAGATTGAAAGATTTCCTGTAGTGTTGGGTTGGTTCCTGTCATGACTAATGAAGACAGACCATGTTCCCATGTATAGTGTCTGGGAAACCATCTTTTCCACATTTGATTTGCAGCAGCCATGTGGTTTGTTATTATGGTTACAAACCTGGAGTCATGTTGGTTGATAAACACTACCCTTGAAGTCATTTCCTTTTATAAATCCATGTGTCATTTTATACATAGGATCGTGTGATGCAAGTTTGGCTTAATCTGTCTCCACATTTATGGCAGGTAGAGGAATGAGATTACAATTCATGAGTTTATTTTCACAGGTTGAAAATACACACTAACCTGTGAATCTAAATAATTCCTGGAATTAAAGTTGGAGGTCTGAAACATCTATTCTTTCTGCTTCCCCACATTCGATCTTGCCCTGAGATGAAATTGCAAATTATAGTAGTTAAGAGAGTTTTAACAAATTGAAAATGTAACACCTTTGGACTAGCAGTTTCCAAATATTCTGAGCTAAGCACTCAGAATTAAAATATCCATTTTCTCTTCTGTTTAGATTAGAAGATAATAATAAAAGATAAGCAAAACTGAGGATTTGATCCTGAATCCTCTCCCTCACAATCCAAAAAGACTAACAAAAATATTATCTTAAATTTGTAACATTTCTTCATCTGTCTTGGGTAGTTTAATAGCTGCTCTCAATATGACAAGGAAAACTTCCCATCAGAAGTGTTTAGGCAGAAAGAACATGGATGTTTATAGCTGGCTCTTATCACTAGTTTTTTTTTTCTTTATGTAACATTCCAGTTGCTTTCAGAATCAAATCCAGAAGTGCACACATACATTTGTGAACAGTGACCCAATCTTTACCTGATATATTTACAAAATATTCGATGGCTCCAGATAGAGCTGCTGAAATCAATTAGATCAATATGAATTTTAAACAATCTCTTAATATGTATTTATATACGAATCACAAGTTACCAAGATACTACAAGCCTAAAATATTTTAAAGCGATTCGTATATTTAAGCATCCACAGCTATTTCTCCCCCAAATCAATCATAATACCATCACAGATTCTGTTTTCTGTCAACTTTTAGGCACTTTCTATTTTCTCTCTAAAACACTTACATGTAATATAATTTTCTCAGCATCTATTGATAATAGATGTTCCCTGAGGTTGGCAAAAACCTAACTGGATTGCCATTAGCTTGAGTGGCCAAGGTTTATTCCAGAAAGACTTATATTCTATTTGTTACAGTAAGCTAGATGGGAGTGCCAAGAATTTATTCACCAGCTACTTGATTATAGAGGGTTTAGTATGCAATGCGGACCGTTAAAACGTTAATGCATTCAATTATAGAGTCTTTCAAAAGACTTAAATAGAAACTTTGGAAACATATTCTTTGCATTTCTAGTCTCCAAATGCCATTGGTTTGCTACTGAAAATTAATTTAAATTGAAAATGAATGAAAGCTAATTCCACAGTGATACCAGACCCCCAAGCCAATGGATTTGAATGAATTAAGTTATGACTTAGTAAAAAGAGCCTATCTGTTTAAACATGAGATAGTCCATCTGGGTACCAATTTGAATTGGTTGAGCATCTATAAGGAGACCCAACTAGTACTGGACACAGCAAGGATGAAAAAGTTGATTACTAAAAGTCATTCTTTGCCCACAGGCATCTCAGAATCTTCTGTTACAGTGTTCAAGAGGGGGTTCATGCATTCTGGCAGTTACGTACCACTATCTCTTTGAGTACAGAAAGAAAACAGGATAAATCAAAATAGTGCTACCCATCACATAGATCACAAACAGCTTTAGTGGGCAATACCCAACCACACTGACTACCTCTTCCCTCAAGTGCTTCCATCTTTCTACATGAGCTTTCTCTGACCACATGAGCATGGAGGCCTGTACAAGGCTGGGCTTCTAGTGTTAGGGAGTTAGTGCTTCTAAGACGGAACCCAACCAATAAGGGGGCATGAATAACCCAGTTTTATTGAAACTATTTTGAGGTGCTTTTACACAGTCTATCAGAGTGTAAGGCATCAGCATTAAATCCAGTTATCCATCGTGTGTCCTGCTCATTTATTTAGTGTTCTTTTATTGACTTTCTTCTCTCCCCTGTCTCATTGTTTCACTGCCTAACCATGCTCTGTGATAACCAAATAAATTATCCTTGCAAGACATTTTATAAATATTATACACATTGATTGTATCTATGTTTAATATACTGACACATTCTATTTTACTAAATACACACACACACACACATATATATAATGTGCTTATATCTCATAAACAAGTAAATTTATGTAAATTGTGGTACCTGATAAAAATGTTTTATTTATAGGCCACATAACTTCTTCTATTCTATTCTTAGAACAGGTTTTGCTATATATTAAGGCAGAAAGAAAGCATAAATGATTTGTAATGGGGGTACTTTCCTTGAGGCTTGGTCTTTAGGTGGAAGAAATGAAGAAGGAAATTCTATTTCACTGGTAACTGCATTATTGTTCTTCTTGACTCACACTAATAAAATGATGCAGGGGTGCCTTCTAAAAGGAAGCTTTTTCCAAATAAGGTAACATTCAACTCTGTATCACATAAGACAATATTCACAGATTTCAGGGATTAGAATAGACATATTCTTTGGGGCCAACATCCAACTCACTACAACATTCTAACCTATCTTATGATATTGTACGAATCAAACAAGACATATAATACCCCTGGCAATAGTGAGAAAGCAATACATGCTGAAATTTGTATTTTCATCTTTATCTTTAGATTTTTTTTTTTCATTTTTGATTACCAATCTTTGCCAGAACATGTTTGACATGGAATTTCTCTCACAAATTAGAGAGAATAAAATGTCCAATCCTGATTCAGATATCACGAAATTATGTCAAAGTAAAAAATTTTATCCCAAGCTATGATCATGAATTGTGTATATGTGAGTGAGTATGTGAGTTTGCCTCAGTATGTGTGGGCAGGTGCATATGTGTGTATTTTATTCTAGGCATGTAGGACACATTCATTTCTAATGCACTGTGCAGGATTTAACTGAATTATGCTAAAAATGGTGTTTATAACACCATCACAACAAATACCCAGGTATATATTTTATTAACAATTAAGTAGTCTTTATATGTCTGATGTGAACATTTTCCAATGTATTTTCAATTCATTTCCACTTGCATTTTTCCTAGACAAAATAGAAACCCTCCTACTTTTACAATATGCTGAAGAAAAACAAGTTTCATGTGACCTTTGTTCTTCATTACAAATATATAAAAGCTATTTTACATATTCACGTGCTATCTTCATACACACACACACACACCCCTCCAAAATAAACTAGCAGCTTTCAAAGTCATCTGACATAAAAAGGATTTTAATAGAAGATGCTATAGTTTTTTCTTGTTTTTGTTGCTTTTTTTTTTAGTTTAAAGAGAAATGGATGGTTTAGGGTAAGATTCATATCAGAACGTAAAAATAATGGAAATAGTCAAATTTGTAGGTGAATATATTCAGTGTGGTAGTAACATTAAAACAATTAAGAGGACAAAATCTATTTATAAAGACATTTGCACCCAAGATGTGTGAATGCTATAAAAATAACTTCCTTTTAAAAATAAAAACAGTCTTCTATACTTCTAAGGATTAAAATTTGTTTGACATTAGCCTATTGAATTATTTAAAATTTTGTAAATAACTGAGAGATCCATTGTTGTTTCATTTAATTTTAAGGACACATTGTTCTACATTTTGAAACACTTAAGTACATTGATCATATAAGTGTATCAATTTTGATTTGGTAGTAAGTATCACACTCAAGTTAGCCAATAATTTAGATCAATGTATTTCCCACAGGCAATGTATTTCAAAATATCTGTCAGTCTTAAAATAGTAAAGTGAATTTATGTGTCATTTACATTGCTGTTTGACAAAAAGCAAGATTTGTTAGATGGGGTTGTTGGTTTTGCAACCCAGACAATCTTCTCTTCAGAGAAGATTCTAATGTTTTGGTTTTTTCACTTTCCAAATACATTACTTTTGGTCTTAAAGATTTCATGAAGAGTTATAAACTCTAACAATACAAAAATGACAATGAATTTTTAAAAATGCGTGTAAAGAAATGTAAATGAGTTTTTTAAAAAAGAAGAAAAATGGCAGTCCCATTTTGTTACTTGATATATCCTAATTAGCATTAATTAGGAAAAGGAGCATATAGTGGTATGTACAAAAGTGGAAGAAGTGGAGTTTGTTTGCTGTTTGTTTTTCTTGTGTGTGTGTGTGTGTGTGTGTGTGTGTGTATGTGTGTGTGGAGATATAGATATAGATATAGATATAGATATAGATATAGATCATGGCTTTTACCCCAGCTTTCTCTCTCCCACTGACTTATTCATTGTCCTTCATTAAAGTATTATTGAATTGATTATTTGATTCTCCTGAGTTTTCACTTTGTGTCCTTCGACCAAAGTTGGTATAAAGAGTAAACTGGATAACAAATGGTAAATATTCTTTGATTTAGTTAGTAATCATACTAGAATTGTAGAACACATTAAAAATGTAATTGCATAACTTTGATAAATACCTACATGTAGAAAGGAAAAGGGGCGATGAATCATTGGAGCTAAAAGCAATAGCCTTTACAGTGTTTCAATGCCTGCATTAGGAAGCTTTCCGCTTTTGTACTATCCTATGATACATAGTTATTGATTGATCTACTAAAAAACACCTGGTCAAACATCTCCTATGTGAAATATTATAGTTTGATGTCTTGCTAGCATTGCAGATGGTTTCTATTTTGAGTTCTCTCTCTTGCCAACTAAGCTAGATGGTAACATGGATGAGGGGGGAGAATGGCTTGGGTAAGACACTACTCTCTACCTTGGTTTTCTTATGTATAATGGTGAAGTTACTACACAGCAAGAGATAGTTCAGGAGGCAAAAAAAAAATTCACTATTAAGATTAAAGCATAGTTAACTAGGAGAAAATGGAATAGGCTGTTGAGAAAAATTCCTGACAAGTGGATACAGTTTTAAATTTAGAAATAAAGAAGCAATCACAAAGCAACATATCAACAAAAAGCTATAAAAAGTCTCTTTCAAAAAAAGCTGCCAAAAGTCTTTCCAGCAAATGTGACAAACTGACAAAGTCTTTATTAATACAGAAAAGTTATACGAATCGATAAGAAAAATACCAAAAAAAAAATAAGAAATAAAGTGGAAAAGGACTGGAAAGACCATGTGTATGAGGAAATACTAAATAGTTTTCAAGTATATGGAAAAAAATATTTCTATCTCAACAGCAAACAAATGAAGACATTTTTAAGTTATAATATGTCTCTATATGACTGGAAAGTATTTTATACTTATATATACACATATATATAATATATATTATATAGTCTTATACTTTACATATTAAATAGCATTATATAATAACAATCTATGTAATATATTTATGTTATTATAATAATTGTCATTTATGTACATATAAAGACAAACATATAAGTAATAACTAATGCCCTCAAATGTAAGAGAAAACCAAGATACATTTCTTAAAGTGTTATTGCCAGTGATATACCTTCTTAGAGAATTAATCCTAAATGCAAATTTCTACATATTAATATTATTTTGCAGTATTATTGACTAAAACAGTGGTAAAAAACAGATTTATTCAATGACAGAAGTATGGCTAAAGTAACCCAATACATGTTACTATCAAAATTATATTCTGAATACTATAGAGCAAGAAGGAAAACTATATGTGAATTAAATGCTATGGAAACTGAGATGATAGCTACTGTTAAGATTTTTTTTTTAATCTCTAGTGTATTTTAAAGTAACTGTGTGTGTGTGTGTGTGTGTGTGTGTGTGTGTGTGTGTGTGTGTTTTAGGTACAATAATCTTGGAAACTTCCCTGACTTCTGCTGTTTTCTACAAACCATATCCAATCCATCAGGAAATCTTTTTTCATTTTACCTTCAAACTATATTCAGAATCTGACAACTTGTTCCCATCTCCATTGCTGCTACCAAGTCATTCCATCTACTTGCTTGCACAATGTTTCCTTTTAGCGTAGATTCTTACTCCCATAGACCCACCTGCTTCCTGCTTTGTAATCATGCCATTTATCACCATCCACAAGCATGCAAATATCCCTTCCTTGGACTACTTCTCTTTATTTACAAAATGGATGGCCACGTACACAGTTCAAAACTGACAGTGAGAGGATTTCTTCCCACCCATCATTCAGTCATTCCCAAGAAGCGCTATAGTGTAGGAACAGTGCATTTTAGGCTTGCACCCATGTAACAAACCAACACACCTCTAAACAAGCTTTGCCTTCTTCCTACTTTTTCCTACTCCATCAGCTGGCCATAGGTTCTTCCCCATGGTACAGGCACAAGCTGAAGGAGAGGAGGCTGTGTAGCAGTGGTTGATGACATGGGTTCCAGGCCACTTGTTTATGCAGTTTTCATTTACCCTCTGAACATACATACTCTTGAAGATACCATTTCCAACTTAGGAAGGATTATTACTGATGCTTCCAACACTATGACTTATTGGAACTGAAAGAACCAAGTGCATGGTAGTTGTTTCTGGTTATAAGGCCCTTTGATGATCCATAATCAAATATTCTATCTCCATAAGGACCTAAGAGCACACCAGAATCTGTTTTATATTTTTTTAAGGCTGTATAGATTTCTGCTATACATAGCATAGCCTTACACCAGAACACTAGAATTCTACATTGCAATCCCCTACATGGGTTTGGCATGAATTCTACCTGGTATTTTTTTCCCTTAAAGATAAAATCAAATGCCATATAGTTTGCTAAGTCTTAGTGTCCAAGTGGACGAGTCATTTGTGTCACAGTTGGGTCCGAATATTAAGCCGTTTCCAATTCTAAACTCTATTTAAGGGGGTCGTCTTCTGTATTATTCAGTAGGTTGAATCAATGTGTGCAATATGTTGCATAGAGAATTGAAAATGAACTAATAGCCATGGTGCTTCCTTCTTATTTTAGAGAGACACAAGATGCATTTGCATTTTACTTTACAGGTGATTTGCTCTCAACCACCAGACCTTAATAAACCATACTCATGTGATTGCCCCTTGAATTGTATAGGTTTCATCTCCCAGTGTCTGAAATGCATCTACCTTGCCAAGTTGCCCAGTGCATTAGGCATACCTTGCTTACTTGTCTGATTAAATAGATATGAAAGATATTCTGGACAAATGTCAAGTTGTGTGGGAGAGCCAAATAATATGGATCCCTTGTACTATAGTTATTATAACCCTGGAGTAGCTTTATTGTTTTCCACTTGGCCTTCCAAGATAGGTCTTATCCCACATGCCAAGAAATTAATAAATTGGTGTGTGGGGGGGGGGGAGACTACTTTCAGAGACCAAATATATCTATGTCAAAATGATCACTGAGTAGTTCCATACATCCAGTGTACCCATTGTAAGCCAGACAAGCCCAGGACTCCTTTCTATTTTCTGGTCACCATAAATTATATCCCCAGGGGAAGGAAGGAGGGCCTAATAACGCTTCAGGTCCTGAGTCATTAAAGCAAAAATGGACTCTGCTTCATGCAGTCTTCAAAATGTCTAGATATTACCTTTTCTAGGTATTTGGTAACCTAAATAAATTGTCATTGGTCTGTTTGGAAAAGGACTTGGAAAAGCTTTACTGTACACTATGTATTTTTTAGTGGACTAAGAATTCTAGCCTCTCCTTCAATCGATGGGTTGCAGGTCTAAAAAGATCATTATTTTTATTAAGAGGGCTTGATGATTATTCATGTTTAATTTATTTTTATTATATAGATTGATCAATATCCTTGTTGGCTGCTCATCTACCTTGCCATCTGGGGACTCTATTAGCCATCTCAACAGTAATCTGTGCATTAGGGTGCCTTGACTCTCATTGCAACTTTTCTACTTGTTACAATAACAGCTCCCTCCATAGCCCTGACAATTAAGTATCACCATCTGGTCTCTATTGTTTTGGGAACCATATGGTCCCTATTGCTATAATGGAACCAATTCATGTAACAATATACTTTACCATTATCCCTAGCCCTCAGAAGACAGTTTCAATAGTTTCCCAGGATTGCTAGTGACCTTCTCAGCATCAAAATCCTTATCACTTAGGAAATGCAATGCTTTCTGTCTTCTTGTGATATATAGTTAGTAAATGAATATTTCAGGTGACAAAGTATCTCTAACCTCATGTGCCCATTCCTATAAATCTTTCAGTACCTTCCTCTACTTTCTGCCTTGGCAATACTGGCATTTCTCTTTTGCTTATGTGGATTATCATTTTCTCCAAAATTTTAAGAGTCATCCTAGCAGAAAGTTAATATCATCTCTCGGAGTTCTTTACATGTGTCAGATCCTGCCTCATGGAGTCCCTCTATACTGATAAATGCTCCATTGTCAAACTTTATGTTCACCACCCACTTTCACCACCCCCCCAAAAAAATCCCAATGCACTGAACTAAGACTCATACATTCTTTTAACTTCTTTTGGCACATTTACTACTACTATTACTATTACTATTAAATATTATGTCCTTCCATGTAGTCTCCTTTCTTCCTTAGCAGATTCAGGATTGTCCCAGTTGGCATATGTTATGATTTGACCTAGTTATTGGTCTGATGAGTAAACGGGAAGGTGGGAGCATACCCCAAGGAAGCCACATGTCTTGCGAGGCAAGGTTCTGCATCATCTGCAATCAAGTGTATGGGGAAGGATCCTAGTCTTTACCTAGGATAAGAAGAATACTTCTATAGGCACAGAAAATTTAGGGAAATCTGGGGATTCCAGATCTTTAGGTGAACCAGCTTAATGTTTCTATCCCAAATATCATTGTGCCAGTTATTCTCATTAGAAATTCTGACCTGGAGAATCAGACTTAGGTTTCTAGAAATTGAACAAGATAAAAAAAAAATCAACATTATCCAGGAGCTCTGCTGTCATTAAATTTACAACTTGATCCAATGCTTTCTCTGTTGCTCTGCTTTTTCTGAACTCAAACTCTAGAAGATGGTTCTCTTTCATAACCTTCCATAGAGTGATTCTGGCGTTTTATCTTTTAACTGATTATTTTATTTTTAATTTTCATTTACTTTCATTGTCTTTCTCCAGTACAATGATAACTCCCAGAGAGAGACATAATATTTATCATTGTAAAATTCCTAGAACATCCCAAATGCCTGAGATATTACATCTGCCAGAGTATTTTCTTTCACAATGTCCTGCCTCAATTCACAACTGTCGGAAATTTTCACATTTGCACCTATATAGCGTGCCAGATGATGTCAAGACATAATCAGTGGTATGGTCTATTGCCAGCTGTATTATATGTAATCTAGCTCCAAAGTCTCATTCTAAATATGTAAAGAATTTTATAACTCAACAACTAAAGAACAAAAAATCCAACTGAAAATGAGGTAAGAACTACAAATATCAAATGAGCATGTGAAAAGATACTCAACATAATTAGTTATTAATAATTTATAAATCAAAACCATAATGAGATACTACTTCATACCTACTAGGATGACCACATTAAACAATACAGAAAATAACTAGTGTTGGTGAGGATGTGAAGAAACTAGAATATAAATAAAATTCCATTCTGACGATTATCCCAAAGATCTTTCCCTTAGAGTCACAACTACCTAGAATCTGTAATTAAAATGGTTCATTTATTAATAATGGTGATATAAAATAATGCAGCCACTATGGAGAACAGTTTGGCATGTCCTCAACAAGTCAAAATCAATACAATAGGAAAGAAAAACGTCACATCTAGATATATACCCTCAAAAATTCAAAACAAGTCTTCAAGCAAAAACTATATGGGAATGTTCATAGCAATACTATTTATAATAGCCAAAAGGTAGAAACAACACAAATATACATTAATGGATTAATAGATTAACAAAATAGTATATCCATATGATAGAATATTCTTTAGCTATAAAAAGGAACAAAGTATTGATACTTGCTACAGCATAAATGAATCTTGGAAACATTATACTAAAAAAAAAAAAAAAGCCAGATACAGAAGACTACATGTTTCATAATTAAAATTGTGCTAAATATCCAGAAAAAGAAAATCTATAGAGACAGAAAGCAGATTCATGGTTGTTTAAGGCAGAAAGGAGTGGGGAATGAATAGTTACTACTTAATGAGTAACGGATTTATATTCAAGGTGACAAAAATATTCTGGAACTAGAGAATGGTGATTTTGTACACGTTGTGAGGGTAGTAATGTGAGGGTAGTAATGTGAAGGTAATAAAGTATTAGACACTTTAAAATGATTAAAATAGTGAGTTTTTCACATCAAAGGAAATCTTAACAAAAAGTCAATATGGTGAATAAAAGAAGATATTTACAAATAAAATATCTGGTAAGGGGTAATATCTAAAATATATTTTAAAAAACTTATACAGCTAGGGGCACCAGGGTGTCTCAGTTAGTTAAGCATCCAACTCTTGATTTCAGCCCAGCTCATGATCTCACATTTTTTGAGTTCAAGCCCTATGTTGGGCTCTACACTGATAGTGTGGAGCCTGCTTCGATTTCCCTCCCTCTCTCTCTCTCTTTCTCTCTCTCTCTCTCTCTCTCTCTCTGCCCTTCCCCCTCTCATGCACATGCTCTCTCTCAGAATAAATAAACATTAAAAAAAAACTTATACAACTCAACAACAAAACCAAACAATCCAATTAAACACTGGGAAGAGCACATTCTTCCAAATGAAGACCAAGAAACACATGAAAAGATGCTCAACATCACTAATCAACAGGGAAATGCAAATCAAAAGCAAAATGAGGTTATCACCTCAAATCAGTCGGAATGGCTAGTGTCAAAAAGAGAAGAAATGACAAGTGTTGGCAAGGATGTGGAGAAAAGAGAATCTTTGTGTGCTGTTGGCGGGAATTGGTACAACCACTGTGAAAAATAGTGTGGAGATTCCTCAAAAAGTTAAAAATACTAATACCATACGATCCAGTAATTCCGCTACTGGGTATCTACCCAGATAAAACAAAAACACTAATTCATAAAGATATATGCACCCGTGTGCTTACTGCAGCATTATTTACAATAGCCAAGATATGGAAGTCATCCAGGTGTCCATCAATAGATAAATGGATAAAGACACGCACACACACGCGCGCGCGCGCGCGCACACACACACACACACACACACACACACACACACACACGCACACACACAGTGGGACGTTACCCAGCCATAAAAAAGACTGAGATCTTAACCATTTGTGACAACATTGATGGAACTAGAGGATATTATGCTAAGTGAAACAAGAAAAATATCACATAATTTCACTTATATGTGGAATCTAAAAAACAAAACAAATGAACCAACAAACATACATGCTTAAATACAGAGAACAAACTGCTGGTTGCCAGAGGGAGTTGGGTGAGATATGGGTAAAACAGACAAAGGGGATTAAGAGGTATAAACCTCTAGTTACAAAATAAGTAAGTCACAGAGATAAAATTAGAGCATAAGGAATATAGTCAATAATATTATAATAACATTACATGGTGAGAGATAGTGACTATACTTATTGCGGTGAGCATTAATATACAGATTTGTCAAATCAATATGTTGTACACCTGAAACTAATAGATTATGTGTCAACTATACTTCAACTAAAAAAGAGTATTAAACACAAAAAATAGTAATTTTTATTTTATGTATATGTAATCAAAGTGAAAAACAAAATCCCACATAAATTCTGCTTCATGGGACCAATGTATCACCAACATTTTTACACCATTTTCTTTAGAAAGCAGACAATACCTTCAGGACACTTCTTCAAGAGAGCTATCGAGAACAACTATAAGGGAGTAAAAGAAGCAGGATTGGACAGAGGGAGAAGTTGAACAGTGGTATAGTTGCAAAGGAAGCCTCAGCCAATCCTACAACTAGTTCTAGCCATGACTTACTCCTTCAAATATTTCAAGGAGCGTCTGGGTGGCTCCGTCAGTTAAGCATCCAACTTCATCTCAGGTTATGATCTCACTGTTCATGAGTCCAAGCCCCATGTCGGGCTCTCTTGCTGTCAGCACAGAGCCTGCTTTGGATTCTCTGTCCCCCTCTCTGTCTTTGTCCCTCCCCCATTCATGCACTTTTTCTTCTCTCTCTCAAAAATAAATAAGCATTAAAAAAATTAATGCAAGGAGTAAGATCTTCATACTTGAATTCCCACCAGATTCAGACTGTTCCCAGAGAAGGGACCCTGGCATTAGGTGAAGCTGTGAACCTTGGCCAAAGGCAGTTTTCTGATGAAAGACAGCTATGAAGCATTAACATCCACCATTACTAGCAGCTATAGAAATAGGAGCCCCAATGTGGTAAAGGAGAGTCTGATTGGTACACCACAGTAGCCAGTGTAACACATAAGGCAGAAATGTTTACTGTTCCTATACCCTAATTCACAAGCATGGAACAAAGCTGATAGCATTCTATTCTAACAATTATTCCAATGATTTTTCCATTAGAGTCCACCATTCTGAAGAATCTGACTTGAAAATAGCCACCCTTACAATCTTTTTGGCCATTTGGTAAATGGAGTGCTGTGAATGAATGAATGTTTTAGATGTTTATCCTTAGTTGGGCTACATGTCCTAAGTTTTCAGGATAGTCCTGATTGTAAATTGTCTTTCCCAAGATTCCCATCACTTCACATCAAACTTTTATGTGCTCATTATTCAATTAAGTCATTGAGCGTAAATAATTTCTTTACTTCAACCAGGTCTCCTTGAATACTTTTATTTACTTAGCTCTTTCTAGCTTTATGACACTTTTTTTTTAACAGTCAGTATCTATGGTCCTCTCTCTTGTACTCCTCTCAGGCTTCTGGAACCAGTGTACCGACAATTGGAGAATGTGGAATGCAAATTTCCTTGGGATCTTCCAAGGAAGGGTGTTGTAAAGGAAGGTTTCAGCATGGTTTATTTGGTTTAGGACATACTGAGGCACAAATTACTCTATAGACCACCCCTGTGGAATCCAACAAAAGCTACTCTGTGGGACTGTCAATAGACTGAGGGAAGGAGGAAAGGAAATGGGAGCGAACCAAGCAATGAATCAATTGCATGTGGATCTCATCTCAGGTTCTGCAGCTGGAAACCTACCCTAAGACTCTTAACTGTAGATAACTGTACTAATAGATGTAGATATCTGCAACTCATAACTGCCTTAACTTTTGCAAATATTTTAACAAGAATATGTTCCTGGGCAAGGGAGCTCCACACTAAGGTTATACAGAAAGGAGTCTTCAATCCAATTATAAACTCCCTGCAATTTGATTAAAAGCACTTTAATGATTACTTAACTGTATAGAAACAGATGGTTTTGCTGATTTCTTCACAAGCATTAAAAACCTTTGATATGGTATAACATTGGCTACAAAAAAGCGGACTGGAGAGAAAGTGGGGTTTTTTTTGGTGGTGGTGGTGGTGGTATGGTTTCCTATATTTCACTTGGATTAATGACTTCTTGCTCAAAAGAGCAATACAGTCTTTTTTTTCAAGTGCTCTAGTCAGGATGTTGACTGTCTCTCACATTGTCCTCATGAGCACCTTCACAAGAGTATTCTGAAAGCAATGTCCCCAGAGATGCTGGCCTTGGGGAAAGTGTGCTGAAATTGAAAGGCTCCCTAATGGGCAGCTGTGGCCTTGTCCAGCTTCCAGACTTAAAAAGCAAAGGAGACAGGGTAGTCAACCGGCAGAGTAGAGAATCACTCTGGGTTTATTTTGCTGAAGACAAAATGGCAAAAATTCAACTTCTGGCTGTGTAAGGAAAATAAACAGAGACAATGCCATTTTCACTCTCCTAAGCGGTTTATCCAGATCAATATGGGAAAGATTGCTGCTTCGCTGTGGCTGATCTGAGCCTTAATTAAGGATTTTGCTCTCTAAGGTTGACGTGCCAGACACCTTCATGAGTATTAGAGTATTGAGTTTCTCTTTCAAAAATATAGAGTTAAGACAATATCAGCATGGCAAACACAACTGAGGATGATTTTTTGAAAAAATCCATACACTAGGTTTGTTTAAGTTTTTCTAAAATAGATTTAAGATCTGAGTAAAAATATCCCCATGGTTTTCTTTTGCATTATGAATAGATTACAATATCATAATACAGCAAAGAATACCCCTTTTAATCTTACTCCTTTATTATTTTCACCATTTGCCTGCTCTACTATACATACAGTACATAGCACATTTTTTTCCTGCTTTTCTCACTCAGTCTTCAAACCCAACTGAAGTATCACCTCCTCCAGGAAGACGTCCTTCACTTTGGCCTCTTTCTGAGATCATTATGGTGGTAATTTTCTTTTATTCGTTCCAAAAACACAATATAGTATGAAATTCTTGTCTCCTGAACTGTACTAGTAGCTGGCTGAATAAAAAGAATCTTTGTCTTCTTTGGATCTCTGACCTTTAGGAAAATCCTTAAACAAAATGGGTATTAAATGTACAATTATTGAATTTTTGAATGCAATTGATTATTCAAAAAATTACTATTTTGAGCCATTACATACTTTAAAGTCAAAATGATCATTCTAAAGACAAATAATATGTGTGATATGTGTTACTACTCTTGCAAATGCAAAATTATGAAATGTGGTTCTTCAGGGAGTAAATTAAATGGCCTGTTGGAGAAAGGTGTTTTCTGGAAATATGTCTCTTAGAATTAGTCTTTTGAAAATCAATATACAAAATCATTTATTTTTGACAGAACGGTATCCCAAGGAATAGGAAACCAATATTTCCAGAATCCTCTTATAGGGTTTTCATAATTATCAGTACTTGAAATTTTATCTCAGTCTTTACAAAGATTGCATTAGCATAAAATGTTGTGTTCTTTTGATTTAATATATTCTTTGAAGGGGAAAATATTCACCAGAACTAAGAGTTGGGATAGGAAATTATTACCTGCCAGGTGACAAACAGTACTTTACACTGATGAGAAATGTATTTTTTTTAAATGCAAATTATAGAATTTGAGTTGACACTCAACCCTTTTGGGAAAAAAAAAAAGAAAAATCCAAATTGAATATCCACTATTAAAGCAATAGGCCTAGTAATAGTAATTGTAGCAAATTGCAAATCCAAAATTAATGTGTTCTTTTTTTGAATGGTACCTGCATTATTTCATTTTGTCAAATCGTGTCTGTGCCATGATTCAACACGATTAGGTTTCCTTATGCTAGAAAAACACGATTATACTCACTACATATGATTATTTCTTTGTAACACTGGGCTGAAGATGTGGGTAAATAAAATGGTTTTCCTGATTATAGTGAGGCATTTTATAGACTATAATTCAGTAGATCTTTGTCTTGGAAGATTCTTCAACTCTTAGACCCATAACACCCCAGAGAAATGATTCTGTTCTTTACTGTTATGCTGTTGTAGTAATACAGCATTGCAAATTCAAAGCAAACTGAAAGATACTAGTCTGGCTGATATTAAATTCTCTAAAAATACACAATAACAAATTTATGTACCAAGAATCCTTCCTCAAATGTTTGAACAACTTATTCATCTCACAATTCTCCACTGAATGAACGCATTCAACGTAAGAAGAAATATTATCATCAAGAAATGTCATTAAAGGCATGAGTCCTTGACTGGTCATCAACCCAATCCCTAAAGAAATTGTCATTGTCACGAAGGAGTACTTTTGTGCCTAGCATTAATTGAATTTGTTGAGAATGTTACCTTCCTCTGTTCAAAACCCTTCAGCAGATTACAACTGAATATCCTAACTTCTTACCATTGTCTATAAAATCCTGCAAAATCTAGTTTCTGCCTCCTATCCTACGTTCCTTGCTCGTAAACTTCACATTCTGAGCCAACTTTCCTTCCTTCAACTACACTAATCTCTTTCTCAGCACAGGGCCTTTGAACACACAGGTCTGTGTTTCTCTCCAGAGAATGTACTAGCTCCTTTTCTGCCTTCTTATTCTGATTTAAATGTCATCTCTTCAGAAAGTCTACCATGACGTTTTTTTTTCTAAAATCTCTTCCCCTAATTAAGCCCTGGTTTGCATTTTAGCCTCTTAATGTTCCCTTCATATGAACGTCTTCATTTATACTACTGCATTAGTAATTTGTTAATATTATAAATACCTTTAAAATGTTAAAAAGGGGGCACTTGGGTGGCTCAGTCAGTTAAACACTCAACTCTTGATTTTGTCATGATCTCATGGTTTGTGAATTCAAGCCCTACATTGGGGTCTATCCTGGCAGCA
Source organism: Lynx rufus (assembly GCF_022079265.1). Lineage (NCBI taxonomy): Eukaryota > Metazoa > Chordata > Mammalia > Carnivora > Felidae > Lynx > Lynx rufus. The sequence continues at coordinate 33,561,134 of NW_025814830.1, read as the reverse complement.
TGGAGCCTGCTTGGGATTCTCTCTCCTTCTCACTCTGTCACTCCCCCTCCCCTTAAAATAAACAAACAGTAAAAAAAAACATTTAAAAGGATCCATTTCCATTACACTGTAAGTTCTCTAAGTCTGGATTACATCCATCTTTCTCCATTGAATTCTCAAAGTACCTGCACTGACTACATATTTGATATTTGCATAAATGGGTATATTTTACTCCTGAATCCACTTTTTTTTTTTTTGAGAGAGAGACAGAGAGCATGAGTGGGGCAGGGGCAGAGAGAGATAGAGAATCTCTGTCCAGTGCAGAGCCTGACATGAGGCTTGATCTCACAGTGTGAGATCATGACCTGAGCCAAAATCATGAGTTGAAAGTTTGACTGAGTCACCTAGGCGACCCTCCTGAATCAACTTTTTGTGCGTCTTTATTTATCTATTGCTATACAACGAATGACTCAAAACTTAATAACTTAAAACAACCATAACTAGTAATTATTTATCATGGTTTCTGTGGGTCAGGAGTTTCAGAGTTTGGTTGGATGTTTTTTGGGGGATCTCGCATGAGGTTACAATCAGATGATGGATGGGACTGAGGTCACAGGAAAGCTGCACTGGGTCTGGAGAGTATATATCCAAGGAAGCTCATTCACAGGACTGGCAAGGCTGTGTTGGCTTCTAGCTAGAGCTTCAGCTTCCCTCCACTTGTAGCTTCTTGAGCATCCTCTTGGCATAGCAACAGAATTCTTCCAGAAGGATCACGAGATTGGGCACGGGCTGCAATGCCATTCATGACCTAGCTCAGGAAATTATATACCATCACTACTCTCATATTTTATTTTATTTTTTTAACATTTATTTATTTTTGGAAGACAGAGCACAAGTGTGGGATGGAAAGAGAAAGAGGGAGACACAAAATCCAAAGCAGGTCCAAGCTCTGAGCTGTCAGCACAGAGCCTGACGCAGGACTTAAACCCATGAACCATGAGATCATGACATGAATCAAACTCAGACGCTTAACTGACTGACCCACACAGATGCCCCACTACTATCATATTTTATTGGTCAGCATGCCAGCTTTGAATCAGTGTGTGAAGAGACTACCCAAGTGCATGAGAAAACAAGAATGAGGAAATGAAGAACATTTTGGAGGCTGGCTACTACATAGGACTCAATGTATTTCTGGTTGTCAAAGCTCTGATTCTCCTCTGATACCCTGTTTTTTTTTTCTAACCTCCAAAGCCTCCCTTCATACCCTCTTCCCTGTCTGTTCTTCACTCCACATGGTAATGGATGATTCTGATTCATTTTTAGACCTTGCTAAACCATCTTTATTTTGTCAGAATATCAACCAGAACAAAAGGCAATAAATGATTCCCAGCACAAGGTATGAGCTCAGAAGTAATATCTTTGTACCTTCTCCTCTCTCTCTGTCTCCCTCATAGACACACACACCCCTGACTAGAATTACCTGACTTGTATGAAGAAGGCAGTTTCACATATATATTTTAAATTTAACTCTAAGAAAGCAAGTAAAAACATGGGCCAAAATTATGTAACTCCTCAAAAATATATAAGAAATTATTCATTCATGCATGGCCTAATTATCATATAGAAGTATTTATTTCCCTTAACAAACTGATTCTTTTCCATCTACCTTTCCTTGATCTCTAGCTGGTGTTAAATACTCACTTGTAACTTCCTTAATGGCAAACTTCCTTATTCTCTATCACTTTCTCAGGGAGTGTGACAGCTTATTTTAGCCAGGTTTAAAATTCATTTAAGATTCATGTATGCTGAGTTCTAGACAAAACACTAACCTTTTGGTGTTTGGCCTTAACTTTGTCAAACATAACTTCCAGCCTTAAAGAAAAAAAAGTTTTAAATGTTAATTAAAAACACTCAAAGTGTCTTAGTCAAAAAATAGTCCTGAACTTAGACCTGTTCTCGCCTACAAAATGATGAGTTACAGTATGAAGCATATGGATTAAATGTCTTTGCAAATTTAATTTGAATTCAAAAATTAGTATTTGGAAAACATATCTGTGTTTTGATGAATTAACTAGTAAAATGTTTGAGCATAATCTAATATAAATTGCAGTCATTTCTAATTCCTCATATCAAAATTGGAAGCATATGCCAAGATTATACTCATAATTTTCTCAATTTTTCACAAAGAGTTCAAAAGTTTAATGGGAGCCAAAGGAAACTTATACTCAAATTAGACAGTTGGTGTTAGTGACAATGACCCAATGTCATTTTCAATCTGAACCATCTAAGTGAACACTATTACAAATGGAGTACCAGATTCATAGTTCTTGAGATTGTAGAGATGATGGAAAACATAGAACATTTGGTCTACTATGAAAACATGAATCCATAAATCACTGTAATTTTCATTAATTTATGATTTGTGATTATATTCCTCCAAAAGGGATTTGAAATGGCTCAAATAAAAGATATATGCAATTGGACTCAATTAAGCCAATAGAATTAGTGCAAGAACACCTGTTTTCCCCATATTTGAACATTTTTTCAAGCATTCCCATTAAATAGACTGATTATTATCTTACTATGTGCATAGCATAGTATGGGGGAGCTGGAATATATAAGTAACAAAACTCCTTTTTCAATCCAGTGAGAGAATCAGACACTAGAAATACAGATTATATTTGTACTGTATGTAACTACATTACATAATAAGATGCCATAGGTTTTATGGGAAGTAATAGAGTTTTCCATAACGACATTCACCCTGGCTGAAAAAGAGTAAATAAAACAAACACATTGCTCCAGAGCTTAGTATAATTTGACGTCAGGCTCATTTTTCATCTGAAACAAATCATTAGAGTTCTGCAGTGATTGGTACCTCCTCTGTGAATAAATATCATTTTTTCCAAAAGATGCTCAAAAGAGATTAGATCAATATAGATTCATTTTTATCTTAGAATTGGAAATACTGGCCCTACACAGCTGTAAGATGCCAAGATATAATCAATGGGTCAAGGACCTTGTCTTCCTATCTACCACCCTTTTTCTTTTATGTACATGTAAATTTCAAATATTCTTCATTTTTCTGACAAGTACACTAAAGACACTTGAATTATTTACACAGTATCTAATGTAAAGTATTATGCATTTAGCAACTGAGCCAAAATCTTTTTGCAAAGGAACCTAGCTTTAAAATACCAGAACAGTACAGGATTAGTGAATCTCAGCAGAGGGGTAAGAATTAATCTCACTCAAGGTATTTTAACTAGCACATGCAGTAGAAGGATAAGAAAGGAATTCGTGATAGCTAATCCTTCCATGACTATCTTAAATTTCTTCTTCTCATACCTATGTCCTAGTCCTATTTTCCTTTTTCTTCCTTTTAACTCTTTGAATTGTTCTTTATTCTTGAAATGGCTGCAATTTATAGAGTATAGGAAGATTCCATAACGTACTGACTGGTTTGACTCCACAGCACACACAGAGCACAATGTGAATGAGCCCACCAGTAGACTTCATTCGTAGCTTCACTCTTGAACCTCTACCCTCAACCCACTCCTTCTCTCCCTATCTCCACTTTGTTACTTATTTTCCAGTTTTTAGCCTGGTCTTGAAATTAATTCAGAAGATAACTTTCACTTTAGGAATACAAACTTGATTCATTTCTTTTTATTTTTTTTAATATATATCCTTGTTTTATTCATTTATGTTTTTTTTATTTTTTTTCAATACATGAAATTTATTGTCAAAATGGTTTCCATACAACATCCAGTGCTCAACCAAAAAGGTACCCTCCTCAATACCCATCACAAACCCTCCCCTCCCTCCCACCCACCCACAAACCCTCAGTTTGTTCTCAGTTTTTAAGAGTCTCTTATGCTTTGGCTCTCTCACACTCTAACCTTTTTTTTTTTTTCCTTCCCCTCCCCCATGGGTTTCTGTTAAGTTTCTCAGGATCCACATAAGAGTGAAAACATATGGTATCTGTCTTTCTCTGTATGGCTTATTTCACTTAGCATCACACTCTCCAGTTCCATCCACGTTGCTACAAAGGGCCATATTTCGTTCTTTCTCATTGCCCTGTAGTACTCCATTGTGTATATAAACCACAATTTCTTTATCCATTCATCAGTTGATGGACATTTAGGCTTTTTCCATAATTTGGCTACTGTTGAGAGTGCTGCTATAAACATTGGGGTACAAGTGCCCCTATGCATCAATACTCCTGTATCCCTTGGGTAAATTCCTAGCAGTGTTAATGCTGGGTCATAGGGTAGGTCTATTTTTAATTTTCTGAGGAACCTGGACAGTGTTTTCCAGAGTGGCTGCACCAATTTGCGTTCCCACCAACAGTGCAAGAGGGTTCCCGTTTCTCCACATCCACTCTAGCATCTACAGTCTCCCGATTTCTTCATTTTGGCCACTCTGACTGGCATGAAGTGATATCTGAGTATGGTTTTGATTTGTATTTCCCTGATGAGGAGTGACATTGAGCATCTTTTCATGTGCCTGTTGGCCATCTGGATGCCTTCTTTAGAGAAGTGTCTGTTCATGTTTTATGCCCATTTCTTCACTGGGTTGTTTTTCGGGTGTGGAGTTTGGTGAGCTCTTTATAGATTTTGGATACTAGCCCTTTGTCCTATATGTCATTTGCAAATATCTTTTCCTATTCCGTTGGTTGCCTTTTAGTTTTGTTGATTGTTTCCTTTGCGGTGCAGAAGCTTTTTATCTTCATGGGGTCCCAATAGTTCATTTTTGCTTTTCATTCCCTTGCCTTTGGGGATGTGTCAAGTAAGAAATTGCTACGGCTGAGGTCAGAGAGGTCTTTTCCTGCTTTCTCCTCTAGGGTTTGGATGGTTTCCTCTCTCACATTCAGGTCCTTTATCCATTTTGAGTTTATTTTTGTGAATGGTGTGAGAAAGTGGTCTAGTTTCATTCTTCTGCATGTTGCTGTCCAGTTCTCCCAGCACCATTTGTTAAAGAGACTGTCTTTTGTCCATTGGATATTCTTTCCTGCTTTGTCAAAGATGAGTTGGCCATACTTTTGTGGGTCTAGTTCTGGGGTTTCTATTCTATTCCATTGGTCTATGTGTCTGTTTTTGTGCCAATACCATGCTGTCTTGATGATGACAGCTTTGTAGTAGATGCTAAAGTCTGGGATTGTGATGCCTCCTGCTTTGGTCTTCTTCTTCAAAATTACTTTGGCTATTCGGGGCCTTTTGTGGTTCCATTTGAATTTTAGGATTGCTTGTTCTAGCTTTGAGAAGAATTCTGGTGTAATTTTGATTGGGATTGCATTGAATGTGTAGATAGCTTGGGGTAGTATTGACATTTTAACAATATTTATTCTTCCAACCCATGAGCAGGGAATGTTTTTCCATTTCTTTATATCATCTTCAATTTCCTTCATAAGCTTTCTATAGTTTTCAGCATACAGATCTTTTACATCTTTGATTAGATTTATCCCTAGGTATTTTATGCTTCTTGGTGCAATTGTGAATGGGGTCAGTTTCTTTATTTGTCTTTCTGTTGCTTCATTGTTAGTGTATAAGAATGCAACTGATTTCTGTACATTGATTTTGTATCCTGTGACTTTGCTGAATTCATGTATCAGTTCTAGCAGACTTTTGGTGGAGTCTATCGGATTTTCCACGTGTAATATCATGTCATCTGCAAAAAGCGAAAGCTTGACTTCATCTTTACCAATTTTGATGCCTTTGATTTCCTTTTGTTGTCTGATTGCTGATGCTAGCACTTCCAACACTATGTGAAACAACAGCGGTGAGAGTGGGCATCCCTGTCGTGTTCCTGATCTCAGGGAAAAAGCTCTCAGTTTTTCCCCACTGAGGATGATGTTAGCTATGGGCTTTTCATAAATGGCTTTTATGATCTTTAAGTATGTTCCTTCTATCCCGACTTTCTCACAAACTTGATTCATTTTAGAAGAAAACAAACTGTGACCTCTCCTACCCATGGGTTTGATCCAATATTAAGGCTCTTAGACTGCTTTTGTTTGTGGTTTTGTTTTTTTGTTTTGTTTTTTGCTTTTTGGGTTTTGTTTTGGTTTTTGAGACAGAGAGAGAGAGGGAGGGAGAGAGAGGGAGGGAGAGAGAGAGAGAGACAGAGAGAGAGCGCGAGCCTAAGTGGTACAGGGAGAAAGAGAATCTTCAAATAGGCTCCATGCTGGGCATAGCTAGATCTCACCACCTTGAGATCCTGAGCTGAAATCAAGAGACTGACGCTTAAGTGACTGAGCCACCAAGGTGCCCCAACGCCCTTACCTTCTAACAGTATTGCTACATTGCAACAGTCAATATCATGGAACATTAGAGAAAAACAAGTCACAGTTTATGTGGCTATATGTGCGGTGATATTAGGGAATATTTCAGCTCATTTATACTTTTCTTCTGAAAGAAAAACTACTTTGGACTGCAACCCAAATTATGAGTACAGATAAAAATAATGTGTCTCATTCTGATTGAGCTGAAGTTATGGCTTTCATAAACTACTCTTTGTCTATTAAAAGACAATTCTGACTCTGTCTGTTGTAATGTCAGACAAGGGTGATCTTGAGATTTGCCCATCACTTATCCACTGTTTTAAGTCTGCTCAAAACCTTTTTATATTTCTAGGCAAACAAGGATAATTTTGGAGGGTAAAGTATTATAGATTTTTATTTGTTAAAAAGGGAACAAAGCCTCATGTATGAAAATGGCAGAGAACCTGCCCTTAAAATGAATACATTTGTAGCATGTTAAAGAATTTTTTATATCAGGCTTTGGCATTGTGTTGTGCTTATTATTTTAAGTCGGTTTATTTTACTTTTTCTTCTTACTTGACTAGACATTTTTATATTATTACAAGCACTTCAAAACTAACATAATAGGAAATTATAATTACCTTTCTTTTTGACATGAAAACGCATTTTCATTTAAAGTCCTAACATGTCTTCCCCAAACTGTTCCAAATCTTCACTGACAACTGTCTGTTAATGAACACCACTACTACCAACACCCAGGATTTTTTTTAGACTTTAATTTTATTTGTTTTAAATTTTAATATTTTATTCCAATATTTGTAAATGATCTTGGTATTTCATACGAAATGCAAGAATTTTATTCATATTTCCAGTGATGTTGTCAAAAGACACTTATTTACCCATGTACTGTGAGGAAGCAAACCTATGAAGGAAGATTCCATTCTTCAAATGAGTCAACAAAACAGTAGAAACCTATTATTGTCTATCTAAGTGCCTTCACTAAAGTAGCCAATACATTTTCATTAAGTAGTTACTGTAAGTGACGCACTTCATCTGCCATCAATTAAAGTTGGTAAAGATAAAGGAACTACCTTGATTTCCCCATTGTCACCTGATTCTAATTTCAAGATGCCAGTGCATATATTCCCACCATGTTCTTGACTAAAAGTAGATGATAGAAAATCAGAGGACAACAGAAATACTAAAGGCCAATCCCAGGATTTTCCTCACTTGATTCCTACCTTGTCCCCATTTCATACTCATTTCCACCAAGGATCCAGGAGCTGCCTCCATAGCCCACTTGCAATCTTTTTCCTGGATATAGATTTGTCTTTTTGTACTTTGTCTTTTTTGTCCTAATACCATTGTTTTAAGGGATATGAATTTTTATTAATTCTCTGATATTCTTTGTCCAGGCAAACTTTGTAGAATATTCCATTCTATTTTTCCCCCTTTGGCCTTAACTACTGCTTCTAGTTTACAAATGTATTTTAATCATTATCAAAGGCAAACACTGCTATAGATAGTCAGTATGTTCTATACATCCAACATAGCTCAGAAAGCCTGGCAGATCCCTGTGTATTTTTAAAAACTTGTCATTCTTCATTTATTCAATCTGTATCTTCCTAATGACATTGTTGAAGGTGAAGCTGTTAGCTAACTATGTTGTCTCTCTCACCTTAATGATGGAGAGGGTTCTATGTGGCTCCCTCACCCTTCCAAAACCACTGTTTCCTTATGATAGTGCAAACAATGCTCCAGATCTATTTCTCTCTTTATCACCTCTATCTCCATTAACATCTGTAGTTTTGGGGTTTTCTTGTTTTGTTTTTTTGTTTTTCGTTTGTTTTGGTTTTTTTGTTGTTGTTTTTGTTTTTTTTTTGGCAAATGCCCTAGTTTATTTGCAAACCAAGGAAAACAGTATCCATTTCACAATTCTGTGTGTAATTAATGATATAATGCTATGAAACGCACAAGAACACTCCATCACATGATTGCATGCTTAATATCTGTTAGTTTTTATAACTGTAAACTATGGTGATAATAGCAGCTAAAACTGAGAAACCTCTGTAGGTCAGACACTCTTCTAAATGTTATAATCCAGACAACCATTCAAAATGGTAGGTAGTATTATTACTGCAGGAGAGACAGGTGGCATCGAAGGGTCAGGTAATTTACCCAACCAACGTAACGTCGTAAAAAATGGGCAGAAAGAGAATTCAGAGAAGACCTGTATGGTTCCAGATTCTTCTTCTTTTCACTATGACTCAGGACTGCCCTTCATGTTTGAAAAGTTAGTAAACATGAGTGAGGGACAAGTCCAAAGACAAGGGTTTATAACAGGTTCTCAAATGTGGCCGAATGACACAGAAACACCGAGTCTTGCTGAATTAGAAATATTTTTAGCATGTTTAGCAATTGCAAACCAGCAGTGATGCTCATCACAGAAGTATTGACTTTCATGGAGACTGTGCACTGTACTGTGTCACACTGATTTAAATGAGATAGATTGGTTTCTATCTCACTCAATTAGGTGCAAAGAGTACCCCTGATTGTGGATATATGATACTGATTTTAGGCATATAGATTGAATAGACTGAAAGATGACTGAAATTTATATAAAGGAATTAGTAATAAAATGATTTAATCAAAAGTTTACTGAAAATAACTAAAACTAATGAAGGCTATTGAAAGATATGAGAGATAATTAAATTAATAGAAAGAAATTGCATTTAATTGGGATTTAATTGGACACTACTAAAACTGGATAAAATACAATTGAAAATGGATAGGTTAATGTCTGAATTTAGATTTAAATTAAAAGCATTCAAGGCTTAGAGCAAACCATTATCCCATAGAGACAACCCCACTATTTTCCAGACCTATATAAATATGTTTCCCATACATTTATTTAGAAGAAGAAAGAGTACCTTTAAATTGATAAAAAGTTTAGATCAGGTCGAATACATTCAAAATATTTTAAGAAGCAAATTTCTATATGACTTGGGGGAAAAAAATCTGAATGACTCAGTTATAAACATTTCTCTTGAAAGTATTCCAACCCCTTATAAGGCAAAACTCTTAAAGTAGGTCATGCTTAAAATTACAATATCTTCACCTACTTTTCATCTTTATACTCATTCTTCTTCTTCTTCTTTTTTTTTTTTGGCCACCAGAGATAAAATTTATTATCTAGAATTCTAGAATTTTCCTTATCCCATAAAATCTGAATCTCTCCCTATAGGCTTAATTAAATTAACAGATACTTGATCAAAGCAAGGAAATCTAAGATAATTAACTCTCACAGAGTCTGCAGTCTTAAGGACTTAAAAGAGCATAGGCTGAGATGTCAGACAGCATGTTTTGTACCTTGGTTTACAGTTGTGTGATACTGGGAAGTTTATGTCTTGTATGTCCTTATTTATAATCTGAGATATAAGGCATGTCTTCTCCCAGGGTCAGTGACAAGGAATATTATGTGAAATCTTATATAAGACCAACCTAAGGGCACCTGGGTGGCTCAGTGGGTTAAGTGGCCAACTTCAGCTCAGGTCATGATCTCCTTGTTTGTCAGTTTGAGCCCCACATCAGGCTCTGTGCTGACAGCTCAGAGCCTGAAGCCTGCTTCAGATTCCATATCTCCCTCTCTCTCTGCCACTCCCCCACTCCACCCTGTCTGTCTCTCTCTCCCTCTCTCTCTCTCAAAAATAGCTAAACATTAAAAAAAATTTTAAAAAGACCTAATCCAATGCCTTACATGTAAAAGGACACATCTTTAGTATTACCTTCTACTTTCTCCAGGATATCTGAACTAGAACCAAATGTGTGTGTGTCTTTCTTCCCCAAGGCCACTGACATGTATTCAAATGATAAGGGTACTAAGAACACTTTATGATCATATAAATCCTCCTGAAAAAAGTGGGGAATCTTTTCTGTCTTGACTTATGGGGAGGACAGCAAGTGAAGCAGAGTACAACTCTTCATGGAATAATAACATGTAACGGCACAAGTATCAGTATTAAGCTGGTGGCATAATGTGCATTTTTTTTTAGCTTTCAGACTATTTTCATTAGCTGCTGTCTTAGTATAGATTCCACTGAAAGCAAAGTTTAAGACAGAACCTAGAGTTAATATAGTTTATTTTTATTTTAGAGGTGATCACAAGAACTCAAGAGTGAGGTTGTACAGAGTCAGACAAGGACAAAGGAAAAACTAATCAAGTGTATGTTGATAAGCTGTTAGCCACTCTGAGCAACTAAATCTATTCTTTCTGGGTGTCCTCTGAAAAACTGCAGAGGGGCAATCTTAATGCCCTCTTCCAATTAATCCATCAAAGCTTGGTTGAAAACAAAGTCTGGACCCCACTGGTTGAGTGATGCCTCTGGAAAATTAAGTTTCCTATACTTTCAGACTCTACCTGCTCAAGAACTGAGCAAGTTCCCATAGCTTCAGACAAAGATCTAAGGCAGCAAAGCTGAGACATGGCAGATGAAGCAATAATAATAGCTCTCTTCCCGCTATGGTCCCCTTTCTAGTGTAAATGTAGACAGCTGAGGTGGAGCTAAATACCTTTTCCTAAATCTACTGGGTTTTTACTGCATCTCACTCAAAATAATCCTTCTGCAAAAGTGACCGATTTGGGGGTGGTATATTCTGCCCTGCTTCACTAAAAGTGGAGAGATGAGTTAGCAAATAATTAGAGCTCAAGTTTTTTAATCATATGCCGTCACCCCTTACAGATGGGGCATGTACTCTCCACTTCGCCACAGCTCCCAACTGGCCCCCTGAACTCTTTTATGATGCCTGCTTGACCCTTGATGCATCTGAGTTTGTAATCCCAAGCAAGGTGCTAAAGGACACAAGTACACTGTGACAAATGACAAGCAGACTACATATGGAGAGAGAAAAAGGGACAGAAAGAGAGAGAAAGACACGCACAGGCGGGCGTGCGTACACACACACACACACACACACACACACAAGTTGTTTAAGGGAAACTTTAGTCCAAAGCTCTAAAACAATCTATACATATCTGCTGACACCACTGATAACAGTCACAGAATTTGGAAAAGATACTATGTCTTCAAATCCATATTCCCACAGATTTAAGTATGGAACTATTTCTTTATCAGAGAAGCCTAATTCACTGTAGAACACACCCAGTGGATTTTTATTAAACAGGGAATTTTTCATTTCTCAACAAGATCATAAATTTTTTCTAAGCTGTCATGCCCTTCGAAGTGCTGCTCAAACTTGTTTTAATTTGTATTACTCATTTGAAGTCATCTCATGAGACAGTTTAGCTCTCACTGCCCTCTGCTTATGAGATTGTTGTTGTCCCACATCTGATAAACTAGCTTGCAAAGGGGTCTGACTCTTCAGATTTTATTATGGAAATATCTTCCTTGATACTCATTATGATATAAACAACCATTTCCAACAATAAAATTAAGATTAAATCACACATAGCTTGTTTTTCAACAATATAAAGCATCTATGAGAAAGTCTTATACTTAGTTATACAAGAATATACATATATATAATTTCTGTGCTAATTCTGTAAAATTTAAATGGCATTGGTTCATTGCAAACAAAATGCAGAGTTTATCTCCCAATCTACCTGGGTATGACAAAATTCTTTCAATGTAGTCACCAGAAGCCTTGTATACATGTTATCAAAATGATATTCTCTCCCCTTTCATCTTAAGAGTTAAGGCAATTATAGACTATCTTCGAGGACAAATGTGTAAGATAGCCTTTTTTTTCCCAAGGGTTCTACATTTTCTGCTCTCTGCTACTAGAGTAAAAATAAACACTAACAGATTCATCTAAAACTGTGCTCTGTAAATCATATATATTTAAAATTGGGGGGAAAATGTCCAATACATTTACTCTGCAATATTTCATGCAACATGCAATACTTCATTCTCTCTTATAAGTTCGTCTTTCATACTGTTAGGAGTTACATATTCACTTTTGAGTCATGAGTTCAGTTCTGTTTGCATGTCTTTTTTTTTTTATAAAATGCTTGGGTTATACTGCATGGAAACATGCACTGGTTTTCAAATTTGAATATTTCCTATAATTTACTGCCATTGGAACCAACTGCACAAATGGATTAAAGTCCTATTAGAAGAGAAACTTCTATGTTGATATGTGTCTGTGTTATTCATTAGTGTGCTATGTTGCTTAAAATAGTGTTTTGAATATAAGGCATATATATATATATTTATATATATAACTAATATAAATAATTAATATACATTTATATATAATTAACATATATAATTAATATATTTATATATAATTTATAATTAATACATATTTATATATAATATATATTTATATGTAATTAATATATATGTAATATGTATAATGAATAGAAATATGAGTGCCAATGAGTACCTTGGCACATCCCAAATCTCTGGAGTAGTAGGATCCTATCCAAGGCCATCAGTACTTAAAATGAATCAGAACAGTAAAGCTAGTTTTGTTTAGTACATGGGATAAAATTTGGCATTGAATTCTTAGAAATGAGGTCTACTAATGTTAGTAAAAACACAAATATAGAACACTTTATGATATTATAGTACCTTCAGCCTGTAAAAGTATGTTTATATCTTTAAAAAATTTTTTTTCAACGTGTATATATTTTTGGGACAGAGAGAGACAAAGCATGAACAGGGGAGGGGCAGAGAGAGAGGGAGACACAGTATCAGAAACAGGCTCCAGGCTCTGAGCCATCAGCCCAGAGCCCGACGTGGGGCTCAAACTCACAGACCGAGAGATCGTGACCTGGCTGAAGTCGGACGCTTAACCGACTGCGCCACCCAGGCGCCCCTATATCTTAAAGCTGTTGGTGTTATATCCAAATCTTCCACAACACACTTTCAGTATGCCTATACCCACAAATCTTTATGAATTCCCAGATTAAATTCTATCCCTCTTAGCTACATTTCTACAACTTGAAGAAACAACACAACTCACCTACTAGTCCAGAAGCTCACTAAAACTCCAGAATTTTTCTTATTTATAGTCTGTGCTGGATGTTAAGCAAATTCAGTATACTAATTATAACATTACAGATATTCAAAGGAACCAAAAAATGGTAACACATCCATTTCTATTCAACTAAAAACCTACTGTAATATTTGTTGAAAACAGATGCTGTCCCTTGTACTGTAAATTTCTACTTTATTTCTTCTCCCTCCTTTCTACTTAAGAGCTCTATAATCTAATAATTTTGAATATCAATGCCATACTAATTCTTTTAAGAATTTCTAATAAGTAAAATGTAAAACTCCTAATATATCATATATAAAGTTCCTCTCTCTCTCTCCCTCTCTCATACACATATACACAACAGCATTGCCACCATCACCACCTTGAATATTCATTGTGATCATGGGTTATTCCTCCTCAATTTTTATATGTAACCTACTACTGGTATAACCTTTGTTCTCTTAGCTATGGTAGTTATAGCTGTATAACACAGAGGGTAGGAGTGTTTGTTCCATCAATGCTTTAATGATAATTAATCTAACACACATAATACATTTAAAAATTATCATCATCCAAGACTTTTACTCTATGGAGACTAGACATTTTATCCTTCAACTCTTTTACCTGCCATATACTGTGAAGATTTTTTTCACCTTTAAATGCCTTTCCAAAATTGTCATTTTAATGGTTGTTTACTATTATATCATATGGACATATAATTTTAACCAAAACTTTGTCGTTGGGCTTTTATATAGGTTACAGTTTTTGGCTGTCATAACTATTGCTATGATAGATTATTTGAGAAATAAATGTTTATAACTGGTTTATATCTGTTTTTCTTTTAGGATGCTTTTTGGACTGATACATAGTGCTAAATTACTAACAAGATATGTGCCAATAACCTCCCCACAAAAGTATGGAAACATAATTCTCCCTCCAGGTAATATAATGTGATATTATTACATTTTTTAATTATAGTTAAGGATCAGTATCTTTTTATAGAATTCATCACTTTAAAATTTTCTGAAGTTTAAAAATATTTTGGGGACATTTGTGTCTGTGTGTGAGAGGGAAAGAGAAGAAATGAGTGGAGGAGATTTTTTGAGTATTTATAATTTTGTATGATTACAGTTTTATTGGTAACTAAGAGAGCAACAGCGGTAGGGCAAAGAGTGGTGGTGTTTAGTGTTGGTAAAAGTAGTAGGAATAGGTAATAAGAGCTAACACTACTCAGAGTTTGCCATGAGCTAAAATCTTCACACATAGTAGCTCCTTTAAGGCCCCACAATCCTATGTGACAGGCACTACCTTTATGCCAATTTAAAAAAAAAAAACAAAACTATTAAAGGTCTCTATTCTGAGACTTATTTAAGTAACTTTCTTAAAGTCAGGACTCTAACTCAGGCAGTTTGACTAAAGCTTCACTCTAAACAATGCATTCTATAGATTATGGAGCTGCCAACTTTGTCATTTATACGGAAAATATATACTTCTTAATTTTTGTGCTTATAATTTTGGTGATTTTAATGTACACGATTTTTTTGTAAATACAAGATTTCAGCATTATTCTGCATTAGAATTATTCTCCCCAGGTAGTCAGTTCTTTCAGGAAATTTTCATTTGTTGCCTTTAGATTTTTAAACCTTCTGAATATGAATACATATATGAGCAGGGAATAGTTATTTTATGTGAACAATAGGGGCATTTACATATTTTGCTTTATTTCTAGATGCTCTACTTTATTCTGCTTTCCCCGGTATTAATTCTGGAGACAATGTTTACATTAATCTTCATGATATCCATCTCAGAAATTTATAATGTTCCCTTTTTGCTTCCATTTGATTTTGGGATCTATCACAGTGTGATTTGCATCTTCTGACCCTTGTTTATATTCTCCTTGAAGCATATACTGTTGGTATGCCTGACATTCCCTCGGGGTTCATCAGCCGTGGTCATGCGTACTCAAAAGCTTCCAAAGGAAGCGTATGTAGCTTTTCTAAAAGGGGCTTCCTCTGTCAGTACCTACACACCCTTGTAGCTGGCAGGTGGAAAGTGCCAGGATACAAACTGCAGTCAATCACAAATGAAAATTGGCACATAAATAACCTAGGTCCCCCATCTCCTAGATGCCATAACAGTTTATCTGAAGATCTGTCCTTGCCAAAAGAGGTAATGTGCAAATAACACATGTATTATGGATTTTATTCTTCTGTCTTGCATTCCAATTCTCCCACAGGTGTGCTTCCTTCAACCCCTCTCCCAACAAACTGCACTCAAATACTTCTCTAACA
This sequence comes from Lynx rufus, assembly GCF_022079265.1. Taxonomy (NCBI): domain Eukaryota; kingdom Metazoa; phylum Chordata; class Mammalia; order Carnivora; family Felidae; genus Lynx; species Lynx rufus. The sequence continues at coordinate 33,545,600 of NW_025814830.1, read as the reverse complement.
GTCTGCTCCTCAGAGAACTTAACCCCAGACGACCCTTCTTCCAACCATGGTGTTTTTTTTTCTTCTCTACTGGATTGTGTGCATGGTAGGTTTTCCCTCCAATTTGCTTAGTGCCATGATCACGAGGCACTTAGTAGATTATTCTTCCACCTGAGGGTGATTCAGCTTGACCAAGAGGGAATCTGTCCTTTGGTTGCTTCTTCACAGCAAAGCTGACACACGAGACACGTAAGTTTCTGGCGTCTCCCACACTTACGTATTTGGGTGAAATGCCCCATCATGAAACTTGGGACCTGGCATCCTAAGAAGCTACTAAAGGAGCTAGTGGATACACTCTAAACTGCCAGGAGTGAACTCTTTATGGGATGAACTTGGACAAATGAGAAACAGGGGATGGGGAAGATTCTGACAGATAAATGTGTTGGGATCAAATATGAGATAATCAAAATAATTTTACAAAGGCTTGGGGATGTTATTTATAAGATACCTACAACCCTGGCCTGAGTTACTTAATAACTCAACCAAAGGGGGGGAAACAGTCATCTATTATGTGCCTGTCACAATATGAGACATTGAATGGATTATAAAAGAATCATGAGTCAGAGTGTTGGAAATTTATTGTAACTGACATGGCCTAACCAAAGGAACACATTATTGAAGTCTGCAAGCTCTTCAGAGAGTGCTTCCTCCAACTATGATTTTTAAAGGGATTAAAAATTTTATTGTGAAGAAAAGCAAATACAGAAATGAATAAAGAACAATATAAATCATCTAAAGACAACTTCTGCTAATACTTTGGTATATGTCATATATTTATAGTATTTTTTTTTTTACTGTATGTACATATAAAGATGCATTCTATTGTTGAAAAGAAAAAAGTTCACTTGTCCTCTTAGCTGGTGTAATAACTAAAATGACATTGCAGGAGCCAAGGACAGGCTGCTCCAAAATGGGCCACTTTGGCATGAGGATTATTTTGAGTTAAAAGCAATAAAAACCCAGCAGAGTCAGGTAAGGCTCTTTACTTTCCTCCCAAATGCCTAAAAATAATTTAGATAGAAAATTTGTTCCAGGAAGAGGGCTATCACCAAAGATAACTACATTATAATATGAACTAGATATGGTAGACATGGAAGGTTCTAGCTAGTCCTTTATATCCCACTGTTTCTGAGTGTCCCAGCAAACATTTGTTTACCAAACATTTAATATTTCACCTTCCTGTAAATTTCATCCCTTTCCTTTGAAGTTCCAGACCCCTGCCCCTTCTCCATAGTTCAGAATAACATATATACCTCATTTTACCAGTCTTTGGAGTTTCATGTCCATGAGTATTCCCTGTACCAATGAAATTAGATTTTCTCTTGCTAATCTATATCTTGTCAATTTGATGCATAGTCCAGCTGAGAGGAAATTTCCTCCCCAACAAAAGCCACATTAACATGAGAAAAACAAAAAAATAGTAACATTTATAACATTTCCTAGAAGATATCCAGGAAAACTGATAATCTCCCTGAAATAACCCAAGCCATCATATATCTAGCCTAAGACAAAAGAAGATGTTAGAGGTATGGAGTGAGTTATGGGAGATTTCCAGGAAAAACATAGTAAACAAGGGTATGGTTGTTGCACAGATTTAAGTCCAGCCTTCTCCACTGCTAAGTTTGAGTCACCCCTTCTTCCTTTTACAGCTACAGAGACACCCCTACAAATGGATATTTCCCTTATATTCATATGTTTCTTATTGAAGGGTAACTTCTACTTCCTTTCAGAATTCCTCTTCTGTCTGCAGTTTCTTAAAAATAATCAGCTTAAAATAATCCTTAAGTCAAAGAGGCATATCTTAGAGTGGCAGAATTTGTTCCCCTTCACTGTAATTTCACATTTGCCTCTTTATCCTTTTTCTTTTCTAATGTAATTAAATACTCTTTGAAAACATGCTATTTAATATCTGCATAGTATTCCTTCTATTAAATATATATTCACTTGTTGAACTAATCAGGCATTGTTGGACATTTAAGATTGTTCCAAATTTTTGATTAATATAAAAAACATTATGATAAATACCCTTGTGAAATACAGAATTACATAGCTATCATTAGTTTTTTCAGAAGAGTTGCTCTTTCTTCTGAGGGTTGACTATGACAGTGATTTTTAATCTTGAATCACAAAAGCAATATACCATAATAATGATATTAAGAAAACAGCAATCATTCTAACAGAACTATTATTAATTTTTCATATTATCTTCTGGACTGCTTTTTCACATGACTATGCTTCTGAGGAAAACTATTTTAACATGAGTTTTTCAATTACTATTTTCTCTTTTGTAGTTCCAGTGTGGCTAGAGGTACTTGATGATGATGATTAACGTATACATCCTAGTCAATCAAGTGTATGGGCCATGACTGACAATTAAAGGGGAGCATAATTTGCCACTCCCAAATACATCTATTTGGCATAAGGATTATCATGAGTTGGTTATTTTTAAGAAAATTCAAACATGGGAGAAGCTCTGAAAAATGAGTAAAAGTTACCCTTTTGTAAGAGACATTTACATTCATAAGGGAAATATCCATTTATGAGTGTCTTCCTCACTATACCAGGAAGAGAAGGATGACTCTAAATCAGAAGAAACTTTTTTTTTAAGTTTACTTATTTATTTGGAGAGTGACAGAGACAGCGCAAGTGGGAGAGGGGCAGAGAGAAAGAATCCCAAGAAGGCTCTGTGCTGTCAGCACACAGACTGACTCCAGGCTCGAACTCACAAACTGTGAGATCACGACCTGAGCCAAAATCAAGAGTCAGGCACTTAACCAACTGAGTCACCCAGGCACCCCTAAATCAAAAGAAACTCTTATCAATGGAAAAGACAAGGTCTTAAATCTGCATAACAACCATATGTTGTATACTGTACTTTTCTGATAACTGCCCAAAACTTGCTTTCCTTACCTTCCAGATGTTCTTTGGTCTTTGGCTAGAGATGGTATTTAAGTTGGTGGCTTGAGCCACTTCAGGAAGTTACTTAGTTTTCCTGGTTATCTTTCATGTATACCAAAGGTATGTAGGTTATATTGAATTTTCTTTGTTTGTTTGTTTCTTCTGTTAATCTGCCTTTCTATTACATGAACCATCTCAGCCAAGAACCTAGAATGGTAGAGGGAAAATTATTTTTTCTCCCCTAGCCCCATACAACTATTCTTCTATAGTAAGATATTTAAATTTCTTCTAATATTTATTTGTTATAAATAACCTCCTCCTTGAATGATTTTCAGGGTTAATCATTGGTTTTCTGTTAAAAGATTCAATCATTATTTTTTAAAAAATCCAAGTTACACAAAGGGTAAGAAGTGGGAAGAGTTTTGCAGCTGCTCACTCTTTAGCTGTTAGATTTAGTTTTTGTTGGCATCAAACTCAAATTCCTTCTAAAGACAGGTGACAGTGGCACTGTATTTCATCAACATGACCTGAGCAGGTTGATTTAACTTTATATTGGGTATTGGACTAACACTGTCCAGGAAAATCATTTGTCCTTCTCAGTGGGGAGGGACACAGACCAGTGAATGCATTTATTTTTATCCTTTACCATACAATGGCATATCCCTGCTCAGCTGTTGACTCAGAAGTATTTGCTATGAGCTCCAGGATAGCCAATAAAACAACCAAAGTCTGTTATTTATCTTGATTTAAAAGGGAGATGCTATTTCTAGGTTAAACCTGAAATGTCACTTTTGCTATAGTCTTTATACTGCAAAGTCAAACCTTTTCCAAAGTGGTTATTAAATGACAAGAGAGTTGACTAAAGTTTACTGACCACTTGAATTTCTTGAAATAGTTAGGCAATTTACATAAAATAACTTAATTATAATACCAACCTCATGAGGTGCGTGTCACAAACACCTTTTAACCAAGAACAAAGTTGTGTCTCCGAGATTCTGTCAGACACATAGCTAGTAGGTGCAAAATTAGAATTCAAATCCATTTTAATACTTTCAAAAAATATTTAATATATAAAATGTTTTTGACATAGTAAACATGCCTGTGGGTAAGGGCATAAAAAAAGGTGATTTTTATTCTTCTTTGTGATTTTATAGTGCAGGCATCTCTACCACATTGTTGCTTATTTGAAAATGTGTAATAAAGGTGCTTCTCCAACATTTTTTCCTAAAGTGAATCCAAAATAATGTCTAGGGAAAACTGATAATACCTTAAATTAAGAACACATAACATTTACATCTTTCATCCACTTTGAATTTATTTTTGTGTATGGTGTAAGAAAGTAGTCCAGGTTCATTCTTCTGGATGTTGCTGTCCAGTTCTCCCAAAACCATTTGCTAAAGAAACTTTTTTTTCCATTGGATACTCTTTCCTGCTTTGTTGAAGATTAGTTGGTCATATGTTTGTGAGTCTATTTCAGGGTTCTATATTCTGCTCCATTGATTTATGTGTCTGTTTTTGTGCCAGTACCATAGCAGTCTTGGTGATTATAGCTCTGCAATACAACTTGAAGTCGGGAATTGTGATGCCTCCAGTATTGGTTTTCTTTTCCAACATTACTTTGGCTATTTGGGTTCTTCTCTGGTTCCACACAAATTTTGACGTTGTTTGTTCTAGCTCTGTGAAGAATGCTGGTGTTATTTTGATAGGGATTGCCGTGAATGTGTAGATTGCTTTGGGTAGTATAGGCATTTTACCAGTATTTGTTCTTCTGATCCAAAGCATGAAATGTTTTTCCACTTCTTTGTGTCTTCTTCAATTTCTTTCACAAGCTTTCAGTGTACAGGTCTTTTACTTCTTTGGTTAGGTTTATTCCTAGTTATCTTATAGTTTTTGCTGCTATTGTGGATGGGATCAATTCCTTGATTTCTCTTTCTGCTGCTTCATTATTGGTGTATAGAAATACAACCAATTTCTGTATGTTGATTTTATATTCTGCAACTTTGCTGAATTCAAAGTGGATGAATAAGCTAAGAGTGAGACAGGAAACCTTCAAAATCCTACAGGAGAAGACAGGCACCAATCTCCTTGACCTTGGCCACAGCAACTTCTTACTAGACATATTTCCAGAGCTAAGAGAAACAAAAGCAAAACTCAACTATTGGGAGCTCACCAAGATAAAAACTTTCTGCACAGTGAAGGAAACAATCAACAAAACTCAAAGGCACTGACAGAATGGGAGAAAGTATTTGCAAATGACATATTGGTTTAAGGGTTAGTATTCAAAATTTATAAAGAATTTATTGAACTCAACACCCAAAAAACAAATAATCCAGTGAGGAAATGGGCAGAAGACTGAATAGGCACTTTTCCAAAGAAGACATCCAGATGGCTAACAGACACATGAAAAGATGTTCAACATCACTCGTCATCAAGGAAATACAAATCAAAACCACAATGAGATACCACCTCGCACCTTTCAGAATGGCCAAATTAACAACTCAAGAAATAGCAGATGTTGGTGAGGATGCAAAAAAAGGGGAACACTCTTGCAATGTTGATGGGAATGCCAACTGTTACAGTCACTCTGGAAAACAGTATGGAGGTTCTCAAAAAATTAAAAATAGAAGTCCCCTATGATCTAGCAATTACACTATTAGCTTTTTATCCAAAGGATACAAAAATGTTGATTTGAAGGGGCACAGGCACCCCAAAGTTTATAGCAGCACGATATACAAATTATGGAAAGATCCCAAATGTCCATCAACTGACAAAGAAGATACGGTATATATACATAATGGAATACTGCTCAGTGGTGAAAAAGAATGATAACTTGCCATTTGAAACAATGTGGATAGAACTAGAATGTATTATGCTAAGTGAAATAAGTCAGAGAAAGATAAATATCATATGCTTTCACTCATGTGAGGAATTTAAGAAGCAAAACAGATGAATATATATATGGGAAGGTAAGGAAAAATAAGATAAAAACAGAGAGGGAGGCAAACCATAAGAGACTTAAAAATTGGGATGCTGAGGGGCGCCTGGGTGGCGCAGTCGGTTAAGTGTCCGACTTCAGCCAGGTCACGATCTCGCGGTCCGTGAGTTCGAGCCCCGCGTCAGGCTCTGGGCTGATGGCTCGGAGCCTGGAGCCTGTTTCCGATTCTGTGTCTCCCTCTCTCTCTGCCCCTCCCCCGTTCATGCTCTGTCTCTCTCTGTCCCAAAAATAAATAAAAAACGTTGAAAAAAAAAAAAATTTAAAAAAAAAAAAAAAAAAAAAAAATTGGGATGCTGGAAGGAAGGTGGGTGGGGAACAAGTTAATTGGGTGATAGGAATTGAGGAGGGCACTGTTTGGGATGAGCACTGGGTGTTATATCGAAGTGATGAGTTACTGAGTTCTACTAAAACTAATACTACACTGCATGTTAACTAACTTGAATATAAATAAATTTTTAAAAGAATGCATAGCATTTGCTGATCCTGAATATGAGGCAGACACTATGTACCTGCTGTACAGTGACTCTTGCTAATGCCTGGTCACTTAAAAGACAATTTAGTTTTTTTTCCCAATAATTCAACTTAAATATATGGGAGTGGATATTCAGAGAAAGAAACTCAAATGGAATATAAGGCTTCCTGAACAAGTAAGCTAAAAAATAATCCCTTCCATTCAACTACCTCTTACCACAGGAGGTAGAGAAGATTTATCCTTTTCATTTTATCATAGATATTCTTTGTGATTGGAGACTACATCCTCATACTGAGAATTGCCTTTCATATATTTTGTATTAAATCCTTATTTACTTAAAGATGATGGCAGATGATGGGCCCAACATTTGTCTCTTGATTCAGATCACATGGGGCTGAGGGGTAACTTTCAAAAGTAGGTTGATGGCAGAAAAATTATCCCATGATGTCAAGGTGCAAAAGTCAAGACAAAAATCTCCCAATGAATGCATGGACATTTAGTTTCTCTAAGTTAGATCAGAGAGGGCAACCCACTGAAGACTGCTTTTGAATTTGTTTAAATGCACAAAGTGCACAAAGAAGGAAACAAGCAAGAAAAAAAACATAAGAGGTAAGCATCACTGGATAACAGGAACATAAATCATAAATCACTGGATTAAGTGAGGGTACCTTTAATAAAGGGGATACAAAGGCTCTTGGAACCTCTATCAGTACATTCTTTTAGAAGGCATGCCAATAATCACATCGTCTGAGGAAAAGGTATGATCTACCCTTTTAAATGTTTTGATACTGAAACAGAATGTGTACAACGTATTCAGAAGAACAGAGAACCATGGTTCTGTATCCACAGAAGAGAAAAGGCCTGAACCAGTCCTGGACCAGCTTTCTTTGTATTAACTGTAACCTTGGGAATCAGTTCTCGTTGGAAATGCACACAATTGAATTCAGATAGTGCTTAAAATGAGAAATAAAATATAAAATGAGGGTGTGTTATTCCTCCAGCAAAACAAACAAAAACAGAGCAGGTTGGTCAAAACTATGGGCCAGCAAGGAATTATGATCATAATGGATTAGACCTTTGTCAAGTCACAGGATTGGGGATAAAAATAGCTACTGGGGAAAGGACAGTACTCCTGGAAGTGATAAAAAATAGTCAAAGTGTAGCATATATAATACGTCAATTAGTTTAAAAATAGGAGATTTGAAGAGAGCCAATGTGATTATAGTTGTTATCATCAGTTTGGGAGGTTACACTTGCTTTCAAATTGCTCTTACTTTGCTCTAACTATTTCTGGAACTTCCCTCTGAGATGAGTTTCATTACTTTTTTACTTCAAATTTGTAGGACCCAGCTTGATCATCTATCAGTTCCACAGACATGGCACCCCATGGTTAGTCTTTATTTCCAAAAGTCATGTCTTCCTCAGGGAACTAAAACTCTTTCTCCCCCAACAATCAAAATAATAGACTTCAGCCTCTGAAGTGAATTGGTCTTCATTTTGTCCTTTACACATAAAGCAATTAGGTTGTTAAAATACAATGCAGTGTAGAAGATAAATGTTGTCTGTGATCACTATTACAAGATTTTCAAATCTTGGATCCTTACAAACAAACTTCTTGAAAATATAGGTAAATATTAATTTTTATGCATTATGCACTATGCTACAGGATTCACTTAGGTCATCTGAAAATTATTTTTCCTATACCTACTGACACAATTGCATGAAATAAGAATTATCTACAGATTAAATAGGTAAAATAATTTTAATAAAGTCACATAGAAATGGGTAACAGAAGATGGAATCCTTTTGTTTTGAAATCCCACCTTCCCCTACCAAATCACATCGTCCTGTATTATTATTTACCTCTAGTACATTTTCAGTATATTTTAGGCACTTACTTTTTGCTTAGTATCATGCAGGAGGAGAAAGAGAAATATTTGAAATTTCCAAAGTTAGTCTTAACTTCACCAAAATAGCCCCTTGGATGGCAGTCATGGTAAATTCATTTCAAAAACTACCAAAAGAATTTTACAGTTCTCAAAAAGAATAAGTAACTTACTTTTAGTCTTTCCAGGATATTTAAAATATGCAAAAGTATAGAAGATAGACAACAATCTGAAAATGTTCTTCTAATTCCAAGATATAGTATTTTTTTAATTAAAATTCATCTAGTAGAGGCTATTTTCCTGTAATCATTCCATGGTTTATCAGTAAACAAGCAATTCATTGGTGAAATTCATAGGATGTGTGAATCCAAACATTCATTGCTAAGCTTTCTGTGTGTCTGTTTGTGTGTGTATGTGTGATACACATACACCTGTGTATATACACATAAAATGAAATAAAATGAATAAATATGGGGCACCTGGATGGCTCAGTCGGTCAAGCATCTGACTGCAGCTTAGGTCATGATCTCATGGTTCGTGGGTTTGAGCCCCACATCAGGCTCTGTGCTGACAGCTCAGAGCCTGGAGCCTGTTTCAGATTCTGTGTCTCCCTCTCTCTCTGCCCCTCTCCCACTCGCGCTCTGTCTCCCTCTGTCTCAAAAATTAATAAACATTAAAAAAAATTAGAAAACAAATGAATAAATAATAAGCATCTTTTTTCTTCACAAATTCTAAGGAGATAGACTATTCTAACTTCTCTGGCAATTGCCAAAGCTTAGTTGTGCAGGCTGGGTTGTAGGGTGGAGAAAAGAGTAGTAGAATCCAAGAAAAAACTAATATTTCTTCATAAGAATGAAACAGAAAAAGAATTGAGTACTCAGAAAATAAAAGAAGTGAAGCAAGAGGGGGAAAAATCAGAACCAAGAGGATTATTATAAAGTATTTATGTATTCAGTCTTTACATATTTCCCATATGCTGTTATTTCAAGAGAATTTACCATAAAAACCTACACTGTTCTCTAAATGTAGTCAAATTTATATTCAATTTTGCTGCTACCCTGAGTCGACAGAAGATTTCAGGCAGGAGTAAACCATCTATTCTAATTCGGGCTACAGGCTACCTCTTTGGAAATTCTAATAAGGACTTATGGAATATCTCATCAAATATACAATTAATTTAGTCCATCTTTTGTATTTATCAAATATGCTAATCCAATTATTTGTCTATAAACACAAAACATTTTCATGTTCTGTGACCCAGATCCACATTTGACATTAACTCTTGGTTCAGTTCTACAAACCACAGTTTCTTTTCAATGCTCCACTGAATAATCAATATAATAGTACCTTGATTTTCCAGTGACTTGGATGAATGTCAGTAAAGAGTCATAAGAGAATAATAGAGTTTTTAGTCATATTGGTGATGCCTTTTTTTTTCTTTAGTAAAGTTAGTCCACTGTCATTTTTATACTAATTAAACCAGACCTTCATCCTAATAGAGTCTAAAGTAACCAAACTCCATTGCTCTTTATATAAATATATCAAAGCTCTATATTAATGTATCCTTGAGATGTCAAAAAGTAAACAGATGGATATTTACAAATGGCACTCAAATATGAACATCAGGTACATGAAGTGTAACTCTTTTTATGTTCTTAGGCTTGTTAATATTAATACAAGGATTCCAGAGATCAACCAATTTAAAAAATGTGGAGCAATGCTCATGGAGCATTACATGAAACAGGTGATAGTTCTCTCAAGAAAAATATTATAGAAAAACAATGTTTAAATGTGTAAGATAATAGAGGTCAAACTTATAGCCATGACTTTCTGCACCTTTACTGACAGTTTAAATTTTATTTAAGTATAGTAAGAAAAAAATCCTATAAAAATTAAACTGCGGTAAAACACACATTTCTCCAACGTAGCCTGCAATACAAAGAACAATTAAAGTCTGACCAATTATATAGGAAAGTATATAATCTTAAATGATTGCATTTGTCAACCATTTATTTGGTACAAATTGCTTACTGTGTACAAAGTACCATATTAGACCCACGGAGTACAGAACATGAGCCATTTCTGTAGCCCCTAATATCTCAAAGGAGATATACACATTAATAAATATTGTAATAACACACAGATGCTGCAAGTGCATGTGCATGTACATGTCACAATGATAATGTCAAGTGTATGGAGGGAGTGGGCAGATTATTTCACCTACTTTGGTGCATCACTGGAAGTTTTATGAGTAAAAGTGACACTTCAGTTGGGTCTTGAATATTTGTAAAATTTTTCCATACGACCCTTCAGAGAAGGTCCTTCTGGGAAAAGAGAACATTTTCAAACAGTATGATATGTTCTGGGTTTACATGTTAAAGGATATATAAATACTTTGATATCCCTAGAGGAAGACATACATCCAGGAGAAGGCAAGGGGGATTGAAGCTTTAGAAGAGATAAGTGGAGACAGTTGTAGATGACCTATAAATGTTGTTTTGTGAGCTTGCCTATTATCCTGCTGGAAACTTTTTTAAACAGGAAGACTTTTTTCATCATGCTTAGATTTATCTTGCGATAATCCTAGAAATTCCCACCACAGCTCACTTGCATCTGATTGTCATCAATAAACAATATCCCTCTATTTATGAATTCATTTGGCACAAACTGTGCTCTATTTGGTGTCTTAGAAGAATATATGATATGTGTGCTAAAAGCTGGGTAGCATCTCCTCACTGCCAACTTCAGCACACTAGCACTGGACAGCTCCATGTTCTCAGCCCAGGTTGTCCCTCTGAAGGGGTCTCTGTCTTTGAGGCATTTCTACCTCTTTTTTCTCTGAAGTCATGCAAACCTGCCACGAGATAATGTTCAACTAATGGGGACAGGAATCCTAGGAAACGTACTGCATCTTCACATACGTTGTAAGGACAATTTCAATGTTCATTTTACTTTCTTGAGTGAAGCCCCAGTAGGATTGAGCTTCTCCAGAAGCTCACTGCAATAAGAGTTCAATAATTTGCCCTTTATTTTTTTTGTCTTTGTGTCACTTCCCTACCCCCTCACTTTTTATTCTTTAATTACCTCTGAATAAACTACCTATGTCCAACTCCACATCTCAGGTTCTGCTTTCAGGGAGACCCAAACTAAGAAAAACACATGCTCTTTGAAAACAAGGACCATATTATGCTGCCCAGTACGTTGAATACAAAGTAACTTTAAAAACAACACAGTAGGCTGCAGTGTCAAAATCTGGAGTAAATAATATTCATTTTTTAATAAAAATAAAATGCTTTTATATCCCAAGAAAAATGTTTGTGCATGAGCTCATGTAAGGTTGCTACTGAGGAGACAGTTTGTGCTGTTACACTTAATTTAACATGCTGGGAGAGAATTACTGGGTATTCACAGCACACTCAAATCTAACTACCTCTGTGGGTAACATGTTGCTTTAAGATGTTTTTGGAAGGTACTGATGTTAAAACTTATATTAATTATAAAACTGTCCTATTCCAGTTGGTTATAGAAGTAGGCACTCCCCAAAACTGATTGTTAAGCAGACTTTTCCAATAATTGTTTAGTGTATAATGAAGTGTCTGGGGCTATGGTACACTGATAGACATTGTGAATGATTCACTAGAAGAAAATTCATTTCATAACAATTTCAAATCCAATATAATCTTTACATAAATTTAAAATTCATCAAGAAAGATGGTAACACTATTAACACTGGAAACACTGTTTCCCTGACCAGCAGCTTTTCAACTCTTCCACCTTTAATTAAAACCAACAGAATCATAGCTATTTAGAAGAAAAAAAAGGAATATTTTTATGTTCCTTTAATGTTGCACTAGTAACCATAGGAAGTGAACTGATAAAAAGTAAACCGCCATTGTCTCCTTTTATTTAATTACAATAGTATAGAATTTCCCCTCTGCTTATTCTTAAAAAAAAAAAAAAAAAGGAATAACCTAATGGGTTATTTCCTTTGTATACACTGAAGAAGATGATACCAAGGAAAGAAACATTTCTTAAAACCAAAGTATATTTTAGTTGGAAATGAGGATAAGGACCCCTGTACAAATAATTCTGCATATGATTTTATTTTTCAAGATAAATTGTACAGGTGGAAGATGACTGAAGCCTCTAAGTTCTGAGAAGTTAAGATTTGTAAAAGAAAGGCCTTTAATTAATCTCTGTTGCCATAGCAATTGAGTGTGCAGCCATAAATAGTGAAAATAAGTATGGCATTTACATTCTGTGTTTCGTAGTGGCATGTGATAATTATAAATACCATATACATATATGTATTTGAGTATTTGTGGGATTATATATCTATGTGTGTGTAACTGTAATGTTTATTTTCTCTGAAACTTTTCCTAGCCTCTAGGCAGAATTAATCAGGATGGCTCTGGTGCTCCCAACAATCCTTTGTTTTTAGCGGAACAACAACATACATCCTATTCTATTTAGGATGGTTGTGCATATAGTTATCTTCCAGCTCTAAGGTGTGAGCTCTTTCAAAGCAGGGGCTATATCTTGATGATATCAAAGTGGAGTGACACATTTTACTTAGATTCTAAAACTAGTGAGAAACCCAGATATTTGCGTGGAGCTGAAAGTACAGAATAATTTCTCAATATCCGAAACTTTTTCTTACAGCACTTGATTATTGGTAAAAATGACTAAAGAAGACAATTTAGGTGATACTAATCAACTTTACCTAACACTTCATGAAAAACAGTCTCTGTTCCCATGGGTCAAGAGAACTTCAAAATGAAGTAGAAGGTGGGACGCTTTTATAGGATAAAGAATAAGGAACAAAGAAGAGAAAAATTTTAAAATGGAACAAAGAATAGGAAGTAAGTATAGAGCCCAGAGTTGGCTTGGTATTTGGGAATTGGCTGAGTGAATATATTGTGTTTCTGTTCAAGCAGAGCATTTATAACGACATGGAAGTTATTAAAGTTTTGGTTTTCTGACATGATACTGGCTCCATCTTGGGCCCTGAAATTCATTTTAACTGATGATGATGATGACAATGATAAAAAAGAAGGAGGAGATAATGATTTACACCAGCACCACTCCCATTACTACAACTACTGCTATTACAACTTCCCCACTCCTACTATTAAATTAAATAGATGGCTTAAATTTTAGGTTTCTTTATAAAATGTTTATTTTTTAAACTTTTGCATTTTTTTTTTAATTTTTTTTTTCAACGTTTATTTATTTTTGGGACAGAGAGAGACAGAGCATGAACGGGGGAGGGGCAGAGAGAGAGGGAGACACAGAATCGGAAACAGGCTCCAGGCTCTGAGCCATCAGCCCAGAGCCCGACGCGGGGCTGGAACTCACGGACCGCGAGATCGTGACCTGGCTGAAGTCGGACGCTTAACCGACTGCGCCACCCAGGCGCCCCTAAACTTTTGCATTTTTAAATATTAAATGGATTTTCATAAGCCAAGTGAGGTGTTCATATTATGAAATACAAATAGAAATTAGATCTGACTGGACTCTATGAATTGAAATACCTCATTTCTTCTTTATTTTAGGGCCTAAATTCTCGGAGAGCTAACAGTAGGTTCAATTGCATTATTAATTTTATGTTTTGCCTTTATTTTTGGAAAGCTTATGATTGTAATTGTTTTTATACATATACTTGATTTATATTACTTGTGTAATAGGAAACTCTATAATCCTGAGAAGTGTAATAATTAGTGTCAATGTGGCATGTGAAGCAGTATCATTTACTGATAGTGTGTGTGTGCGTGTAAGATAATCTGATTTTAAATTTTATGTTAATTATTTTATGACTGAAGAGCCAAAGTGATACCAACAGTTTGTTTTCTTACTTCCAAAGAAGAGTTACAGGGTTTTATTGCATTCATTTATTCAAGTAATTAGTGATGATCTTCTCTGTTCCAGTCACCATTCTAGGAGCAAAATAATAAATAAGGCACTTTTGGAAGCTATGAAATGGTAGGTGAGGATGCCAATTTTCATAGTAGTAACTGAAACAGAAAAATTACTTATTAGGATAAGTGTTATGAAGGAATATGAAGCAGTGTAATATTCATTTTTTTAATAAATCTTAGTAGTCACAAACAGATCCAAGGGGGAAGATAGGTAAATCAACTAAGTTAAAAGAGCCAGAAAGAATGTTAAGAAGTGCAATAGGGAAACCAAGATGCTGAATAGTCTCCCAACTACAGCCTCAAGGTCAGGAGGACAAGGGTGACGATTTGGCAAATGGGAAGTGGAAGTCATTACTCAGCTTCAGTCAGTTGTTGCCTTGCCCGAATACCAGCCTAGTAATGTGAGAGCTTATGATTTTTCAAAAAAAAATGTGAAAATGTGACATTTTCTGCCCTTTAATGATTGGGAACACATTATTATTTTTTTTTTAAATATTTTTTTTTCAACATTTATTTATTTTTGGGACAGAGAGAGACAGAGCATGAACGGGGGAGGGGCAGAGAGAGAGGGAGACACAGAATTGGAAACAGGCTCCAGGCTCTGAGCCATCAGCCCAGAGCCCGACGCGGGGCTGGAACTCACGGACCGCGAGATCGTGACCTGGCTGAAGTCGGACGCTCAACCGACTGCGCCACCCAGGCGCCCCACATTATTATTTTTAATCACAGTATGAGCCAACATTTTGTGACTCATTTAAGAACATGAGTCTCTGTGGCCTCAGTAATGGATCCAAAGAAAAGTTACAGTCAGAAGAAAGAAGGATGGAGGCTGAGTTCTTCAGGCATTGAAAAGAGAGATGAGGTGATACATTGGTTAGAATAAGGTTTTGTGTATCTGTGGTTGCAGGACTGTAGATTCGTGGTGGGAAGGTATGAGTGGTATTGGTGCTGCATAAATGCACATGCAATTTGGACAGTGAGCACACTGACCACTAAGACCGGGAGTTCCTGTGACCTTCCTAGTGTAGAAGCAGTGCTATCAACAGGAAGGGTACCCATCTTGTAGTAAAGTGTTTGGGCATGGTCAAGAATGATGACTGAATCAGTTTTCAGATACTATATAGGGAGGGTAGAAGGGGCCACAAAGTTACTGCTAATAACTTTCTTGCCAATTTTGGCAAATGGAAACTTACAATTGAATTAAATTAAATTAAATTAAATTAAATTAAATTAAATTGAATTAAATTAAATTAAATTAAATTCAGAAGAGTAAGGGATGTTGCACCAAGGGTCCTGGAGAAATTCCTGCCAATAGCACATATTTTAGATAATTTGATACTTAAAACATAAATATGGTAAAGGTACTATATGATCTTAATTTTATAGATATAAAAAGTGAGCTGTTTAATTTCTCTCTAGTGTTGCAATTCTAGGATGTGTCAGTCAGACTTGAATATGAGCCCCAGACCTGATATTAATCAAGACAGCAGCACAACTTTGGGCTAAAATGGAGATGTTAGATGGTGCTCCTTGTGGACCCACACACTTTGAAGTGAGAAATTCTTTGGTAATATGCAAATACACCATTTAGTAACAACTGTCCTTAAGTAAATCTGGCTATGGCCAGATTCTTGATATTTTCAAGTCTAAAATTAGTGTAATGTCAAAATTGGGGGTGGAGGAGTGTTTAAAAGAACAACTGAAAATATATTTTGAACTGCAAAACATTAAGGAAATATTATGTATCATAGGCATTAGTGACACTTAAGTGCAACTATGAAAGTTTTTTTTAATGTTCATTTATTTTGAAAGAGAGAGAGACAGAGACAGAGACAGAGTATGTAGGAGAGGAACAGAGAGAGAGAGGGAAACAGAGAATCCCAAGCAATGTGGGGCTTGAACCCACAAACCGTGAGATCATGACCTGAGTTGAAACCAAGAATTGGATGCTGAATAAATGAGCCACCCAGGCACCCCCAGATTTTAAATAAAAGCAGTAAATTTATTTTCAGTAAATAAGGAATCAGAGCTGTTTATATCACAGATATATTTCACCGGTATGGTTAATACTGTGCACTCAAAACACTTCAGAAAGCTAGGTGCCATTAGTATTGATTAGCATTGCATACATGAGAAAAGAAAGTCTCAGATATTTTAGTTACCTACACTAACCTTGTAATGATTTAGAGCTGAGAATATGACCTGAAATCTAAACAGAAATTCAACTAATTCCAGAGTTCACTCTTCCCTTCACAACTAAGTTGTCACTTAGTTGTCACTAAGTTGTGCCATGATGGTACCTCTAAATGTATCCTAGACTCCTCAGCTATCATGCAGTGTTTTTCTACGCTAAGGGAAAACAATAGATACATTAACCCGATGCTCCTAGATTTCTTTTACAGTAACTTCACTATATATTTCAAGGCGCTAATTCTCTGACTGCCATCAAAGGCTTATTAAACCCAATATACATAAATAGTTGCATAGCCTAAACATTAGTGAAATTGAAGACCTTGGAAATGGGAAAAGAACAGTCTTCATTTCCATCATATATCCAGCAATGTCAGCATGCTTTAACAAAACTGTTCACAGAATCAGCATTTTTACTATTGAGTCAGCCTGTGACACAGTGATATTAACCATTTTACTTCAATATCTTTACAACAGAGCAATGAAGAGAATTCTCTAATACCATAGCCTTAACATAGTATTAAAAATTTCCTTTATTAATCGTAAACAAAAAATGTACTTTAGGTAAATAGGTAAGGAAATAGGTAAAGTTTTATTTGCATCCCAAACCGGGATTTTGAACAGAAGAAAGCAGATGTTAATACATTGGTTAGTTATATCTGCATGAAAACCATTGTCATTATTATTGTTGTTTTAGTTTTAGGCAAACTTGTCATCCCACTGCTGAGTCTAGACCTCCATTCCTTAATTTGCATTTGTATGATCAAGATTAAATTCAGCAGATGGTTTTGTTAATGCTAAAACAAAATATAAAATCACCTATTTTTTGATCCCAACTTCTTTTGCATTTGAGTGGAATAAAAAAAGTAGGAGAGAATTTTACACTGTAGCAAACAGGTCATCGTGGTTTGAATGTTTGCTTTGATTGTTAATACTCCCTTTCAGTTTGATTCTATTCACAACTCTCTTTAGGTACTATTATCTGCTTTTATCAACCCTATGTTATTTAGCAATTCACCCTTACTTAGGAATGTGTTTACCAGGAAACCAAACTCATCCATGCATCAATTCATTATCTAAATTGATAAAATTAACTACTGAATCTATATAATACAAATGCAAATTGGAAGGAAATACTAAAAGCATAAAGCCTGTCTCAAAAAAACATCTCCCATTTGTATGGCAATGGTTAGTTAATAATTTTCTATTGATTAAAGGAAACTTCAAAAGTATTTTTCCATGTTCATTCACTCATGTGTTGCTTAAACAATATTGAGCTCTTCCTGTTTGATATCCTTAAACATACTCCCAAAAACTGTGTGGTCTCAGTTTCTGTATCTGTTCAATAAGAGAGAAGGATAAGAAGGACACCTTGGATCTCTGCATGTGCACATGTATTGCAAAGAGATCAAAGAATATTCACATTCACCACTGAGCTAACTAAACAGGAAAACTATGTACTGAATTTCAAACCACCTATTTAAATATCCTAAAAATATATACCATATTTAACATATTTCTAGCAGTAAAATATGAAGTAAAACACATATTTTATTTATATAATGTGACCGTCTCCAAGTAGCTTCTCCTAAAAATTCACACATAAACCTTCCAGATTCCCTATCGAAGTTATCAAAATAAAAGTCTTATTTTTACATCCCCTACTTAAGAGTTAGAGCATTGTAAATAACTTGGAATATTTCTGAATATTGAATTAATGACATAATAAATGCTAACCTAATGGTTACAATTCTGAAAGCATAAAGAATTCTTCTTCAAGAATTATTTTTTTCTTACATCTGATGGGGTGGAAAGAGCCCAAGATTTAAAGCCTGAAGAAGCAAAAAAGGAATCCTGTCTGTTTCCTTGCTACTTATTTAGTAGTAGTGTGAACTTTAGACAAGCACCTGTCTCAACTTTGGTTTCCTAATCTCTTTTGTTTCCTTCATTCCTTTTTTGAGAAAGAATTTAAATACAATAAACCACATCCATTTAAAGTGCATTATTTTGATGTGATTTGAGAGATTTTATACTCCAGAAAACCTCCCCCAAAATCAAGAGTCAGAATGCTTCCATTAGTATCTCCTCATGTCTCTTTGCAAAATTCATCCCTCCTCTGAGCTCAGCTATAGGGAAACCACTGGTTTATATTTTGACATCATGGATTA
Source organism: Lynx rufus (assembly GCF_022079265.1). Classification (NCBI taxonomy): domain Eukaryota; kingdom Metazoa; phylum Chordata; class Mammalia; order Carnivora; family Felidae; genus Lynx; species Lynx rufus. Next base: position 33,527,034 of record NW_025814830.1, on the reverse strand, counting down.
GTTCATAATTCATGTAAGTGGGATGTTTTGCACTTGGCTTCTTTCACTCAGCATAAAAATTTTTAAACCCACCCATAGTTTTGGAGAGTAGTTATGGTTATCCATGTTTGCTTTTTAGTGTTGAGCAGCATGCCATTGTACAAATATACCTCATTTTGTTCATCAGTGTAACTTTTTGATGGATGTTTATGTTCTCCCCACTTGTCCCAGGTTTCTCCTGTTGTGAATGAAGTTTCTATAGACACCTACAAGTCTTTGTGTGAATATGGTTTCATTTCTCTTTGGTAAATAAATACTTAAGGTTGGAATGTCTGATGTCTATTTTTAATACTTTCAACTATCTTCCATGTTTTTAATTATTGTTAGAAATAATAAAGGAGAATGGTCTCACATGTTGCCTAACATTCTGTACAAACTGAACAAGTAATAAGTAGAATTATCATCATGAAAGTTGTTACAACACAGTGCTCAAAATTTCTAGACCAAATGCGATATCATAGAGCAAGTCACTGTAATGCCTGGATTTCAGGGGTGAATCAACTTTTTCCTTACAAAAACTTTGCAATTTGTGCTGTGTTTGCTTACATTTTCTAAGTTTTCCGGGTGAAGTCTTTATTTTAATCATGGGCCAAAGCATTTCATAGTGAGTTATTATGTTCTGTTTCTCCTGTAAAGTGTTGCCATTCCCAAAACAAGTTAAAAATGACTCTACTAAGACCAGTTCTAAATTCTCTATGATGAGCTCAAGTCTGTTGTGCTTCAGAAGCAATAATTCAGGCTGGTAAAAGAGAGGGTTAATCCTATCTATGTGAAAAGGTGTTTTACTAGGTAAAGATGCTGCCTTGCTGCTTTGGGCAGTGTTGCCAACCTCTATTTTTCTCCTTTTTAGGATGATCAGCATGAAATTCATCAGATGGTTTTGTTCAAGTTAAAAGACAAAAAAAAAAAAAATTACATTTCTCTTTTATGTCATTTTATGTGAAAAGAACAAAAATGGTAATCAGGCAGAATTCCATATCAAGGCAATCGTGTCACCTCTTCAATAAATTTTTGATTTGATGGCTCATGCCGATTTTTAATTTTTCTATGGCGAATAAATATATTAAAACTCTTTTCCAGCCAAACATGACTTTTAGCTCATAATGGGTCATAATAAATCTAACTTCCTCAATCAATCTCAGATTTTAAGAATCTAACGGGTGGCAAAATGGGAGATAGGACAGGCTTGTGAGTGAAAATGGAATCATTACTACAAAGCACCTAGAAATAAAATTAAATCTGATTACGTTGCACACAGATAGTGGTAGATCAAATGTCTAGGTTCACATGAAGAACCCCTACCATTCTAGAGCATTCTCACTGCTGAGAGCCTTTCACCATTGTGAAGTCCTTTCAAAAGCCACCTCCTCCAGCAAACCTCCCCTCACTGCTCTAAATTAGCCCTATCAACCAGCAGCTCTCACAGAATTCTGCTGTATTTTCTTCAGAGTATTTGTAAGCTTGTAACATTGTCTGTTCACTTATTTACTCTCTCTGTCCTGTATGAGACTTTGTTCACAGATGCTATTTTAAAACATACCCAGGACCTGTTTTACTGGGGTCTGGGTAAGGCAATAGATCAGGAGATAATCATGGAAAGCAGTTTGTTATGAGAATTCCCAAGAGAAGGCCACATGGAAATGCACCAGGGTGGGTCAGGAGGCAGAAGGAGCAATTGGCAAAGCACAGGCAAGAGCCGTGATTGTGTTTTTTTGTGGGAAGGAAGGGGTGAGGCAGGGTAATCAGCTAAGCACATTTAAGGATTGTATAGGGCTTCTTGTTTGTTTTTTCCTACAGTGAAATTTATTTAGTAAGAAATACCATTTTGGAGTTTAAAGTGCACAGAGATCCTTTTGAAATATTATACTTTGTTTCCCTAGCTCCTAGCACACTATAGGCATTCAATAAATATTTGTGGAATGTCAAATGAATGAAGCCTAGAATTACTATGACTGGGGCTTTCAGTAAAAGATATGGTCCATTTGCATAGGCCATTTTCTCCAGAAAGTTAGGTGACGGTCTTGACTGAACTCTTTATTTCTAAGTGCAAAATATCTCTAAAGGAGATTCAGTACCCATTTAGAAATGCATAACCACCTCCTTTGAACTCTGTCACTTGAAATTGCTTCCCTCCTCTCAACACTTACAGTCCTTCTCGAAGCTCATTTTAAATTCAGTGGCAGAGAAATAAAATAGGGTTTAACATTCTTGCAGAACTAAGCTTTTTGTGCCCACTGTAGGGCTCAGTTTTTTTTTTCCCCTTCATTTCTTTCTTTTTAAAATTTTATTTGGTTTGTTTGTTTTGTTTTTGGCAAGACCAGACTTTTATCCGCTGCATGCATGCACAAGATCTTGCTGCCTTTCAATCAAGCATATAAATTAGCCACAAGCCTTTGGATGAAGATACAAAGAAATAATGGCATCACAGTATAATCTCAGCACAAAAGATGCAGAGGCTGATTGTGCTTTCATGCGTCTAATCCCCATCTCCCCCACAAGTTCTTAAGTGGTATTAAGGAAAGAACTGTGACTTCCATTCTCTGGACTCCCAATGAGCCCTATTCAGTCCTCTGCCATGGCATTTACTGTGTTTAATATGATTGACGTATTTGCATATCTGTTCCTCCACTATCCTATGAGGTCCTCCAGAAATCTTAGTCACCATATTATTTAGCAAATGATAGGTATTCAGTAAATGGCATCTCAAGGTAAAGGAGCACACAGTATTGTGTAGTAAAAGTCCTAGATGAAGTAATTGCATGCCACATCAAACTCATCGTGAAAAAAGCTAATTTCAACCAACCCCTAAGGTTTGGCTGATTAAGATTGGGACCTATCTCAAAAGATTCTTTCTCCTTCAGTATTTCTAATATTTAGGAGCCAGTGGAAGAAAAAAAATGCAAATTAGTTTTAGGGAAAAAACATATTAATTTTTTTTCAACAAAATGTTGTAAAAAGAAAACTGTTTCATTTAACTTTTGTCCACTGTAATACCAGGGTGGTATTTTTGTCCAATGTAATACCACGGTGGTAGTTTAGATAAGAGGACAAGTTACATCAGCAGACATAAATTCTCTGTCAAAAACAAAAACAAATTTTTTTCTCTTTCTTTTTCTTGTTCTTGTTCTTGTTCTTGTTCTTCTTCTTGTTCTTCTTCTTCTTCTTCTTCTTCTTCTTCTTCTCTTCCTCCTCCTCCCCCTCCTTCTGCCACATCCTACTCTTCTTTCTTCTTTCCCCACTTCTTCTTCCTTCATTTCTTTCCTTCTTCTTTCTTCTCTCTTAATTGACTGTTTTTGTTTACGGTATTAGGTAAATACTATCTACTTGGCTTTATAATTGGAAATATAGTCTCATAAAAACTGCCAAAAGACAGAGCCCATGAAGAGAACTGGGAAGGAATTTTCAACATTTTAGAAGTTAGGCAGGATGAGAGACAAAGACAAAGACAGAGAAAGATCCGAAATGGTGAGGTCCCAGGTTACACCAAGTAGAAGTGACTTGGAAAATACCAAGGTAAAGGAAGATCATTCTTTTTTATGTAATGATAACTGGATTGGTATAACAGCACTACAAAGTGATATTATGTAAATGTTGCATTTTGTAACTTCTGTGATCAGAGAACAAGATTAGACTATTGCCTTTTCAAAAAAACAAAAACAGTAACAAACAAAAACCAATTTTTCCCCATCAAAGCCTTCATTAATGAAATGCTGTATGTAAATTGGATTTGCCAAGGATGGAAACCTCAGACAATAAAGTATTTGTAACACCATTTCCTGCTTCTTTCCTGTGACTTTGAAAGCTTGTCAGGTTAAGCATGGATTGTAGTAGTTCATTACTCCCTACTTGTTACCACACTCACTGGTTGCCATTGTAAGAGGGTATAAATCCCAATTTCAAAGTTTAATCTTCAAATAATCATTTATCAGGACTCTAACACTGGTTCTCAGATCAAACACATTCATCCATTGAATATGACCAATTTAGAAGATAAAAACAGGCCTTCTTGATATTGGATATGAGTTTATACCATCAGATCTATACATTTCTAATAATTTAATAGCTTTCAATGATTCTTGAAAATAATCCATAGGGAACATCACCAAATACAAATGCAATTATAACTCTCAGTTCATGTTTGGTTGCCATACTTGGATATGATCACTTCTCATTTACCAGAGATAAAAAGAACAAATATTTCCATTGATCATAACATCTTCATGCTGGACCTTATTTATTCAGATAGAATTTTGATAGAATTTTACCATGTTCATGTAAACATGAGGGACAGAAAGATCAATAACCCACAGGCAGCAACTTAGAAAAAGACATGTTTTGTCTAGTTGGAAAAAAAAAATGTTCAGATGCCCAACTCTTCATTCTGCCTGAAATTACAGTTAAGAACCATAAAAGAGATATTAATGATGTGTTCTGTAAAGAAGATGTCATTGTTTAAAACTCAAAAAGCTTCACAGGGGAGCCATCACTTTACCTGGGTCTTAAAATACTTGTAGAATTATGATAAAACCTAACAGGGATGGATACTAGGGGTGAAAATAGCTTGAACAAAGGCAGGACAACAGAAGTGCATACATGCAGACAAATACATTCAAAACAAATTGTATTAGACGGTTCAGCTAAGAATCTGTTATTGAAATGGTGTTTTTTTAAATCTTATCACATGTGATAGAGTGTTAACTTGCTATTATTATCTACAATACTTATTACTTCTAAATTACAGAATAGATTCGCAGGGAATTTGTTTCTTTTTGGAGAATTAACTAAAAACAATGCTTATTTTTATTGTTTTAATAACTAGAAAATGGGTATGAAAACTCATACCCATTTTGGTGGGGTGGTTGACGAGTAGAAAGCCAGACTCTCATGACAAATATGGTATTGGTGACTGTGGTTAACTACTCTCCCAATTAATGGCAGTGAAAGAAGTTTTAAGGACTGGCCCAGCTTCATTAAGGGCCTGATTGGACTCAGGGTATAATCTTTCTCCTCAGCAGTGATAAGTTCAGGAAAAAGAATGTGAACAAATCAATGCAAAAGAAATTGGAGATATGGTTTGCTGACCTGTTCTGGAAGAATTCTTGCTCCCTAAATGAAGTCCCAGGAAGCTGCCTTTTTCAACTGTAGCAGAGAATGCTGTAGGCTCAGCTACTACCAACCACCATGTTTTGGGCTCATATTGCAACCAACAACACTTTAGCCTTGAGTCACCATTTTGGAGTTCAAAGAAGAGGAAACAAATTGCAGGCTCAATCGTAAATAGAGCTGTTAAATGAACCTACTTAAACTTGCCATATCTTATGCCTTCAAGTTATGTGAGCAACTGTTTTAGGTCAGCATTCCTTTATTGATACCGCCAATAAGATTGGAGCTTTCCATTTCTCCAAGTGAAATCATTCTTATTGGAAGAGTCACAAAGATAACAACATCAACATACTTAAAATATAAAACAAACAAGGAGACAAAAACCCTGACTATAAAAATGAAGGAGAGGATACATGAATGCCAATGTTGTGGTTGATTCCAGGGAAGGTGAGACAAAAATGGAACTTGTTTCTGCCAGAGGCACATGGTTGAGAGCTTCACTTTTACCGATACTGTGTTAACGTTTAGCTTTATCTTTTTCCACATAGTTTTATCTAAATAATTATAATATTTTACACCTAGGTGTTGGACACATGGATTGAGAGTTATTTTATCATTATATATGATCAAATATGGTAGTGATAAGTCACATGTGGCTAATATGTATATAAAATGTGACTAATCCAAAGTAAGGTAAGTTAAAAGTGTAAAATACACACTGAATTTCAAAGACTTAGTACAAAATACTTCCATAAATATAAAATATCCCAATAACTGCACAATGATTACATGCCAAAATTACATTTTTAATATACTGGACTCAATAAAATATTGTATTGAAATAATTTCACATGATTCTTTTTTACTTTTTTAAAATGTGACTATTAGAAAATTTGAAATCATATGTGTGACACGCATAATATTTCTACTGGTCATCACTGCTATAGATTTTTTTTAATTTGAAACATTTAATACTGGCATTTAAAATAAAAAGTCTGTGTCATACTGAGAATTTTCTTCTACATACAAGATATTTTACTGTAAAAGTTATTAATAAAGAAAACTCCAGTAATTTCTGCATAATTATTAAACTTTATCCATCTTTTCTCCCCCAAGGTGTGGAGTAACTATATTCTAGAGACTTAGGATGATAAATAACACATTTTCCACCTATTATATTTTTCTGCTTCAAAGATATAGAATGAAGACAAAATAGTGGCAATAGCATATTTTTTTTAACATGTTCATGTAATAGAAATCTGCTCATTAACTGGGTTTTTAATTACTTTCATTAAAAGATCTCCTTGACTTCCCCTGACCTTCTTGATACTCATTACTAACTGTTTAGAAGGCTGAAGACTAAGAGTTTTAACTTCAGGGCCAAATCATCCATGAGATAGCTAATAATTCCAGGAAATTACAATGGCTATAATAATATGGGCTAAGATATTTTTATAATACTTCTTAAAAATTGTGTTTATATTAATTTTTATGACTATCAGAATCATACAACAATACATTTTTCTTATTCTCTCAAGCTCTCAAATCTTAACTGAAAATCTTTAATTTTTAATTTAATTAAAATATTCTTTCTCAATCGTAAGTATAATATTTGTTAAAAATGACACACTGAATATGTAAGGAATACGAAAACAAAGTCCATAAGCTCATCATTGTAACACAATAATTATAATTTTGTAATATTACTTTTTAAATGTATACATAGATCTAGATTGTCTTAAATTTAGTATTATATACTCATGAATTATTATAGAGTTCATTAATATTAGTATAAAAACATTAAATACTCTTAAATACTCCTTTAGAGTCTTTCATTTTAATAGATGAACAATGATATCATAAATTAAAATTATTTATACACACACAAATATATGGTCCAAACTGAGGTTATTTTATTCCAGTAATTGTGAGAGAAGCCCAAAGTTCTTTTATATCTATAATGAGAAGCTACAACTAACTTTGGGCCTATTTTTGCCAAGCAAATAGTAATTTAGGCGTATTTTATTTAGTATTCACAAAAAATATGCAGTACAGCTAGATACATCTACATTGTTGAACTTGAGTAGGCAAAACAGTGAAATTACTAAATCACCAAGTACCCAATAGCTTACCAAAATTTGCCTATTCTTTCTTTAATTGGCTTATAGAAGCAGAAAATTTTAATGTGAGATGTGGTAATTTGTTACCGCTTTCAACTGTACCTGGATTTTTTTAAGGGATATTTTTGACGGTTTTTTTCTGTGTTATTATTACCTCTGAATATTTCAACAAAGTTATATATATGTATATATAATATTTTTAAATTTTATATACTTTTTTTATTTTTTAGGGAGATTGAGAGCATGAGTAGGGGAGAGGCGCAGAGAGAGAGACACACACACAAAGAGAGAGACAGAGAAAACCTCAAGCAAGCTCCATGTTCAGGGAAGAGCTGGATGCAGGGCTCAATCCCATGTCCCTGGGATCATGACCTGAGCAGAAATCAAGAGTTGAACGCTAACCAAGTCACCCAGGTGCCTCTAAATTTTACATACATTTTATATATTTATATGGACAGGATATACACTATAAACATGGATATATACTATATGATGGATATATAATATCATATTTTATGTATTTATATACTGTATATGTATATACTTAATATAAATATATAAATATATATATTACACATACAGCATAGTATACATGCCCTGCAAAAATTATATACATATATATATATTTTTTTTTCTGATCTTATAGTATGGCCAGTCAAGTACAGTATATTGGATAGCAGAGAACTAAAAAATTCATTGGGCCCATATCCAGGCTCTACCTCAGACTTTGAGATTTAATTAAACTAACTCTCAGATTCCCTACTGGGAAAAGGAGATATTATTCTTAATTGCCAAATGGTGTGAAAATTAGAGATGGAAAATATGAAATGTCTACATTACCTGTTACAAATGAGATATTTACCTAATGCTGGGACTAGATTTTTTGTTACCAGAGGACTATTGTTGAATTATTGGGGAAATTTTTCCATGCATATTTCTTCACAAAATAGAGAACGCAATATTATTTGTTTCTCATAGGCCCAAATGTGAATCAAAATATTTCTTTTCTAGCTCCTTTAGTTTCAATTTTTTTAACGTTTATTTATTTTTGAGAGAGAGAGAGGAAGAATGTGAGCTGGGGAAGGGCAGAGAGAGAGGGAGACAGAATCCGAAGCAGACTCCAGGCTCTGAGCTGTCAGCACAGAACCCGATGCAGGACTTGAACTCACAGACTGTGAGATCATGACCTGAGCCGAAGTCAGACGCTTAACCAATTGAGCCACCCAGGCACCCCTCCTTTAATTTCATTTCAATTCATAGAGTAAACATTGGATGGGTTCCAGAAGTACTCATGATTTTGTCTATGTATTATCTATCTGTCCGTCTATCTCTAGCACTTTCCCTTTTCCTTAGAATTCTAGGGTTTGTTTGATTTTTGTTTGTTTCTTCACCATTTATGAGAAAGATGAATTTGGAACTTTATTCTTCAGAAAAACATTAGATCCATTATAGTTCCATTATAGTTCTGATATATTAGCATACTGAAAAACAGAACAAGAAAGGTTTTTTTTCAAGGATTCACTTATACTTAAAAAATGGACAAAAATATCTTATGAGAAAATTCAAGGATCCTAAAATAAGAAAAATGGGAAGCTTTTCTTGTATCAGAAGTTAGCCTAATCTGAATTGGCACAACATTCATTTTATTTAACTTGTTGAATACCATTCAAATATGCAGACAAGCTATTATTTGGCCAAATACATTATTTGACAAGCTAATATGCAATATCCTTTTATCACAAAACTTACTGAGTACCATTTTTAACACATATTTAAGGGCTAGCTATGTGTTAGAAGCCATGATGTGTTCTGGATAAATTTGTTTGATGAGACATTTCCTACCAAATGGCATTTGTAGTCTTCATGGGGAGAAACAATTAGTCTAGTGTAGTAGTAAGGAGAAATAAATGCTATAAATAAGAGTTAGTGAAGACCATTATGAACATAGAAAATGGACATGTAATCCAGTCTTAAGCAATCAATGAAGACACTCAAGGACTATCCATCTAAGTCAAGTGTTGCATGATAAGGCTTGACCTCCAAGTGAGTGGAGAGTGAGAAGCAGGGCATTTACATAAAAGAAGTCACAAATATAAGGACCCAAAAGAAAGAAAGTATGGTACTCTAGTAAAATGAAAAGGTGTTTAAAAATATGGCATCATAGAATTTGACAGAAAGAATGTTAAGCAACAAGGCAGAGAAAGAAAAAGACCAGAAGGGAGAAGAAACTGTGTACATTTAAGTCTTATTAAGAGCCTTTCCTCAAGCCAGTGCTATACAAGGTACAGGATCCAAAATGGAGTAAAGTATGAAAAGCATCTAATGTACTTAATCTACCATGTTGATTATGACATGGAAAAAACTGCAAAAAAGAGGTGACAGATGAAACACATGGTTAAAAGGACTGGGTGCAATTTTAGTGAAATTCCACTGAAGATGCCAATGAAACAAGCAAGTGACAGAAAGATATGAAGAAAGTAATTTTTAAAATGATAAAGTCAATAGAATTGCTCAGAACTCCTGCCTGATTAGATGTTTCCTTCTCTGATAAGTCAAGTTTGACACTCAAAATTCATGAGCTAAGTGGTTTGGCCAATTAACTAGGTGAACGATGATACCACTAGTATAATAGCAGAACTACAGGGACAAATAGAGGTGGGGGTACTGAGTCAAAAAAAAAAAACTGAGTTCAAATAGCTGGTTAGGGGCAGACATAAGACTACTTCCATCCACTTGTCACTGAAGAGAATGCAGAGATCTAGAAGCAAGTCCTTATCCAGGAAACCTTCTCAGCAAGCATTTATAATCTTTCAAAATGTGTTTCATAGCTACGAATAAATAGAGAATGCTAGGAAATGCATAATGCATTTGAGTTAGGAATAATTTAGCATTATCACCTTGAATGATCTATTTTTACAACTATCAAAGCATTATATCAGAGGCCAACAAAGCACAGTATATAATGATTACCTAGAAAATCAGAAACACACACAAACATACACACGCACATACACACACAGTGGATTTTGGTTCTGATGCCCCCCGTATACTACTGGATAGCAGGTGTTCAATCAAAATTGTTAATGTACTTTCAGTGGGTCTCATATCCTTTAAAAGCAGGTAATTAGAATTATTCACAGATAGTTTGAAACCATGAATAATTCATTTCCTTCACATCAATAAAATAATTATTGAATATTTTTGTTCTTTGCTTTCTATTTCAATAAAATTGCTCATGTTGTGGCACTGTCATAGGAGTAAACTTTTAAAATATGTCAAATTAACATGATCCCTACAGGATATAAAATGTTCAGCAGACTGAGAACTTACCAGAAGTTCCATTTACTTTTTATAAAGCATTTCAGGGTTACATATTTTAAAAATATTCTATACCAATACATATCCTGAATGCAATGCATTGTCAGTTCTAACTAGGTATTTTGAGTCCTAACTAAACCTTTCTTATACAGCCCTTCAAAAACATGGCATGCATATATATTGATATAGATGTTGTAAAATATATTCATATAGTAACTAAAAAACACAGTACTGTACAGTATTATTGTTTTTATTTATTTGGGAAAACTTGAGATATTTTCATTTTAATAGGTTAAAAACAATCAATGATTATAAAAAAGACTTTATAGACTTTAAAACTATTAAAATTTTTATTTTACTGAGAAAAAATAATTCTATTTAATTGGATAATAATAAGGTTTTAGAATGCTACAAAATAAAGCATACCAGATGGCTGATTTCTGAATTTTCATACTAAAATACTTATTTTGTTTAATAATCTGAGGAGATATACCAACAATGAATTAAAGCACTTATATGAAAATTAACTTTAAAATGTGTGCAAAAACCTTATAACCAAAAGTTGGCATTTCTTATATATCTATGATAATGATATGTCACCCTCATTTAGCAGGGGTTTGATATTACATTTTATTAAAGGGAATTCTTTATCCACATAAGGCAATAAACAAACATTATATTCTGAAAATAAAAATCTTAGATAATTTTTTGTCTGTATAGATATGTTGTGAATGATTTCTATGAACTACAAAACAAAGCAAAATGAAATCTCCTAAAAATTCTCTTACTTTTTTACCAGGTGCTTTTTCTCTCCTCTTGTGCTCGCTCTCTCTCTCTCTCTCTCTCTCTCTCTCTCTCTCACACACACACACACACACACACAAATACATGTGTATACTATTCATTTATGTGTGTGTACATATGCATACAGAGGGTATATACACACAAGCAAACATACATACAGTGTGTGTACTGCAATGTGGAAATTTTAGGCTATAGTCTTTTGAGAACACCAGTTATAAAATGCCTAAATATACAAATAAACAATTGAAAATTTTGGTAAACACTGAGTAGAAACACAGAGTACTATTAGGAAAATGCAGAATAAATGTACCTAGAAAGAACACTCTAGTAAAGTGGTCCCAGGCAACGAAGTTAACTCTAAACCAAGAAGGACAATCTTTAATGTACCAACTGAGCATTACTGCTCATTTCCAATTCATGTATGTGTACTAATTCAAGCAGTGTGCAGATTCAGCATTTGGAAATTCTTAGAAGTAAAACTGATTTTAATAGAGATGCTGATAGCATAAAACATCACACACGACCAAAGTATGTGGTTCTTCATGTGTTTTCAGTTTTGATGGGGAGCAAAGAAATCAGAATTTGTTAGGCAGGATAAATATTCATAAGGCTAAATATTTTCCATTTACAAAGGCTATTTGTCTTCTATGGTTTATATAAGCAGTTTAGGTGTTAACTCTCTAATCATATAAAATAAATTACAGGTGGATTTTATACACTAATTTTTGAAGGTATAGGGTTAGAGATTTGGGGGAAACTGATGATTTGCATTCTAACCCCTTTCTGGAATTAATTTACTTGCCTGGAATGTCTATTTTCACACTTTCACTCCAAATGTATTTCACACAGCCATTAATATTTCAAAGTGAAGATTTGTTTTTTTCTTGCCAATAAGTTAATTTGCTCACAGTAGCATTCTCTGAGCGAAGGTCAGCTAAGTTCTCTTTATCATTCTCCAATATGACATACCTGTTGTGCTCCACTGGTCAGTCTGAGATACTTGCTTCCTATTCATTGCTTGTATTTTTCCAACTGAAAACTACTTGAAAAGTCTATCGGCCCATTTCTTTTTGACCATCTTTAAAACTTATTGGTAAAGCCTGTTTTCTTTTACTATACTGATGTCCTCAGGTAAGAAATTCTCTGGGACTTCAAGGAAATGGGACAATAGAGAAGAAAAATGAATGAGGACTTAGGCCAGGATTAGGAGAGTGTGGGTGTGGATCAAACAAAATGGACCAAGTTTAGAGAACAGTTGTTCAATGTGAGTTGAACAAATAGAGACGTTCTGACCAATAGCCACTATAAAATTAGACTTATAGCACCTGGTAATCAATCCCAAGTGGTTCCAGTAAATGATTCTAAATGGGGGTGGCAGCTTTTATTTTTCAAAAATGGCTACAAAGCTATTAGTAATCCCACGTGCTTCTACAGAACCTTCCCATGCCCATTAAGAAGTGAAATCTGTGTTCTTTCCTCTAGAACTTGGGTGTATGTCTGTTACTGCCTCAAAGAGCAGGGTATCATGAAAATAAGTGACACCATGTTACAGCTTAGGTAGGTTATAAAAGGGGACATTGCTTCTACCTGTCTCTCTCTCTGATGAGCTCATCTTTGTAATCCAGTCACCATTATGAAAAATCACAGAGTTCATGAAGAAGCTCCATGAAGTTATACAGGATGAGAGACTCAGCTAAGTTCCCAGCCAGCAATCAGCATGAATTGTTAGACATATAGGTGAATAAGGCTTCAGATGATTCCAACCTATAGGCATAAAGTTACCTTCACCCACCCAGGCTTTGATCTTCTGGTTGAGATCCCAAATTTAGGTAAACAGAATCAAATCATCTCTACTATGCCCCACTCAAATTCCAGACCTACAAAATCCAGGAGTGTAACAAATGGTTGACCTGTACCAATATGTTTTGGGGTAATTTGTTATGAAGAAGTAGAAATTCGGAGTAAAGGGAAAGAGGGGATAAACTTTTCTAATATGGTGGCGGTGAATTACAAATATTTTATGAAGTCAGGCCAGTATATCTTGATAGTTTCCACCATGCTATGGAGTGAATTTATCTTGGCCAGAATTGAAGTGCTATTAATACTGTGGACTAGTAAGATATTTATTTGGAATGTTAGTCTTGAGTACACGTGAGGATGTCCCTCTTAGCTCTTTGGGGCCATGTAGCTTAGCAAAAGTTAACCACAGCTTTCCATAGTGAAAACATATAAATATTCATGAGTCCATACTAATACACCTAATACAAACAAAAGATTTAATAAATAAATGAGGAAGAGGAGACAAATCATCCATGCAGAAGTTTTCCAAATAATGTTTACATATTCAACCCTCAAGTAGATGAAGCTTAACTTCCCACCTCTTAAGTATGGGTGGCACATAGTGACTTCCTTCTAAATTTTTTAAATGTGTTTATTTATTTTTGAGACGAGACAGAGTGCAATGGGGGAGGGGTAGAGAGAGAGAGAGGGTGACACAGCATCCAAAGCAGGCTCCAGGCTCTCAGGTGTCAGCAACAGAGCCCGGCATAGGTCTTGAACTCACAAACCCTGAGATCATGACCTGAGCTGAAGTCAGACACTTAGCCAATTGTGCCACCCTGACTTCATTCTAAAAAGTACTATATGGAAGGGGGAGAAAAAGAGTACCTTGACAGAAGAGAAACCCTAGCCAGATAATCAATGTTAACATCAATAGCGGTAAGCCATGTTAACAGCATGTACCACTGATATGAAAACAAACGCACTTAATTTTCAATGTCTTCCTCCCCAAAACCCCTAATTCCAGTCTAATTATGAGAAAGACCATCAGACAAACCCATATTGAAGGACATTTTACAAAATACCTAACCAGCACTCCTCAACACCATTTACATTATCAAAAATAAAAACTGAGAAATTGTCAGAGCTTAGTAACTGAAGAGATATAGTAACTATCATGTGGTAACTTGGATGGGAATCCTGGAACAGAAAAAGGACATCAGGTAAAAACCAGGGAAATGTTAACCAAGCAGGGATTTTAATTAACAATAACATATTGATACTGGTTCATTAGCAGTGACAACTATACCATACCATTTTAAGATAATAAGAGAAACTGGTAGAGGGTGTATGGGAACTCTACATTACCTTTGCAACTTTTGTATGGATTTAAAACCATTCTAAATTTTTTTAAAGCTTACTTAAAAAAAAATCCCAGAGTTTTCATAGTAAAAGCATTAAAGCTATTGTTTATCTCTCAGGTCATTCTGCGACCTGGAAACAGGAATTAACTCTTGGTCCCGTATTACCTCCATACCCTCAGCCTGGGAGAAGGGGCAGGAGCCAGGTACCCACTGGGGCTTCAAGTGACAGTGGAGTTTTCAATGAGAAACTATCTCTGGAGGGCAAGGAAGTGCTGGAAGCATAAATTAAGCATGCTCCCTATACACACAGCTTTACATCTTTCTTTGGTAGAGACAAACTTTAATAAAATAAGCACAGAAATAGAAGTATGTTTCTAAAATTATTAGATGGATATGTTGCTCTGAGATACATTACAGAGTAAGTTTACTTTGTTACTAAAGACACCTCTGAGATAGAGATGAGTGTAATCTGAAGACAGAGTAGAGATTAACTTAATGAAGTCAAGTGGGGTATGAGATGGGACTCATGCCAGGAGATGATCTAGCTTGTGCGAGGACACTGTGGCAAGAAACAGCATAAAAGGGATTGTAAACTGGAAAACAGAATGACAGGAAGTCTGCAGCAAGATGTGTCTAAGCAGGGCATCTGGGCAGGACCAGTCAAGTTGGAAGGGTCTTCTGTTTGGGAGGTAAGCCATCTCCCAAACACTCAGTGTCAAGTGGCTGAGGGAGTATTTAAAGGCAGATTTGATGCCAAAATTTGAGCTTTTTCTAACAAACCACCTTGCCTCTCTACTAACGTCATCATCTGAAAAGGCTGCCATTGTTCTGTTTAAAAGGAGTTTAATTAGTAAGTACCAATATTAAACTGAATAATTAAAAAAAGAAAAAAATCTTTTGGAGGTAAGAGTAAATTACTAAAATTGCCTTTTATTGACACAGGAAAACACCAGGGTCACTTCTCTCACTATGTGCCTGTGGCCCATCTGCTGAATGAGAGAGTCCCTCTCTGGGTTTCACAGGCTGAAAAGTGACATTTGCATGAATTCAGACTTTTTCAGGCAGAGCCTGACAGATGCAAACTGGCTTTGTGTGATTGCCGGGGAGCTCCGTGAGGAGGGTGACTGATGGGAATGAGCTGCTGAGAATAATCAGAGCAGAAGGAGGGTTAGCAAAGGGCTGAACAAGCTCAGCAAAGCTCAGGTCATTGCCTCTGAGAGTTGAAACCTCTAAAGAAAGGAGTTTCGCATATTGATTTCCTCATTCTTCTGCCTAGTGGCCCGGATTGCTAATTATGGGTTGCTGTCCTAGTCTCAGGCATGACATAAGCTCAAGATCCAAATAGCAAATCTGCCCTTACTCCATCCACCACGCAAGCACACACACACATATGCACACGTGCACACATGCACGCGCACACACGTGCACATGCACAGATATACACACAAGGTGTCAAATCTGAAAACAGATTTTGTTTATTTCTATATGCTTTGACTTGTTTTTATTTACTTCTAAGATTTTATAAGTACATTTTAGAATCTTTCGCAAATACAATTTTATCAGAGTCTCTGTCTGCAGGTAACCACTGTACTCAATTTGCTGTCCATCATTCCCAAGCATGTACAAACATTACTGGTATTTTGATTGTTTTTAACTTAATATAGTACTGTGCATAGCATTAGACTACTTTTTATAGATAGCATTATATGCGGTCATTACCCATGTTGATGTTTTATTCATTTTTATTGTTTAATAATATTTCTAAATATACAACGATTTAATTATAAACTTCTGTTGGTGATCACCGAAGTTTCACATCTTTTATTTCTACCATTTTTTTTTCTAAAATTCAACCTTTATGATATTACTGTTGCCACAGGAGCTACATTCATTTAGTGTTGGCACAGATATCATTTTTCCAGCCCTTCACTGTAATCTTCTTGTGTATAGTATAGTATTGCAATATAGTGACTCTTATCAACACAAAACATTTGGATATTTAAAAAAAACATTCAGATCATTTCTGGCTCTAATTAGTGATATATTCTAATTCTGTTCATAATTGCTTTCATATTTGGACTTAACATACATAACCCTGGAAACTGTTATTATTCTTTGCCTTTTTTACTCCTACATATTTTATGTTGATTTAAAACTTCAGCATTTTTCTCTTTTCCTTCTATAGATTCTAAAAATAAATATTTGAATTTCTATCCTTTAGGATACAGGAGGGCTGATGCATAGGGGCACTTGCACCCCAATGTTTATAGGGGCACTTTCAACAATAGCCAAATTATGGAAAGAGCCTCAATGTCCATCAACCGATGAATGGATAAAGAAGTTGTGGTTTATATATACAATGGAATACCACTTGGCAATGAGAAAGAATGAAATAGGGCCTTTTGTAGCAACATGGATGGAACTGGAGGGTATTATGCCAAGTGAAATAAGTCATACAGAGAAAGACAGATACCATATGTTTTCACTCTTATGTGGATCCTGAGAAACGTCACAGAAGACCATGGGGGAGGGGGAGGGAAAAAAAAAGTTAGAGAGGGAGAGAGCCAAACCATAAGAGACTCTTAAAAACTGAGAATAAACTGAGCGTTGATGGGGAGTGGGAGGGAGCCGTGGGTGGGTGATAGGCATTGAGGAGCGCACCTATTGGGATAAGCACTGGGTGTTGTATGGAAACCAATTTGACAATAAACTTCCTATTAAAAAAATGAATTTCTATCCTTTAGAGAAAAACTTATATTTAAAAAAATACCCTTATTTAGAAATCTTTCCCACAAACCGAGCCATTTCTATGCTGAGCAAGACAAAACACATACGCAGCATGTTTTCAGCACTAGGAAATCTCTGACTTGTGACTATTATCCAGATGTCTAGTTTAGCCTTTTCTTGAATATAAGAAACATTAGTCTATTTAGTTCTGCTCAGCTTTTTCAGAACTTCTCTGACTTCCATCCAGATTCCCTTTATTCCTGTTCAAGTGCATCATTTAATACTCTCTCAGTGTGGATTTCTGGATGGATATCTTAATCTTAACTCTAAAAATTCATTTACCTTTCAAAATGAAAAGGCAAAGTAAACTAGCTAATCTGTGTCTTATTTTTCCCCAGTTCTCAAGATATTGCTCTGATATCTTCTGGCATTTATTATTATTTAGGAGAAGTTTGTTGTCAGTCTACTTAACTCTATAGTAATCTACCCCTCTATAGATTTTAAGATAGAACTTGAGTAACCTGTACTTTCACTAGAACGTGTCTGGGCTGTGATTTATTCTTATTTATGCTGCACTGCATTTAGTTAGCCCCTTTAACCTAAGAATCAATGCCTTTTTTCAACTGTGGAAACACAAACTTAAATCTCCTCTTAAATGTTGTTTCTACACCTTTCCCTCCATTTTTCTCTTTCTGAAACACCTGCCAGATAGACTTGGAATTTATAATCTATTCTTCGTCACTCCAAACTTCTCATTTATTTTTTTAAATATTGTTTGCCTCTTTAAGTTGAGTTCTGGATGAATTCTTCACTACTCCATTTAAAATCAGTAATTTTGTCGTTAACTATTCAGCTCAGAATTACTGATTACACATGTACATTACAATTAATTAAACATTATATATATATATACACACACTGTATATAATACATATTCAGTAATGTCTAAGAATTCTAATGAATATTCTCTGCCCACCCTCTAACTTCTAACACTTCCAGTTTCTTTTCTGCTTTTTACTTCATTTAAAACATTCAATTCTTTTATGGGTAAGGTCTCTCCATTCCTCTGCTTGAACTAATTGTACTCATCTTTTTCTGAGTCTCTAGCAGACTACCAAACCTATAATAAGGTTTTAAAAAATACTGTTCTCCAAATTTTAACAATCATCTCTACGTATAGAATATTTTTAATAAAGGTAGAAGGCCTTCCATTAACAAACTCATTCATTGAATATTCTCATTTTCATCTGTTTATTTTTATAACCATCTGTAACCTATTACACCAAGTGTCTATCCATACTAGTTGAGACAGATGACAGCAATACATCTTTAATTTACTTGTTCTTTCTACTGAGATCTCCCACTTCATAGCTACATAACTGTGACTAATCTACCTAATGTTTCTCAACCTCAGTATCTTTATTAATGTTATGGAAATAGAAATACCTTCTTCATACATCATGTGAGAAATATTAAATGTTTTTTTAAAATGTGCCTACCACAAGACAAACCCATATAATGTTCGTTCTTTACTTTTCTATTCTCACCATATTCCTTTTACTTAGGATTTATATTCAGCGCCAAGGAGGAAGTTATGGAGATGTCAGACTATTGACCTAAATCATTAACATTTCAATATATTTAACAGAATGTGCGAGATTGCTGCCAAATTCTATTATTTTTATAATTCTCAGGTTATCATTCTAGAAACATAGAGACCGAAATCTTTGTATGTACTTTATGTAAATGAGGCTTCCAAGGAAGCTATTCCTTACAGCAACATTTGTGGGGGCAGGGAGGGAGTCTAATTTTAATACATTGTTTAAATACCCTGCTGAAATTTGCAAACATGTAAGATAAGGCCCAACATTCATTCAATAATTCACTCAGCAAATATTTCTTGGGCACCTTCTATGTGCCAAGCATTTCTTTAGATGTTTGAAATACAGAAGTAAACAAAGCCATTTGTTATCATAAATATAAAAGCCACTTATTCACCTCCTAATTGCCATCACGTAGTCTCCTGCAGAAGGAAATCTCCAGGGTTTTTTGTGGAAACAAGCACAATGTTAAATAGTGTTTTTCACTTGCTAAATCAGATAATACACATTTAGGCAACATCAGTAAGAGCATATGGTCTGTCTAAAGGCAAACTTCATCTCCTCACAATCTCCCTGGCCATATCACATGCAAAATAGCAAGTTACTGGCTCTATATTTAGTCATATTTTAAAACAAACTAGGGCATCCTTAGGGTAATAAGTGTTTTGATAGCCATGGGCTCTAAGAATATTTCATGGAATGAGCTAAATTTAACCTGGATAAAAGTGGACTTAGCTGTCATGTGAAAGCAGTTTTCAAAATTTTGAAGATATGGTAAAAGAAGGATTAGAAATAATCTATATGCTTCTGGAGAGCATGATTAAAATAACATCTGTCAGTATCAATACCTTCAGGATAAAATACAAAATATTGCCTTAGCACAGTGATTCTCAAAGTGCTGTCCTTGGACCAAAAGAGCATCAGCATCAATCATGGATTTGTTAAAAATGTAAATTCTCAGTTTACTGAATCAGAATTACTGGGGGGAGGGCCCAATAATCTGTGTTTCAATAAGCCCTACTTTGTAAAAATTTTCCACCTTTATGGAGATATAAATGATACATTAACATTGTATAAGTTTAAGGTATGTAACATGATGATTTGATTCATGTAGATACTGCAAAATAATTACTACAATAAGGTCAATTAACACATCCATCATCTCACATAGTTAGTATTTGTTGTGCTGGCTGTTGGGTGAGAACATCTAAGATGTACTCTCTTAGCAACTTTCAAGTACTCAATACAGTTAACTCCAGTCACCATGCTGTACATTAGATTCCCAGAATTTATTCATCTTGTAACTGGAAACTCATACCTTTGACCAACATCTCTTCATTTCCTTCTACTTGCCACCCACCATTCCCTGTCAACCACAAATTTGCTGTTTCTGACTTCTACTTTTTTAGACTCCTCATGTAAGTGAGATCATACAGTAGTTGCATTTTTTTTTTTCTGGCTTAATTCACTTAGCACAATGCCCTCAAAGTTCCATCCATGCTGTTGTAACTGGTAGGATTTCTTTCTTTCTCATGAGATCCCTCTGTGTGTGTATATCAGAGCTTTTTTATTTTTTTAATCAATTCATCCAAAGATGAACACTTCCATTGTTTCCATGCCTTGGCTATTATGAATAATGTTACAATATACATATATTGATGTGTTTGATGTGTATTAATGTTTGAGATATATTGAGTTAGCATTGATTTAGCACAAACTTACCCATTTCTCCAGGCTGATCTCTTTTTATTTCAACATATGTGCTTGTGTTCTAGCTTCACTGTACTTCTATATAAACTTTAAAAATCCCAGGTCTTTGTATATGCTACTAACTCTTTTTGGATCTTACTTCTCAATCATCCTTTCTCGGCAAATTTCTATTCAGTCTTAAACACTCATCTTTTTTGTTCCTTCAGTAGCTCCTAGTCAGAGTTACTCATCCCTCCTAGATTTCCAAAGTGTTTTTAGTTAACAACATTGTAGATATGTACCTATTTTTCTATGTAGACAAGCAATCACGTAAATGGTAATACCTAGATATCTGGTCATTTATACTCATGATTGCACGTGCTTTAACTGCACCTCTAGAGTAGTCCATTAAATGAGTGTTTCAAGTGACTCTTATCTGTCTGCATGGTTTTGGTAACTTTTCACGTCCACTAAGTACTGTGGAGGATCATATAGAAAGGAAATGTATAGTCAGTGTGGCTAAATGACCAGTAGCCCTTCAGAATAGTCCACAGTTTTTTTCATGAGATTTTAGACTAAGATAAAAAGATGGTTTAAGGAAAACTTCCCTGGAAAATATAAAGCCAGGATATACAATTGATTTACTTCTGAGCCATATCACAAAGTTCAGTAGAGAATGATAACAGTAATTCAGAACATTAAGAATGAATTGAAAATGCTGAAAATAATATCTCTCCATGAGTCCTGAAAGGGAGGAAGAAAAAAACAAATCAGGCTTTTTTCTGAGGCATACATTTTCTAGGTATTTATACAGAATATAATTCAGCAGGAATTACGTTTATTCTAATAGGTAATAATGAGAGCTTAAATATATTAACCAATGTCTTATTTTGGGTTCCCTCAAAACAGACCCTAAGATAAGTATTTTAGAACAGTAGCCTCCTTGGGAAATAATCTCAAGAATGCCTAGAAAGGGAATGTAAAAGTCACATGGGGGAGGGCATGAGGCCAATATAGGGTATATTAATGATAAGCCAATTTCTGTGGGAGACTAGAGCTCAGGTCCATTGGGCAGCTCCGAGAATCCTTTTTAGCATCTGACTAAAGGGAAAGGCAAAATAGGGTATTTAATCATGAATCCTATCAAGTCATCAGCTGAAGACTGCTCTTCAGAGCCAATCATTTTCCTGGGACAGAAAAAGACCTTCATAGAGATTCCTGTACATCACGGTGTTTCAGAAGAGCAAGGGCCAAGACTTAACAATTTCTACAATAGACACAAACTCTGATAATCATAAGTATTTATGATACTTAATTTACAAGCATTAACTAATATACCCTTTTCAAAAACACTGTGAGTTAAGATCATACTATCATCTCTGTTTTACCGATGAGGAAATTGAGAATGCCCAAGGCAACATGGATAGCAAATAGTGCAAGTGACTCAGCAATTTGACCTCAGAATTCTTGTTTTCAAAATCCACCTGGAAATTACTATCAACCCATCTGTCTGGCAGTCTGAGATCAATGAAGTTTATCAAGTCTTGATTCTTCCCATCCCTATGTAAATGTATCTGTTTCTGGCAAGGTACCATTTTCTCCCAGAGTCCATGACTAATTACAACTGTCAATCTTTCATGCTCATCAAATACTCCCATGAGAGCCAGTCACAGCATCTTCAGATACTCACTTCAGCAAATGCTTTTCTATCTACTGGACTTTACTCCTAGTACAGTTTTCTATTTTTAATGTAATTACATTATCTCCATTGACTTACATGTTTTAAACATTCAATTATTATTTTACACCTCATTTTATTTTCTCCTAGGCACTAGTCACGGTGAGCCCTTTTTCTCTCAGGTAAAGCTGACAGTCATTCTTTTGTTATTTTTCAGCTGATTGGGACCATGGGACACCCACCATGATGGGACACACTGATGAGAAAGCATCAAAGCAACATGTCTAAGACCATCAATGGCAAAGTGAAGGGGAAATTAAGCATGAAAGACTTGAAGGAAAAACAAAACACTTCATAGATTTTGTTACCATTTAAAGCTAGTGATGAATGCTTTTTATAGTTTTTTTTTCCTATCTTAGATTTTTCTATTCCCCATCTGACCATGATATATTCTGCTAGAGAAATACACATTCTAAGTTATTGAATAATTTACTGGGCAGGTTAATACTATCAGACAATGGGTTGATTCAGTCAAACCACTGCTTAGTGACCAATCAAATCAATGAAACAGAGGAGCTTGTAAACACAGTCAAAGATGGTGAAGTGATTAGTTGTGCTTCCCCAAAAGACTTCATCAAGGCTGATTCTCAAGGTTGAGAATCCAAGAAACGGGGAACAATGGTATTTCATGACCTATCCATGACCTTTTTTTTTTTATTTCTCTGGTACAATCTTAGTAGGACAGCTGCTTCGTACTAACCATTTGGACAATGTCTCATATTTATTATCCAGAGAAAATAATAAGTTCTTGATTCTAAAATGTTGTATTTCTCAGTGAAATCTGGTGTCAGTTCACTGCTACCAATTTTAATCCCAAACTTCCTTTATTTTATATTTCATTAACCAGAGAAACCTAAATTCTGGTTAGCCTGAACTTTAAGGAAAAAAAAATCTCTAAAATGTGTTATTGAGCATTCCTCTTTTTTTTTTTTTTTTTTGATCTGTATTTACCACACACACATCTACCGACTCTCACTAACTTTCTTAACTAATGCTTTACGTAAATCCTCCTTCTTAAAAAGACCTCACGGGGCCCCTGGGTGGCTCAGTCGGTTAAGCGTCCGACTTCGGCTCAGGTCATGATCTCGCGCTCTGTGATTTCCAGCCCCGCGTAGGGTTCTGTGCTGACAGCTCAGAGCCTGGAGCCTGCTTCAGATTCTGTGTCTCCCTCTCTCTCTGGCCCTCCCCTGTTCATGCTCTGTCTCTCTCTGTCTCAAAAATAAATAAACGTTACAAAATTTTTTTTTTTAAAAAAAAGACCTAAAAAACAGTATTGATATCAACTAAAGACATCTGTTTCAATCAGGTACTATTTACACTCTATTTTGTGAAAAGACAAGTTTAACAAGACTTACACCACTTTCTTCAAATACTCTTCAACTGGAACAAAAAAATTCATTGTTCAACCCATTATTTGACTTATGCACTTATTCAACAAATATTTGTTCACTCTCTATCACTTTACAAATATTTTGTTAACCTCTGAGGACAAGATCATGAATAAAAGCAAACAATGTCCTGGCTTCATGAACTTTACTGCCAATATCATAGACAGGCATTAAGCAAGTAATCAGAGCGATAAATTTTAAATTTCCAAAGCTATTAGCTTAAAATATGGAATTTTGGGGGGCTATCAGCATGTATACAATAGGAATTTTATAAAGTCATGAAAGTCTAGGTTGCTGCATTTAGAATGATAGCTTAGTTGAGATCTCAAGGATGAAAAGGCATTAGACAGATGGAAAAAGCAAACTCTGGTAAAGGGAAACAGATGGAAGCATACTATGAAGGAGCAGGATGTTTGGGAATTCTCAAATTGAAGAAAGCCAGGATGGTTGTAATACAGAAAGCAAGAAAGGGCACTGCCAAACTAAGACTGCAGAGATATATAGAAGTTAGACCAAACGTAACTCTGGAGGCTACTTTTACGGGATTTACCTTGATTGTGAGAATAACGGGAAGAAATCCAACCATTTTAAGCCAAGATAGGGAATGGCATGATTAAATCAAATATTAAAATGACTGCAAAGGGTCAAGGGTGGATGCAGGTGAACGGGCTAAGAAGTCATTGAAGTATGTCACCAAATTCATAGGATTCAGATAATCATGTGAGATAATATAGATTTTAGGAAAGTCCCATATACATTGCAAATGATGAATATTATTTGTTTCTAGTGTTGCCATTGTCAGTAATAAAGCAATGTATATTTTCGGCAAACCTTGTTTAAAAATGTATTTTACATATTTTCTCAACTCCCAAACTAGTAGTGTTTTTTCATTAAAAATATCTACTTGGAAAAATAAAATGAAGAGAAAGATACATTTAAAAATAATTGCTATGTTTCAGGTATATGTTGATACATCATATTCCTGTCTTTTGTCTTTTTTTATAACCTCATGGCCATACTGTTTGCATTGTACAAAATAAAAAATAGCTTACAAATATTTTTTATCTAAAAACTATGATGAACATTTATTTCCCTGTCACATCGAACACTTTTAAAAATCCCTTACCCTTTTTACCATCTACTTTACCGACAATGTGTAATGGATTTTAGAATTTTATTCTTGAACATCTTTTAGTGCAGTGAAAAAATGGTACAACACCCTAGTGTTCTTCCAGAGGGAGAGCAACTACACCTGGGGGAAAACAGGGGAATTAGAAAGACACGTGGAGATGTTCCAAATGTGCACTTTCTTAATAATTAGCACATCACACATCTAGTTAGCATCTCATAAATAATCATAGAGTATGTATTTAATGAATCATTTTACTTTGCACTGTCAGAGGTTAACAGGAAAGCAAAATGGTTTGCTTATTTTAAAAATGAGAGGCAGTTGTTCTTTGGGTTTACCATGACTAAAAAATAATGAAATGCAGCGAATAAGCATCCATCACACTAGTTTTAAACACACTGATAGCAATAGATATATATGTATACATATCTGTCACATCTGTCAAAACACTCTATATTTATATATGTTAGAAAATAACTATCTATATACATTTATGTTGTGACAAGCATATGAATATGCATGTATAGTGTGATTGTGCGTTTTGTTTTTAATCCAAGCCTTTCTGTCAAAATCTTGTCCTAAGTTGCATTTTGATGGTATACATTTTTTTCTTCTTTTCTACTGTATCGGGAAAGAAACTTATAAAACCAGGTTCCATCAGTATTTTCATCTTCAAACTATCTTTTTAGAATATGCTTTTATCTTTCCTCATCTTAAATTATTTATTAGGTTAATTGTGAATTTTATTTTATCTATGTATAAAATGCATCTCACAACTAATTGTGTTAAGGTGATAACAATTTAGAATTGTGTGTGTGTGTGTGTGTGTGTGTGTGTGTGTGTGTGTGTGTGTATAATTCTGTAAGCTGCCTGGACAGTTCTCTTGCTGGTCTAAGGCTCATTTATATATATTTAGCCTGCTTAGCTAGAGTAAGATGGTCTGAGATGACCTCAGTCAACATGTCTGAGATCTCAGCCAGGACAGGTGAATGGCTAGGATGAATGGGCTTCCCTCTGCACGTAGTCTTTCATCCCAGGCTGATACATAGCATGATTGGTCATGGTTTGAAGATAGAGAAAGCCTCAGATGCAAGGCATCTTTAGATCTGCTTTTCAAAGTCTAGTGATATACTTTGTATGACATGCTGTTGGTCAACCCAAGTCCTAAGACCAACTCATATTCAAGGCATGGGGAAATAAATTCCACCTCTTGATAGAAGATCTGCAAGATATTGTGAGCATGTTATTCTATTTACCACAGTAATTGTTGGAGTAATAAAATCAGCAGTCAAGATACATTTTTGCTAAAAAGAGTTTCTGATTGTTTACCCTACTTTCCCTGGCTCTGAGATCTAGAGTCACTGATATGCTTTCAATTGATGAAATCAAACAGAATATTCACCTGCATCTGAGATAAGCAATCTTGATTCTCCTCCCGAGTATTATAAATCCCTAACTCTCTCTACAATAACTTCATCCTTGTAGTAAAGCAGAACATCAGGCACTTCTCTCTACAACTGTTTTATCCATATCAGAGTTCTTTCTTCCCTAAAACTTGGAATGTAGTCCCAAGATGAGGACTCCATTGTCTCAAGATCCTTTGTTCTCATACAAAGTGTCACTGTAATAATTTCTTGTAGACAATATATAGCTGGGTCTTGTTTTTTGATCCACTCTGACAATCACTACCGTCCTTTAATAGATGGATTTAAACCAGTGACATTTATGAGGGGCCTGGGTGGCTCAATTGGTTAAGTGTCTGACTTTGGCTCATGTCATGAGCTCATAGTTCGTGGGTTCTAGCCCCATGTTGGGCTCTGGGCTGACAGCTCAGAGCCTGGAGCCTGCTTCCAATTCTCTCTCTCTCTGCCCCTCCCCTGCTCACCCTCTATCAAAAATAAATAAACGTTAAAAAAATTTAAACCATTGACATTTACAATAATTACTAATACAGTTATTGATACAGTGATATTGGCATACTTGATATACTGATACAGATTAATATCTACCATAGTTGTTATTGCTTTCTATTTATTTTCCATATTGTTTTTTCTTCCTATTTTTGTCTTCTTTTCCCATGGTTTTAAATTGAGTCTTAATATTTCATCCCATTTTCTTTCCTTTCTTAATATATAAGGTATACTTTTTTATTTTACTCCCTTTAGTGGTTGCCTTAGAGTCTGCAGCATACATTTACATGTAGTCTAAGTCTACTTTCAGGTAACACTATACCACTTCAAATGTATATGAGTGCCTTATATTAACAAAATAATCCTAATACTTCCTTCCTATCCCATGTATCATTGCTGTTATTTATTTCACTTACATATAAGTATGTAAGCATATATAATATATGTATCATACATAATAGAATACACTGTTGCTATTATTCTTGAACAAATTGCTGTCTGTAGATCAATTAATGAAAAAAAAAGTTCATGGCCTTCATTTCTTTATGGAGATATGAGGCTTCTAACCTACAGTATTTTCCTTCTCTCTAAATTACATCTTAAACATTTCTTTTAAGACTGGTCTACTAGCAACAAATCCTCTCAATTTTTGTTTGAGAAAGGTTTTTTAAAAATTTTTCTTTTACTTTTAAGACCAATTTCAAAGTACAGAATTCTAGGTTGTTTTTTCTCTCTCAACACATAAAATGCTTATTCCCCTCTTGCTTGCATGATTTCTCTTCTTACTTGCGAAGTTCTCTTTTCTCTTTGCTCTTCTGTAGTTAATGTATTTTACTCCTCTGTAAAGTACATGATTTTTTCTTTATTTTTGATGTTTTAAAATGTGAAAATGATATGCCTAGATATATGGTTTTGGGGAGGAGGGAGGCGTTTATCCTGCTACTGTTCTCTGAAATTCTTGGGTCTGTGGTTTGGTGCCTGACATTAATTTGGGTGTCATTTCAGCCACTATTGCTTCAAATATTTCTTCTGTTACTTTCTCTCACTCTTTATTTTCATTTTGATATTCCTACTACATGCATGTTACACTCTTGTGGTTGTCTCACTATTCCCAAATATTCTACTGTTGTTTCTTTTATTTTTTTTCCTGGTCTTGTTATAGCAATTTCTATTGTCATATTCTCAAGCTCAGAGATTCTTTCCTCAGCTGTATCCAGTCTACCAATAAGCACATCAAAGGCATTCTTCATCTCTCTTAGAGTTTTTGATCTCTAGCATTTCCTTCTGGTCCTTTCTGAGGATTTCTGTCTGTCTGATTACATTACCCATCTGTTCCTGCATTCTGTCTACTTATCCATTAGAGCCCTTAACATATTAATCATAGTCTGGTAATTACAACATCCCTGCCTTGTCATAGTCTGATACTTGCCCTGTCTCTTCAAATTGTGGTGTGTGTGTGTGTGTGTGTGTGTGTGTTTGAGTATACTTTGAAAATTTTTCTTGACAGAAGGACATGAATTACAGGTAAAAGGAACTGCTATAAACAGACCTTTAGTAATATAAAGGTAAAATTTGGGGAGAAAGGAAGTGTTTCACAGCCCTGTGAATTTTGTCTCAGTCTTTCAGTAAGATTATGCCTCTGGACTGTGAACTTCACACCAATGTTTCTCAGTTTTTTCTCCCTCTCTCCCCCACCCTTTAGGTGGGACAGGTGGCTTGACTGGGCTAGAGTTGTGTATTTCCCTTTCTCCAGGTCAGTTAAGCTCTGATAATATACCAGCAGATTAGGCTCCCTCTATGAATGGGTACTCCTGGAATTTTTAACTCTCAGGCTTATCCACAGTAAGTCTCCAGCAATTAGTCAATTGTGGTTCAGGTTTTCTTACCCTCACACTGGTTCCCTTGCAGTTTCTACTTGTGAGTTTCTGCTCTGATTAACCTTGAGTTGCAGTATTAACCGTTTCCAATGTTGGGGGCCACAATTTTCCATGTCCTCATCTCTTTCATGTCCTAGAAGAGTTTACTTCTTGTCTGTTCAGGCTTCTACCTGCCTTACGATGGAGTGGCAACTTATAAGCTCCTTACATGTGGAAGAAAAACTACTCTGTCTAATTTATTCTTTGATCAAAAAAAAAATCAGGGCTTAGTCTACAAACTTTATATAGGAAAATTAAGGGTTAGATGCTATGAAACTTGCCTTGAGTCATGAAATTATTACATATCTAAACTGGAACTAGAAGTCTTCCTTTTCCCAGGTCAGTTATTGTCATAAAACCTAAATGTTTAAATGATGTTATTGACAGATCTTTCTATGATTCTTCTTCCTCATTTTCTTCCCCTTTCAACTTTTCTTCTTTCTCTTACCCTATGACTTGTATAATTTATCAATTCATTAATTTATTTACACTTGAATTAGCAAATATTATGTACCTGCAATTGAATAGCAACTGTGATATATACTTGGCACAAAATAGTGACAAAAATAAGCATGGCCTCTGTAATATTGGAGTTTATAAGTTAATGGGTAGAGTTACATAACATATAAAATTGCACAAATAAGTATAAAAGTCTAATTTGACAAATTTCTATAAAACAAGTTCATGGTGACCAACATACTAAAGAACACTGAGGACCATCTTAGAACAGTAATTGAAATATGGAGGAAAAATACCTAAAGTATGTGTTAAATAAATGCTTCTAAATGCTTTACGTAATTTTTTTTTCATTTAAACTTCACAAAACTACCCAGCAATATAGTAAATATTCTCTTTCTCTCTCTCTCTCTCTTGATCTCACTCTCTCACATACACACACATACACACAAGGCCAAGACAACAAGATAATTTAAAACTTGCCAAAGATCATATAGCTATTAATCATGCCTCACTCGTAGTCTGTATTTTACATTAACACCTTAATATCTTCTCTTAAAGTAGAAAATTGAGGTAGATAGAACCTAATTTCTCTGTCATGGATCCATCAACATTTTAGTTGGATAATTATTTGTTGCATGAGGCTACTCTGTGCATTGTAGAATATTTAGTAGCATCCTTAGACTTTACCCACTAGATGCTTCCTTCTTCAGTTGTGGTCATCAGAAATGCCCTAGATTTGGGGGGAGGAGGTCAAATCCTTCTCAGTTAAGGACCACTGATACAGAAGGACTTTTAAGTTATTTTTGTTTTCTTTTTTTGTTTTTGTTTTTGTTGTTTTGTTTTGTTTTTGACTGCTGAAAGTGGCTTAATATATAAATTAATCAATAAATCAATGAATATGCCAGCACTCCTTATGAAAAAAAAGCACATAACCACTTGTTACCCATCTTTTCCTCTAAATTTTCTTATCCCAAGCCTAATCAGAATGAAGCATACAAAAATCCCAGGTCAGGTTTTATGTTAGATGTTGTGAGGAAAGCTATGTCATTGTTTCCATAATTAATGACTATTCATCTTTGGAACTCAAACCTAATATAAGAGAGCTGGGTATGTAGGTTCAGTTCAATTTTAGCTACGATGAAAGTTTCTTTCAAATGTATTTATTTTTTATGTATTTTTTTCGAATCCTGCAAAATATGGTGAATTATCCTAAGTCCTAATTCCCCATCCACAAGAAGACAACCAGACAGCTCATGACTACAAAACATTCAAGGTCATCTAGTGGTGAACAGCAAGCTACAAACTTGTGCCCCCAAAATAATATCTGCAGTGTCACTTTCTCACTCTCTTCTTTCCCCTCTTTATAAATTTGAAACATCTGTTATATAATTACTTAATACTTCTTTTGAGGAAAAATATGATGAATTACTTGTCTCGGAATATTTCCTCCTGCAAAACAATACTCACTCCCATTTAAAAGAAAAGTAGTTGAAGAATACTAATTCCAAGATTGTTTATATATAATGAAAATCTCGAACATTTATCATTCTTATTTAGATAATGGGAAGTAATAACATGCCTTCCTGAAAACTGAAGAATCAACATAATCACATTACATTAGTTAGAGATCATAGAAGATAAATTTTAGCATATGTCAATGTTGCACAGCATCCAGGCATATTTCATTAGATGTTGTCAAAGGCACAGAAAACTGCCAATCACAGTAACAACTAACTTCTTTTAAAAGCCATTCAGCTGAGTTTAATTATGATTAAGTATATTTGAACTAAAGGAACATTAAATACACAAATGCCTCCTGGCAATCTTGTAGAGTCTGTAGTAAATAGTTTCTGCTCAATAGGAAGAAACATTTTTATGTATTCCAAAAAATAAATAAAATAATAAAATAAAATAAAATAAAATAAATAAAAATTAATATCTTGTTGTATCCAGTAAAGTGAATTTTTATTTTTCTTGGCAAAACAATAGCAAATGGCTGTTACAGGGCAAGCTCTTACAGGGCAAGCAGCTAATTAACACTACCATTCACCTCAAGTCAGGAACCTCAAAGATAGCCTAGATTCTTCTACATATTTCTTGTCTACCACTGCAAAAAGTTAACCAACATTAGCTAAAAATGACAAATTACATGCATGTTGCTTTTGATCCACCTTTTTCTTTCCACCCTTGCCACCAGTGGTTTTATTGTTTAGATCATCAGTAATTTTCCTCGGAGCTTCTTTAACAAAATAACTGGGTTTTACAGTCCTCTAAATTCTCCCTTTTTATTCCTTAATTCATTTTTTCCAATGAAAAAGGGAAATCTGAGCATGGTTTTACTCTGTAGAGTGTGTCTTCAACTGTGCCGAGCAGAAGTTTAGCATATCTGAGGAACTATTTCTGGGACAGTGAATAGCAGTTTGTGTGAGGTGGTGACCTTGGTGGAAAAAGCTGACCGAATTGTAGAGGGGAGATTTCCCACCCTAACATCAGTCACAGCACCTCCATTCTTGTTTCTCCATGAAGAATTCTTTCAGGCAAATGGCTCTACAGCAAACAATCCATACCATCATCATCAACAGCAGCAGCATATAAAGGTTAAAGTTCAAAGTTTCATAATGCTCTGACTTCCACTTAATTTCCATTGTCTCTTTCTCTCTCTGTCTCTCTCTCTCTCTCTCTCTCCCTTCCTCCATCTCTAATCATACTCTTTTTTCATTGCACATTTCCTAATACTCCACATGCTGTCCATTTGGTACTTCATCTTCTAGCAATTTAGAATTCCCACAATAGAAGTTGATGTTTCTCGTATCTGTACCCTGGAACCTATTATTCCCCTTCCATGTAATTCCCATTATGTGTAATTAGCAAATGCCTCCAAATGTTTGGGACACCGCTCTGGCTTCTATATATACTTTTGAACCAAGCTAACAATGAATTTGTAAAATCAAGATGATTTTCCTTACCCATGTGGATAATGTGAATCACTCAATCCCTTCTATCCTCTTCTTTAAAAGAAAGGCAATGTGATAAATGCATCCTTTATTATTTTTTCTTTAGATATTCATTTATAATAAACTTGTAAAGATATTATTTTAGCTCTTAATTGCTTGTCTACCTTGGCTCAATGATTCTTTGTTGAAATAAACTGAAAAGTAAACATTGGTTTGGTATAGAAAATATATGGGAAGCCTGAGTGGCTAAGCATCTGGGTGGTTAAGCATCTGACTTCAGCTCAGGTCATGATCTCACCACTTTTAAACTCTAGCCCCATATCAGACTCTGTGCTGACAGTTCAGAGTCTGGAGCCTACTTCGGATTCTGTGTCTCCCTCTCTCTCTGCCCCTCCCCCGTTCATGCTCTCTGTCTCTCTGTCTCTCTCTCAAGAATAAACATTAAAATATATGAATATTGTTTCAAACCTCCAAGATTCTAAACATCCACCTTCTTTATTCTTGACCACTGGACAGGCTTAAGAGTAGGGAAAACAAAACAAAACAAACAAACAAACCAAAAAACCAGTCCAGGAATCAAATCAATATTCTATTCCTTGCTCCCAAAACTTGACATTCAATCAAAGCCTAACTTCTGTGTCACAAGTTTGGGGAGATTCCTTTTGGACACAATGCACTTATTAATTGCTGGTTTTATCAAAGAGGATATTGCACTGCTTGGCTAACTCCTTAACATTACTATATTCTCAAGTAGCTGAAGTAGTAATATATTGTAAACATAGAAAAAACCAATATACTATGATTGGAATAAGGGAGAAAAAATTGTTCTATAGCCTCTCAATCAGATGAGTTGCACTGTGATCATCACTACTATTAAACTTTATGGTGGAGAAAGTTAGGGTTCTTTTCTATTTCTCTCTATCCCTATCTCCCCTCTTCCCTCACCACAATTTTGAAATCATACACAGCATGGATTAAAGAAATTCTTGGGGTGCCTGGATGGCTCAGTCGGTTAAGGGTCCGACTTCGGCTCAGGTCATGATCTCACAGTTCGTGGGTTCGAGCCCCGCGTCAGGCTCTGTGCTGACAGCTTAGAGCCTGAAACCTGCTTCGAATTCTGTGTCTCCCTCTCTCTCTGTTCCTCCCCCGCTTATGCTCTGTTTCTCTTCTCCTTCAAAAATAAAAACATTAAAAAAATAAAGAAAAAAATAAAGAAATGCTTCTGTCAGATTCATGACATAAGAAATGTCAGATATTAGCAAAAAAAAAGTTTTTCTTATAAAGAAATAATATTGAAATGAAGGCCACTGATGAACCTATATAAACATCAACTCTATCAAGGAGAAGGATGGATAGCAAGTGACTAAACATAATCTATGGCAGTGGGATGAAGTGAGGGAAACCAAAAAGCAAGTATATGTTGGATGGAATAGGAAAGAATTGAGAAGAAACATGGGAGGCAGCCCTGGCAAAAGTGAATTTCTAAGCTTCAGATAAACTGGTGTCCAGATGGTCCCAATGGGGATCCAAAGAGAGAAGAACCTTTGTGCACCACATTCTGAATTTTGTGTCTTTGCATTATTGTCTAGTAATTACATTTCCTCCAGGAAACAGATCGGACCTCCTAACTACTACATATTTAAACAGTTTCAGAGAACATGACAATGGAAAACATAATCCTAATGGGCCCAAAGTAAAGTCCTGCTTTTCAAGGAACAAATGAATTTTTTTCCTAAGTACATATGAAATTCAATATAAAGTTCAAATTTTCAGACATTTATATAAGTCTCCACATATCTTTTTTATTTGTAAAATAATTATACACAATTATTACTTTAAAATGCAAATTATTTGGAATCACAGTTTGGTTATTTATCCAGTTATTTTACTCAGTAGAGATAGGCAATCTTATTAATTCAGGTTTTTGGAATAACCTCTCTCTCTAAGAAAAAAAAGAAAACTCCACTTGTGCAAGGTGCAACCTCCAGGAGATTTTATACCTCGTCTGTAGTAAATGCAACCTTTTTTTTTTTTTAGTCTTTAAAACACCACAGGGAATTGCAGGAATCATTGGTTCACTGATTAGTACAAGCGATGGACCTATATTACACTCAAAATCAGTTCTCTGAAGGGCTTTTACTGGTGGTCATTATTTGAGCACAAATGAAGTTCTTAGCTATTTGGTGGTTGTTAGCCACCATAAAATAGGATAGACATGGAATCATGGGCAAATACATCCCCAGAGTGGAAATAAGAAAAAAACATGCAGTCTAGGGACAAGCACTGCATTCCAATACCATGTCAAAATTGTCCATAAGCGGAGGCGTCCTTTTTATAGGCCACATATGCAGGTCTTACACACATATTCTAAAATGCACAAATTTAGAGACATCATCTTAAGGCCGTCCAGGTAGAAC
Organism: Lynx rufus; assembly: GCF_022079265.1. NCBI lineage: Eukaryota > Metazoa > Chordata > Mammalia > Carnivora > Felidae > Lynx > Lynx rufus. Next base: position 33,492,579 of record NW_025814830.1, on the reverse strand, counting down.
ATCTATTTAGAAACGGGACTGAAATGGGAGAAGAGTTTTGATTACTGTGTAGGAATGTACTAAACTATTAAATGGCATGCATATAGTACCCACAGAAATGAGAAAGGGCATGCATATAGTACCCACAGAAATTAGTTGAACATATTCTCCTTGTCTTAGGAGGTTGTTCACTGCTATGATGGTCTGGCAACTCTCTGGTCTTTCCACTGGTTTTGAAGAAAGTCTATACAGTCAGTAAGCCAATTGATATAAACAATGTAATATCTCACATCTACAACATGTTTACAAATGTCCATTTCGCAAGTGATGGAGAGAGCCTTTAGAACACCACTATTTAGAATCAGTGTACTTGTGGAACAAGTCAGAAGAATAGAAGTAAAAAAGAACTTCAGGGAAGACATGCTAATCAGAGAGTGACTAAACAATAATCCTATCAACTGACCAATTTAATCAAAAAAAATTGTGTTTGGCGTTTTTTCTAGCTCAGTATAGCAAACAGCTCTACCTATTTTAATAACCTAATGCCATAGTAAATATTAAATATATGTTAATATTAAAATTGTAGTTTTAGCCTTAACTGGATTTATAATCCAGTTTTGAGTGTTAAATGTGAAAGATTAAGAAGCCATGTCTCCTGTCCCAATAGAAACCTGCTGAGAGAGAGTAGTGACGTCTGTAACAGGAAAAGGAAGGAAACTGTTGAAACAGCAGTAGCTGACACTAAACTATAATCTGAGGAGGGAGAAAAACAGATTTATTTCAAAAGAGTATGATACTTTCTTGGTAGAAACATGGCATGTGTAGACCAAACATAGTCTACATCATAGTCAGATACAGTGTAATGTCATTTCTGCTAAAGGGGAAATTTAATACAAGATGTCTTAGGAGCACTGAATAGAAGTCTTCATATCTGCCTGAATGAGTCTCAGGAAGATTTCACAGAAGAAAATTTTGAGTAACCCTGGAAGGCAGAGACAGGGTAGGCAGGAGTCATGAATTTAAGGCAGAGAAAGCAGCATATGCAAAAATGACAAGATCAGAAAAGGAAAATGTATTTGAGAAACGTTAAGCAGATCAGTTTTGCTACAGCATGAAGTGTAAGGAGGACTGTGTTAGAACTGAACCTGGACAATAGCAGGATCATAAATATACTGTCAACAATGTTGAAAGGGACTCAATTGCATGCTGTCAGTGGTATTCCACCAAAGAAATGTATACCTGAGAAAGCTGATTATACTGGCAGTTTCCACAAAATTTATCAGACCACCCTTGTTGGTGTCACCCTCGTTCCAGGTTTACATTTTTCACTGGCATTCAGTTCACACTGATGGCTTTTCTTGCCTGTAGTGGACCTAGTTACTTACACACAATATTGTGTTTAAGATCAGAGAAAAAAAAAATCTGCCTCTTTCACATTAATTCATTGTCCTGATGCTGAATGCACCTGACTTTATCTCCATGCTCTTCTCCCATAAGGTGGAGAGTATCTTCATTAGACTTGCTCATCCCTCTGCCATTCTCTTCCTCCAGGTTTGATTTTGAGACACATTATTATGTATTGAATAAGTCTGTACTTAAAGTACCATCTTTGTCAAGGCACATTCTGAAAAGCTTTCTATGTGGGACATACCATGAAAAACAAGAAGAGACAGAACAATTAATGAAGGGAACCCAAAGACCGAACTGCACAAATCAATTCTGTGCTTCCATTTCTTTTCCAATGTGTCTTCATTTATATTTCAATACTTTGCCACAGCTTAATTTTAGAGAATTTATTTTCATGTCAAAACCCTTTGAGATGGACCTAAATAAAAGTAAATTAAAATGAAGATTGCTGCTGCCATGCAGCTGTACATATAGATTTTAAACTTGATGGGAATTTAAAGTCATTTCTTCCTCATCATTCTTAATGGAACCTAGAATTAAGAGCCAGCAAAGCTTCAGTTTCTAAATTCAGTTATACTTTCTATGCACCAATTCTTGCTCTGCTCTTTTTTTTTTTTTCATAGGTTGGAATTACAGAAAGATCGCAAACACTGAAGTCAGGCACACCTTCTCTTACTAAGTTTGTGAATTTGGGTAAAGGTTACTAGACTCCTTTAAGTCTAATGTTTCCTGCTCTACAACTCTGAAAAGGTGCTAATAATAGCTGACTCTTGTGGTTATTGTGTGCTTTCAATAAAAGCATATGCAACAAAACTAATATAAAACTTAAACTAATATTTACTCTGTAGATACTCAATTTCTACATTTACACATTCTAAGGACAAAATGGCCAAAAAGCAATCGGAGAATATTCCCCAAATGTAGCAGAAAATGATCAACTACTATTTGAGACAGACATGCAGAGGGACCACAATGAAAAAGGGGCATGTGTGTTATAAACATAGAGGTATGTATATGTGAAAGCAGTCAGAGTAAAGATCCTGTTGGGTAAGTACAGCAAAGCTCAATTAATGAATTAAAACAAACAAACAAACAAACAAAAAACTAGACAAATAAGGTGAGAAAACAGAAACACAAAAGTATAAGGCAAAAGCTGACTAAAAATGAGGATTGGTTTATTTTAGTTGTTTCCTGGGCCTTGGTTTATGAAATGAGTTCTCTACATAAGTGAGCAGTAAATCTGTGTGTCTACTAAAGTGGCCTTACCACAATGTGGTGTGTACCCCGAAAGCACCAAAGAACTAGATTCTATTTCTCACAGTGAGGCATTTTGGAAATGTTTTCTCTGATACCTTCAGGAAAAAATTCACATACTTTAGAAACTTATAGAAACCTTCCAGGTCAGGTGACTCCCCTGGGGAAATGCAGCTGTAATGGAAATCTTCTTGTTCATCTGTCTTTGTAAATGTGTGTGTGTGTGTGTGTGTGTGTGTGTGTGTGTGCGCGCGCGCACACGCGTACGCGTGCGTGTGTGTGTTATGATGTATTTAGTGTTCCCAAGCTATATGAAGTCAAGTTATAATTTGAAATGTGTTTTCACCAAAAAAACTGTCCCTAAGTTATAATAAGTTACCAGAAACTTGCTTATGTGAAAATGCAATTTTCTCTATTCCTGTATGTCATTGGACATTGATTTATGCTTCCCAGTTCAATGGGGGTAAAGGACATAGGGAGAAACATGTATCCTGCACCTACACTGAAATGAATGTTTCACCAAGTGTTCTTCATGAATTTATTATTTAATCATCATAATGAAATTTTGAGAACAAAAGTTATCACCAATTCACAGAAGGAAAGGAAAACTGAGAATCAAGGAGGTTAAATAATATGAGTATTTGAATAGCTGTGGTTGACATCCTCAATTAGGCATATCTAAACTGAAGAACTCTATGAGCTCAACAAACATCAGCAAAAATATGAAAAGCATAGAGGTTATGAAGACAATAAACTAGGACTTAAAAATAAATCTTGATTTCAAGACGATTTTAGTCTACTAGAGAAAATAATTTCTTTCTCTCTACGTTTTGAAAAATCCAATCGAAATTTGCACTGTAATCCATAAAAATATTTCTTATGTATAAGTTATTAATGTACAAATATAAAGTTTTATTTTGATATACATTCTAGATATCGATTTATACAGTGCCATTTATGTACTATGTCTAACAAAGTATAAGAATATATATGTACAGATTATGCATGTATATAGAGATGAGACACTATATATGTAAATACATATGAACATATAAATATATATGAATATATATGTAAATGTTTATAAATGTGTATGTAAATATATATGAACATATATGTGTGTGTATATATCCAAGTATAAAACTTCAGGTTCATTTGATATATTTGATATCAGCTATTCAAGTCTTCCTCATGTAAGTGTTCTTTTTGCCATTTTACTGGCAATCAACAAAAAGGTTACGGACAGGAAACAGCATCATATCCCTACTACATTTTCAACAACTACATTTTTCCTGTTTCTCTAAGTGTGGGATGAAGGGCTGGGGCCAATGGTGCATAGCCCCCTGTATATGGCTTAATTTACCAACTCAGCCTGTCTGTTATCAAATTCATCATTACTTCTCCAGGGCCAATTCTTTCTCATGCCTTCCTTAGTCCTATTATTGATACCTGCTCTTTCAGAGTCACTTAGACTCAGAGAAACATATTATACATTATGAATAACAGAAAAATCTTTAAACATTAAAAAAAAATTTTAAAAAGGGGGGGGCACCTGGGTGGCTAAGTCGGTGAAGTGTCTGACTTCAGCTCAGGTCATGACCTCACCATTTGTGATTTCAAGCCCTTCGCTGGGCTCTGTGATGACAGCTCAGAGAGTGGAGCCTGTTTCAGATTCTGTGTCTCCCTCTCTCTCTGCCGTCCCCTGCTTGCTCGCTCTCTCTCAAAAATAAATAAACATTTAAAAAATTTTTTAAAAAAGAACACAAAAATCTCATCAATTAAGATTCTGCCTCCCTTTCATTACTACAGGGTCTTTTCATATTCCAAGTTAAAGGCAATCACTTTAATCACACTTTAGTTGTATGACTAAGTGTATTAGCAAATGGTCTAATCACAGATTAGAAGCGAAGGGAATGAAAAGAAACAAGGTTACATAAGCATATCAAGTATAAGATATAACTTAAAGATTCTTTACTAAATAAAAAATAGAAAAAAATTTTTAAAAAATAGAAAAAAAAGTCTAATTGTGAATATCAAAAACAAGGAAATAGGGTTCACCTCCAAAATGGACTTCAAGGGTTTTGTGCATTGTTCATAATATTTTCCTTAAATTGCATGCTCCCTCATGGGCATCTGTCTTTCCAGCTCTAACCAGATGCTCATTAACGTTTTTTGCTTAGCCAGAATAAAATATTATAATAATTTTATTGTAGAATTGTTATGTTTTAGACACTTGGATACATTTTATAAATTATATACATATATACACGCGTTACATATATGTGTATATGTAGTATTTTACATTATATCATATATTATATATATGTGTGTGTGTGTGGAGAGAGAGAGAGAGAGAGAGATTGATTTTTGAATGTTAGAATTGGTGGCAGGGTGTTAGTGGCATCTAGTTGGTTAAGATTAGGAGTCCTAGGGGCGCCTGGGTGGCTCAGTCGGTTGGGCGTCCAACTTCGGTTCAGGTCATGATCTCACGGTTTGTGAGTTTGAGCCCCGCGTCAGGCTCTGTGCTGACAGCTCAGAGCCTGGAGCCTGTTTCGGATTCTGTCTCCCCCTCTCTGTGCCCCTCCCCTGCTTCTGCTCTGTCTCTGTCTCTCTCAAACATTAAAATTAAAAAAAAAATTAGGAGTCCTTAAAACGTCTTACAATGCACAGGACAGCCCCTCACAATTAATAATCATCCAGCCCCAAATATCAATAGTGCCAAGGGTGAAAAAAAAACTGACTTATATGAAATGTGTGTACAATACATACGTTGTGGGTTTTTTTTTTTTCGTTTAGAATACTTCCAGAAAATGTAACATATTCATTCACTTGTTATACAACTGCACTCTTAGTAGATACCTATGATAACTGGCTTGGACAAATGTGATGGTTCTTCACTTTTGGGGAATCATTTCTGTTAATGGAACATATTTCATATATGCATACATGCATCAGGGGAATTATGAATTCGGTATAAAGTAACTTGCACATACTTCCCTGAACAATGAGGCCTACTTCTATAATGGTGTCCAAATTCTGTGGGAGGCAAAATCCCTCGACTAGGGAAGCCATATATTCTTCCATGAAATGACTAATGATCTCAAGTTCCTGGATGTTGTCTGTTCAGCTAAGCAATCTGTGAAATTCATGCGGGGAATGGCTCAGTAACCATCTTCATAGAACCAACTACAGCTCTAGAGAAAAGGGTTCCATTCACATGCCTTTAGGTATCTAGATGAAAGATCAAAAACAACTTAACCAAGATTTTATATTCTTGAATCAGTTTCTTAGCATATTAATTAGAAATCATAGTGAATGCAGAGATTCAGAGACTGAAAGTAAATATATAATGTTAAGACAAATGAGAACAAGGGACATGACTTATACTAATAAAAACATTTTAGAAGCATTAGCTCTGTTTTATCAAAAAAGCAAACACAATTTAGAGACATTAAACAATAGATGATAATGGTAGAGTCACTCAATCTGCTCTTTTCAGCTAAATAGCAGAGTTTGTTCTAAAGCTATATCAGAGATCATTCCTTACGAAAATGATTCTTAGGAAAATGATTCTAGTAAAATCATTTCTTTCCACCTGAAAATGATGGGGAAGTTGATGTAACTGCATTCATGTGTTTGTGTGTTATATATTCATCACCACATTTACGCCTCAAAGCAATCCTAAGATATAGATATTACCGTCTTCCTAGAATGAAAATACTGTAAATGATAGGCTTTTACCTTGGTCACCACTCTATCCAAAGCACCCATGAAGTGACTGGCATGCAGCAGAAGCTTTGTTACGTATCTCTTGACTGAATGAATCAGTGGGGGCACACAAGAGCTAAGGAAATTTATCAAGTTAAACAAACAGTGAAGGTCTGCTAGGCTTTGAACTTCTGAGTAATCTAGGGAAAAATTCTCAGTGGAAAATAAAATAGAAACTGTGTCAGTTAACTCTTGTTATATAGTGAAGAGCAATAGAGCATAATGGCTTAAAATAATTTATTTAGTTTTCATTTTTGTGGAGTGGCAATTTAGACTGTGCTCATCCATACTGTTCTTATGTAGGTTTCCTGCAAATTTCAGTTCTGCTCGTCTTTGCTGGCATAACCCCCTGGGCTCAAAGTAATCACAATGTCCCTAATACTATATTGTACTGCTTAAAACAAGCAATAAGATCAGAAGAGACTCAAAGAGTGAAGAAACATACTCCACCTCTTGATAGCAGAAGCTCCAGCATCACAGATCAGAATGGAAGGAATACAGAGAGGGCACTGATCGGGCCATTTATGCAAACAACCTACTATAGAAGGAAATAATAAAACCAATTAATCCATGTTCCCTTCTTTGTGGATAATGGTTTATTATATCAAGCACAGTGTTATCTACTTGATTATTTGAAATACAAGATGGAAAACTTTTTCTAAAATAGAATGAAGACTTTCTTTTAAATTTCCATTCATGGATTAACTATATTCAAAGAGCTGCTATAACTAGGTCTTGGTCAAGAGCCAATAATGGCCCCCATAATCAGAAAAGCTGCAAGAAGCAGGTGAGATATCAGAAGCACCGCTCGATTATTTAAATCAAAAACCCAAGGCATATGATCAAATAAGTAGTTGACAGCATTTGATCTGGAGCACAAGGAATCATCGGCTCTTCTATAAACTAAAGTTTAGTAAAAAATTCAGGCAACCACGTGCGGATTTAAAATTCAAATGTGGGCCACATTATCTGGCCTTAATTCTAATGCAATTCATAATCTTAATTTCCTTTTTGTAAAAATCTTTATTTATTTATTTTGAAAGAGAGAGAGAGCACAAGCAGGGGAAGGCCAGAGAGAGAGGGAGACAGCGAATCCCAAGAAGGTTCCATGCTGTTAGCACAGCATCTGACACAGGGCTCAATCCCACAAACCATGAGATCATGACCTGAAACAAAATCAAGAGTCAGATGCTTAAATGACTGAGCTACCCAGGCACTCAGAATTTTAATTTCTATAGAATACTGGGTTACTCACAGAGGTTAAAAAAAAGAAAAAAAACACACAAGCAAAAACCAAAAACCAAAAAACAAACAAAAAAAACCCACCAAACTCATAAAGAGAGTTTTCATTGATTCTTCCTCTGAGATCTAAATTTTGCGTTCTGTTATATATAAAACAAACAAATGGGATGCCCATATCCAACTGAATGTGGCAACTATGGAAACCAGTGCTTTCCTATTTGTCACCATTTCTTAGGAGATTAGGAGTATCTCAGTTGGCTGGGAGGGAAGAGTTTCTCAGTCTCTGTCTTCCTTTTACCTTCTGTTTCTCTCCTTGCCCCCAATCTCCCTCGCAAAATGACTTACACACATATATTTTGTTATGGTACCTGCATTTAAGAACATAACAATAATTTCCCTAGTTCCCTGAAGTATTAATGTACTACTATTCATTGAGAAAAGGATAAAAAAAAATGTTTAAAGAATGTGTCTCCTTTGCATCTGTTTCCCCACAATATTTAAAAACCCCTTGTTGGTATTTGCAAAAGTTTATCTTAGGGGATTGAAAAGCCTCAAAAAGTAATTCTTTTGAGTCTAAATCTTTGATAGAATAACTTAAAAACATATATTTTTATTTTCAAAAGGAAGTTGAGTAGAATATCTTTTTTTTTTGACGTGTGTATTAAAGTAATAGAAATTTAATTTCTGAAAATCTGGGGAGAAAAAAAGGGGGAAAACATTTGAAGTGAGGAAAACATATGTTAAAATTAAAAGGAGAGGAAGTATATGAATATTAAAATTATTGAAAATTCCTCCAGGTTTGGAATAATCACCATAATATATTTTCCTTTTTTTTTAATATTCTGAGTTGAGTCATTTGCAAAACTAAAAATTCAGTTTATTGTTCTGTCAAAAGAAACAGATGCTTTATCTCTTCTCATACCTTAGGAGGGGGGTAAATGACGTCACTGGGTAGGAATAAAACACAGTTTGGGGAGTTTAAAACCTAGAGCAAGTCAGACTTTTTTAAGTTTCATGAACTTCAGACTTCTCCCCATGAACAGTGAGGGTAAGATTTCCTGACTAGGCTCTCTGGTCTGATAAAAGTCTTTCTAAAACTCCTGGCTTCAGAAAACTGTGACCAGAAGACATTATATTAAGGTTCATGCATGATGGCCATATCGTTGACATCTGACTGTAAAATATTTTTTATACAACCAGCCACAGTTTCACAAAAAGCATTATTTTATTGATGCAGTGGTGGAGGTAAAGGTTTTCCTTAACTTTCTTAGTGCTCCTGGGTGGGGCTAAAAATTAAACTGATAAAAAAAGATTAACAAAAGAGAAGAATACAAATGTATTTAAGTTTATGTGACATGGGAGCCTTCAAAAGCAAATGAAAAACGGAAGAAATAGACTTCAATGTTTTTACAGTAGGCTGTCTTGGAAGAATAAGATATGTACAGAGTATGAGATGATTACAGTAAAGTGGGGGAAACTTAAAGAGCCTGTTTGTTAGGAATTTTCTGAGCATCTCTTTGTCTTGGAAGATAAGGATGCTCCTTTCCTCTGGGTATAGAGAGATCACCTCTCATGGGAGGGTTTTATGACCTATCTCAGGGGAAAAAGGGTACAAAGATCCAAGTGACTCTCCTACTTAAATCCTTGGGCTTAAAATATTCAATATACCAAGGCACCATATTTTCCAAAAGTGTGTTATGAACTCCATCAAAGCTTCTATTTACATTTTCTTAAAGCAACATAAAAGTAACCTGGAAGGGCAAAAAAACAGGGGAGTACATATGTATTTTATTCTAATAGAAGGGAAATTTAGATGGATCCCAACTACTTCTAAGCTCTATTGCAGTAACAGCAGCAAAAGAGCACGGTTTAAGATGATTAGAACTAATACTATTAGAAGATCTTGGATATCGTTCCAGTAATGCAGGGATTATACTGAAGCAACGCACCCATGTTTAAGAGGTCCGCTGCCTGGATCTCCATCACAATGCAACTCCTTGCTAAGGTTCTAGGAGCAAGCGAGGATGTTGTGATTTTCCTGATTTTCATTTCAGATAAGGGCAAGTTTTCTCCCTACTGAAATTCATACAATAACTCATTTTAATAGTTTCTTTAAAAGAATTCATTCGGATAAATTCAGGTAAACATTGTTCTTTGCTTTAGCTTGGTTAACATGTCTAGAAATGTGGTAACTTCATGCTGTCAGGAGTTTAAGTTGTGAAATACATATTTTGTATCAAGGTTATTCCTAGGACAGGTTTATATCATAAATTCAGAGTGAACTGCATAAAAGCCCGGGGGATATTCAGAAGTTTTGTTTTTATGGCCCCAAAGTTATTTCATTACATATTTACTAATGAAACCATTTTATTTGTCATCAAAGTCTATTTAAAGTGTGACTAAATAATAAGGAACATAACTCACGTTTAGCTAAGAAAAACATGGTGAAGGAAAAGGATAAAAACAAGAGGAAGAAGAGAAAGAGAAGGAGGAAAAAAGAAGGTATGGATTTTGCATGCTAAATTTTTTTTGCCTTCATATTTTCTGACTCAAATTCCCTTTGTCTCAATCCCCTCGCTCCACTTTTCATGCCATTTTAATTTTTGATGGTGCATATATTTACATGTCATCTGAAACAGAGGCTATACATTATATTAACTGAATAACTAACAAAAGCTAACTTGACATATATTCAATTGGAAGCAGTATTTTACAATTGCTAAGTGGGACACATTATTCAGTGGTGATATTTAAGAACCGAACAATTATATGACACTACCACGTATATACATGATTGTTGTGGAATTATCAAATGTTGCTCATGGGGAACAGTAGGCAAAAGATGAAGGATGGATACAAGAAACCCAAAAGTTCACAAATGCAAAGATGGTATTTGTGAGAAAGCATGGCCATGCCAATGTGAACACACGAACTTAAACTTGCAATTGTTTACACATGCCTGATCCAGGATTCTTGCCATTGCAGAAGCATAAACAGTTTATATAAGTGACCTAAAAATCCACAGTTGCAAAAGGATTGCTATATTTGAATAGTTTCAAAGACAATAGTATTAGAAATAAAACAAACACCATGCACTACTCTCCTTAGGTGGATTTTAAAATGCGACAGTTCATTATGGGGCGCCTGGGTGGCTCAGTGGGTTCAGCATCCAACTTAGGCTCAGGTCATGATCTCATGGTTCATGAGCTCAAGCCCAGCATCAGGATCACTGCTACCAGTGTGGGTGTGCTTCACTTCCTCTGTCTCTATCTCTCTCAAAAATAAACATTAAAAAAATAAAAAGGAAAATGCCACAGTTCACTGCAGTTAACTGAACAACTTACTCACTTCACGCCAGCCTATCTCTTTTTTTGTGGCTACTGCTTTTGGAGCCAGTATATATAGACTAAAACTAGATTAATATACATGCAACTCACATGCTGGCCCCATTTGCCTGTCACTCCCTATTCTGACGCTTCTTTTGTTGATGCTGACGTGTGGGGCACAGGGAAACACCACTGTACTCCCATATACACAAAACCCAGAAGCAGGGGCTGGAGTTTACGTCCTATGGTTGGATCACTAGCCGATGAAAGATAAATGCTTGTATATTCATTCTTCCCCACTCCTCCTCTCTCCCAGAGACTAATTCATGAGATCCAGTAACCAGATGCACTTAGTGGACCATCTTTATTACAGAAACTTGGGTTGGCTCTTCTTCCTTCTTTCCATCATTGGCCATGTTCCTGTTTCCTCATAGGGAACTACACATCTTTGAAAAGTATCGCCTACAACTCAGCCTTGATATCCCAGAAGTTTGAGCTTGAGGAAAAATACTGTCCCTATAAAGTGAGCATGTGCCTATAAAACAAATGTATATGTATATGATCAGATTATAGTTAATATTAAATGTTGGTCATCTAATGATCTATGACTGAGGCTGTTGAAAATTATATGGCCTCCTGCTAAATAAAACTGTGAAAACATATATGAAAGACAACATCAGAATTGAAAGATGTAGGCAATCTGACCTAGTTTAAGATCTTATCTAATATTTTATATTTTGCATTCATCTACTTGTGCTTTGTTCAGCTTTCAGATGCCTAAGAAATCTATTTACAATTAAGAGAACATCTAAAAATGTTAATAGATTGTGAAGCAATGGAATTCATTACTGGAGATGACTTTTACCAAGGATAACTAAAGTGGTGTAAGTTAAAAGAAGGAATTAATAAACCTATTCCCTATGAAACCATTCAGTGGTCTTATATGCCAATACAGACCAGAGATTGAGTTTCAAAGATAAATAATTGTTTACCATTTCTACCTATTTCTTCCAAAAGCATCATACATATTTCATTATAGGGTTAGGACAAAACATTTTATTTTTCATGTTTGGTAATGCTATAAATATTCATGACCACACATCTGTCAAAAAAGGACCACTGAAAGAGTTTAAACCACAAAGAAGGAACAATTCCTTGAGTGGTCCTTGAAGAAATCACACGACATGTTTTATCCAATTGTTCCAGCATTTAAGCTACAGTTCCTGACCTTCAATAAATAAATAGCTTCTACCTAATGAAGAATATTCAGACAACAACAAAAACATTCATTTTTGCACAAGTGAAAATATTATTTTGTCTTTCCTCTTAGGAACTGTTTCTGACTGCACAGTCATTTTGATCTGGCTTTTTTATAACTCAGATTTTTGTTTTGTTTTCAAATCACTTTTAAATGTCAAGTTTTTTGTTGTTCGGTTGTTTTCCTTTTCTTGTCGCCCCTCTTTTTTTTTTTCCTACATTTAGCAAAAATGTTTTATTGTAAAAGCTTTCCTACCTAGTGGAGGGATCCTGAAGATTTAGGAGGAGCTGCTGAGGAACTAATAAAGGTCCTGCTTCTGATCCACCCTCATCACAAACCAGTGTGACCTACATTTAGAAGCGTGGACTCTGTGGACACATCAGTATGTAAGCAGTAAGGATGTTGAAGTAGAATGACAGACACCATCCCCATTCCTTAAAAAAAGAAAAACTGTGTAACCTAGACTTTATTTTTTGTTTTTAAATTTTTTTAATGTTTATTTTTGAGAGAGAGAGAGAGAATCAGAACGAGTACGAGTGGGGGAGGGGAAGACAGACTGGGAGAAACAGAATCTGAAGCAGGCTCTAGGCTCTGAGCTTTCAGCACAGAGTCGAACACAGGGCTCCAATGCACAAACCATGAGATCCTGACCTGAGCTGAAGTCAGACACTTAACCAACTGAGCCACCCAGGTGCTCTTGATTGATTGTTTTTAAATACTACTACTAGGTCTATCACCTGACCTTATTCTGAGACTTTTGTTTTCAGATTTATTTTTCTATATTTATCAATCATAGACACTTTTCATACAATGTCAAAACTCAAGGAACTGTGGAAATCAACCAATCCAAATAAAGCATCTAAGGCCATGAGAGAGAAAGCAAATTGCCTATGGGCACATGGCTAGTTAGACAAGATCATCTTCTGTGGTTTCATTCTTAAATATAAGAAACGTTTCCCCTGAAACATCTGGAACTTCCTTTAATGGTATTTAAATTATATGTCTGCAACCAGGAGTCTCGAATCACAATCTTGAAACCAAACATGATTTGTAAAGAGCTCATGATTACAGGATCAAAAAGACTACATTAATATGACATCAGCTCATTAATTTGTACCTTCATTTCTGCCCTCCTGCAATTTAAAAATAGCTCCACTGATTATGGCAAGGTTTTCTTCCTTTTGGAGAAAAAAAAAACGGGGAGCATAATTGAATTTTTCAGTGTTATCTTTGATGAACATTTAGAAGTTCAGTGCCAAATCTTATCTGGGAAAATTTTAAATTCATCTCTACAGAACTGGAGAAGAACACAGATCTGATAAGGAATGTGGATTGAATGAGCCACTACACATTTCAAAGTTACTGCCTAGAAGTTATTTCAAGGCAAATGTGAACAGATATTTGACATTTTGCTCTTCATTTTGGCTTCCCTGGGCTTGTCTGGTCTTAGTGAGAACTCAGAATTAGTCTAAACAAAATCATCCAAATATGTGAAATTCTAGATATGGGTAAGTGAATCTGTTTTTAGGTTACGTGGGTAGCTCTCTCACTCAGTAATCTGATCAGCTCATTTTACATAGAGAACACTGCAGGAAAATTTCAAAAAGTTTTATGCTAAGAGGACTATTATATACTGTTGTTTTAATATAAACTCAATTGCTTTATTTGTATATAAGGAACATATCAAGAGAACTCTCTTATGTGGGTCAGAGAGCTCTGAAGTTTACTTCTTTCTTATCATTTTCTTACTTTATTTTTTTTTCCTGATAATTTTTTTTTTCCTATGTCAGGGCCATGGCAATTGCTGTTTTCTCTGCCTAAAAGTCCTCCATCCTGTCCCTTTCATGACTGGATTTCCTTTTATGTCAAGGCCTTTCTCAAATGCCACTAATATCTGGAGATTGTGGTTGACTTCCCATATAAAGGGAATCAACATTCCTAGCCTATTAACTTTCTCAAATGGAAAAGCGGTGGTCTTGGAACTTTTCCATTGTTTACTTATATCATATGTATTATGACTGGCTTACACTTCGCCTTGTTTACTAATATATTCCTAGTGTCTAGACCAATGTCTTACACAAAAATATATTTTAAATAAATGCAAGCATCTACTGGAACAATTGCTACAGGGTCTGCTCTGGAAGAAGGGGGGCTGGGGGGTAAACTTTCACTTGTTGGACACAGAAAGAGGTTTAAAGGGAGAAAGGGTTGGAGCGCCTGGGTGGCTCAGTCGGTTAAGCGTCCAACTTCGGCTCAGGTCATGATCTCACGGGCAGTGAGTTCAAGCCCCGCGTCGGGCTCTGTGCTGACAGCTCAGAGCCTGAAGCCTGTTTCATATTCTGTGTCTCCCTCTCTCTGCCCCTCCCCCCGTTCATGCTCTGTCTCTCTCTGTCTCAAAAATAAATAAAAACGTTAAAAAAAAAAGGAGAAAGGGTTTTTCTTATATCTATCTTCAAGAATACTCTAAAAATACTCTAAAAATATACTATTAAAATACTAAAAATACTCTAAAACTCTATTCACTAGACAATAACAACAAAAGGAAGTTATAATTTGAGTACCTACAAGTGTAACTATTTTGGACATATTAACTCAATTTAAGAAAAAAAAACCCTATGAAATGGATATTATTATTCCTATTTGATAGGTGGAGATATTGATATACAGCACACTAAATAAAGTACCTTAGACACCCCTGGTTAAATTCCCTTTTGGTGGCAAAGCTCTAGAATCCACATGCTTATCTACTTTATCACAGTTTCTCTTAACTAAGACATAAACATAACAACAGCAACAAAGTAAGACTTTGTAATCAGACTAAATTATTACAAATACCAAGATTTTCTTATGCTTTGTGATATTCCAATTTTCTGTTGACATAATGTGAGCTCAGTGTCGGGAAACCCCAGGAAATATAGCTGCGCTCCAGAGACTTGTCAACAGAGGTGCTCCCACTGCTAGGTCAAGAAGGCAGGCTAAAGGAGAGGTTAGTAAACCTAGAAGTAGAGACTTATGCAGCCTGACTACCTTGAGAGGGGGAGTAAATATTGATCAAGGGTCCGGCCAGCCTAGGGTGATGCCAGAAGAAGGGAGACAGCAGAATAAATGCCTTTTCCTAAAATGGATTACACAGAAATCAGATTATGAAACCAGAATTTGAACTTAAGTGATTTACTAACAAAATGCTCCCAGGAGAATGCAGGGATAGAGTGGGGAGAAGAAGTCAAGCAGGGGCACAATTTCAGGCAATATCCTAGCTTCAGCATGAACCTGTAGGGAAGTATGGGGTGTAAGTTAGGCTCTAAAATCTGTGCTGCCTCAAGGCCAAAAGAATTGGGCTTTTGACAAGTGTGCTAGTCAGCAAGTTAGGAGCCAACCATAAATAAACACATTCTTAAGTATTTCCCACTTTTCTGCACATATGATTGTATTAATTTGCCAGGGCTGCATAACTAAATACCACAGACTAGTTGACTTACACAATAAAAATTAATGTTCTCACAGTTCTAGAGGCTAGAAGTCCCAGATTAAGGTGTTGGCAGGTCTGGTGTCTTAGGAGCCCTCATAAGCCTTTGGCTTGCAGATGGTGGCCTTCTTGCCCTGGGCTTACATGTCTTTCAGCCATGTGTGAGCACTCCTATTGTCTCTTTGTGTGTCCAAATTTCCTCTTCTTATGAGGGCACCATTCAGATTGAATTAGGGCTGAACCAAATGGCCTCAATTCAACCTAATCACATATTTAAAGATCCTTTATGCAGAAACAGCCACATTTTGAGGTACTGGGGGTTAGAGCTTCAACATATAAATTTGGAGGTTATAATTAAATACATAATTTGGTCAAGGAGGCTCTATTGGCTTTACGAGAGTCCAAAAAGGTCATAGATGCTGGCCCTTAAATACAAAAGCACAAAAGAACTAGGGATAGACATGCAAAAACAGCACAAGGATGTATACATATTTGGGCACAGACCTATACTTCAGTATCCGCTATACTTCAATGCAATTTTCACACTTGCTTCCCAGAGTTAGGGAAGAATCCACAGGTTGAAAACACTATCCTCAATAAAACCGTCATCGCATCAGACCCCAACCACAAGTTCTGGTGTTCCCAGGTCACCCACACATCAGACTAGTGGGCTACAAATGCAGGGTGTGCCACTACCCCCTTAGCTTTGATAACACACTGGAAAGATTCAGAGTTGGGAAGCATTCTACTTATGACTACCATTTTATGATAAGGATACAAATAAGGACCAGTGAAAGAAAGAAAGAAAGAAAGAAAGAAAGAAAGAAAGAAAGAAAGAAAGAAAGAAAGAAAGAGGAAGGAAGGAAGGAAGGAAGGAAGGAAGGAAGGAAGGAAGGAAGGAAGGAAGGAAGGGCAGTAGGCAGGTACAGTGAGAGGTCTGGCAGAGTCCTACACATGGAACTCTATCTTTTCCTTGAAGGGTCAGGACTCTTCACCATCCAGGCACACTGATGTGCTCACCAACCAGGAACCTTACCCAAATGTCAGATGTTCAGTGTTTTCATCAGCTTTTCACCACACAGGCATAATTCACTGAATCACTGGCGACATGAATGAACTCAACCTTCAGTCCTCCTAGCCTCCATGGAGGTTAGGAGGTTGGATTGATACCATTTGACTCAAAGATGGCCATCCTCCATCATGACTATGTACAAGTCTACTTATCTACGGGCTCACTATGAGTTTCTTTGTGAACATAAACTCAGGAGTGGTCCCAAGGGCTCACCATAATGGCAAAGATACTTTTATGAAAGTCCAAGATTTTAGAAGCTGTTTTCCAGAGACACAGGACAAAAAACAGACAATTTTAAAAATTATATAACACCATTCTCCTACCTCCGTCTGATCTTCTGCCAGGGCTCTCCAAGAGATCAAACAGGAAGCTGGATGCATGTGGTCCTGGAGAGAGAAGAAAAGACAAAAAATAAATGATGCATTTTTATTTTTCTTTTCTAAAAGAAAGAAGGGGAAGCTCAGAATATAAAGCACCTAGCAGCAGTAGAAAAAGTGACTAATTAAAAGTAGTAGAAAAGTGAAAAAAGATGATATAATGTCCCCACTGATTACCTAGGAGTTCTTTGATAAGTTATTTAGCTGATCCTTGACTTTTTCAGAAGATGAAATTCAGACCCAAAAACCTATACTCCTTTTGTCTTAAAAGGTTTGGTGCCATGAAGCCCATGATTTGCATTTGGCCACTATTATTAATAAGAACCACCTACACATGAGAAATTCTAGATACTGACATTAATGTGGTCGCTACATAGGTGGGACTGTAAAGAGCCTAAAGAGAACATCCAGAGTTTACTGTAGTAGCTACAACACATTTTAAAGTATGTATACACCTCTACCAGGTCCAAAACTTTCAAAGTCAGATTGTCTCTGAAACAATTTTAAAGGAATGCTCAGCTAATACCATCAGATTTTCCCTCTAAAACTCAGAAGCCTTCAACCCGTATGAAGTCCTTGGGGGAGAGGGGAGAGATGGCAGTAATGTCACAATTTAACTAAAATGACAACTGTTATACATAGCTCTGAAAAAAACCCAGCAGCATAACTAAGTTAATGATTAAAGAATCTGAGCAATAATCCTATGATTCTAATCAGACTTTATGTTCTTAGTTATTAGGAAACTCAAAATCTTAACACAGTGCTCGGCACTTGGTGCTAAATTAAATATATGCTGGATAAGTCAAGGTTTCCTTATCGTGTCTGCAGAGAATGTAGTTAATTCTCTGAGCATCATTTTCTCTTTAGTAACTGGAGAAGCCTTGTACTTTCTTTTGAGCTTTGTTGCAGGGATTAAATCAGGTCATATATAGGAAAATTCTTCCCAAATTGTCAAGGACTATAACAAAAAGAAGATTAACACAGAACTCAGCTCAAAATAGATTTCTGAGAAATGACCATTGAAAGTCAAAGTGCCCTTGCCTTCCCCTTCCCCTCACTGCTTTCCCTGGGCTTCTTTTTTTCATGCCATTACTCCAGTTGTCCCCCAAACCTCACTCCAAGATGAGCCAGTCACAAAAAGAGTATTCTAGAGTCAGCAACTTACCTAATGTGCCCCAAACTATACTCCCTCTACCTCAGTACATTTAGTTGCCACCTGTCAGGAAAGGTTTCAACTTAGAGGAAAACCTAAGAAATAGTTGATCATTTTTCATAGAACAATTTTAATTACCTAATAGAGTAGGCACAGATAAAACTATGAAGTCTAAAGTCAGACTGTTGTTACTTTTTTTTTTAATGTGTATTTGCTTATTTAGAGAGAGAGAGAGAGAGAGAGAGAGAGAGAGAGAGACACTGCAAGCAGGGGGAGGGGCAAAGAGAGAGGAGAAAGAGTAGGCCAAGTAGGGCTCAGGGCCACAAACTATGAGATCATGACCTGAGCAGAAATCAAGAGTCGGATGCTTAACTAACTGAGCCATCTAGGCACCCCTAAACCTTTCTTATTCTTAGCAGCTGTGTGGAATTGCTGAAGTGATTGCACACCTTGACACAGTTTCTTAACTGTAAAATTGGGAAGATAATTCTACTGAATATAGAAAACTAGATGCAGAATAAAATATTTCAGTAAAGCACTTAACATGTAGGTAATTAACACACAGCACTCAAAAGGTAAGAGTAATACTAGCAGCAATAGAAAATTGTCACATTTTACTTGTGTTATATCCTTCTTCTGACATTTATCTCTTTGATATGAAAAAGATTCTTTGCTTGGGGCGCCTGGGTGACTCAGTCAGTTGAGTGAACGACTTCGGCTCAGGTCACGATCTCGTGGTCCGTGAGTTAGAGCCCCGCGTCGGGCTCTGTGCTGACAGCTCAGAGCCTGGAGCCTGTTTCAGATTCTGTGTCTCCCTCTCTCTGACCCTCCCCCGTTCATGCTCTGTCTCTGTCTCAAAAATAAATAAACATTAAAAAAATTTTTTTAATAAAAAAAGAAAAAAAGAAAAAGATTCTTTGCTTGACCCAATTTTAATCAGATTCATGAACCTTCTCCTAGGCCCATCTGTGCA
The DNA here is from genome assembly GCF_022079265.1 of Lynx rufus. Taxonomy (NCBI): domain Eukaryota; kingdom Metazoa; phylum Chordata; class Mammalia; order Carnivora; family Felidae; genus Lynx; species Lynx rufus. The sequence goes on along the minus strand of NW_025814830.1, from coordinate 33,473,304 downwards.
TTTCCTTGTAAAGTCCAGTTTTAGCAAGAACCTTGTTAAGTCTGTTTAACAACAATACCCCCAAATCCCCAGCCTGATAGCTGATCCCCTTCCACATGTGATCAGAATTCAGAATTCCTCACTCCTCACCCTTGGTATCTGATAACCTTGGCCTGCCTTCAGCAGGAATCCTGTTATCCAGTTCAGCCAAAATTCCCCAGACTTAAAATTTTCTCTTTGTAATTTTTCATCCACCAACACCCCGGCTCCTTGGCTGTACATTCCCACTATCCTTCTTATATTCAAAATCCAGCCCAGTCTATATGGGGGTCTGTTTTCTCCTATTGCAATAGTGCTGAATAAAATTTGCTGTCACAGCCTTCACATCTGTCTGGCTATAGTTTTCTTTGCAGGGGAAGGGAATGTAGAGTGATGCTATCCAAAAGGGATTTGTTACTGTGTTGTTCGTGTACTTGCTGGTTTGGTTTGGTTTTGCCACGGCAATGTGTATTCTGAACAACAAAAATGTAAATTGCAAAGTCACAATACAACCTACCCATAATACAAATTTATTTTAAAATAACAGAGTAATTGTAATAGTATTATAATAGTATAGTAATATAGCAGAGTAATAGTATTATAATTTAATAGTAATACTATTAGGGAAAAGAATGAATGGATGAGTGTTATTTCACCTTCATGTATTTCTGCAATTTGCAAAAGTCCCAAATGGACTCATATTACTTCTCTTATTTAAAACTAGCTTCACGGGGAGCCTGGGTGGCTCAGGTGCTTAAGCTCCCGACTCCTAGTTTCAGCTCAGGTCATGATTTCACAGTTCACGAGATCGAGCACCAGATGGGGCTCCACACTGACAGCTCAGAACCTGCCTAGAATTCTCTCCCTCTCTCTCTCTGCACTTCCCCTGCCCATGCTCTTTCTCAAAATAAATAAATAAATAAATTTAAAAAATAAATAAATAAATAAAACAAGCTTCACAGACCTATTATAAAAATACCTTTCTTCAGCTAAACTTTCATGGAACATTTTATGATTTCAAACATAAAGGTTAGTAATAGAATGTTTAGAAGCCAAATAAGCACACGTTGGAGAGGGGAAACACACCTCAATGAAAAAAAATATCACCGCGAGTTCTTTTCATCATGATTGTCAACAGAGACTATTAGAAGTGAACAAAAGACAATAATAAAACATGTGTAAAATGCGAAGATTGCATGAAGAATATGAAATTCTGCTAACTGAATTCTGGGAATGCGTGGGAGGACTCCAGAGATGGTCGGCAGGTAGCTTATTATGTTGCTCTCTACTTAGAGTCCAAGCTAATGGTGCATACCACTTTAATGAGTAAATGAAAACCTATATAAAATAAATGGTCCATCAAATGGGGAAAGAAAAAGATATATTAACAGGTATTAATGTATTTTTAGTATTGAAAGAAATCAGCCCAGCCCTGTGTATATTCTTATAGTTTCTTGGAAACTCCCACAGGGAGCCAACTTTCTTCCATCATTCATTTTAACCTCTATGTAGTGATAATCCATCATCGTGAAAACAAGCATCTGAAAAGATGGCAATAACCTCTTATAAAGCCTTGTCTATCATCCATTTAAATGATTAAGTTTGATACTGCTAATGGTTGAACTGAAAAGAATTGAGAGGAAATAAATTTAAATTTGCTAAATGATTAGTTTTTAAAAATCTGCCACATATTGACATTTGAATTGGAATAAATTAAATCGAACAATGTATTTTATCATGTGTATATCTAAATTATAAATATAAAACCAATTCTGCAAAATCAATACAATCATCACCATTTAAAAGTGAGAAAATTGAGGGGTGCGTGTGTGGTTCAGTTGGTTAAGTCTCCAACTTTGGCTCACGTCATGATCTCACAGTTGAAGGGTTTGAGCCCTGCATTGGGCTCTGTGCTGACAGCTCAGAGCCTGGAGCCTACTTTGGATTCTGTGTCTCCCTCCCTCTCTGCCCCTCCCCTGCTTGTGCTCTGTCTCTCAAGAATAATGAAAAAAATAAATAAAAGTAAAAATGAGAAAATTGACACTAAAAAGGGATGCCAGAATTGGTCAAAGTCATACAGAAATAAATCATTGATCTAGTATTCCGATTTGAATTCAAGTCTGTCAGATTCCTAATATTCACTTATTTCCATTCTACAACTAGAAATGGGCAAATTTTTCATCATTTATTTCATGTTCTGTAAAGAATTAGGTCTACTAAGAGCCAAGCTCCGTGCTATATGCATTTCCTATTGCTTATTTTTTTCACAGATGCCATTTATGGTGTTTATTTAGTATAACACATCTGAAAGGGAGGAAGAAACATAGTGTCTGTGATTTTAACATCCCTGACTATCTATAGAAGGAATGAATGGATACCATTAAGTCTACCTGATTTAACTATATGTTCTGTGCAGCTCAGAGGCAAAAGTAATGTTTTATGTCCTTCTATAGTGTGTTTAATTATACTTTATGGTGTTGGTACTTAGCTAAGTGACTTCGGCAGCCCAGAACTGGGGACAAGAAAAGCAGGCCATATTTTAGTGGAATAGTTATGTTGACAAATATGATTTCCTAGTAGCTGCACATATTTGGCAAAATATACACTTTAATCCTAACACTAGTTTAACCTTTATTTACTCCCCAACATGCCCTTGTATGCTCCTCCCCCTATCATATAGGTTCTACACTAGGCATTCATGTCCAGTTGAAGAAACACAATAAATCATCACCTTCCACACTTCTCACATCCTCCTCTATGTGGAGTATCATTTCTCTTTCTCTTACCAAATATTGCTTTTCTTTGGAAACCTATTCCAATCTTCATTATGTTTTCCTAATCTGTGTTCCCCTAGCATCTTACTTCTAGTACAGGCTTTACTCTGTGTAATGGTTTTCATTTAATTGTCTTATTTCCCTCCACTACATAAATCAATTGAGGACAGAGATTGTAGCTGGTTGATTATTCTGTACCAGTCATTGGAAATATTAAGAATTTATTAAATTATAGTGAAGGTGTTATTGTAGTCTATAAAACAAACAATACAGAGCTAGCTTTATTAAAGCTCCATACATATTTGCTGCCAATATCCCTAGAGTTTTTCTGTGAGGTAACAAGGAGCCTATTTTCACTATGTTAGTATTATCACATTCCCCCCCTAGAGCCTCCAGAAAGAAATGCATCCCCTTCATTGCCTTGATTTTGACCAGGTGAGACCTGTGTCAGACTTCTAACCTACAGAGCTTTAAGATAATAAATTTGTTTGCCTTATGCTTCTAAGTATGTTGTAATTTGTTATGGTAGAAATATAAAACTAATACATGATCACAGTATCTATTGTATTATGTCTTTTAAAAAAGTTATCTATTGTATTATGTCTTTTAAAAAAGTACTATGTCTTTTAAAAAAGTTGGAGAGAGAGGGAGTGAGAGAATCCCAAACAGGCTTCTTACTGTCAGCACAGAGCCTGACGTAGGGCTCAATCCCATGAACTCTAAGATCATGACCTAAGTCGAAATCAAGAGTCAGATGTTTAACTGACCGAGCCACCCGGATGCCCCATGATGTCTTTTTTTGATCTAACTACCACACTGTTAGATTCTTGAAAACAAGTGTGAGATATAGGACTTGCATGTACAGTAACCATGAGTAAGTGCTAATGTTTGATTGTAAGCTGGAAGGAAATGTGTGGGTTGTCTGATGCAATATTAATACTAAATCTCAGGTGAAACACCCTGAAATTCTAATGTTTGAGAGTATCTCCAGTGGTTGGGAATCCATTATCTACTGAATATCTTCAGTATTTTGGTATCTACTATCTATTCAGGCAATAACCATTCAAGTTTTTTGCCCTTGCCTATCAAAAAGGAGCCATAATCAATATAAAGACAAATTTGACAAATATTTGACATTTGTCAAATATTTTTGCTATTAAATAAATATCATAAATAGTTTTACTATTTAGGATTTAATATATTACTTCTTACTACTTTGCTCTGGGAACTGCTTCCTCCATGAGTCCTGTGGAACCTGTTGGTTAATACTTTCTTACGTGTCATAGGTTCAAATCCTTCTGCATTCTGCTAAAGCACACTTTGCTATTCTCCATTTTAGTACTCTTACAAGTTTCTTAGTTTGGGACAATCTTGTTAAATGAAGACTTTTTGTGCATACAGATTATCCAAAAACTGATTTTGTCTTATTTGACTACAGACAGTGAATAACATGAATTTTGAGAAATAGGAGGGAAAATGTTTTCCAGCAGAGTCATGATGATCATAGTAAGAGTTAAAATAAAACCCACCCCACTGGGTAGTGGCAGCAAAACCAGCTAAATGATGACTGTAGTGAGCCAGATACCACTGCCAATGGCTTGGAGAAGGAAGACAGCAATTAAGGAAAAGATAAGAGGTAAAATGGTGGATGTATTTTGATAATAAAACAAACAAAAGTTGTTGATGGATTAGATGTGTCATGTTAAGGATAAAAAGATACCAGCAATGTTTTCAAGTTTTAAGAGTTCAATTACTTTGAAAGGTAAAATTGCCATTTATAGATGCAGAGTGGCATGGAGAAGGATTATGTTTGGAGGAACAAAATCCAAACATGGGTTAATATGTTGTGTTTGAATTGTCTGTTGCAGTCTAAGTGGAGATGTAGAGAAACAGTTGGATATATAGTCCAGTGAAATGGCCAAACTGGAGGTATACAGTTGTAAGCTGTCAGGAGATGTAAGTTTTTTTTAAGCCTTGAGAGTAGATGTGGAACTTGAAGAGTCATTATAGATGGAAAAGAGACCCAATGTCTCAATCCTTGACACTATAAGATTTAGGTATTTGGAAGATGAGGAGAATCCATAAAAGATACAGAGAAGAAACAGCTAACTAGAAGGGCAGCCAAGAGGAGTTCTATATAAATAGTCAAGGGAAAAACATATTTAGAAAAAAGAAGTAATGGATTGGTGATGATACATGAAATAAATCATTAAAACTAAAAACTGATTATTAGAATTGACATTATGAGGTTTAATCCAAGAGGCTTCTCAATTAAATTGTGGAGGTGAATCCCTAAATGAAGTGGGTTTGAGAGATGACTGGAAGAGAGGAAGGAGGTGAAAACATTTAATGGTTTTAAATGTGAAGAGAGAAGATAGTGTGATAGGTGGAGGGAGAAGAGGAATATAAGATATTATTGGTCATTTTAGATTCAATATATTATAGCTCCTCTGTATGGCATTGAGATTTACCCAACCAGGGAGGGGGGTAGATGCTGGAAAGAATGACATGTCAATTGCTGGAATGATTTATTTTTGTACATAAATAGTAAGAGGGAATGAGAATTGGTATAGAAGTGAAGGGTTGACCTCAGGACAATGAGGATTTTATTTACAGTAATGAGAAGAAACAACAACAGGGTTTACTGATACAAAGGCACGGGATTAGGAGGTGTGGAGTTGCCAATGTGCAGAAATTATCTTCAAATTGCTTGAATTTTGTCAGGGAAATAGGAACCCAGGTCATAAATTGAAAGTGAAGATTGAAGGTTGAGTAAAGAAAAGAGAATGTGAAATAATTATCTTGTATGATGGAATAGTGAATGTATTAGAAGAAGGACCGCAAGGCATCCCACATGAGGCTAGGATCAGAAATTTAGAGAGTAAAACCTCAGCACTGTTTCGCTTGAGGCATCTTCAGCTGTGAAGCTGCAGGTGTGCAGGTGAGGTTTGGGATGTAGCCAGGGCGGTAATTAATTATATCAAGAAAAGAAGATGAAAGAAAGTTTAACAAAGCAATTTTAGGGGTATTGACTGGGCTGCATCAAAACTGCCTGCCAAATGGCCTCCCTCAATGTCCATGTTTGCATAAACTTACCCCTTTTCCGCCTCACAATTCTTCCACCACTGTGGAAACCTTTCTCAGCTCCCTAACCTGTCTTAACCTTGCTACTTATCAGTAGTTATAGATACAATAGTAGAGTAGAAAATCATCCTCAGAATTACTGACTCTTAGGTTCTGTTTACTTTCTTTTTCTTTAACATATTTGCTTTTTAAAATAGATTTTTTCGTGTATTTGATGCAAAAACCAAAATTACAACAATGGTAGAGTAAAAACAAAGTCATCCCCTTGTCTTACCTCCTGTTTGATCTAGAAATACTCAACCCTATCATGCAATAATCCTCAAATATATAACTCATTATGATTTTATTATTGTTCTTGGTTTCATTTTAACAGAAACCCTTCCTATATCTGTGCAGTCTGATCTTGTAATTGAATGAAAATCATAGTTCTGAAAGCATTTAATATCCCTTCCAGTTTAGTCAGAGATCATCATTTCTGATTACCTTCAAAAAGTCTTTTCCTTCTTGTTCAGTTTTTTGTATACATATATGTACAGATATATCTACATGATATATAATACATATAGAGTAATTAAAGTTATATATATATATATTTATACATTTATTTGTTAATATTTACTTGAAGGAAGGTAAAGGAGGAAAAATTTTTAGTTTAGTTTTGTTTTTTTTTGATCCACTTGAATTTACACAAAATCTTCCATATACTATTTCATACTTTAGGGAAGACTGGTGCTCCATTATTTATATTCAATCACACTGATATATATAACCAAAACTGAGTCTGATTTTATTGTTCTCAGTAGAGAAGTTCTTGTATAAGAAATATTCACGTTTCCAAAGGCAAAGAAAAGTTTACTCTGAGAAAGGATTCTGTGAATCTTAACAGAAAATATTGATCTGGAGTTCTATGTATCTTTTTTACTTCAACAATATTTTTTATCTAAATCACTTATTTAGAAAAATTGCTTGCCACCATTTGACTTTCACTCTTCAGGTAAAGACTGTATGGAAAAAAATTTTTTAATTCTATATTCTTTTGTTGTTGTGGTTGAGATGAAATTCATGTAACATAAAATTAAACATTTTTAAATGAGCAATTCATTGAAATAATTTATTCTAATTGAGCACTTATGTTAAGCTAAACAGTGTGCTATATACAGGCATTAAGTGGGGCTACAATTGATATTCAAAACACTGGGTCCATTCTTTGTTAAAAAACATTTTATCCAGAAGCATTTTCTGATCCATTTGCCCTTCATGCAATACATCAACTTCTTTATTCCAAAAGAATCTTATTCATCCTTCATAATATACTGCATTATTAGGAATGCGTATACTTTGTATATTTTGTGCCCTTTAAATGGACCTGGAATAGGAAGCACTATCATTCACTTCTTTCTCTGGATACGAAGAGAGTTCATGTTCAAAAAATGTGTTTTAAATTTAAATACTGAAGTCTATACAGCAGGGCTAGCAAAATAGAAGCTAGAGCCATAAAAAAAACCCCCAAAGTGTCTGAGCTCACAACTCCAAGGAGTGTCATTCAGGGGGTTTAGACTACGGATACTTTAATGCTATGTATACTAATAAATTCTGCTGAAGAAATTTGTGCCAGTCCTCTATTACTAATTCATGATATGATAAGTACAAAAATTAAGGCTAAGCATCTAGAAACATTTATAGATGCCTTGACAGAGTACTTAATCAACTAAATCTAATAATTAAAAGACAATATAGCCTGGGTCTTTCCAATTCATTTTTCTAATAATCTACTTCATTATACTTTACTAGATTTTGAACCATCAAAAAAAAAGAAAGAAAAGAAAAGAAAAGAAAAGGAAAAAAGAAAAGAAAAGAAAAAAGAAAAGGGAGAGGCCAAAAAAAACACAAAAACTAGTAGTCTCTCAAATAGATTTATAATCACTCTACCAGGGAATGCAGTAGGTGAAGAAGTGATCATTAGTGTCAGGTCGTCTTCGGAGCATTACTCTTCAGGGCACATGAGGAATAGATGAGGTACTAGGTTCAGTCCTTATGTTTGAAGGGACTTCAATGTCAAATAGGTTTATACCCCCATTCTATTAGGGGAATTCACAGAAGTGTTTTAATTAGAGGGTAGAATGAGAAATCCTGTTATTAAAAGGATTCCCCTGTTCATTGTAGAGGAAGGAATCTTGGAGGCAAGAGAGCTTTACAGGAAATCAAACATGGCACCAGTCTTTGTTATTCTCCTTTAATGGACTAGCATTCCAATGCTAGTGTCTGGACTCAAACATCCTTTCTAACCCCATTTCTTTCCACCTCCTTCCTTCCCATTCCATCTCTTCCCATGCATAGCTCCTCAAACCTGGACTTATGAATGAGCATTCTAAGCCATCAGTCATGGGAAATTTTATTGCCTGTTTGAATGACCATTAAGCCATATATCTGTGAAACCCAGTCCCAACTCTACCATTTACTAGCTGTGTGACCTTGGTTACTTCATCTCTCTGAGTTTTGCTTCTTCACTTGTATATTATTTTTTAAATCCATCTTGATGGGTTTTTGGAGGATTTTAAAGATTTAAGAACAAGATAATAAAAGATGCAAGTTGTGTGCTTCTTTCTACTGTTAATGATTGTTTCCCAGCTTACTGGGGGGGGACTTTGAAATGTATCACTGTTTGGGAAAACTTCTTGGATTCCCCCACTTCTTCCTCATCCAAAAACCTAAATAATTCTAGATAATATTTACTGTAGCAGTTGTACACACAAAATCAACAAATGTGAGGTTTACCCCAAGGCACAATGAAATCCTTGCAGACAAGAATCTCGTATTGTTCATCTTTGTATCATAAAACCTAACTAAAACACACACACACACACACACACACACACACACACACACACATTAAAATTAACAGTTCAGTTTTGAAAGGGAGAGAAGGATGAGAAAAGAGAAGGAGGGAGATGACCAAATCCAGGAAAAAAAAAATCTAGGTTCAAACAAATGTTTTGGAAAGATACTTAACATTACTGTGCCTTGATATTCTCTTTGGTAAAAGTGGAATGATAAATTATAAAATCATATGTACACATACAAGTGTGTGTGTGTGTGTGTGTGTGAGAGAGAGAGAGAGAGAGACAGACAAGGAGGAAGAGAATAAGAATGAAAGACAAATGTAAATAAAGAACCATGGGGTGCCGGGGTGGCTCAGTCACTTCGGCACCCAACTTCAGCTCAGGTCATGATCTCACAGTTCGTGAGTTCAAGCTCCGCATCTGGCTGTGTGCTGACAGCTAGGAGCCTGGAGCCTTCTTCAGATTCTGTGTCTCACTCTCTCTCTGCCCCTTCTCCACCTGCACTCTCTCTCTCTAAAATGAATTAACGTTAAAAAAAAATAAAAAAAAGAACCATTTCCAGATATTGCCAAATGTCCCCTAAAGAGATAAATACCCCAGTTAAGAGCCATTTTTCTAGTTCTAGTGTTTCTCAAACTTCAAAATCACCTCAAGAACATGTTAAACATAGGTTCCCAGGGCCACCTCCAGATATTCTGATTCAGAAGTCCTAGCATGGGTTCCAAGAATTCACATTTCTAACAAATTCCCAGTTGATATTAGGCTGTCGGTCCAGGGCCACACTTTGAGAAAACCTGCTTCAGATAGTCACCTCAAAGCCCACCTCCAGATGCACCTTGACATCTCTGTCCTTAGAGGCATGATACTGACACTCTTTTTTCCTTGGCTCTTGCTTTCAAGAGACAGTGAGAACTCAGAAGTGATATAAAGACCTCTATTTCCATTCCTTCTTCCTCTGGATAAGATTTCTGTCCTGTGCTACCACTTTCATACAGGCGACCCTCTAGTGTATGATGCAAACTATACACTATCTCCCAACTGACACCTGAGATAAGTTACCTTCTTCTTTTTTAGGGAGTCTTTACAAAAAGCAAATCTATTATGCCAGATCTTTGCTTTAAGGCCATACCGATGGACATCTACTGGACAGAGTCTAGATTCCTTACCTTGATAGTCAGAATTCCTGGCTTCTCTTTCCTTAGGTCCTGCCACTCTCTCTGGTGTAAGTTTTCTCTGTCTGCATCGCTCTTTGACATGCAGTAATTCCTTTGAGATGCAGGTAAGCAGAAGTTATGAGACTGGAAGTAGAAATTCCTAAATTCTAATCCAATGTTTTGCAGAAGAGCAGAATCTGCCATCCCAAAATATGCCTCTTTGGTGTAGGAATATGTTGAAATGATTATTTTTAAGTAACTATAGACAGAAGAGAAGTCCTAAAACCAAGTAAAAGTTAACAAAGAGACTTTTATAAGATAAATATCCATGCATGCGTCTTCTTTGTACCAAGAAAAGAAGGATGACTCTATAAGAAACTTTTTTTTAAAGAAACTTTTAGCAATGGAGAAGGTACCAACTTAAATCTGTATAACAGCCATGCCTTTTTTTTTTTTTTTTTTTTACTGTGCTTCATGTGACAGCCTTCCATAATTGCCTGCCCCTACTCCCAACATCATTTTTTGTCTTTTCCTGGACATGGTATTTAACGTGGTGGCTTGGGCCCTACTATTTTCCTGGGCATGTTCCATGAATACAGGAGGTGTACATATTATTACAAGAGGGTGTCAGCAAAGAACCTGAAAGCGTAGTGGAAAACTGATTTTTCATCCCCTACATTGCTAATATATTAGAGGTGAGACTCTGAAAAAGCCTTTCATCCCCATTTGGCTGAGTAAGAAACTGAGTCATCTGAAGGTTAATGACACCAATATCATTAAGAGATTGTAAGCGAGACTTCATAGTCATTATTTCATTTGATCCATATAAACTAGATAAACAGATAAGGTGGTTACCTATTGCATTTAATTTCCTCCTTTAATTTTCTGCTATCACCAGAGTAGACATGGGTATTAGAATATGTACTGTTTAAAATTTAGCTGAAGAAAAAAGCAGTGCTCTCTTCATCAAAGTTTTCAGAAAACCTGCTCTCATGATTGAATAAAAATGAATTATTCTTGGGGCGCCTGGGTGGCACAGTCAGTTAAGCGTCCGACTTCAGCCAGGTCACGATCTCGCGGTCCGTGAGTTCGAGCCCCGCGTCAGGCTCTGGGCTGATGGCTCAGAGCCTGGAGCCTGTTTCCGATTCTGTGTCTCCCTCTCTCTCTGCCCCTCCCCCGTTCATGCTCTGTCTCTCTCTGTCCCAAAAATAAAATAAAATAAAATAAAAATGAATTATTCTTTAAATTGCTTGAACTTCCTCTTATCCACACATTCTCTGAGACTTCAGGGCTAAGGAAAGGGAAAAAGACTCTTCTTACCTGAGCTTACCAAGGGACCTAAAACAGTCCTTTCTGTCTCTCCTAAAGACACAATAACCCAGAATTCTACCTGCTTGATGCTCATTGCCTATTCTGTAAAGACTTCCTCCAAAGATTCAAGTACTGAAAGAGTGCTGAGAAGCAATAATGTTAGACTGAAAAAACACTGCAGAAATTTCATGCATGAAGACATACTCTCCTCAGTCTATGGGAAGGCACAGTAAAAATTAATTCTCATTCAAGACAGCTCAGAAATGGAATAGTGAGAAATCAAGAGATAGATGAGAGAAACAAATGGATTGGACTTAATTTATTTTCAACATCAAAGTATGATCAAAGCTGATAGAATGTTTTGGCAGGAAAACAATTGCACACTCCATGGTCTTCCTTTTCTTTCCTGAGGCAGTGTTCAGAATAGAGGAAAATGTAATGAACAAAAAGTCATGTTCATGAAGCTGACCAGCTCAATTTCTTCTTCTATTGCCACAGTTAATTAACAGACACGTGGTCTACTTATAGATTCCACTGTAGATAGACTTAATCTACCACACATTCCCTTTCCCAACATAAAACTTAACCATATTCTCCATTTTCTGAACAAGATGTATATATCCAGGCTTTTAATTTTTTAATCAAGTGTGGCTGATTATTTGTATTCTAACCCACAATCTGCTAACTTTATTTATATACTCCCTTATTCTAGACCACTTGGAACCCCGTTTTATATTATCACCAGATTTCAAGATTTCTTTGCTTTGAATCTACCTTTTGCCCTTGAATTTTCATTTTATGCACTCTGGACCAGATACTCAGACCTCTACCATTCAATCTCATATTCTTTACTCACCACCAGCCAGCTGGTTCTTGGGGTAGATTCCTAATTCACATTTTGATCTTCCTGGATTGGTTCAAATACCATTCAAAGATATTGATACTCTGGATTTATTATTTTCAAAACAAAAAATGTTGTAGAATATTACACATATCACACATACATGTAGGCATACATACACTCCCATAGGTTTTCCATGTTTTCTAATCATCAGTACTTCTCTCTATCCCAACATCACAGGGCATTGACATTTGGGTTTGCTCAAATAAAAACTCAGCACTCATTTTGTTGACTCATTTGTTGGAGGAAGCAGCAATGGGGAAAGCTCTAATGCCAATGCATGAAACAACCTACATGAGTGCTCTATGAAAGACATAAAGACTAGTATCAGGTTTTGTTTGAATTAACCAACACTGAAGAGCTACACATTTTCATTTTACTTGTTTTCACTGGAAATATTTCACTGAAATTTTCTGTAATATCACAAGGTTATAAATGTAGTGAGGAGAAAAGCACCCAGAAATGTAGGACAAATAGGAAAGTCATGTCATAATTAATCAAACTAATGAGCTAGTAACTTATTTTTTTAAATGTATCTATGTTTATGTTTATGCTCTTACATACAGTTGGAAAACATGCTATAAACTTGGATGTGTTGAAATGGTGTTACCATAAAGAAGTGTTACCAGACACCTTTGGTGCTATAGTGTCTGCTCTTCTGATCTGACCAGAATAAATAATTTCATATCAGATCACAGTGAGCTTGATCACTTATACCTCCATTAATTTTTCAAGCTTTTCTTTTACATCTCCTTTATAATTTATTCATCCATTCCTTGGCTACAAAGGAATCTCAAGAATGTCTTCAGCTTTGTGCCTCTTGTTTTTCAATATCAGACTATTTACTCTGCTCTGATAGTCACAGAAAGCTTTAAAGAAATATGTGATGCATCCAAATTTCTCTTTGTTTTCCAGAGTTGAGACACAAATATCACATGGAGGGCAGTATCTGAAAGGAACAAGGCCAATCTGAAGTAAATTGGCTTCTGCTTATGGCTGAAAAAATCTTTTTTTTTAAATAAAAAATGAACATCACTATAATGTATAAGAGCATAGATGTTGATGATGGGGGGGGATTGTGCATGTGGGAGCAGGAGTAATATGAGAAATCTCTGTAATTTCTATTCAGTTCTGCTGTCAATCTAAAAGTTCTCTAAAAATAATAAAAAATAATGTAAAAATTTTAAAGAGCATAGACTTAAGAACTAGGACAATGTGCATTTCAACCCTCATTTGAATCTTAAGGAATTATCTGGCTCAATTAACCACTAATGCCACAGGGATAGCTTACATAAATTAAAGGACAACAGAAAGAAATCGATCTCACAGACAATAATCTGAGGACTCCAACCATCTAGGAAAAATGTATCTCTTCCATTCTATGTTTCTTTTCTATAATTCTCTGTTTCTCTCTGAGTGTTGGTCTAATCATCTTCTCTTCCATAATGTCTCTCCAGATGGTCAAAACTAGAAATGGGAATTGCTATTTTGGAATCCCACATATATGAAAACCCCTCTCCTACTATCCACATATTGACCCTAAGGAAAGACACTCATCAACCATGCTTGGGTGATATGTCCACCTCTTGGTGCAATCACTGTTGCCAGGAGTACGGCGTATCATGATTACCAAAGACTCTATTACATGCCCAGGCTTGTGCCCATAGATCAGGAACTGATGGTACAAAAAGGATATGAGGCTCTGAAGAAAACCAGACTAGCTTAGCTACATCAACTTTTTAGCCTGGGAAAATTACTACCGCATGGTGCTTCAGTATTCTCATCAGGGAAATAGTTAAAATAATTTTTTCTTTAAATGAACACCAGAAGTCTATTGTATCTAGTGATATTTGTGAAATATCAGCATAATATAGTTTCCTTCATATAATGTGTTTACAACCATAAAGAGAAAACAAATAAAGCATATTGAAATGTGAGGTCTGGACATTTAGTGAGAATTGCTCCTTAACTAAGTGCCTCCCTCTGGAATACTTACATTCCACTTCACTGTGATTTATATTCATATGTTAGTAAATTTGTTACCATTATATTTTTTGAAAGTCATCCAATCCATAAATGTTAGTTTTGCAAGTTTTGAGTTTAATATGCTACTGTTACAGAACATTAATAAGAACTATGAAATTAAAATATTCTTAAATAAACAGGTAAGAAATGGACACCTATTTAATCATTTATCAGAGAAAACAAACAGAATCCTATTTGTTATTATTAGTTACCAGGAATGTTGCCTTGAGGGAGATTCTGAGATTGCATTTTGTAAGTCTTTCTACTTTATAGGTTTTACAAGTAAATAAAATGGCTTCAATTTCCTCATTTCTTTGTAACTACTGAGTATTTTTAATGAAAACTTGCAGATACAAGTTTCTTCAATTTAAAATCATCCTATGTTAAAAGACAGGGATTTCATTGGTATAATTTTTTAAAATATTTTTTAATTGCCAAGGAAAACTGTACTTGTGTACAGATGGTCTATGTGGGTTTATAAGCACTCATATTTAAATTATTAGTTTGGATTTTTTTTTATGCATCCAAAAGTAAATAAAACCAGCAAAACAATAACAAAAACCCACAAGCTGAATTATCAAATAAATGGCTTAAAATGAAAACAATCTGCATAATATCAACATGATTAGGTTTTTTTTATGTATCATTAAATTACAGCAAGGCATGGCAACTGTACTAATCATCCTAACCTACAGATATGAAGAAAACAAAATGAACATATAGACCAGTATTTGGAAGCATTATAAATATATTCAAAATGCTATTGTCTCTAAAGAAGTTTCCAAAAGAGTGATTTTAGATTTTTAAAGGCTAGTATATCTCAAACAAATGTGCCATTTCAGCATTTTTTAAATCAGTTTTGCAATTCATATAAATGTAATTCTCTTGCACATTGAGTTTCTCCAAGCTAGTTGGTCATCAGGCTAGAACCATCTCAAATTAAATATTAAAATGACATAAAAGTGGTTAATTTAATTTAAAAAATTATCTCAAAAAGGGTATCGTCTTTTTTAATTTTTTAAAATATTTATTTATTTATTTATTTATTTATTTATTTATTTATTATTTTTTAAAATTTACATCCAAATTAGTTAGCATAAAGTGCAACAATGATTTCAGGAGTAGATTCCTTAGTGCCCCTTACCCATTTAGCCCATACCCCCTCCTGCATCCCCTCCAGCAACCCTCTGTTCTCCATATTTATGAGTCTCTTCTGTTTTGTCCCCCTCCCTGTTTTTATATTATTTTTGTTTCCCTTTCCTTATGTTCACCTGTTTTGTCTCTTAATGTTCTCCTATGAGTGAAGTCATATGATTTTTGTCTTTCTCTAATTTCACTTAGCATAATACCCTCCAGTTCCATCCACATAGTTGCAAATGGCAAGATTTCATTCTTTCTGATTGCCAAGTAATACTCCACTGTGTGTGTGTGTGTGTGTGTGTGTGTATACACACACCACATCCTCTTTATCTATTCACCCATCAATGGACATTTGGGATTTTTCCATACTTTGGCTATTGTTGATAGTGCTGCTATAAACATGGCGGTGCATGTGTCCCTTCAAAACACCTATATCCCATAGATAAATGCCTAGTAGTGCAATTGCTGGGTTGTAGGGTAGTTCTATTTTTATTTTTTGAGGAACCTCCATAGTGTCTTCCAGAGTGGCTGCACCAGCTTGCATTGCCACCAACAACGCAAAAGAGATCCTCTTTCTCCACATCCTCGCCAACATCTGTTGTTGCCTGAGTTGTTAATGTTAGCATTCTGACAGGTGTAAGGTGGTATTTCATGCTGGTTTTGATTTGTATTTCCCTGATGATGAGTGATGTTGAGCATTTTTTCATGTGTCGGTTGGCAATCTGGATATCTTCTTTGGAGAAGTGTCTATTCATGTCTTTTGCCCATTTCTTCACTGGATTATTTGGCTTTTGGGTGTTGAGTTTGGTAAGTTCTTTACAGATTTTGGATACCAACCCTTTATCTGATATGTCATTTGCAAATATCTTCTCCCATTCTGTTGGGTGCCTTTTGGTTTTGCTGATTGTTTCCTTCACTGTGCAGAAGCTTTTTATTTTGATGAGGTCCTAGTAGTTCATTTTTGCTTTTGTTTCCCTTGCCGCTGGAGATGTGTTGAGTAAGAAATAGCTGTGACCAAGATCAAAGAGGTTTTTGCCTGCTTTCTCCTCAAGGATTTTGGTGGCTTCCTGTCTTACATTGAAGTCTTTCATCCATTTTGAGGTTATTTTTGTGTATGGTGTAAGAAAGTGGTCCAGGTTCATTCTTCTGCATGTCGCTGTCCAGTTTTCCCAGCACCACTTGCTGAAGAGACTGTCTTTATTCCATTGGATATTCTTTCCTGCTTTGTCAAAGATTAGTT
Organism: Lynx rufus; assembly: GCF_022079265.1. Classification (NCBI taxonomy): domain Eukaryota; kingdom Metazoa; phylum Chordata; class Mammalia; order Carnivora; family Felidae; genus Lynx; species Lynx rufus. The sequence goes on along the minus strand of NW_025814830.1, from coordinate 33,456,817 downwards.
GCCCATATATTTGTGGGTCCATTTCTGGGTTCTCTATTCTGTTTCATTGATCTGAGTGTCTGTTCTTGTGCCAGTACCATACTGTCTTGATGATTACAACTTTGTAGTATATCTTGAAGTCTGGAATTATGATGGCTCCTCCTTTCGTTTTCTTTTTCAAGATTGCTTTGGCTATTTGGGGTCTTTTCTGGTTCCATAAAAATTTTAGGATTATTTGTTCTAGCTCTGTGAGGAATGCTGGTGTCATTTTGATAGGGATTGCACTGAATATGTAGATTGCTTTGGGTAGTATCGACATTTTAACAATATTTGTTCTTCCTATACAGGAGCATGGAATCTTTTTCCATTTTTTGGAGTCTTCTTCAATTTTTTTCATAAGCTTTCTGTACTTTTCAGCATATATATTTTTCACCTCTTTGGTTAGATTTATTCCTAGGTATTTTATGTTTTTTTGTGCAACTGTAAATGGGATAAATTCCTTGATTTCTCTTTCTGTTGCTTCATTGTTGGTGTATAGGAATGCAGCCGATTTCTGTGCATTTATTTTATATCCTGCAACTTTTCTGAATTCATGAATCAATTCTAGCAGTTTTTTGGTGGAATCTTTTGGGTTTTCCACATAGAATATCATTTCATCTGCGAAGAGTGAAAGTTTGACCTCCCCCTTGCCATAAAGGATATCATCTTAAATAAAAGGGGTAATTGATTCTTATCAACCTTTAGTATAGCCATTAAAAATATTTTCATAAATGCATGAGAACTTGTCTGTAACGATATACAATAAAAGCTTAACAATTGATATATAACTTGGTAGTGGTATCTGGAATGTTGGACAGAAGGAAATTAAGAATGCACCTCTATAATGTACAAAATTCAGTATTTTAAAATATCTTATAATTTGAAATGATGACTCTTATGACAATATTATTTAATGCAGCAATGCCAGTAGGTAACACTGATTCTTGACCAAGCCTCATCAATTCTATGAACACTACTGCGTCAGGATGCTTTAAAGACTGGTTGCAATGTTGCAGACTGTTTCAAGACTGCACAGTTCATATCTAGTTTTGAGGATTATGTTTTGTTTATTGGCACATTCCATTAAACCAAGAAGTTGTCTTTAATTGATTTAAATTCAGAAAATAAGGTTGGGCACCTGTTGTGTTTCCTATCTTACATTGGGCCTTGCTTCAAAGTTGAATCTGGAGACAGACAAGGTTTGTGTTCTACAAAGGAGGTTGAGAAGACATATATTAAATCTACAAATAGCACCTGTAGAAGAATGTACAGGGTATTATAGAACCAATAGAAATAAGACTTAATCTTATCTAGAGGTTACAGAAGACTTCTGGAATACTGAAACCATGACTTAAAGATTAATTGTTGCTAGCCAGATGAACAGATAAAGAATAATGCAGTTAGAAGGAAGCACACTGACATATTCCTGGTAGAAATGATAATATTGTGCTTAAAAAGCTGAAAGAAGCTGTTGGTAGAATGAGATATGAGTAGTGGCCTATGTTTTGTCTGAAGATGTAACAGAACTCCAGCTTATCTTAAGGGTTAACTTGCTTCAAGTTAACACACTCCTTACTTGCTGACCTAAGGCCCTTGACCTGCAACAGAGCTAATTTACTTTCTGGAAGATCTGCAGACCACTGGCCTTGAAGAGTGAAGGGCCAGAACTTTCCCAGGACACAGAAGCCAGCAAGTCAGTATGAGAGTCACTGTGGCTTTCTGATTAGCCTAGAAATTTTTTTAGCATGATATTTGTCTTTTTCAGGTCACACAAAAGACTTCACTGACCTCGCTTTGTGTATCTGCAGACCTTGCCCTCCTTTGCAGAAACATAAGAATTACCCTGGCCCATCTTGAAATAAGAAAAGATCCTCTCCCACAACCCCTAGCACTGAGATAACTTTTATAGCTCGCATCGAGTCTGTACATAACGAAGAAGTGAAGCAGGTTACTGCAGTCTCTGTCCATTAACTACCCTAAACCCCTTTAAAAAACCTTGGACCAGGCAGAAATCTCAGAGTTTGGCTTTTTGGACAAGAGCCCACCTTCTCCCCAGGTTACTGGCCTCCTGAATGAAGTTCAAAATCCCTTCCCAGTAAAAACCCATATCTTGAATAATGATTTCTCAGGCAATGGGCAGCCAAACTTGAATTCGGTAACAAAGAAGAGGACAGAGGACAGGTCTTAGACCAGAATGTAAGGCATATCAAGGACTTTAGATTTCAGGCAATTGGAAGCCACTGAATAGTTCTAAGTAGAGATACAATGCACCAAAATTCAGTCTGTAAAAGCTCTTTTGAGGCAATGAGCACGTCCTTATTTCTCTATGTCCATAGCAAGCACAATGCCAGAAATATTAAGTATTCCATTCACTGTGTTGTAAATACACTGGCTTTAATGCAGAAAAGTATAAATACTGAAAACATCTGAAATAAGTCTTTGTCAAACTTAGAGAAGTTAATACTTTGAAAGTATCAAATATTACATCAAAGACCCTCTGGGAAATTCTCAAGACTACACCATCTAAGTGAGGACAATTTAAACTTAGTTTCAAAATATCTCATTAATTTCAATTTTATTATCTATCTTAACTTCCTGATATTCTTTTCGAATTGTCATTAAAACCAGGAATGAGCAAACTCTGGGCCATCAGACAAATCTGGCCCATTACTTGCCTTAGCGCATGAGTAAAAATGTTCTTTCACATTTTTAGCTACTTGAAAAAAGTTCATATGTCTAGCTACTTGAAAAAAGTTTCATATGTGATAATTGAATGAAATATAATTTTGTTTTCACACATAAGGTTTTACTGGAACACAACCACACCCACTCATTTGCATATTATTATGGCAGCTTTCCTGCCAGAGTATCAGTGCTGAGTAGTCCCACACTGTAACGGTGTGTCTGGCCCACAAGCCTATGACATCCACTAACTGGCCAGTTAGGGAAAAAAGCATGCTGGCCTCTGTTGTAGATGCTGTTACAATTAAGTCATTGAGGGAGTAGAGCCTTATTCTTTTGGATATATGCCCTTAGAAATATCTTTTTTTTTCCTTTTTAAAATATATTGCCTTTTAATGAGAAGATGCCTTCCCCAGACCCATTTCCTACTTTCAATGACCTTCAATGTAGAGTTTTCAACATTCAACAAAACCAACACTTCTAAATGTCCTGTTTTTCTTTAATATATTCTTTAAAGTCTCCTCAGGTTCAGGTGGAGAACAAAATGGCCCTGAAAGCCACCAGGCTGTTTAAGTGTTACTTTCTCTGAAAGGGATCTGCTTTTCTCCTATGTTTCTTGTGTCACCACTTTGAAATCCCTGAACTAGGAAAGTATGAATAAAATAGACGGCACAAATCCAAAAGCATCCTGAGAGAAATGCTCTGAGAGGATAGTCTGAGCTGATAAAAAGACAACAAACACTGCCATCACCAGTGGCATGACCTGCTTGCAGAGCTCCATATAGCACATGCAAGAATTCATGCTTCAAAATAAATACTTTCAAAAGAAATACATTAGGATAAAAGAAATAGCAGACATACCCCTCCTCCTTCACTGAAATAATTTCATTGCTTCTATTCATATTCAACTGTGTTTTCCATGGTAAGTTCGCAAGTAAGAAGGCCAAGGTGATAAACAAATAGAAAGTCCTTCTAACACTGGATAGGCCATTCTTTTTTCTTTCTTCCTGGAACTCAATCCTGGACACGGGTTGTGTGGAATGATGGAGTAAGCTCAGAATCCCACAGAAAGCATGTTGAAGGTGGGTTCAAGGAAGCTTGCCCCCAAATTCTCTATCTCCAGAGAAAAGAAACTTGCTGAAGTGGTTGTGGGCATGATCTCTCTGGCAAGCTGGTTTGTGGTCTGGCTGGAGAGTGGGCTCCCACAAGAAGCAGAAAGGAACAGATCTGGGACTGAAAGCAATGTGTAGACCACAGCCCCGCTGCCCAGGGCCCCGTTTTTGATCACTCATTTCCTGGAATAATTTTTAAATGAAGAAGAAGCTTCTTTTATTGTTCTCCCTGAAATATTTTTGCTGTTGTTGTTTGGAATAACACTGTCTGTGTTAACAATGTTTACACCTCATGTGACAGAACACAGATTCTGAATTTTGACAGAGAATAAATAAGGTCAGTGTCTGTTGATACCTTGTGCTAGAGATACCAACACATGCATACAAACTGTGAGAATATTCAGCATAAAATAATTTGTCATTTCAATGAGCAGCTGGAGCTATGTGAGCTCAGTGATGCCAGGCTATTTGTTTCCAGATTTTTATTTTCTTTGATAGCATATTGCCTTATTTATAAGAGGGAGGTACAGTGCTTGAAATTAATTGCATGCACATATACTTATGACCTTTTTTTATTTCTTTTGCCAAGCAAACATAACTTTCCCAAATTCAATGGTAATTATGACAGTATCCAGGATCACCTAAAACCCAGTATCAAAAAGTATCATTTTAATGGTATTATTGCTACTATTAATGCCATGTGCTTTGTTATACTTTATGCTTATACTTTCCCTATATTGCTTTCATATAATATTCTTATTTCGCTGTATATTAGAACTCAAACAATTCCCATTTTGTTAATATCAGCATCTCCTTTTTCTCTGTACAAAACCTTGTAAAATCTTGGGGTAATGTGACTTGCAAAATTATAGGAGGTTTTACTGATGCCATACTGTCTGAACCTCATGGGAATTTCAAAATGGATATGTGAAACCTAACTATCCCAAATGTAACTAATAGAGTACACATCCTGAATAAGGCTAATACAACAAAGAGAAAACAGTCTCAGGCTTCACCGTATTTTAGTGAGGACTTAGACTCTTAAAAACTCCCACCCTCCGTTTCCATAGTAGCATTGTGGGGGGGAAAGGTGAGTTCATTAATGTCACCTTCACATTTAATCAATGCATTTATTTTGGGACATCTCTTATCATCATAATGAATGTTCTTGTAAGATTTATTATGATATATTGGCACCAAGTCTATCACATGGTCCCTCCCTTCCATGTGTCTAGCATGTACAAACCAAATGAACATAATATTATATATATATATATATATATATATATATATATATATGCTTCATACAAAAGCAAAGGTAGGAAGCACAGATAATGAGTGCTCATTATTGGAACAATGTTCTGTTTAACAGCAGACAGCACTTACAATGCTCCGAGGTTAATTGTGGTGTTACTGAATCATACACAACTCTCAAAGGAAAAAAAAAAAAAAAAGAAAAAACTAAAGAGAGCAAATTTAATTTTGATATCCTTAAGAAAGGTATGGGTCTGTTGAGTAATGCTATAAAATGCACAAATGAATCCCTGTTATGCTATCTATTTCTAGCCAGATAGCATCATTTTTACACAAGAGTCATTCTTGAAGAAAAGGACTAGAGTACTAATGTATGAAATTTTTGCCTTCTTAATGTATCCCATGTAAGGTCTTGCCAGTTTACTTTGTTTTTTATGCAAATCACACAAGTTGCGTGAATCTCTGCTGGGCAATCACTACAGAAGCATCCTCTAGCCCCTGTTCTAAAACTACCGGTGAATGAGCACTGGGCATCATTCACCCCCATGATGCAGACCACTCTGTTTTACAATGGCTCCGAGGAAAAATAAAAAGCTCTCTTGAGGAGCAATAATGTGGCTTGTTTTGGGTGACTTTAGAAAATGGAATAAGGCCCAGAAAACAGAAGTTATAAAGTTAAAATATTTTAGGTACCAAAGGAGAGAGGAACCTTATTTTATTCTGTCCCACTTGCCTAACATTCACTAGTATGTCTTATACTTTAATCAAGATTTCTATCATATATTTGAGTAAACTTCTTTCCCCTTTTCTTCTTCTGACTGAACTAAAATAAGTACACGTTGAAAGGTCAACAGTCTTCCCTAAAAATGAAGGCAGACTTTCATGCCGTAGAGTTCTACGCCCACCAGGCCGAAAGATTATTTAATGGTTTTAGTAAGAAGTAAAATGTGTCTAATGAGACACATTAACAATACTGACAACAACAAGAAAATCTTCTTACCCTCCCCATACTATCTGGGGGCTAACCATCCCAAACCAACTCTCTTGAAATCCTTCTTTGCCTCAAATCCTTTTTTGAAAACGAAGAAAAGCAAATAATAAGTAAATACAGCAACCTCCAAAATCGCATATTATATCCGTCTGTGAAGAAATAATCACTCTCAATGCAGGGACTGAGGATACTATTAAACAATTTGTCAGGGGTGCCTAGGTGATTCATTTGGTTGAGTGTGTGAGTCTGGCTTGGGTCATGATCTCATAGCTCCTGAGTTCGAGCCCACTTTGGGCTCTATGCTGACAGCTCAGAGCCTGGAGCCTGCTTCCATTTCTGGGTCTCTCTCTCTGTGCCCGTTCCCTGCTTGTGCTCTTTTTCTCTCAAAAATAAATACACATTAAAAAAAAAACAACATGATTTGGCTGACACCGTCTGTATACAGAGGCAGCAGTGAAAAGAACTGTGGATTTGGGGTTTACATTGTTTTATATTATTTCTCTAGGTTTAATTTTTACTTTTAATTATTAAAATTATTTTTAGTTTATTTATTTTGGGAAAGAGTGCAAGCAGGGTAGGGGCAGAGAGAGAGGGAAGACAGAGAATCTCAAGCAGGCTCTGCACTGTCAGCGCAGAGCCTGATGTGGGGCTCGAACTCAAGAACCATTGAGATCATGACCAACTGAAACAGAGTCAGACACTTAATTGGCTGAACCACTCAGGTGCCCCTAGATTTGCTTTTTAATCTCACGGGTTCTGGGTACCCTACTTAATTTCTCAAAATCTTAATAGGGTAGCTATGATGATGAAGTGAAATAAATACAAATTCCTTGGCAATAAATAGATGATTATTTGTTTTCCCCTTTTAATACACATATAAACACACATGATTCTAAGTAGTTATAAAACATTCATATAGGTTATCGTAAGCATCAAAATGAAACACTGAGAATACTCAAAGCAGAAAATGTATACCAAAATATAAAAGTTGATTTAATCTATAATTTTATCCTTTAAAGAAAGTGGCATATAATATAAAGTGGACAACTCTATGTACATCTTAATGTATTTCTACATAACCATTTACATAACCAATAACATCTATTTATTAACAGATACATTTTTTTAAAAATTCCCACAAGCCCAGAAGCCTCACTCCACACCACTCTGCTAGGTACAGTGCCCACCACCCTCCAAAGGTAACTAAAATACTGGCTTGTATCATCATCAGTTTTGTCTATTCTTGAAAATCATACAAATGTAATCAAAGGACACGTGCTCTGTGTACATTTTCTGTTAAGCACGGTGTCTGAAATTAATTTATGTTATATGTAGTAGTATTACTTTCTTTTATTACAGAAAATAAAATTATGATTTTGATCTAAATACATATTTGACTGGGGGGAATAACTGAAAGTGTAGGCTTCCTATAGTCTACCTGCTATAGTTTTTTCTAGCACTCAGAGAAATCGATTTCTCTTCAATTCTCTCTGCTGCTTTATCACTGTGAACCTAAGGTTGTACTTTCCATTTCTCCTTTTACCAGGAAAACCTCTCTCCCTATATATATTTTAGCATATCAAGCTCCGTCAATTTCCAAATTAAAACATATTTTTATTCTCTTGATTATTTATCTCAATTCCTCTCCCTCTCTACTTTTTATTATTTATCACAACGACTTTATCACCTGACATCATCAAACAATTCTGAATTAAGTGTAAGGTACAGGCATCAAACAAAACAAACCTGTTATATTATGATCTATCATAAAATCACACTTATGCCAAGGCCAAGAATAATTTACCAGTCAGTAATGGAAATGGGAAAATTCTACAAATTTAACCAAGTGATATTGGAGCACATCTCACCAGTAATGAGCCCTTTCTTAACGTCTTTTTTTTTTCTTCAAATTCAACCTGAGAATCTCAGAAGGACCTTGTTGCTGGCATTTTTTTTTTTAATGTTTCAGATGAACTTCTAAACAAGTTATTTGAAATGGAGGACATTACCTTAAGGAACATTTAAACCACATTGAGGAGTTACAGACTCAGAACTTGCCATTCACAGGAAGTTGCTATTAATTCATTTCCTTCCTATAGGCACTGCTTACCATGTCAGAGAAGGAAATCTCTTCCAAGGAGGGAGTAAAGCTGAGGAAACTGACCATTTGAACGCTACTGAACTTTCTTCTTAAATACTCTTTGTCTTTTATTCTGGACACATCTTTCAGTTTAAAGAAGAATATCAGGTTAATAGATTTTAATAGCTGTCTTACTCCACTGGTATGTATAATGAGCAGGAGAAAGACAATGTGCAACGAACTAACTGATTGATTTTATGTCACTAGGGAGCCTCACAACCCTAAAGTCATTATTTTCTTCTCTGTACATTACCATTAGCCTATAGAGAGTAAAACAGAGAGGTAAATTTGTAAAACTTCAAAGATGTTTTTTTTTTTTTTTCAATGTTTATTTATTTTTGCGACAGAGAGAGACAGAGCATGAACGGGGGAGGGGCAGAGAGAGAGGGAGACACAGAATCGGAAACAGGCTCCAGGCTCTGAGCCATCAGCCCAGAGCCCGACGCGGGGTTCGAACTCACGGACCGTGAGATCGTGACCTGGCTGAAGTCGCACGCTTAACCGACTGCGCCACCCAGGCGCCCCCAAAGATGTTTTCATATAAAATTATTTGTGTGAAGGGAAATAATTGCCTTAGGTTTTGCTGAAATATCTTTTATAGCCAATAATCATTTCATCAACTAAGAATTGGAGAAAAAATGCTAGCCTAGGTAATTACATAATAATAGCTACTGTTTAGCAATTATTATGTCAAAAACGATGCTTTGTACGATATAAACATTAGTGTATTAAATTTTCTTTTTAAAAAATATCTTTAAATACTCTATACGACTTATTTTATTGAGCTAGAGAGAGAAAAAGAAAGAGTGGGGGAGGGGCAAAGAGAGAATGTCAAGCCGACTCCATGCTATCAGCCCCAAGCCCGATGTGGGCTCCATCTCATGAACCGTGAGATGGTGACATGAGCCAAAATCAAGTCAGACACTTAATTGACTGAGACACCCAGCCACCCCTAACATATTACATTTTCATTATAATCTTACGAGCTGTCTGTTTACATTTTTCCTTACAAGGAAGGGATTCAAAGATCAAAAATATTAAGTAAAATATCCAAGATCACAGGAGTATGTAAATAATGAGATGTCATTCAAATAATTGAGATGGCACTCAAACCTTTGCTTCTTTTTTTTTCTTCCTTTTCTTTTCAAAAACTTTTTCCAACATCATGCAACCTAACTGCTACTTTCTCGGGGTGGGTCAGAAAGAGTGAACAATATTTTCCTATTAAAACATCCATGGGAATTGTCAAAAGACTGAAGTGTATTAAAAACTTTAAGAGTTTATTTGAGCAAAAATCAATTGGAATCAGACAACATTCAATCTAGAAAACAGAAAGGAGCTCTGAGAGCTGTACAAAATGAAAGGCTTTTATGGCCAGTAGGGAGTGAGAACAAGGATGTTACACTGGCAGAAAAGTAGGCTGGTTATTGCAAAGTTAATTTCCCTTAGGGAATGCGAGGGGTCTACCAGGCAGATTACCTAACCAGGGCTGATGTGGAGATTCCCAGTTGACTGGTTTAAGGTTCCATTTCTGGGAGAGCCCAAACTGTACTTCAGTGGAGTCTGGGTTTGGTGACATGGGATGTAGTACAAATTACTTCATTTGGGACCTCTTCTTCCATTTTTTAATAGGGATAAAGTTAAGATTCTATTCAATAAGAAAGTGGAATTGTTATTCTTTTATATCACTTATGCACAGAGATTATAATAGTGTTAACATACTGATTACTTTTTAAGACGACTTTGTCATTGCTTCCTCAGAGCTAAGGACTATCTAACTGGACCCATGTCTCATGCAAAATCAACCACAAATTACTGAGGTGATAAGAGACATTTGTATCTAAGAAAAAAAATTTTTTTTAATTTTTGTTATAGATGTGTCAGAAATTTCTGAGGAACTTTAAAAGACAAAGGAATGTAACACACAAATTAAAATTAATAGAAACAAGAAAAGAAAGTAAAGGAAAAAAAGAAAAAGAAAAAAACAAAGGAGTGCAGCACCCAGAAAAGAATTTTCCTTTGCTCTCATTGTCACTTAGATTACCCCGTGGTTTTTTTTTTTTTTTTTTTGCTTTGTTTTTTTCCCCTCGTTTCTTTTTCTTGTTTTTGGGGGCCGTGTTCATTCAAGTCCACATTTCCAGTGAGTTTCCACATGTGGTTTCCTGAACCCCCAATCTGTTTCATTTCCTTCCTTCAAATTCTACCTTAAACACAGTTCTTGGCTAGTTCTGTATTTAGTACCATTTCTGAACTAGAAATGTGTGTCTACTTCCAATACTAAATACTCCAAAACTCAATTATCATCTGAACCCTGATTTCCAGTTCCTCATCTACTCTTCCTCCGAGACTCTGTTCCTCATTTGTCCTAGAAGTGTGAAAATTGTGACACATATATTTTTGGTCTAGTCTAATTTTTTTTTTTTAATGTTTTTTTTTTTTCAACGTTTATTTATTTTTGGGACAGAGAGAGACAGAGCATGAACGGGGGAGGGGCAGAGAGAGAGGGAGACACAGAATCGGAAACAGGCTCCAGGCTCTGAGCCATCAGCCCAGAGCCCGACGCGGGGCTCGAACACACGGACCGCGAGATCGTGACCTGGCTGAAGTCGGACGCTTAACCGACTGCGCCACCCAGGCGCCCCGGGTCTAGTCTAATTTTAAATGAGAATGTGTTTCTCCCAAATGTTTAAGAGCACGCAGGTGTGACTTGCAGTTAGGAAGAGTGAAGTTTTATAAATGATGACACATTTATTCCAGGTCAGTCAAAGCAGCAGGTGGCAAAGCAAGGATTTGAATCCAGGCCTTACTATCCCAAAACCCAGAGAAGAGGCAAAGTTCCAGCCTTGATCTTTTCCTTCCAGCCAAAGCTTTCCATACTCAAAGCTTAGTTTAAAAATTCAGAAATACATCGTCTGTTTACGTTTCCAAGTGCATGATTAGATTATTTTTAGTCATACAATGGGACCATCCAGTTCTACTGGCATGGTCAAGAGGAAACCACAATCCACAAGGACATCTGAGTATACTATAGCCCTAGCTACATTAAACTGTAGTATGTCTATTTCCAGTACTAAAAATTTAACGTGTTTCAAAGCACGGTCTTTGGTGCCATCTCTGTACCTGCCATCCTTAGCTCAGGCCCATAGTGTTTATTAAATGGTGGTTCAGTGGAGGACTGAATGAACAAACAAATGAATGAAGGGTTGAGTTTTCGGTTTTGTTTTGTTTTCAAAAGTCAACAGCTCATGATGTGGTCATGGAGTACAAGAATCATATTTCACAGTTCTTGTGATCAGCACTCTTATTTTTCAAGAATCCAAGCATACCTTTCTTTCTTTTGCCTCTGGTTACTGTCGAGTATTTTATCAGTTTCCCAGATCTTCTGGAGATGCTATTTTTTTTTTCTCCTTGTTCAGCTCTTAACTCCTTCCAGTCCATTGTCCTCACTGGATCCAGAATTAGTCTTGTAAAGCACACTCAGACTGATTTACTCATGCCCTTTAGCTCATAGTGTTCAAGATAAATTCAAACCCCTTCAAAAAGTGTTCAAGGCCCCCAATAATCTCCATCCTGCTTCCCTCTAGTCTTACTTCTTACAGGTTTTACTTCTTACTGTATGCTAATCTAACACAAACTACTGACTATTCTGTGGATGCTCAGTCTTGCCTTTGGTCTCTGCACAAACTGTTCCCTCATTCTGAAATGACCATCTTGTCCCAACTTGCCTCTGTTACTGCTATGCTATCTTCAACTTATAATTAATTTTTCTCCTACCCTGAAAGTTGTCTTCTACTCAGAAAGGCTATTTCCTTGCTGTGTTCCTGTATGAATTAGTGTCTATCATTCTCGATTGCTTCTTTCCCACCATATTGTATACTAGTGACTTATTTATCTTTTCTTATACGCCCTTTGAATACCTTGAGGGCAGAAACAATTTTGTCATTTTTTTTCTTACCACACCTGATGGAACACATAGTAGGTATTCAAAAATGTAGATGTGATAAGAAATAAAATAAAACAACATAACAAAGCTACAAAGGTCCTAACAGCACATCAAGAGTTCAGTCTGATTCCTTTGTCTCTAATTCTTGACTCCCTCCTGAGAATGTAACTGAAGGCTCGGTTGGAAATTTGCTTTCTGCTTTGAATCTTCAGTGTTCAATTCACTGACTTTTTTCCTTCTTCCATTACCTATCCCTTGAGCCTTTGTAAAAATGCCTGCTGTGCTCTCTCCTCTCCTCAGCCAAACGTGAGCAGAAATCCTGAGAGCGACACAACAGATCAACTGTCACACACATCATTGCAACGCCTGTACTATGCTCTAGAATACGGCTACTTATTTCCCAGGATCTCAGGGAATGGAGTTTGTTGGCAATACCTTTGTGTACTTACCTATGTGTACAAAGCGCAAACAAGGAGACCATCCAATGCCTTGAACAGACTGAAAGAGCTGTTCAGTTATAAAGTTTTATTTTTATCTAGACTGATGGCTATGTGAAAGATATACTTGAAATTCATTAGTAAGAACAGCTTCCATTTATTGAGTACATATTAAACATTAATCCCTAAATTAAGAGCTTTCTCTGCAGTAGCTTATTAAAGTCTCCCTTCACACCTATGAAGCAGATGCTATTAGGCCAACATTGCAGGTAAGAAAACAGAAAACTCTGAGAGTTTAAGAAACTTGCCTAATGTCCCATAGCTAGAAGGGACAGAACTGGGGTTTGGATATATGTTGAATCAGAACACTTGCTCTGATAACTGTGTAATGCTACTGTGTTTACAAGGTACAGGGAAGGCAGCCAGATACACGGTTTGTCTGCTTTGGTCTGTGGTTGGACAAACAATCATTTGCTCAAAATCATTCACTTGCTTGGAGTCGAAAAAATACATAAAAAGGGCATAAAGTGAATTTTTTCGTTCTAGCATAGAGTGTTGCTATATATATATGTATATATATATATACACACACACACACACACGTATATATATATATATATATATAATTTCTATAATGAATATAAATTTCTATAATGAGTATAAATTTCTATAATGAATATAAATACAAATAAATATAAGTATAAATAAATATATACATGGGGGGGAGAGAAAGAGATGCTACACATGGAGGAAGATAGGTATCTCAGAGAAAAGCATTCAAGATAACCAAAAGGAAGATACTTACCCCTTGGCAAATATCTGTGTACTCTCCAAATAATGTAAAGTGAGAAGTAAGGCCCACTTCTACTTGGGGGTAACTTCCAACTACTTGCCATAGCTGATAAACTGTAAGTCACTGGACACTGAACTTCTATACATCTGATGTACTCAGTGCCTCCATTTTTACAATTAGAATCTCCCTGTATCTAAATACGCTGAGTAAACATTCCACAGAAATTCCTGCTTGCTTCCTTCAAATTTCAGAAACTACATGTAAAGAAATGTTTTTCTTTCAGCCACTACTACAACATAATCGCTACTGTTGGAAATACAATTACAACACCATTTATGATTTAATAAAGTATGTAAAACTAGATAAAACAGGGTGCATTCATCAGTCTTTGATCATTAATTAATAATAGAACCTGACCCACTACTGTCTTTTATTTTTGTCTCAAAAGGAAAATTTGGAGTAAGAAATTATTCTCAATGATATTTGATTAGTATTGTCCCTGTTAACACACTACTGTACCTCATAAAGACCAATATACCCACCCTGCTTCTCCCTATCCACCTGCCTGGTGGGGTCTCCCAGTTGGCCAAATGGGGGGAACTGCCCTGAATTGGTGAGTGATGGGGACAGAGACTTTGATGACCACAGGTCACATTGAGCCAGGGGAGATAAAAGGGGCCATGTAGGTTGGTTTAAGCCCAGTTGGAGGCTCCAATGAAGAGAAGCAGTTGAGGGATTGTGGTTGGTGGCTCACTTGGAGGAATCAAAGGTAAAAGTGGTGGCAATCAGGTGTGTCAGACTTGGGACGAAGCTCTTTCTGAGCGTGCCCATATCTCCAAGCCCTGGGCAGCACAGTCTGAGTCCAGGAAAGAAAGGCCTTGTATACACCATCCTCAGTCACTCAGGGGATTCAGTCCCTTCCAGGGCTCTAAGACTGAAAACAACAGCAGGGGACACTACTGTTCCACCTGCTAGAGAAGCAGGAAACATGGGAAGCCCTGAGAGGTGTGGGAAGGAAGGTGTAGAGGAGCTAGCAGAAACTATCTTCATAAAGTTAACACTGAGCAGCGAATCCATGTTACCCTATTACATGGCCAGATGCAGCCAGGCAGTGAGCATGATTAACATCTCCATGGGGGACTGTAACAACAACCGTACAAGAGAATATGCTATATTCAAGGACATACTGATGTTTGAGAACAAATTTAACCAGATCAAAAGAGATGCGATCAATGAGCACAGCCATGTTTTAATGGTGCCAGGACTGTGGGCACCAACTCCTACCATGTCCAGTCCTAACTGTGTACTACCTAATGTCATGCTGCTGGCTGGACTGATTGCAAGCTAGGAAGAATATACAAGATGTGGATGTGACAGCCAGGCAAGAGGCTGAAAGCTTAATAAGAGCTAAAGCTAATTGGTTTGTTTCCACTGAAGTTTGTGAAACATTTGTCAGTGATATTGAAAAGTAGCAGTTCTGCCTAAAGTTTGCCCCTGGCTGTTCTTTTTCCCTTCCAGCTATGCCCCATTCAGATGCAAAAAGTCATTTTGTTTACTGCAAAGGCCACCTTGGTTATCTCTGATACTATCAGTGGAAGGTTACATCAATACTCAGGCTATTCCAGCTACAGATACAAGGGCATGCTAGTGTTTGAGACCAAAAGCCCAGGAGTGAGTCATTGCAGAGATTCTAGAAGACAAGGCCAAGGAACTTTGGCTGGTCTTGCAAAGTCTTTCCTGTTCTCTTAGACTCACCTGGAAAATGAATTGCATTTGGAAATGTGGAGAGTCACGTAAGCCACCATTTGGAGGCCTGGCCACATTGCAGAGGTTCCTAGCACTTCTCCAAAACATTCCCCACGGCTGAGTTCTGGAAATTCCTAGGATGTTTTTTCCTTTCATCTCATATGCAACGCTGTAAAGCTATGGACAGCATCCTGAGCATCCAATCTATTCTTTAATATTTACTACTGAAATCCAAGCCATCAGATCTATTATGGGACATTTTTAACTAATATAAAGTCCTTCCTTTGATCCAGAATCTGTGTAATCTGAACACATCAAAGGCAGGGAACATGCCTGTGCACATGAGCAGGCTTTTTTAATTGCTATCAAAATTATGCATTTCCCTTGACCAACACTCTCACTTAAAGAAATCTCTTCTGAAGTCATATTAACACAACTGCATAGTGTAAAAGTTTATGAGAATATTTACTGATAAATTAGAACTATTCTGAAAAAACTGGTAAGACTAGCGTGTGTGTGTGTGTGTGTGTGTGTGTGTGTGTGTGTGTGTGTGTGGTGTGTAGGAGAGCATTTTTGTAGTGGGAATTCCTGCCTCATGCAGGAGACTGCATTTGATGATCTCAAAGGTTCTTCGCATTATAAGCTCATGAGTTGTTCAGTCACACAAGGGAGGAGAGCAGCCTTTTGCTGGTTTCACTTGTTTCTCTACTTAACATGTTTCTCCCCCCTCTGCCAAGGCTAAGGAAGTTTGTGGAGAAAGAACATAAAGACTGAGTCAGCATCAGGAGCCTTCATATTTAGGGCCAGCTCTTTTGGTAATGCTAGGGGGTCAGAAACCAAACATGCAGTCTCAGGACAATTAAACGCAGCACTAGCAAGATCAGCTTTTACGGATCCAGGAGGAAGCAGACCAGCGTGACCAGGCAAGGCTCTTCGGACACATCTTTAGTCTTACTGTGTTTGTACAAGTGCTGCAAACACATCATGTCCTCAGAGGGTAGCTCCAGGACGTCAAGTGAAATTTCTGGTCTCTCTCCAGGGAAAGGCTGGTCATCACTTATACCATGATATCTGAGACCATCCAAAAATAGAGTCAGAGCATCAAGACTAGGTGATTCCAGCTTAGATTCTCTTAAGTAAATCAATCAATCAATCAATCAATCAATCAATATTTGTAGAAATAAATCAATATTTGTAGAAAAAAGGCCAAATTGAGATTGCTGTACCCTCCTCCAAAAAATTTAAGCATTGAAATTTCAGGTATAGGACTGTAAGTAAACTCAACCTATGTTACCCACTGAGTTTGAGGGAAATACTCAAATTAATTGTTCATACTTGATAATCTCCTTTTCCCCGGTCTCCACCGTGGTTCCTTATCACTCAGTTGCAGTTGCTGGGTGGTGAATGTTAGAAGTAACTTTTGGAAAGGTTAAACATCTGAAGCTGTTTCAATGAATCATGATTATTGTGATTCTTTGATTTTCCCTCAAAATTACACTGAGTAATGGCATTCATAAAATAGGACTACTAATAATGGGTTAAAATTAAAATCCTATTTTGGTTGCTAGTGAAATAGGATTTTGCATTAATTAGACTATTTTAGAAAGTGCTAATTGCTATTCTCTGTAGGTATTTCTCTGATGCTGCCCTTATGAGAAGCGGATGTGTTGGTGATATAATTTCTAGAATTTCGTGAAGCTGTCCATTCTGTTAGATTCACAGCAGCCTGTACACGGGAAACTCACCCGCATAAGCACACCCAAACTCACATTCATAGGCACACACAAGCAGAAACATAGCCCCTGATTGGGGGATGGTTGCAATACTACTCTGCAGTATATACCTCTTTGCTATTCAACTACATTATTTCCTGTGGAAAAATTATGCTATCACAAAGTCAATGACAGAGTCTAAAACTGCAGTTTTACTAGACATAGACTGCAGCGTGAATATGAAGGGAAAACATCAGACTTTGGCATCAGACAGCCCTGGATATGAATCCTTACTCCACTCAATTAGGGTATCCTTGAGTAGGTAACACACTAGAAGTCTGATTCCTCACCTGTTGTGATTACTGAATCAAATCAGCTATCTAAAAACCTAGTACTAAGCCATGCATAAAAGTGGGACATCAAAAGGTTACATTGCTCCTTTCCATTCAAATGCTTTAACCTATATGGCTGAAAGGAGTATGATCGCAAGATCACAGAGTATCTGCGGCGGGAGGAATAGGAAGTAAGTGAACCCACATAAGGCTGAAAATCAGAAACAGAGACTACCTATTATAGGTATTTTCTACATTTGTATATGCCTTAGAGAACAGTGCTTCAGAGTTAAGGAATTGGTGAAATGACCTAATCCTAATTTATATGTTAGTTTCCTATTCACAATAAGCTAAAGACCATTTTTTTTGAAAACTACAGTGAAATAATGAAAATATCACCAGTAATATTTTCCTGTCCTATCCCTGCCCCCTGTCCTATCTATCATCTTTACAAACACTTTGGATATTGCAATAATACAGACATAAAATTATGCTAAGAACTCACTTTCTTAACCCATGTTCCTCCCACCATCCCCAACTAAATTATTCTTGACTCTTGCTACAGTGTTATTTCAAATTAACTGACTTTACCATTTCTCTTATTTGCAAAATGTATCCCAATATTTTTTATGTCAGTGTATACATGAAAAATGATACGGGTAGGACATGTTAGGTTAAAGCATGAGACTGCCGTAGCTGCTATGAGCAATCTTAAGGGCTGAAATAATTCTTTGGGGAGTAGGGTATTATCTTTTTGAGAAATATTCTTTTTTTGTGAGGACTATTCCCTGGCTTTCTTCAATAATTATTATGATAAAAAGAAAAAAAGTGAGAGATGAACTTCACTGACCTTCTCAAATGTGTCAGGTATGTGTGATGCTTTGTCTTGTTTCATCCAACAAAACCCTCTGCAGATGTAACCTCCCCATTTCACAGATGAGGAAAATTAAACAGGTACACTACCTGAAGCACCAAGACGCTTATATATCCTGTTCACTAAACTATGATCCTCAAAAGAGTGATCTGGGAATTAACAATCTGATTGCTGAGCCCCGTCTCTAAAATAATTTTAAAAATCCGAGAAAGTTATTATTGAGCCCTTTCACTATCCCATGTGCTTCCTTTGTCAGTGCTTCTGTCTATCACATCAGGTAAGGGAGCTAAGCACAGTATGCTGGATACGTTTTCTCCCAGTCAGAGCCAAAATACCTACAAACGGAAGCCTGAGACACAGCCTCCCTGGCAGCCCCATCAAATCATTGCCATATACTCAGCTCTTCTTCTTCCCATGTTCACCCCTTACACAGTATCTCCCCCATTCTCTGTATTTGTTTTGTTTTTCTGGGCTTATTGCTTCTGCCCTAAATAACTTAAATGTAAACGGAATTCATAGGGTAGGGTACATCATTCTAAGTTATAACGAAACATTTGAATCTTATTTCTATCATTCAACGTACGTGCTTCTCTCACTTCCTGGTCACCTGCCAATGTGATCACCTTACACTGGGGCATTATGCAAGTTATCTGCAAATATGCTAAACATGTCAAGACCAATATCACAGCTTGTCAGATCCACAGCCCACTTTCCGTTTCACGTGGAATTAGTGTGTGTGCGCCTGCTGATGCACGTGCTTTGTAAAACTGAAATTGCAATCTAGTGCTTTCCTTTACCCTGTAGAATAATATTTACAATCTTGCACAGTAGGTGATTGACAAGGAAAAAAAAAACAGAATTAACCCATGTCTACTAATGCAGTGTTGAAATAGAAATTTAAAGCACTTTCAACGCAGAAAGAAAGGAAGAGATATTGAAGGAGAAATCATACTACGTTTCTGCTATTTATCCCTCAGCAATGCTAGAAAAAGGTGTGAAAACATTAATTCAGGTCAATTCCTTAATTATACATAATCCTACTTTCGGAACAATGATTAAAGAAGCAACAGTTGAAAATGTTGCTCAACAAATTGACAATTAACAAATGTGATAAAAACCTCGATCATTATTTTTAATTCTTGATCCTCAGATTTGAGATACTATTTTCATGCATGTTGGATTTATTCAGATTGTTCAGTATAGTACAAGAAATGCTTTAAAGGATTTTGGTTTTCAAAAACAGTAACGTAAAAGGACAAAAGAATTTTGATATCCAGCTTTGAAAAAGAGTTAAAGAACATTATAATAAATGAAGAAGGTATTAAGAAGTGTATGAATGCAGATAGGGGAAAGATACATAATCTTTTATCTCCCATGGAAAAAAAGGCTGCTTACTATCCAATGTCTTTTTTATTCCACCCATATCATACAGATGTGGTTTTGCGGGAAAGAATCAAATTCATGTCTCTAGTTAGAGCCACTCCAGTCTAATGAAAAAGGGACATTTTAATCATATGAAATCCTATTCTGAAGGCTGTTTTAGGTACTAAGTTGTCATGGCAGGCACTTCTGAGCATCAGTTTTTCCCATCCACAAAATGGGCATAACAGTATCTGAAACACAGGATTCCTGTTGTATTAAAAATAGATGTTATTTCTCACCATTTTTCAAATTCTCTAATTATTTCACTTAGTACAATCCAAACCCTTAACAAGGCTTACAAGATATCACATGACACAGCTCCAGCTTTCACATGGTTCAACCAAATCTTTCTCTGTGAGTCTCACATGCTACTATGCTCGCTTGTTTTGAACACCTTTGTACTACTGTTTCCCACTGCTCAGAGCCTTCATTCTGTAGATTTACATATAACTGGTCTCTTATGATTTGCATTTCTGCCTACCTCTTCCGGATACATCTTCAAATTCACAACATAAATTAGTGATTCCTGCCCCATCATCCTTTTCCTTGTTTACTGTTCACTCTCTTTATGTTTCAAAGTGACTAGTAAAATCTCTAGATTATAAATTCTGTGAGAGAAGGGACTTTGCCTATCTCTTTTGCTTTCTGTCCTCAAAATCAGCATGTAATAGATGCTTAATATTTTCTTTTTGTCAAATGAATCATTAAAGTTCTCAGCACATAACTCAGATTATCCTAAGTATAAAATAAATATTAATTCCCCCTTCTATTTAGATTTTCTGACTGCATAATAAAGTCTTTATTATTATACAGTTACAGTGTAGTTGACCTATATATTAAGACAATAAGAAAATAAAATCAAAATGAGAGGGTGCACACACACACACACACACACATACACAAACACACACTTTGCAGACCTGAAAGTAGAGTACAAATTTTGAGCAGATTGTTGGTTATTTACAAAAAATATTTTAATTCTCTGAGTGTTCTCAGTCCCTTTAAAGATAACATTAAATGTTTGGGAAAGATAATCTCTAAAATCTATATATGCCTTTCCTTTGTAACGCCTATTCTGTTTACACAAAGAAGAAATCAAACCAAATAAAGCAATTTCCATGTACATCATGATAGTCAATATATCTACTTTGCATTCCAGAGATTCTATATAGTTAGAGGGTCTACTCTGCATTAAAAAGAATAACAATCACCTTTATAGGCTCTTCTGCCCCCTACTTTCCCATTAATGTGGTGAATGTTAGCTTACGTCCCGTACACAGGACTGGATTTCTTGTTGTGTTTTTATCTCTGCCTTACATATCTACCTTCTGAGCATTCTCCCTATCTTTACGTCTGTACAGTTTAAGCCTTCAGACATGAGGCACCCCCTCCTTGCCCAAGATCAGGCAAGGTTAACAGGCCTCCTCTTACTAAATATAGTGAATAGTCTGCAACTAGGCTCATGACTCAAACCAAATGAGAATCATGAGATGAGTTTATTTCATTAAATAAACCTTTAAAATTCACATTTTTCATACAAGTTTTAATGTGCTTAATTTTAGGGCAGTTTTAGATTCACACGGAAATTGCAAACATAGGTATTTCCCATATACCGCCTACCTGGCCACATGCATGTAGCTCCCCCATTATTAACACCCACTGTCATATATTACAATTGAACCTATGTTAATACATCATCACTAAAATTGGTGTTACCTATTCTATGGGCTTTGGCAAATGTATAATGACATTTAGCCACCGTTAATAATAATACAGGGTATTATTATTATATATTATATAGATTATATATTATATAATACAGAGTATCCTGTGTGCTTTGCCTACCCATCCCTCCCTCCCTCCTAACCTATCCCTGGCAACTACTGATCTTTTTACTGTCTCCACAGTTTGCCTTTTTCCAGAATGTCTTACAGTTGAAATCATATCTCAAGTAGCCTTTTCAGATTGCCTTCTTTCAGTTACTAATATGAATTTAAGTTACCTCCCTGTCTTTTCATGGTTTGATAGCTCATTTCTTTTTACTGCTAATATTTGATTGTCTGCATGTACCACAGTTTATTTATCCATTCGCCTACTGACAGATTTTAGTTGCTTCCAAATTTTTTGATGTCTAACATCAATTTGGAGGAAATTCTCAGTCATTGTTTAAAGTATTACTTTTCTTTCTTTCTTTCTTCTCCTTCTGGTAGTCACATTATTTGTATTTTATGTTCTGTAGTTTTCCCACTATGCTTATTTATTCTGATTGGGTTTTTTGTTTGTTTTCATTTTTATGATCTTTTTCCTCTTTGCTTTCAGTTTTGGAGGCTTCTATTTAAATATCTTCAAGTTCAGGGGCACCTGGGTGGTTCAGTCAGTTAAGCGTCAGACTTTGGCTCAGGTCACGATCTCATGGTTCATGAGTTCCAGCCCTGCATCAGGCTCTGTGCTGACAGCTCCGAGCTTAGAGCCTGCTTTGGATTCTGTCTCCCTCTCTCTTTGTTCCTCCCCTGCTCATGCTCTGTCTCTCTCTCAAACATTAATAAACATTAAAAAAATTAAATATCTTCAAGTTCAGAGATTCTTTCCTCATCCTACTCTACTATTAAGCCGAACTAAGACACTTACTTCTATTACAGTATGTTTTGGTTTTGTTCTTTTATTTCTAGCATTTTCTTTCAGTTCTTTCTGAGGATTCCTGTCTCTCTTTTTGCATTTCCCATCTATTATTGCATTCTATCTACTTTATCCATTAGAGACCTTAACATATTAATCATAGTAATTTTAAACACCTGGTCTGATGATTCTAACATTCATGCCATTTCTCAGTCTGGTTCTAATGCTTCGTCTCTTTTTACAAACTGTGTCTTTGGGGCACCTGGGTGGGTCAGTTGGTTAAACATCATACTTTGGCTCTTGGTTGGTAGGCTTGAGCCCCTCATCAGGCTCCTTGCTAACAGCTCAGTGCCTGGAGGCTGTTTCAGTTTCTGTGCCTCCCTCTCTCTCTCTGCCCCTCCCCTGATTGTGCACATGAGCTCTCTCTCTCCCACCCTCTCCCTCTCTCTCTCTCAGAAACAAACATCATCCTTCAAAACCAAACATTAAAAAAAAACAAAAAACTGTCTTTTGCCTTTTAGCAAGTGTTGTAGGTTTTTGTTATTGTTTTTGTGGGTTTTTTTTTTTGTCTGTGGTTTGTATGTTTTGTTTTGTTTTGTTTCTCCAAAGGCAGATAAGATGACCTAGGCTAGAGGTCAGTATTTCCTTTCTCCCTCAAGGAAAGGTGGATGGGGCTAGAGCTGAGTATTTTTATTCCCCTAGGTCAGTTAGGCTCTGATAAATCTCCAGGAGATTAGTTTCTGGTTAAAGAGTTTCCCCTAAGGAAAGAGTTCCTCCCTTTCCCTGTCCCTGCCTGAGGCACAAGAGGATTTTTCTCTGATGTTCACTGTGAGAATGTGACAGAGCTCCAGGAGGTAAAAACTCTACAAAAGTGTGGTGGTCCTCCAGTGACTGGGTCCCCCTGGAGTTTTTCTCTCTCAGACTTGTACACAAAGTCCCCAGCAATTTGTCAATGACATGTCAGGTTTTCCGATCCTGGCACTGCTTCCCCGGGTGGTTTCCGTTTGTGGATTTTCACTACAGTCAGTTGCCATTCTCTGTACGTGCCTCTCTGCCTCTCTAATTTTGGAGGCAGAGATTTTCCCTGTGTTATGGACTGAATGTCTGTGACCCCCAGTGTGATGGTATTTATTATGAGGGTCCTTTGGGAGGTAATTAGGGTAGAGCCTTCATGAATGAGATTAGAGCCCTTGTAAGTGTCAGGAGAGAGCTGGCTTCTCCTGTCTCTGCTCTCTGCCATAGGAGGGAGGATACACCAAGAAGACAGCCAAGCACACACCCAGAAGAGGGCTTTTACCAGAATCCCACCATGCTGACACTGTGATCTCCAACTCCAGCCTTAAGAAGTGTGAGAAATAAATTTCTGCTGTATCTAAGTCACCTACTCAGTGCATAATAGTTTGTGATAGCAGTCCTAACAGTCTAAGGCATCTTGTGACCTCACTTCTCATAAGAATAGGTGGTGAATTTTCAGTTTGTCCAGTTTTTCTAACTTGATGTTAGAACACAGTGGTAACTTCTAAGTCTCATGTACCAGACCAGAAATTGGAAGTCCTGAAAATTTCCATCAAAATTTATTTTGACACATCCAGAGGAATCATTACATTAATCAATATCCGGAGGAATCATTACATTAATTAAGAAGGTTGGTTTCCCAAAAGGAAGTTGTCTTCTAATACCCAAATAGATGTATCTTCTCTATCCTTGCCCAGGACACTCACTCACATATATAACAACGATTGGGCGAGAGTTTCATATATTTTGATTAAATGAACTGTAGGGGCGCCTGGGTAGCTCAGTCTGTTGGGCCTCCAACTTCGGCTCAGGTCATGGTCTTGCAGTCCGTGAGTTCAAGCCCCGCATAGAGCTCTGTGCTGACAGCTCAGAGGCTGGAGCCTGCTTCAGATTCTGTGTCTCCCTCTCTCTGCCCCTTCCCCACTTATGCTCTATCTCTCTGTAATAGGTAAACATTAAAAAAAAAAAAAAAATTAGGGGCATCTGGGTGGCTCAGTCGGTTGAGCGTCTGACTTTGGCTCAGGTCATGATCTCACAGTTCTTGAGTTCAAGCCCCACATCAGGCTCTGTGCTGACAGCTCAGAGCCTGGACCCTGATTGAGATTCTGTGTCTCCCTCTCTCTCTGCTCCTCCCCTGCTCCCACTCTGTCTCTCTCTCAAAAATAAACATTAAAAAATTTTTTTAAATTAAAAAGAAAAGAACTGTAAGTATATCTACCTGGTACTCCAACATAGAGAAAACTTTCTGAACATAATAAACTCAACCCTGAGTAAAGGAGGTCTAAGCAAAGGATAGAACAGAGTTTCCTGGACAATCATGAGTACCTGGGTTCACCCAGTTGTAAAGATAAGGACAAATTTGTATTTCTTGGTTCAATCAACCAGTAAAATCCTGTTCACCCCCAATTTCCTTCAACTTAATCTAAGTCAAATTGTGTTTCTCTCACTAACCATGAGAAGGGTACTGACCAACATAACCCTCCTTTCTCCCACTCTATAGTATTACTTCGCCCCATCATCACTTCAGATGATATAATAGTGGCTTTTTAGATGTACAGTGACTTGGGTAATTTTTATATTGGATGTTTGATGTAATATTTACTCTGTTTACCATGGTTTAAATAGTGGGAAATTTTGTATATTCCCAAAGATGAACCTTGACCCTTTTCCCAGTAAGCAAAGCTACATTGCCCTAGCTCCACCTAAATGTGCTTAAAACCTCCAAACAAAATGTAACAAAACACAATAACAACAAAACACATTTAACCTGGTTTGTAATGCTTATTAACCTCCTCTTAATTTTCCAAATTCTTGGCTTTTATTATCACAGAAGGCTCTGCTGTAAAATAGTTTCCTATTTTGTATGTATAATTTCCTCCATTTTTCTTTTTTTACCATAAACTCTACAGTTTCCATTTACTCATTCCTTTATTCTCTCAACAAATATTTATGAATATCAACTAGGAACCAGGAATTATACCAGATGCCAGGTTGAAAATAAAAACAAATACAGTAATTATTAAAGATATATACATACATCCTTATTTATTTATTTATTTATTTATTTATTTATTTAACAGGTGTTCAAGTTTACCAAAGATGTCCTAGAATGGAATCTAGGAATTCTGGAATTCTGATTCCTCTTACAATGTTCCTTTTAAAATAAAAACCTATTTCTTTTATATAGTGACACTGTTTTTTCCCCCACTTGGTTAGTTGGGAATCTGTATTCTTATGCCTAGAAATAGCAAAAAATGCTCAAACATAATTTCACCCAAAGAGAGGAATGATAATTCTTTCCAAAATGTGTAACATTTCAAGAAGACACAAAATATCACCCTCATTTACTAGAACTCAGCCATGAAAGCACGTATACCTCATCAAAGAAAGCATTTAAAAATTAAGCTTCTCTGTAAAATATCCATTTTACTAATTGAGAAGAGAATTGCCAACAACAATTTGACAATAATAGCAATGCAGGCTTTAATCAACTTTTAAGCAAAGTGCTGAACTGGCTTATTGTGTGTGTGTGTGTGTGTGTGTGTGTGTGTGTGTGATACCCAGACATACACTGAAGAAAGACAGGAGCTAAATATAGAGAGACCTTGGACTCTGACTCCATTCTGCACCTGACTTGCTCTGCGACCTTTGGAGAATCCTGTCTCTGTGCCTGAGTTCAACTAGTCCAAGCATCTTATTTTTAAATGTACAAGGGCAACATTTCACATTTTGTTAAAATGTGCAAGTTCCTTCATTTAATCTCAATACCAAGAAAGTCAAATGGAAATTCATACTGATGGCTGTTATCATTACCCATGGAGGCCTGAGACTTACTCATTCATTCATTCATTCTTACTATTTTCATTCATTCAGCCCATTCAGGTATGTAACTTCTTCTGGATTAAAAGCCCCCCCCCCCCCCCCCGTAAAGGGCAGATGATAAATATCTTATTCTTTGCAGGCTAAATTGCCTCTGTCACAATAATTCAACTGTGCCAGGTAACAGCAATACAATATGACACAATGCAATACATTGTAGAAGATACAAAGACAAATAGGTGTGGTTGTGTTAAACTAACTTTATTTACAAAAACAGATGGGAAGCCAGATTTGCCCAAGAGCTATAGGGCTGATCCCTGCCTTCAACAAAAACAAACAAACATAAAAAGATATAATTTAAATTGACCAATGGGAACCTTGGTAATACTTTTAAATGTATGTTTTGCTTAATTCTCACACTGAAAACCCTACTTAATGTGCAGAATGTAGTAGAAAAGAAGACACAAATTCCACATTCTTACAGATTTAAAAAATCTGTATAGGGAGAAATACAACAAAATAATACAGAACAAATATATTATATCAAGCAAAATAAAGCAGAGTAAAAGCATGGAAAGCATAAAGTGACATTTGAGCAGAGACGTAAATGAAGTGAGGGCATGTTCCTAACAGATAGATGGGAAAGAGTGTTTCAGAAGAAGAAAAAGTGAGAAAGCAGTAAAGGTCCCAAGATGGGTGGGTATTTGGCCTGGTAAAGGAACAATCAGGACAGAAACATGAGTTGAGACACATCTGCAAGGTGGCTGAAGAGGAAGTTCCTCTGCTCCTATCCTCCCTCAACAATAATTTGACACCTATCCACAGAGAAAAGTCTGCTGGAAAATCCAGGTAGGAGATACTGAAATCCCAGTGCTGTCTAAGACTGAAGAAAGCCACTTTGCTAATCAAGCTCCCACCTAGGTGGCTGATGTACCCAGGCCTCAAATACAGACCCAGAAACAGTTCCCCACCCCTGAGGGCTAGGTTAGTCCCATCTGAGTTTAGTCCTGTCACCAGCAATAGACACCACGGGGCCACGGAGAAGCCATGCCCACCCATGCCTCATACAGACTTGGGTCCCTGCTGCGGATCCTGAAGTGGCTCATGAACAGCTCCAGCCTCTCTCTGCCATGGTCCCGCAGGCCCTGGCGGTGAGCCTGCCAAACTCAGCCAAAGTGTAGATTCTGAGAGGACTTTGTAACTACACTCCAGGCCGTCCCAGCCACAACCAATGAACAGTCCTGACAGCACAGGACATGGTAGGACACATGGTAGGCACTGAACGTGGTGAAAGAGCCCTGTATGTGATTGGTTCCAGCTCTGTGCATGCACGCACACACAAACACCCAGCTGTGCAGTCTGTGAGCAGTCCAGCCTGTCAAGAGACGTGGTGGGAGGCATACCCATCTCTGCCTCTAGATCCTGAAACAGCCCACGGAATGGGTCCCAGGGCCTCACAGCCATATTCCAGGGCTAGTCCTGTCCACCAAGGAAGCCACAAAATGACTGAGCACCAGCCCTCCTAGGGACCTAATAGGAGTCACACCTATCCACACACCAAGCCTGCTGCCTGAGGACCCAACCAGAGATCCTGAAGTGGACCCTTGTCCCAGTGCCACCCTACCGAACCAGGTACTAGAGGCTGTCCCACCTGCCCAGGGACCAGCCAGGATCCACACCCACCTGGGCCCCTAATAATAAGCCTGTCAACTGTGGACCTTATTGCAGACCCGGTGATAGTTTCCTAACACAGAACAATGGTGATCCCAGAGGCAAGGCATCTGCCTGCAGAACTGGTAGGAGTGACATTTTTTAAATGTGGTACATACATACACAATGGGATATTATTCAATCATAAAAGAAGGAAATCTTGCCATTTGTGACAACAAGGAGGGACTTTAAGGACATTATGCTAAATGAAATAAGCCACACAGAGAAAAGCAATTACTCTAAGATATCACTTATATGTCTATTTAAATGTTCAGAACTCACAGAAATAGAGAGTGGAATAGTGGTTGCCACGTGTTGGAAGGTGGGGGTAATAGGGAGATGTTGGTCAAAGAGTAAAAAAATCCCAGTTATAAGATGATTAATTTCTGGGAATCTAATGCACAGCCTGGTTATTATAGTTAATAATACAGTATGTATTATATACTTAAAGGTTGCTAAGAGAACGGAATTTAGAGGTACACACACACACAGGTAATGATGTGCGGTGATGGAGATATTCACCAATCTTAACTGTGTTGATCATTTGGCAGTGTATGCATGTGTCAAATCATGTTGTACACCTTAAATTTGCAAAATATTATAAGTCAATTATATTTCAATAAATCTACAGGGAAAAGAAAATTAATGTAACTAGGACAATTAAGCAGGCACAGACTTTGATGGAGAGGAGGTCAGAATGTCAGCCCTTCACCAGAACAGGTAGGGCCATGTAAGTCATGGTGAGGAGCTTGGGTCTATTCTGATTGAGCTGGAAAGTACATACCTACCTGAGTCATAAAGCGTCATAAAGAGGAGAGTCATATGATCTCACATTTTTTAAAAAAAGTCGCTCTAGCAAATATAATATGCATTAGGCAGGAGGTGAGATGATCACTTAAATATGTATTGCATAATTCAGGCAAAATATGATAACAGGGATTGTGATGACAGTGGAAAAAAGGATGACAAAAATCGGATAAATTTTCAAGTTAGATACCATTAGCTCACATTAACGGATACCAAAAAAAAAAAAAAATGAAATTAGGAGGTCTTAAGTAACTTTTCCAAGTTAAAACTAACAAGTATCAGGATCCATAGTATTCTTAGCTCCAAAGTCTCATAGACAAACTGCTTTAAATTAACTCCCTCCCTCAATTGCTTATATATTCAAAGTTAGGTTAATAGTACAAAAAAAAAAATTGTCGGAAGAAGCACTGTTCCGAAATCAATCTGTCTCCACAGTTTTCTTTCCCGGCCATGCAGCAATTCTCCTGTTTTCTATAGGATTAATTGCCTACATTTTGCCTGTTACTTCTTAGGGAATATGATAGCTGAGAAGATGTGAAGATACTTAGTATTAAGGGAGTGGAGTTGTAAGATTAATTAAAGAAAGGCTTATAGATCTCACATATATACACTCTACCAATTGCTGTAACACATAATCCTTGAGGGTGCAGTCCAGCTTAAGGATATTCCTGCTTTAGAATATAATGGATATGAAGAGTCTGTCACTATCTCCCTCCCTAATCCAGTGAGTTCACACCTTCCAATTGAGCCCAGTGTCCCCAGGAATATATATAGCAAGTATTAGGATAGGACAAAGCCAAAAGTAAGAGCCAACAGTTGGTCAAGTCAAGATCCAGAACAAAGCCTAGAAGCCAGAACCAAGCTCAGCACCAACCTCAGGACAAAAGACCATTGGCTAACTCACAGGACAGCCTGGTTTCTAGATCCCTTTGATTACAACACTGGTAAACTGACTAAATTGGGCAACATAGGTCCAGTGTATGAGCACCCTATGTGAATCATACTTACGTGATAATTTTCAAAGTATAGTTTTTAGAAATGTCTGTTTAATTTTTATCAAGAGAAGACCAAGTTTTACCTTGAACTTATAGTAAATATACCTCAGTCTTGTAATGGTAGAACTCTGAGGTATGTATCATACTGTCTCGCAGGGCTCCCCAGCTGGACTGAGCCCCAGTTGTCCACAGAGGTAATCTGCCTGCTAACACATACGCTAATGGATTTATTTCCCTGACTTCTCTGTTTCCCTATGGGTGCTTCCTGGCAACAACATGGAAATAAACTTTAAATTTATATCCTTGTCCCACGGTCTGTTCTGGGTGATCCCAACCTAAGACATGGCTGATACACAACTCTAATGGACATTTAATATATTGCTAATTGTGGCCCCAACTTTATGCCCTATAGCAAATCCTTAGGCTCATGGACTAACACAGTTTGAAGACCTACCTCTTCACTGATTTAATGGTAAGGAGTTTGGAGGCTGACATTATATAGTCTGAAACTCTAGCTTAAGTTCGTCCATGTATTCGGTGCATGACTTTGGCCAAGTCAGTATCTCTTAAGTTACATTATCTTCATTTATCTGTACACTAACTATTTTTCTACCTTACTTATTCTCTTTCTAACTCAGAAAACACCATGTAATTTAGACCCTACAGGTTTCCCCATGCCTTTTTTATTAAAATATTAACTACACACCAACCTATCTTGACATGTTTACACAACACATGTCTTGTATTTATGTTGAACTTTCCCCTGGTTCTGGGTAGAAAATTTCCTCAAAGTCATCATCATAACTCAAACAGGAAACAAAGTCATCAACATAACTTGAGAATGGGTAAGTATGATTGGGGTAAGAGTAGACATTTTCTTCTGCAATAATCACTGGTCCATCTTTTTGAATTATACTAAGGGTGAACATTACTAACATCTTGTGAAATTCATTTCAGCACTTAAATTTTATAAAATCACAACATTCCTACAAAGCAGGTATCATTTCCATTATTAGTTGTGAAAACTGAAACTCAGTACGGTAACTAAGATTTACTAAGTTTCACTGCTAATAGGTGTCAGAGCCAATATTTGAAACCTGATCTGTTTTGGCACTAAATCCAGAACTATTTAAAATAAACTGTTGTGTGTTTTATGGGACATGATATGTGTTTAAACTCAAGTCACCTCTCTGATGTTCTTTTATTTAACACTAATTATGACCCACTAATCAACCAAAACAAATGGTACATAGCAAAAAGTCAATAAACAGTAGCTTCCACAACTATTACTACAGTAATTATTAGACAAGTCTATTTGGGGAATTCATGAGATTTGTCAAATGCTACTTATTTCTATTTTTATTTCAAGAAAAAATCCTCTATCTAGCCTCAGAAATCCAATACACAGAACTTGCACTTGGAATCTGTGTCTAATCAAACTTTGATTGTTCTATAAATAAAGCACCATGCTTCTTTGTTATATTGGAACAATCACTATATCCAAAAGTGTGTTTATTTTGTGCCAATGTGTCTAAAAACAATAATTTCAGTTAAACCTCATCATTAAATTCTTTGCCAGAATTCATTGCTCATTATATGTATTTGACTTTATAGCTTCCAAATCTGACTGTTATGTGTCCAGAAGTTCGCCAAGTTATTTAATATCTTTAGATAGTATATTTTCCCCTTAAAATAGAGTAACATCTGCTTTTTGTAAAAGACAAAGCTATTTAATAACCAGCAACAGTGTTTAATATAAACAAAGCCTAAGAGCACCTGGGTGGCTCAGTTGATTAAGCATCTGACTTCCACTCATGTCATGATCTCAAGGCTGGGAAGTGTGAGCCCCACATCAGGCTCTGTGTTGACAGCTCAGAGCCTGGAGCCTGCTTCAGATTCTGTGTCTCCTTCTCTCTGCCCCTCCCGCTTCTCAAAAATAAACATTTAAAAAATAATAACAAAAAAAAGACAAAGGCTCAATGGATTAATCACTGAATATGTACTATGGGACTCTGGGTTTCAGACTGGTTAATGAAGAAGCCTGGAAAACTCTGGGTTGCTTATGCTTTCCTCAAAAAAATCAAAACTCTTCAGTATCTCTAAAATATCATTTCTGGTTGTTTGATTTGTGTTTTCTAAAATCTCTCAGATGGGATAGAAACAGAGTTCTAAAAGTGAATGGATTTATTCCAGCGACTCAAATAATCTTTCAAACCATTAATTGGTGGCTAATGCCCAATCGAAACAACAAAAGGAATATACATTTCTCTTTTAACAAATCTTGCAATTCTTCTTCGAAGGGGAGAATTCATAATCCAATTATTCTTATTCTTCATATGCATTTTGTATATTTATATCGAAAAAATCAATCTTTTCTTCATTTTAATAATCATGACTTTTTCCAAAATTGGCTTTGAAAAAAAATTTTTTTAATGTTTATTTTTGATGGACGGACACACACACACACACACACACACACACACACACGTGAGCGGGGGAGGGGGAAGAGAGGGAGACAGGGAATCTGAAGCAGGCTCCAGGCTCCGAGCTATCACCACAGTTGGCTTGTACATTTTAAAGAAACTTGATCACCATCTATATAGGGTGAAAAGGAAAAAAAAAAAAAAAAGGCAATACACAAAAATGTTTTTTTCCTAATTTCTATGAAGCTTCTTTCAAATTCAGAACCAAATCATAAACTATAGACTTGATAGTAAAAAATGTTCTCACAGGAAGCATAATTTCCTTGTATAATCAGATTGGACACATAATTTTATTTTGCTATATATGGAAACATTAATTCTTATGTATCATTATGTGACTGTATTGACACACACACAAAAAACACATAATTTAGGTGTACGAAAAACAAGAAATCCAAAAGTTTATCATCTGAATTATAACTTAACCCACATCAGAACAAGACCATTTAAATGTAAATGCTAGCAAAATGTATTAGGTTTACTATACTTAAGCAAATATACACTATTCTCCACCAAGGTTTCTCAAAGATACAAATTTAGGTTTCTATGGAGAGGAGAAAAGTATTGCAATATAGATGCATGTTTCTCATATTAAATTGCAACACTGGACTTTGGGAAGTTTTAAGATTTTAATCTTTTAACAGTGTTTTATTTTTTTCATGAAATATTCCATTTCCAGGGGCAGTTCCAGAGTACTTTCGAAACTTTTAAGACATAGCAAATAAACCCAAAGAAAATGGCTTCCAATTCCTACCACAAGTTTGTAAGCACAGATGAACTTTTAAAGAATTTTTTTAAAAAGGAGCTGGAATCGTTTAAAAACTCAGTTTGTGTATTTGCTCAACTTCAGCCCTTACTAAGAACATTGAAGATTCTTCGGTTAAAAGATAAACATGTGTTCCTTAAGCAAAGAAATCGTATAGACAAATATGGACTTGAAAATATTAAATATTTTAAGGTGTAGAGGAACCTTATTTTTAAAATATGACATAAAGAGAAGTATATTTAAATGACATTCCATTTCCATCAGAAAGTGAGTTAGTTTATATTTCATAGCATTCCATTTTGAAGAGGGGCCACGTTGGGTGCATTTTCAACACCATGAATGATTCATAATTGTTCACATCCCAGCTTTGTCAGGAAAATAATGGATGTAGTGGAAACTTTCACTTCTGGAGTTGAACAAACTGTTAGAAATCTTTTGTTTTTGCTTTTTTTTCTTCACTTCCTTCTAAGAATTTGTTCTGTGTTAAAGGAGGGCAGGGCAGTGAGCACACTACAGAGCATTATTATCTTCCTAAAACATTCAGGTCTGGGATGTGCTGCATATTGAAATATACCCAGGTCACTTCCTAGGGGAAAGTGACATTTAATCCCTGGCTAGTATTATGAGCAAATGTCGTCAATGAAACATTCATCAGAATACAACTCTGTTCCTTCTCAAAAGATTCTGCACTAATATATGTGAAATGCATCTTGAGCCTCTCTTTTTGAGAAGTATTCTTTCTAAAAAACAAACAAACAAACAAGAATGGGGTCAAGAGGTGATCTTCCCTGATTTAGACTGACTGTTGAAAAAACAATCAGAAAACCACCCCTAGAGGGGAACCTGGGTGGTTCAGTCGGTAAGCATCTGAAACTTGGTTTCAGCTCAGGTCATGATTTCATAGTTCATAAATTCAAGCCCCAAGTTGGCCTCTGTGCTGTCAATGCAGAGCCTGCTTGAGATTCCCTCTCTCCCTCTCTCTTTGTCCCTCCCCTTCTCTCTCTCTCAAAAGATAAATAAACCAAAAAAAAAAAATAGAAAATCACCCCTAAAGACACGGCTACCTGGGAGTCCATTCATCAGAACATACACAATGTTGGTTGTATGTCACTTTATAGTCCTAACAGACACTTGATAAATTTCACAGGAGATTGCTCAGTACTAAATTGAATCTAGTACTGTTCTAGAAACTACTTATGATACCCCCCATAAATGTAGAAGAGGATGCTTTTTTTTTTCTCCTGAGAAATGTAAATTTACCTGGCAACAACTGTGTTAGTTATTCATCTCAGTACTGGATATGAATATTTCTTTACTGATAACGCTTAATGAGACATGGTGGCCATATTTCACAATCATAAAGTCAATGAAAAAGCCTTAAAAAATTCTGTACTTTGTGATTTGATACATATAAAAACTTTTATATGAAAATGCACATTAGGTGTCATTGCTCTATGGATAACGAAATACCTTTTCATGAAGAAAAAGTAAAGCTACTTCCAAGGGAGACTATATTTGAAAATACAGAACACCATTTTGTACTGATGATTCAGAAATTAAAAAGGCACAGACAAATTAGGCACACATCTTGAGGTTACTTATCTGTTCAAGAAATGAGATGAGGAAACGTTAGATTTGGAGAATGAGGAGGCAGAGAACAGCACAAGGTTGGGTCATGAAAGGTACAGTCAGGTTAAAGGCTCTTCAAAACCAGAGAGGGCTTCTGGACTATCATGATAGCTGGTGGACACTCTGATGTGCCTCCTGGTTCCCCCCTCCCTAAAGGACCTACTGGTCCTACTGCTGGAGGTTCTGTCAGCTCTGGGCCCATTCAGGGTTTCCTCCCTTGCAAACAGCCACCTTGATCAAAGTCATACATACCATAGAAGAGCGGTGTGGGAATAGAAAGGGCTGAACATCATGGCCCATGTGGGACAATTCTGAAGGGCCGTTATAGCTCTGGAGCTTACTGTGTGTCTGGGCACAGTTGCTATGACAAGTGCCTCGCAGTCTGACCTCTCTCTCTGACCACTCTGGCTCACTCTTCTTCTTCCCTTCCTTGGGTGTTGGCCCCAAGTTATCCCTCAGTAGAAACATCTCGCCTACTAAATTTCCCCTCAGAGACAGCCTTTCTGCAAACTCACCTTGAGACCCCACGAGGACTGGAAGAAACGACATTTGGCAAAAATGTTAAATAAACTTTACTTATTTATCTTAACCTTAAGACAATTTTCTTTAAAAATATTAAAAAATTATAGGTAAGGAAGGGAATACAGTAAGCTGCTCAAGAGAAAAGTTATCTATTCTTTTAAATCATATTAAACTTTGGGAGGGAACATAACTTGTTCCTTTAACTGTTCAACTACTTCCCAAAAGATTTTAGTAGGTTTTCTGAAAAGTCGTAGGTCAACCTAAACTATGTTTATTTTAAAATCACTGCAGAATTTAAATGATCTTTTTGGCTTCCCAGATCTTAAAAGGTAGAGCTTATTTCATATGAGATTATGTCATATTGTAGCAGTTAGCTTTGTGCTTTAGAAAACAGATCCTGTGGAGCACCTGGGTGGCTCAGTTGGTTATGCATTCAACCCCTGTGTTTGGCTCAGGTCATATCTTATGGTTCTTAAGTTCAAGCCCTGTGTCTAGTTCTTTGCTGACAGCATGAAGACTGCTTGGGATTCTCTGTCTCCTTCTCTCTGCCCTTCCCCTACTTGCATTCTCTCTTTCTGTCTACAAACTAAATAAACATTTAAGGAAAAAAAAGGAAAATATATACTGCCAAAGTACATATTCCTGTCCTTGTTCTTAATTCTTGAGGTCGGGTGGGAAAATAAAAACAAAATCACAGCCCTGAAAATAAGGAAAATATGTTCAAATGTTAGTCTTCCACTAACTAGATATATATTTGCCAAATTTCTTTTACTATTATGCTCTCATCTTCTCTCATAAGATTAATTAAATAGCTTATACAAGTTACTGATAACTCCCTAGACCAAGGATGAAAATCACTTTTTCATATCATTTGAAAATTTAATCCACTGGTAATAGGGGGTATTCTATTGAGAAGAACTCTGAATCTATACCTGATTTTATCTATTTTTTTTTTTTTTTTTAAAGCCTGGGTGGCTCAATTGGTTAAGAATCTCACTTTGGTTCAGGTCATGATCTCATGGCTCATAGGTTCAAGCACTCTATTGGACTCTATGCTGACAGCTCAGAGCCTGAGTCTGCCTCGGATTCTGTGTCTCCCTCTCTCTCTGCCCCTACCCACACTCATGCTCTGTCTCTCTCAAAACAAAACAACAACAGGGGCGCCTGGGTGGCGCAGTCGGTTAAGCCTCCGACTTCAGCCAGGTCACGATCTGGCGGTCCGTGAGTTCGAGCCCCGCGTCGGGCTCTGTGCTGACTGCTCAGAGCCTGGAGCCTGTTTCCGATTCTGTGTCTCCCTCTCTCTCTGCCCCTCCCCCGTTCATGCTCTGTCTCTCTCTGTCCCAAAAATAAAAAAATAAAAACGTTGGAAAAAAAAATTATAAAAAAAAAAAAAACAAAACAACAACAACAAAAACACTAACACATTAAAAAAAAAAAGCATATGGTACCCAATGATATATTGAAATTGACTTATAGACTTATAAGAGCCAATCATCATATAATTAGAAATTGTGTGAAGTGGTTAAGCATAAACATTAAAAAATTAACATAAATATACAATTAAATAACACTAGAAAGATAAGGAAATATCAAAATTTACCATACCCTAATTATTTTTACTACATTTTAATATTATCTATGCTCTTGAGGGTATTTACATCTACTGTATCCGTATAGTGGAAATCTGTGTTCCAGATGTCACTGTGCAATTCTTTCCAATACCAAATTTGGTGACGCCACACTAGAGCTTAAGTGGCCCTGACAGAATTAAATACAGCCCAGAAACCGGCAAATGCTACAAATCAAAGGCCCTCCCCAACCCCCGCAACCCCGCCCCCCCCAGCCGGTTGTTAAACATTTACCAGTACTCTACCTTAAACTGTTTATGTGTGACAATTTTATATGTGCTTAACTCCTATTAAGCCCTTTCATCCTCAATAAACCTATGAAGTAGCTGTTATTATTTTCTCATTTTACAGACAAGGAACCTAGGGCAAGGTGTTTAACCTCTCACTGCCTAGAGGCCACACTATGTAAGTTCTGTAACCAGAATCTGAATGTGGGCTAACCTCACCTTACACACTGCGGCATGACAGTTTATTTTATACGCCATGGCTAATGATCATGTCTGCATGGGAAGGAGAACTGAAGAGCAGTCAAAACCCTATTATTGTACATTTATTGAATGCGAATGGTACCCATTCTCTAGGACTCAACACAGAGCATGGTCTGACATTGTCACATGTATGTGGCACTCTGTGCTTCAGTTTCCTCACCTGGAAAATGTCAACAGCAGTAATCTCTACTTTCTGTCTAAATAAGCCTGAAGTGAGGGGTAAGGCAGAAGAGAGTCTCATACAGAGCAAGTCCCTTCATCTTAGTTGGTTTTTAATTGCATTTTACATGTACTGTGACAACTGCCATTTTATTTGACTCTAACAATT
The DNA here is from genome assembly GCF_022079265.1 of Lynx rufus. Taxonomy (NCBI): domain Eukaryota; kingdom Metazoa; phylum Chordata; class Mammalia; order Carnivora; family Felidae; genus Lynx; species Lynx rufus. Next base: position 33,419,555 of record NW_025814830.1, on the reverse strand, counting down.
TTACAGAAGCAATGATTTTCTTGCAAATTAAACAAGTTAGAGCAAGAATGAAATGCTAAAGAAGGATGAGAAACATAGAATTCACACAGAAAAGGGAGGTTAGGAGAGAGAACAAAGGGAAATAATGTATATGAGAGAAAATACATGTCTGAGAGAAAGCAGACAGTCCACATGAAGCAAAGAGAAAAATAAAGGAGGAGGATAGGACACTTTATGAATTTGTGAATGATCTTAGTGAATAATGGGTATTATTAACAAATTTCAAGATTACTTATAACCAGGGCAGACAATTTAGTTTTCCTATAGCTCCCACTATTATTACCCTGTCTGGGTATTCTTGTAATGTATTTATATGTGTTTGCCAATAGAGAGATTTTTGAAAAGACAAACTTTATTTCATGTCTCCTCAAATTTTTATCATACTTAGCTTTGATGACATAGAACTCAGTAGAAGTTGAAGTTAAATATTAAAGTTTGAGGGATGCCTGGGTAGCTCAGTAGGTTAAGCATCCAACTTTGGCTCTGGTCATGATCTCATGGTTCCTGAGTTCGAGTCCTGTAGTGGGCTCTGTGCTGTCAGCACAGAGCCTGCTTCAGATCCTCTGTCCCTCTCTCTCTGCCCTTCCTCCACTCATTGCCTCTCTCTCAAAATAAATTAAAAATATTACATTTTGGAACACGTAAGTAAATATGCCACATGTCTTGTGAATTTTCCGTAACATGGAAACATTTTTAAAAATCATATATTCTCATCATCCCTCAACCCTTTTTATGATGATTTAGAAGTTGCTGGCTATTACACAAAAATGGCAAAGTGAAAAATAATCTCCATTTTATGGCATATGATTTAAAATTAATTTTTATTATAAGTCTTTGCCCTAAGTAATGATCTTCTCAAACTGAAAACGAGGCATGGCAGAAATACCTGCTGTGCTTCTAAATCAGTCTTGCCTACAGATCAATTCTACTCAAATTAATTTAGGTCCTTTGGCACATTTTTACTAAACATCACATTATTGAAAATGTAAAATATGCCAAGCCTGCTATTGAGAGGCAAGTATTTCAGTATGATCTGCACTTAAGCTTTTATTGGTACATAATTATGAAATACATGATAAATAAAAAACATAAATATAAACATCATTACTGCATAACATTCCTAGTAGAAGAACATGAGGTTTTTCCTAAGTCCAGTGAAGAATTTATGATGATTAATTATGCACATAAAAGTCACAGATGTATTCCAAATAGGAGGAAACCCTTCAGTTCTGCATCAGAAAGCAGCACACTCCTCACCACTGAGCCTCGAAGTTCTGCTGGGAACTCCCATGTGACACAGATGGTGGAGGGACATGTGTGCAACACCAAGTGTTTGGACCAGGATTCGACCAGTAGGCTCTTCCATGAGTACTGTTATAGGGCTTCTATGTACATCTATGTACAATTGAGGTTCTAAATTAGGAACTAAGTTTTGTGGGGAATAAGCTTAGAAATTCCCCAGGCTTGCACCAATGGGTTAACAAGGCATAAAGAATTACAAAGCCATAGGATGCTCACACCCAAGTTTGGGTAAACAAGATGAGGTAACTAAGTAAAGAGACAGTGGGGCAGAAGCCCCAGTATAGAGAGGGCGGGGCAAAGGCGCCAATATACAACACAGGTATATGAAATAAACAAGATTAGGTATTCAAGATGGAAGTGCCCCCCAATTTAGTACTATAGCAGAAAGCTGCTTTCACAGGAGGGAAGGACATTCCTTTAGGTAAACAGGTAAATAGGGCTGTAGACCGCTATGCTGCAGATGAAGCTGCCCAGAGTGGAGATTATTAACAAAGGTGCCTTGTGAACCCTGAGGTCACCTGTCCTATATGTCTCATCCTCTACACGATTTAAGATAAACACAGGTGGTGCCTCATGTCCGCTGTAAACTACCTTCCACCTGGCTGCCCTGAGGGAGGATTTTGTTTTCTATTAACACAAACCGCTAACCCCAAATACCTTCAAGATCTCCTTTCCCTCACACCCATGAGTTAATGTTCACAGTTGCATTGTCTCTCTGTGCACGTCCATCACCATGTTTGTAAGCCTTCTGATCCTTATAAAAATGGGGAAAGGACCCTTATTCGGAGCTCTTGTCTTTCCTGCGCATTAACCATCTCTCATGTTTAATCCTGTGTCCTGCTTTCTTGCTAGACAAGAAAGAACTTTAGACTTAGAGTCTATGATAAATTTTCATTATAATTAAAACTTCAGGGCATAGTTATTTAAGTCATTTAAGACACACAATATCCTATGTTAGATGCAAGAGATTAAGTGGCACGTTCAGTTATTCATTCATTCAACAACATAAAACAAAACAAAACAACCATCTAGTCTATGCCTGCAACTATGCAAGGTTCTGGCAATGTAACAGTATAAAACACAGCCCCCTTCCTTTAGAGTCAGGTAAAGCAAGATCCTTCTATCAACAGAAGGCTATCTAAATCAGGGGCAAGAGCCTGCTCTTGCTAATTCCAGTGGAATGAGACTTCCCTTCATCCCGGAACTCTTCTACTACTGTAGTTGTGATACAAATCAGATAAACTTGGCCTCATTAGATGCTATGCCTATCTCCCGGGGTGGTTGTGAGAATCAAATGATTTACTGTGAGATTGTTGCACTAACATATTCAACACTGAGTCAACGTAATTATTAATCACTTTTTCATAAGCTCCACAGTATTCATGCCAGTGTTATTATAAATACATTTGTATCAATATATAAGCTATTTACTAATCCTCATATTATGCATTAGTCTCCATAAACACTTTCTTTCAATTATTATTAAATCATTTTTACCTTCCACCTGTAGCTAGATTAAGGAGGGTTTTTTTGTTATCTTAAGATGGAGGGAAATAAAAACCCCTCTGAATACATGATTGTCCTTACACTGCTGAGTGGAAAACTTCATTTTATTATTTTTTTTAATATTTATTTTTGAGAGAGATAGCAAAAGTGTGAGCAGGGGAGGGGCAGAGAGAGAGAGGGAGACACAGAATCCAAAGCAGGCTCCAGGCTCCAAGCTGTCAGCACAAAGTCCGATGTGGGACTCAAATTCACGAACCGCGAGATCATGACCTGCGCTGAAGTCAGACGCTTATCCGACTGAGCCACCCAGGGGTCCTGGAAAACTTCATTTTAATATAACTGTATGACACCCATCAATTATTTAAATGACAATAAATATAGACTATGAACCCAGTTAGCAACTTACAGATAGATACTATTTGAGGGAAAGGTGGCACTGACTATTAGGTGAACAGAAAAGTATCTTAAAGATTCCCCAAATCTAGTCAAATCTGTTTTTACCTACTTAGGAAAGTTAAATTCGAATAGAGAACAGAGGACAGAAGGATATTGAAGACATTATCATGCTTGTGTATCTTCTATGTATTAACCATGATGCTAAGCAATTATAAATTCGCTATCTCAGGATAGTAAAGATGTAAGGTACACGATACTGATCTTAACTTGCCATGAAAAAAATGAGGGAATAGGCACCTGAGCATAATTTTTTAAAAACCCACATGACATTTACCCCAGGTGACCTGATTGGTTAGCAGAACTGTATTTTAAATTTAAGTCTATTAGTCTAGCATTTTTTTCTTTTCATTGAGATCACTGCTCTGGAACAAGGCACCAGGTTTTGGGTAGGACAAGACTAAATAAATCTAAAGTTGCTGCATGACTATTTAAGTTTCTACTGTCTCAAATATAATCTGAAGTCCTAACAATCATAGATGCATCTTCCACTCCAAACATGAAAGGATAATTAAATTCCAAAGCTTAACTCTGGAAAGTATTTTACATGTTTGGTAGCGGGCTGAGTTATTGCTTATTTTTTTCTACAGTAATTCAGTGTCTGAAATTCTATTTTTATTTATTTTTTTAGAATCTAACTACAGATCAACTAACATCTGTTTAACTTCTGAGACTCCCATTTTCCCCCTGTGGCTGACAGCACGTCTATCACGTTTTACAGGATAGAACAACCAAGGTGAAATGCATGAGGCCAATATGAGCCTTTTTTTTTTAATGAGTCAGATCTAAAAGGGCCAAAACTTTAATTGGAGACAAGGAGAGCTTTGGACGCTATGCTTGTTATTGTTCAATATTTCTGGATGACTAAGAAAGGTGCAGCAAAGCTTATCTATGAAGCACTCCTCAGAAAGCTAGTCTCACATTCAATTCCTCTCCCTCCAATTCTAATTGTTAATTCATGTGTAAATACTAATCCACCTCAAGAAGTAGCAATGAATGTTATCCGATATAATGTGCATGATGTGTGGTGAACTAAAGCTCTGTAATATGTTCAAAGATCAACTGTGGCTTTGTGCATTAGTGCATTCCCTTCTTCTATTAAGAGAAAAGAAAAACAGCTAAGAGTGGGTTGTATGGTACATTGGCTGCTCATAATTCGTGCTGATATCTTTCTGTCAGCATTATTTCCCTTGGTTTATCACTTGCAGCAAACAGATTAGTAAACACCATTAGCTTGAGTCTAGTAACTACAGTCAAATTATCTTTGACCGAAGAAATAACCACACAAGAGATCATTTGCCACTAATGGGATCTGAGTGTTCTACTGAAGAAAAAACTCTGGTTATAAGTGCTGAGGGATGCTGTACCAAGATTCCAAAATAATGATTTCTAGGAGTCAACATCATCCCACCCAAACTGTGCACATTTTAAAAAAAACAAAAACAAAAACAAAACAAAACTGTACACATCTTCCTATCATCCTTGTAAGAAATGAATTTGATTGTAGAGTGTTTGGAGAACAGTAGAGTCTAAGCTTGGTAAATAGAAGCTTGGGTTGGCACTTGAAGTTTGGGGTCAGGGACAGGAATTACCATAAGGGAGGATAAGGTCCCATGTGAATCTGTTCATACACTGCAGAATTAAGGAGTCATTCACATTCCTTTAAGCTGTCTCTTCAAAATAGAAAAGTGATCCAAGACTTTTCTTTCATATTCATGTTGTAATGTACATTTATTTCATCAGATACATCTACAAAAAGCCTCCAACTTCACTTTGTATTACTAAGAATTCATAATCTCCTAAACATTTTATACCATCAAATGGAATACTTCCAAAAGTCTACTGTACAATAAATTTTTAAACAAAAACTGGACCACAAGGAAGACACTTATCTTTTATGTTCCTTGAAACAGCATTTTAGTTACACTATTAGGTGCAAACTTCTTACAGAAGTAAAATTAAAAAAAAAAAGTACTTGGGGCTTCCAGATAAATAAGCTGTTAATAATTTTAGGTCTAATGTTTAATTATATGCTTCTAGCTTGAGAGCTAGACTTACGGAATAATGCTACTTTAAGGATAAATTTTTTCACCTTGATCATGCTAGTTGTTTGTGAGCAGTAAAAGCCTTTACAATTGAGATCCATTATTTATCCTTCGGGCTTCAGAGATAAAATTAAATATTTCCAAAAACTTCATTTTTTCCCTCAAATGTATGAAAAACTTTTTACATTCAAAATGGAAAACCCACTGTGCATTCTGATTTAATGGAGAGATGTTCATTCTTTCCGCTAATATTATCCTTGAGATAACAATTCAAAACGACTGTACCTCTTACCTTGAGAAATATTACTTGATGAGTCAATAGATACGAATTTGGACGAAATTTAGATAGAATATCAAAGGCAGGGTTGATCTTTTGTTAAACCTTTATGGTAACAATTATTGGAAAGGGGGTGGTAGAAATGCTACTATCTTTGTACATTTTCATCATCAGGTTGTCTAGATAAAATACAAAATAGCATACTAGTTCTGAAAGATCTAGTAAACGTGCTTCACCTAAGTCCTAGGAAGTCGAAAACACACACATAGAAAATTCAACAATTGCATTTTCTATCTAAAATATACTCAATTTAGAACAAAATCAAAAGATGTTTGTTGCTTTGTGATGAAAAAAGTATTGCGCACTATCCCAACTTCTATTTCCCCCATTCAGAGCATCATAGAAATGAGAGTCAATATCATAGAAATGAGAGTCAATAATACATAGTCATGTAAGTAGAGATATCGTTTCTTAAAATTTATATCCAAATCATCTAGGTTGCTTGCTAAAATGAAGCATTACATACAAAACCTAAAGCAGCAGATTCAGTATCTCCTGGGATTACAGCTGAGAAATCTACATTTCAATCACCTCTTTAGGTGACTTTTATTGATTAAATATTGAAGTCCATGGGGATAGAAAAAATGAAAAATAAAATGTGGACTTTCCTGTAACTAGTCTGTTAGCTTATTGGAGGTCCTTCCCACTCTCTTTAGTCATTACAAGAAAAAAAAAGAGTTATACATTATTCATGCTCCAGTCAACTACATGCGGTTGTGGGAGTTCCTATGTTTTCACTCATTCTTGTTTTCTGACAACTGTATTTAAGGTTTCGCATTTTTCCAAGTACTGCTTTAACTGTATCACACAAATTTTTATGTGGACTGCTTTCCTTGTTATTAAATTCTAAGTATTGTGGAATGCTTCTGACTGCTTGATATGTAATTCAAAATGCAGTTGCAAACAGAAACCATTTTCAAATAGTGGTTAGAAATAAATGAAATAATGCTATTGTGATACCATTTCAAATATATTGGAGTTTAAATAAACTTTTGGTTATTGTCTGCAATCTCAAACACTAATCCACCCATAATTTATGTGAAACAATAAACTATAAATTAAAAAAAAACAAATATTTGTGAAAACAAATTCCTGTAATATACAATAATTTTTAATTTGATGCCTGCTTACATTAGTGATAACCACTTTTATTGGATAAGACAATACAATATTGCAGCTTTAAGAACATCCAGAAATCTGACTCTAGCTTTTTCTATATATATTTTTTCTTTTAGTTACATATTTTTCTTTAGATACTTATATAGAGGTACTATGGCAGAAAAAATGCTCAAACCCCTCATTCTCCTGTTTTTTCTTTCTGGTTTTGACTTGCTAAGCCAATATAATAATTCATAAACTTAAATGGGAAATAATTATAATTCACTAGACATTAATCTTCCGAGGGTACTTATAAAAGTTTGAGGTAGGCTAGTAAGTGGTAAATGAAGACAATTTTAAGCAGAAAATCTGTTCTCAATACTGGACTTAGACTGTTTTCACTGTGGTTTCTTAAGTGAAACACAGAACTTATTAGAACAAGGTGAGAAATTGTCCATATTATGTCCACAGTAATTAACTTATAATAATGAGATAACTTCTTAAAGATTTCTTCCAGTTAATAAATTTATAATCTTTTAAATTGGCTACACCTCAATTACCTAATCTACAAACGGCCAATCAAAACATCAGGCCATTTTCTGGTTCTATGAGCTGACTCTGAGAGTCTAAACTGCTTCTAACCTCCAAACTCTATATAGTGTTTATAATTCAAATTCAAGAAAGGAAAATAAGATTGTTCTTTGATCACAGAAATGTATGACCACCAGAAATGACTACAAACTCATCAGAACTGATCAGTATGTCAACTTCTCATCAGAATACAAGCTTTTGAAAGCGAGTCAATTGGTCATAGCCCCATTTGATTCTAAGTCAGCCACTGATATCTACAATGTAGTAATCAATTCTGCTGTTGAAGGTCAATAAATCATACACACACTCAGAACTTATGTCTCAAGTTCTGTAACCCCTGCACTCCTGATATCCCTAATCCTATATGAGACTTTTAGTTTGATGTTCCAGAAAAATTATTCTTTTTGCATTAGAAGCAAAATGAATTCAGGTTTTCATTTCAAGTATCGAATGGTGGTCTCTTTCTTGATGATAGCAAAACTGCATTAACTATATGGACCTCTATATTTTCAGGGCCACAAATCATATTTGGCTTATTCACTGTGGGAAATGGTGTGTTCTTTTGTTAAAAAAAAAACATTAAATGGGGAGATCTATGTAAGACATGTGCATACGCACACTCATACAAAAACATTCAGGTCCTGTTGTCATAACGCATAGTTCCTTCTGCAATTAAAACCAAATAGTAGAGCGAGCCAAATGTTTTAAGACTTAATGAGAGAGGAAGTTAATACCAGGTTAGTATGCCCCAGAGTTAAAGCTATAAATATCAGCTTTAAAACTTGCTTCTACTCCAGAGCAGTAGAAAAAGGAAAAAAAAAAGTCCAGACTAATATTTTCCTTGACAATCGTCTATTTCTTTTTAGTGGCTAAACCACAATTTTCTGCTGGGAATTCTTTTCTTCGGGAAATCTATTTTCTAACAGAATACCTCAAAGCCTAGATCAGTTAAATATACCAGAGAATGAGACATGAGGCATATCCAATCTGGGTATAAACCTTTGCCCATCATACTAAGTACTTGATATTCACCAACAGCACGGTTACTTGAAGAACATGTGCATGGTTTCTGGAAAGAACAGTAATTATCTGTGAACAGTGATGTGCAAGACATTTGAAGGGAAACTTAAAACTTCCATTTGAAGGAGTCTTTGTTTTTCCATCAATTATTTATATGCCACTACTGAGAAGTTTGCATGCATTATAATCAGGCAGCTTATGTCATGGCTATCTAAGATCACAAACCATTTAGGTCTATTTTTACAAATGAAATCTCGGGACAAAGATGAAGACCTGGGGTAGAACATTATTTTCATTATTATAGAAACATCTATATAGACTTGGAGTAAAATGATAGAATATATTAGCAACAGTAAAGCCCTACACTGTCACTAAAAAAATAAATAAATAAATAAATAAATAAATAACAATAAAGTAAAAAACAAATCTTCAGGGGTGTCTGGGTGGCACAGTCGGCTAAGTGTCTGATTTTGGCTCTGTTCACGATCTCACAGTTTGTAAGTTCAAGCCCTATATCTGAGCTGTCAGCTCTGAGCCTGGAGCCTGCTTCGGATTCTATGTCTCCCTCTCTCTCGTCTTCTCCCCTGCTCACAGTGTCTCTCTCCTCACAAAAAAAAAAAAAAAAAAACATTAAAAAAAATAAATCTTCAAAATGAAGATTTAAAGTTACATTTACTGTCTAATAGCAATAAAAGCAAACTTCCAAGTGTGTTCTCAATGCATCCTCACAATCAACCAGAATGTAATTCTTGGAGTTGCCATCATACAATTTTTTTAAAAAAGAGAAATAAACAGAAAAATAAACTCGATAAATCCACTGAAGATAAAGGAAATACTGACATCAATGAAAATGGTGCAGTAAGAAACTCCAAAATTCTTGTTTTTCATTCAAGCAGTGAAAATAAGGACAAAAAGATCAGAATCAACTTTTCCAGAATTCAGGAAGTTAACTAAAGGTTTGAAGTAATCCAAGGAGTATTAAAAAAAAAAAAAAAAAAAAGCACACACACACACCAAATCAACATGACTAAATCTTAGAACAGTAAACTTTGTTTCTTTTACCCAGCCCTCTTCTCTGTCCCCCTCCCAACCTCTGGGTAACCATGAAAACCAGTCACAACTGGGATGAGAACAGCCACTCTGGGCTCTATGCAAGCAGGAAATAAAGGCTAAGGTGGAGTTATGGTGTGATCTCCAGAGCTTCATATTAAAAGCATGTCCCAACATGCAAACAGAACCCTTCCCAAAGACCAGAAGATACAATGGTTCAATACTTGTAAAGAAATCTCTGTCAAACTAAGTGAGCAGAGACTTCATTGGTCATATGTGGCAAAGAATACACATTGTAAAAAATCAGTTCTGAAAAGACAGTAGACAAATAACCAATAACAATACCAAACATCAACCAAAAATACTGGGAAAGTCAGAGAATCTAATTTCAAAGCCTGCTATACCTAAAATGTCTAAAATGTCATATCTAAAATGTCCAGATTTTCAATTAAGGACTGATAATTTATAAACCAAAAAGTATGGCCTATATACAGGGGAAAAAAGTAGTATATAACTCAAGAAAATCTAGATGATGGACATACTAGACAGTCATTTTAAGTCAGCTATTTTAAATGTGGCCAAAGAAGCAAAAGAGAATATGAGAATGATGCATTACCAGATAGAGAATATAAATGTTGAGACTGAAATTTACAAAAGGACCAAGTGGACATTCTTGTGTTGAAATGTACACTAATTGTAATGAAAATACATCACTAGACAGGCTTAATTTGAGCAGGCAGAAAAATGAATCAGTGAAATTAAGACAGAATAATTGAGATTCTTTAGTCTGAGAAACAAAGAAAAATACTTTAAGATTAATGAAAATATAAAGGAAATTTATCAAAACTTATGGAATACAGCTTAGCAGTGTTTATAGAGAAATTTAAAGCTGTAAATACCTATATTAAAAAAAAAAGAGTTTGATTTAATAACCTAATCTTCCATCATAATAAAATCGAGAAAAAAAAAGAGTAAACTAAAGCCAAATCAGTGGTTAAAAGGAATTTTAAGTATTTTATCAGAAATAAATTAGGGAATGGGAAAACAATAGAGAAATTCAATGAATCCAATATTGGTTCCTCAAAAAGACAAGAACAAAATTGACAAATCATTAGTGGGACTAAGAAAAAAGAGAAGACCCAAATTACTAAACTTAAAAATGAAAGTAAGATATTATTAACAATCTTGCATAAATTATATATATGAAAACTATACGTATAATGTATAACTATATATAGAGAGAACACTGTGAATCAGTATATACCAGTAAATTAGATAAACCTAGATGAAGTGGACAAATTTCAACAAAGACACATCCTACTGAAAGGGTTCAGTAAGAAATGGAAAATCTGAATACACTGCAAACATGTGGATTTGAATTAGTAATCAGGGGTGCCTAGGTGACTCAAGTCACAGTCTCGCAGTAGTGAAATTGAGCCCCAAGTTAGGCTCGCATTGGACATGGAGCTTGCTTAAGATTCTCTTCCTCTCTCCCTCCGCCCGCCTCCCCTCCTGCTCGCTCTCTTTTTAAAAAAAGACAAAAGCAACAAACAAACAAATGAAAAAAACTTCCCACAGGGCATGAAGGTTTCTTGGTGAAATCCACTCAAGGTTTAAATAAGAATTAACACTTGTGCTTCACACACCATTCCAAAAATTTTTTAAATGAGGTAATACTCTCCAACTCATTCTATGAGGTATTACCCTCATACTAAAACCAAAAATATCACAAAGAAGAAAGTAACAGATCAATATTCCTTATGAATACAAATACAAATATCCTCAACAAAATATAAGGAGATTGAATCCAGCAACATCTAAAAAGGATTACACTCCATGGTCAATGGGATTTATCCCAAGAACACAAGACTTGCTCTACATAGAGGAATCAACTAGTCCAATGTATTGTACTGATTGAATAAAGAACAAAAATACACCCTCACTGAAATAGATGCAAAAAAAATAATTTGATAAAATCCAACAATTTTGCGATAAACAATCAACAAACTAGAAAAATATTCCTCAACATGGCAAACACATCTACAAAAACTCACAGGTAAAATCATACTGTAAGTGGAATGACTGAAACCTTTCCTGCAAAGATTAGGAGCAAGACAAGAATGTTCATAATCCCTACTTTTATTCAATAGTGTACTAGACACTCTAGCCATGGCAGTGAGACAACTAAAACAAACTAAGGTATCCAGACTGAATTGGAAGAAGTAAAAATATTTATTTGCAGGTGACAGTGTGTTGCATCTAGAAAAGTTTTACGAACACAGACACATAAAAACACATAAACACACATACACACACACGCAAGCGTACGAACCTACAAGAACTAATTAACAAATTCATCAAGGTTGAAGGAAACATGATCAGTATACAAAAATCAAATTTATTTCTATTCACCAGCAATGAAGAATCCCCAAATAAAATTAAGACAACAATTCCACTTAGAATAACATAAAAATATTTAGTAATAAGCTTAACAGAAGAGATGCAAGAAATGGACACTTAAAACTGCAAAATAAACAATTTAAAAGAAAAAAAAGAAATTAAAGACGAGCTAAATAAAAAGTATTCCCTATTTATGAATTACAAGATGTAATGCTGCGAAGATGAAATATTCCCCAGATTGATCTACCCATTAAAAGTAATTCTTACCAGGATTTTAACTCATTTTTTTGGTAAAAATTGATACATTGATCATAGAATTCATAGGAAAAATTAATACAAGGAACCTGGAATAACTAAAACAATCTTTTAAAACAATTACAAACATGGAGAATGTAGACTTTTTGATATCAAGAGTTACTAAAAAAGTTACAGTAATATATACAATGCAATACTGTCGTAACAATAGACATATATATCTATGGAATATAATTTAGAGTCCAGATATAAAGCCTCATATTCATGGTTACATCCTGCTTGACAAAGGTGCCAAGACCATTCATTGAGAAATTAATGGTTATTTCAACAAATGATCTGGAATAACTGGATACCCACAGGGAAAAGAATAAAATTGGGTAGTTAATTCACACATACAAAAAACTACCTAAGTTGAACAAAGACCTAAAAGAAATAAATAAAATTATAAATATTTTGGCATAAGACATAGATGTAAATCTTGATGAATTCAGATTAGATGTGAATTCTTAGATATAACACCAGAAGGGCAAGCCACCGAAAATAATAAATGGGTAATGTGTACTTGATCAAAATTAAAACTTTTGTTCTCAAGTACCACTAGCAAGAAAATGAAAAAAAAAAACACATAATGGAGAAAATATTTGAAAAGTTACATATGTGATAAGATCTAGTATCCAGAATAAAGAACTTTCACAACTCAAAAATAAAATAATTACCTAAATTAAACAATGAGCAAGTATTAGAAAGAGACCTTTCTTCAAAGACTATATACAAATGGCCAAGAAGCACAGAAAAAGATGACCGACATTATTAGCCATTAGGTCACTGAAAATCAAAATGTGGTAACACACCACACCCACCTGGTATCTCTAATAAAAAAACCACAGACATGAACAAACGTTGGTGAGAATGGGGAGAAATTGGAATCAGTACACTTGACTGGTCAGAATGGAAAATAAAATGGTGAACTCACTCTGGAAATAAATTGGACAGTTCCTTAAATGTTAGACACAGAATTACCATATGAGGCAGCCATTCCTCACCAATGTATGTGCCCAAGACTACATGCATAAAAAGAGATTAAAGATCTTTGACAGGACACAGGAAATAGGATTTTAGGTGCAAAGCTCTTCATAACTTTGATTATTTCACTGAAGGATTTAGAAACGAACTCTTAAGAAGAATATATGGCACTTTATCAAAGAAGAGAAAGAGGCCTAAACTCATAAAATATCACAAACTGAAGGCATTTGTGATTTTTTAATTGAAATATTTTGTGTAAAAATCAAACCATATTCTAACAGATTAATTGAAAGATAAAGATATATTTCTTACAAAGGACACTATTTTTTATTGATTCCATTTTTGGTCAAAGTTAAGATTAGACAAAAGAAGAAAGCTATATGACAAAGATTTTAAAATATGCATCAACTGCACACTTAACCATAGTGCATGAAATACTATCTTATTATTTATGTGTATTCATTTAGCTTTGATATTTACCAAAATGGTCTTAATTTTCTCCCCCACTTTACTAAACTTCAGACAGGTATCTTCCTGATTATATCCTCCGACCTCCCTTTTCTTAGAACTTTGCTTTAGAAAACTTAAAATTGTAAGCTGTTTCTCTGCCCCCTTGAGATGTAAATCTTCTACAACCCAGGAAAGTCTCTAGGACACAGTAGCCACCACCTTTGAAATGTAATTATCAAGAAATAAGCCATTCCTATCTCCCAGTCTCTATGGAAGGACAGAAGTCTAACTTCAATAAGCATCAATGGGCAAACATATTTGCCTCAACATACCTTCTCCTTAATATCCTCCTGTACTTTTCCATTAGCTCCTCCAAGTTTTAAAAATCTTGTTTTTAGCTTTAGCAAAATTGAGTTCAATCTCTCTCAACTGCACTAGTCTAGAACCATGTCTTCCTTGCCATCTTTAACAAGTGTCTCATGCAGTTTCTCTTGAACAATATGAACAAAGATGTAAGGAAATAAAATGGAAACCCAGAGGTAATCACACGAAACAAAAAAGGGTGTGTCAATGTACAAAATATTTTCTGGAAGAATTAAACAAAATAGATGTAAATTTTCTAAAGGGTCTAAATTTTCTAAAGAGTTGATCAGTGCTAAACAATTTATAATTCAAGGTACATAGAAGTATGGAATACTTTAGGAGATAGGAATAGGCTGGCCAATGGGCCAGCAAAGCTACATAGCCGAGGTAGTAATGACTGAAAGCAAGATCAGACATAAACAGAGTCACAGTACTACAGTTTTAGGAACCACAACAGGATTGAAAGGTCAGTATTTTCAGGCACAGGCATTAAGTGTCAAGATGTTCATATATGCTAATATGAAGGAGAATGAAATTAGGAGGTCTGAAGCATCTGCATTGATGCTGAATTACTGCCACAGATAAAAAAAAAAAAAAAAAGAAAAGCAAAACAACAACGAAAAATATCAATTCTATTTTCTATATTTAGCAGAGACTTTTCAGGAAGTGTGATCATTTCCCTGATAAAAAATTCTCTAAGCTTCACTGTTTTATACTTTTGAGCATAGAATCATGCATATGCTTTATTAGATTCAAATATATTTCACATATCTTTGGTACTATCATAAATATTACTTTACAGATAATTTTTCTCACTTGTTCTGTGCTAGCATAAAGAAATAAAACTTGATAACCTTACTATTGATAATTTTTTCCATAGATTCCTTAAGATATCCTATGTAAAATGTCATGTCTTCTGTACATTGACAGTTTTAATTTTTACTTTTCAATCTCTATTATTTCATTATTATTTTATTGAATTGTCTAGAATTTCTCATACTAGGTACTGCTGCTACATTTCTAACTTGACAAAGAAGACCCACACTTGTATCAATTCTATGAGACAAAATAGAAATGATGAATCTTTTGACATACTTCAGTCCACAGGGGCCTTTCTGCCAGTGTTTCTGGCCAGAAAGATGGGTTTTCTTTTGGAGTTTCAGTTGTCTGCTGCCTGTGGGTTGGGGTCTCTCGTCAGGGCATAGGTAGGAGACATGAGAGAGGGATAAAAAGAAAGAAAAATGGAGATTTCCTTCACATTCTCCAACTTTCAGGGGCCCATTTCTCTAGCCCTCTGGCAATAAATATGGACATGTCTTTCACAATTATTGATGTCCATGTTGCCTAACAGGCCCTGGTTCTGCTGTTCAACCTCTAAAAAAGTGTTGATAGAAATACCTAATAAGAAGAGGGAAATTTTCTCTGTACATGTCCCTTGTCCAAATTTTGGCCTTCTCCCCAAATATACCTGTTTCAGAATTCTTTTGTTGTTGTGTTTTTAATGTTTGTTTATTTTTGAGAGAGAGAGACAGAGTGTGAGCGGAGGAGGGGCAGAGAGAGAGGGAGACACAGAATCTGAGATAGGCTCCAGGCTCTGAGCTGTCAGCACAGAACCTGACATGGGGCTCAAACTCATGAACCTGTGACATCATGACCTGACCTGAAGTCAGATGCTTAACCGACTGAGCTACCCAGGCTCCCCTGTTTTAGAATTCTTAAGTAGCTGTATTTTGTCCAGCAATTTTACTAGTAATCAGTAGAAAAATAGGCTATTAAAACTTACTCCATTTTGCTTAGTACCAAAAGGGTTATATACACCGTAATGCAAAACAAAACAAAAAAAAAACAAAAAACAAAAAACAAACCTTAAGACACGTAGACAAGGAAATAAAGACAAAATATTACTCAGTCCCTTTTATGAAGCTATTGTATCTTTAAACACAAGGTCAGAAAGTATCAACATTTAAAAGTAAAATTCCAGGGGTACCTGGATGACTTAGTCAGTTAAATGTCCAAATCTTGATTTCAGCTCAGGTTATGATCTTATGGCTTTTGAGATCCAACCCTGTGTTGGGAACTGCACTGGCATTGCAGCGTCTACTTGGGATTCTCTGTCTCCCTCTCTTTCTGCCAATCCCCTGCGCATGCTTTCCCTCCCTGCCTCCCTCTCCTCTCCCTTTCAAAATAAATATTTAAAAATAAATTAAAGGAAAATTCCAGGCCAAACTAAATTATGCACTTAAATGCTTATATTTAAATCTAACTCATACAATAGATGAGTGCAGTCATTAAAATAAATATGAGTATCTATAGTTAGTGAATGGAACAGACCTTTAAAATAAATGGACAGGTGAATAAGTACACACTACAAAGTTTTATTTTTTAATTTTTTTTTCAACGTTTATTTATTTTTGGGACAGAGAGAGACAGAGCATGAACGGGGGAGGGGCAGAGAGAGAGGGAGACACAGAATCGGAAGCAGGCTCCAGGCTCTGAGCCATCAGCCCAGAGCCTGACGCGGGGCTCGAACTCCCGGACCGCGAGATCGTGACCTGGCTGAAGTCGGACGCTTAACCGACTGCACCACCCAGGCGCCCCCACACTACAAAGTTTTAAAACAGCGTAATGTCCAAGGCGCCTGGGAGCCTCACTTGGTCAAGTGTCTGACTTTGGCTCAGGTCATGATCTCATGATCCACTGAGTTCAAGGCCTGCATCGGGCTGGGTGCTGACACCTAGGAGCCCGGAACTGCTTCACATTCTGTGTCTCCTTGTCTCTCTGCCCCTCCCCTGCTCCCATTCTGTCTCTCTCAAAATAAACATTAAAATTTGTTTTAAATAAAAATAAAAAAAATAAAAAGTAAAAATAGCATGATGCTTTAATAAATGTATCTATAAATATGCCAGACATGCATATCAATATTTAAAATATATGCATATAAATAACACAAAATGTCAAAAAAACAAGAGTGGTTTTCTCTGAGTAGAAGAATTCTGGGAATTTATTTTCTTCCTCTCTCCTCCACCTTTTTTTTTTTTTTGTAAATTCTTTTTCTAATTTTCAACATTTTGGGATTTACTGTATAAAAGAGAAACCTAGGTCATGACTTCAGTCTCATAAGAGAGAAACATAAATATATTTAACTTACTGGTAAATAAAATATTTTTTGACAAGAATTAAAGCACATCACAGTTTTCTACAACAGAGGAGAAGGTACAAAGTGTGTGCTCCTGTGCCTCCAAATTTTAAACAGAGTATCATTTACACTAATAACTTGATCCCCACACACTAGAATTTGAATGATTAATAAAACAAACTATTTTAGAATAATGATGTACATTTTGAATATGTTCTTTTATTGAGGCTTTTCTTCTTTTCACAGGTTTTTTGGAAGTTTGTAATAGAAATCAGGTTGAGGGTCATGTAGCATTAATGGTGTAAAAATTCAGAAGGACCCCTGTTCAAATAGTGAGTCTTTCACTTCCTCTCTGGGCTTAGATGTGCTTCACATTCTTGTCAAAGACTGCAATAAACTCTCAGCCAATTTCTTTTGCTCCACTTAATGACAATACATTAGCTTTTGAAGAACTGGCAACTATGAGAAATCCTGAAAATGGTAAATGCAGGTGAAAGGTAGGTGTGAGGTGAAGATTTACTTTTCATTGCATATTCCTTCAATTTTTTATTTTTATTTTTGTACACTATCTTACCTATTTAAAATTAAAGTAACAAAAAACAATGGGGGTGCAGGAAGAGCCATATAGAGAGAAAGGAAAACAAAGAGCTACTGGCAATAATCCAGCAACTAAATGTGTTAATACATGAACGTAAGAGGTAAATTCAAGAAAGGATAAGCAAGTAACAGTATAGCTACAAAGCTGTGAAGGGTATAACGTTGAAATAATGTGAGCACTAGCTTGGAAATGAGAGAGATTACTTCTATTACATATACATACACATGCACACATATATACACATATTATTATACAAACAAAAATGCTATTTGTTATTTCATAGGGTCTTATCAGGCTACAATGAGCTAATTCATGCAAATGTGGGCAGTATCATATAAAATAGTCAAAGGTTAGCTATCAGTACTGTTACTATGAGCACATATAAAGCATAGTAAACAAAAATTTCTGCTCCTCTGGCTTGCTTTATTCTATGTAGAGTTGCTGCAGGGAAAAAAATCTGCCTTATAACCAGGAGCAATAATTTTGAGCACCTGCCCATCTTTTGTTTTTCTATGGTGGTGTCTTGACTTGATTATAGTAATTCTCTCTATGATCAACATTCATAACTGGCTCTTAAATTTAGTTTCTGTTCTTCAAAAGAACTACATCTGTAAGAAAAAAAAATCTTTATTTATTTATTAAGTGGTCTCTACACCCAATGTGTGGCTCAAACTCATGACTCACATACTCTACAAATGAGATCAACAGTATGTGAGATCAACAGTCACATACTCTACCAACTGAGCCAGCCATGCACCCTAGCAAGCACTGCCTTCTTTTCAAGGTGTTCTATAATTCTCCACCCCAAGAAAATATTGTATGTCACACACACAAAAAAACTATCCTTTTCAGTGAAATAAACCTAAGTATGTTCCAAAGGTATCCCACAAACACATTCCTGCTAACCCTAACCTTCTACACACATTTTAGAAATATTCTGTATTTTTAAATAGACCTAAAATTATTACTCTGTGCTTTAGTTTCAACTATGAGAAAATGGTAATGTTAACAGTAAAGCTCACAAAAATACTTGATCATGCACGAAACTCTTGAAATAGTTTTGCTTTGTCTTCACTGATATATAAATCATCACTGTAACATGGTTAAAGAATATTATACTATATAGTAAAAAATAAGACATTCACATTGATACATACAGTATATTAAAATAAGCAATTATAAGGTAAATTATTTAAGTTATCCACCTATTAATTAGTGTCTGTTTACATAGGGAATTAAGAGATAATTACATTTTTTCTTCTGTTATTTTTCACTTTTTCTATCATATATTTTATTATATAACATAGGTATGTTTGCATAATATGTTTTTGAAATATATTTCCAGTAACATACTGGCCAAAAGTTTTAAGGCAAATGATACCCACCACATAGAAAAGACCTAGTGCATTTGCTGCTGTTTCTGTTGCTAAACTCAAGTTAAAAATCCTATTAGATTTGACTATGGCTTACATATAAATAATTTTTTATTTTCATTTCTCCCCAAAGAGTGAAGAACACTTCTTACTAATTTTAATCCAATAACACGATTGCTATTGTAGAGAAAAAGTAAAATCTTTGGGATATTTCATATGGACATTGAGAGGCCATCAATAGATCATTAACCTTTCTGTTCAAATTTGATAAACGTGGGATTATATTTAGAAAAACTATTATAAAATCAAAAACCCTCAAAATTCCCTGGGAGTATGACTTTTTTTTTTTTTTGGCAGTCTAGTTTTGACTAGATCAAAAACCTAAGCAAATAGGAAAAATGTCTTATTCTCATAAAATCCCAGGACTCTAGTATTGTGTGAGCCACATAGAACTTTTATGTTATGATAACTATTTCAGATTTGCACTAATAGTTTTGGAAAAAATTAAGTCAAAGCAAACAATTTTACAATACAGCTAAATAGACTCTAGAAATATAATGAGAATTAAAAAGAATATTTTGACTTTGAATTACTGTCCTGACTTAGAATTACAAAAGCATAAACATATCATTTAAAACTTTAATACATACTTCCAAATAAAATATCACTTAATACATTGCTAATTCATGAGTGCTCATTATATGTTGGTTTAGGATATGGACATGATATACTTAACTACCAGGGGCAAGAACTTACATTTAATAAAAATGAGATTATCACCCTTCTAGCTCATCCCCCCACCCAACACCCCACCAGCAACCTTCAGCTTGTTCTCTGTAGTTACCAGTCTCTTATAGTTTGTTTCCCTGTTTTTATCTTATTTTTTCCCTTCCTCTATGTAAATCTCTTTTGTTTCTTAAATTCCACATATGAGTGAATCTTAAATATTTGTCTCTGATTGACGTATTTGCTTAAATTAATACACTCTAGTTCCATCCAGTTTGCTGCAAATGGCAAGATTTCATTCTTTTGGAGTAATATTCCATTGTAAAAATACACCATATCTTCTTTGTTCATTCATCAGTCAATGGGCATTTGGGATCTTTCTATACATTGACTATTGTTGATAGTGCTGCTATAAATATTGGGGTACATGTGCCCCTTCAAATCAGCATTTTTGTATACTGTTTTCCAGAGTGGCTGCACCAGTTTGCATTCCCACCAACAGTGTAAGAGTCCCCTTTCTCTCCATCCTTACCAACATCTGTTGTTTCCTGAGGTATTAATGTTAGCCATTCTGACAGGTGTGAGGTGGTATTTCATTGTGATTTTGATTTGTATTTCCCTGGTGAGGAGTGATCTTTTCAGGTGCCTGTTAGCCATTTGGATGTCTTCTTTGAAATAGCATCTATTCGTGTCTTTTGCCCATTTCCTCACTGGATTATTTGTGTTTGGGGTGTTGAGTTTAAGTTCTTTATATACATTTTGGATACTAACCCTTTATCTGATGTGTCATTTCCAAATATCTTCTCCCATTCAGTTACCTTTTACTTTTGCTGATTGTTTCCTTCACTGTGCAGAAATTTTTTATCTTGATGAGGTCCCAAGAGTTCATTTTTGCATTTATTTCCCTTGCCTTTGGAGACATGTCAGGTAAGGAGTTGCTGCGGCCAAGGTCAAAGAGGTTGTTGGCTGTTTTCCTTCTGTAGGACTTTGATGACTTCTTGTCTTACATTTAAGTCTTTCATCTATTTTGAATTTATTTTTGTGTAGGCTGTAAGAAAGTGGTCCAGGTTCATTCTTCTGCATGTTGCTGTCCAGTTTTCCCAACACCATTTGTTGAAGAGCATTTTTCCACTGGATATTCTTCCCTGGTTTGTCAAATATTAGTTGGCCATACACTTATGGGTCCATTTCTGGGTTCTCTATTCTGTTCCATTGATCTGAGTGTCTGTTTCTGTGACAGTACCATACTGTCTTGATGCTTACAGCTTTGTAATACAGCTTGAAGTCCGGATTGTGAGGCCTCCAGCTGTGATTTTCTTTTTCAAAAGTAGTTTGGCTATCTGGTGTCTTTTCTGGTTCCATACAAATTTTGGGATTGTTTGTTCTAGCTCTGTGAAGACTACCCAATCCATGACCAGGGAATATTTTTCCTTTTTTTGTGTGTCTTCTTCAATTTCTTTCATAAGCTCTCTATAGTTTTCAGTGTAAAGGTTTTTCACCTCTTTGGTAACATTTATTCCTACATATTTTACGGCTTTTGGTGTAATTGTAAATGGGATTGATTCCTTGAATTCTCTTTCTGCTACTTCATCATTGGTGTATAAAAATGCAAACTATTTCTGTACATTGATTTTATATCCTGCGACTTTGCTCAATTCACGTATCAGTTCTAGCAGTTTTTTGGTGGAGTCTTTTGGGTTTTCTACATAGAGTATCATGTCATCTGCAAAGAGCACAAGTTTGACTTCTTCCTTGCAGATGTGGATGCCTTTTATTTCTTTTTGTTATCTGACTGCTGAGTCTAGGACTTCCAACATCATGTTGAATAATAGCAATGAGAGTGGACATCCTTGCCATGTTCCTGATCTAAGGGGGATTCCAAAACCAAAGACCCCACTAAAAACGAACTATAGACAAATCTCCCGGATGGACATAGATTAAAAAATTCTCAACAAGATACTAGCAAACTGGATTCAGCAATACATTAAAAAAATGATTTGCCACAATCAAGTGGGATTTATTCCTGAGATTGCAGGGCTGGTTCAATATCTACAAATCAATTAATGTAATACATCACATGAATAAAAGAAAGGATTAAGAACCACATGATCCTCTCAACAAAGGAAGCATCTGACAAAATATAGCATCATCTCTTGTTAAAAGCCCTCAAGAAACTAGGGACAGAAGGAACATTACCTCAAGATCATAAAAGCCATATACAAAAGATCCACAGCTAATATCCTCAGTGGGGAAAAACAGAGTTTTCCCGCTATGTTTTTTTTTTCTTTTTTTATGTTTATTTTGAGAGAGAAAGACATCATGTACAAATGGGGGCAGGGCAGATAGAGACAAAGAGAGAATCTCAAATAGGCCTCACAATGTCAGGACAGAGCCCAACACAGGGGTTGATCTCAGGAACTGTGAGATCATGACCTTAGCCAAATTCAAGAGTCAGACGTTCAACTAACTGAACCACTCTGGTGCCCCTAAGGTTGCTATATTAACAACAATTATTCTTATAAGGCAATTGGTTAAAAATTATTACTAAAAAACAAAGCAAAATGTGATAACTGAAGAATCAATATACCATATATTTTAAATGTGCTGTGAAAGGCAGTTAGTCCTGACCCTCAAAACTCTAAGTCCATATGTGAATAAGGCTAGTTGTTTAAAAATATTTAAGGGGGTAGCTTTCTTTAATTAAATTATCTGTCTCCTGCACCTTCCATGTGAACAGAAAACCTGAAGAACTTGTAACCAACTATAATTCCTTTGGCTTCCAGTCAACAACCAACAGCAATATGCATGTACATTATTACATAATGAATGCACATCAGCAAAGAAGAACAACTTACTTACTTTTCCTTTAGAATATACTGTTGCCATTTGGATACTGCATCTCAGTGGTTCTGTCTCTGATGCCATGTCTCATGGGCATCATTTAAAGTGACAAGACTAAAAATTATGGCTCTCCTTCTGTCTATTCCTCTAACAGCTGAAGAATCCCACATCTGTTCTCCACTTTTGCTTGATTAATAAAGATGTCCAAAATAGGACTTAACTTCTCCCCCTCAATTGGGAAAGACAAACAGGGTGCTCAAGAATACTAAACAAATTATGGATTAAACAAAATCTTTTTCATCAGCTCATTGCCAAGAGGAATTAGACCATTGTTTACATATAGATAGCCTCTAATTTTGGTGGTCTATAGTTTTGCTACAGTTGAAAGGATCTTGTGCTCCTTAATTCTGGAGTCGAAAAGAGATACTATTTTGCTGAAATCACAAATATATAAGTGGGTTCTAGACCTGTGTCTGCCAACAATCTGCAGTAAGGCAATTACACCATCATACTGTTTGGCTTTAAATTATAATTGTCATGCAAAAAACATTCATATTTTTCCTCTTCCATAGTTTCTGCATTAATGATCCTGAATTTATTCAAATAGTATTGAGCATGTTTTAAGGAAAGAAACAATAAAACCACAAATGGGAAATATATTTAGTTTGTATTAATTCAAACGGTATTGAATGAATAACTTCTATGTCAGAATTAAAACACCTCTGGAAATATTATTTTGATGACATACATAATATGACATTTTATGGATATATCAACTTATTTTGATAATGCCATACATTTGGACAGTTAGGCTGATTCATTTTTTACAACTTCTATATAAAACAAAGCAAAGAACATCCTAAAACAGAACACACCTATGCTCATTTCTCCAAGATAAATTCCTAGAAGTGAAATTTGTGTCAAGCAGTATGCAAATTTTTTGACACTGGCACTTCCATTCTCTGCTGGTAAGAAAGCAATTTGATTCAATTTTCATTGAGATACATTTGACAATATGTATACAATTTCTTCTACCTTTTACAATAATCTATCTTTCTGTATATATGTCACATTTTGCAATTTAAACAAAGTATTGAGATCTAGGTCACCTCACATTTGGGGGAAAAAGTTACTTTTGTAATTTATGCCAAAGCAGTGAAAACTCCATGAATATGTGGTTAATGAAATAGACACTTCATCTTTCTTGACTATTCAGTGCGAGTTTTATTACAATTACACCAAATGAACCAAGAGTCCAAAATTAGCAGAGGCTCTGTCAACAGTAGGATGAGATTAGGGGTTATGTATATTTTAAGTCCAAACAAATAAACATTTGAAGTACATCAAAAGAGTGACAGCCAGATATAGTGGATAAAATACCAGATTTAATGTCACCATAAGTGAGGATGGGGTTTTAGTGTTCCTCCAACTTTAGTAATTTTGTTCTGTTTGTAAACTAGTGAGACCATGTTTGTAAATAACTTAAATTCTACTTTATACAGCCAAAATCTACTGTATCCCATTTCAAATTCATACTATATAATTAATGAAGTAGGAACACTAGTGAGCGTCCCTAAGAGTTTTCCCAAAATAGTATTTCCAGGTTACTGAAAAGCACAATAAAATCTTAATGAGGCAGATTATCATTGGTATGCATAGCACATATTTTAAAGTTTTCAACACAGCAGGTTATCAAATAGAAAACTAAACATCACAGATTTCTGTAAATTAGACATCAGTTACAACGGAAAACAGGATGAAAAAACAGGAACGTAACTCTTTCTTAAAATGGACAACATGTATTGTTTTCTAGTGCCAACCAACAGGATTGGTACTTTTTATCATTTAAAATTTTCTAGAGAATTAATGGAAGGAATAAATCTCAAAATTTTATTGTTTTCCAGTTGAGCAAAATCATACACAATGCTACTAGGTTGCCAGTGCATGATGTTCTAAATTCAAGCCCCCAAATCTAAACCTTTAAGTCTCTAGCCACCTGATTCTTCAATCTTTGGGTAATGGAAATCTAAATTCTTTTGTACAAACCTGTCAATATTCATGTAATCTCATTTAGGACTGGATGACATATTTGTTAAACTGAAGACTAAGCCTTGGTTCATGTTAAGGTGGACTGAGTTTGTGAGGTAACATTTTTTTTTATCAAAATACAAATGTATAAATATCTAAATGTGAAACTTAAAACTCAAAGCAGAAAGTTGATTAAATCTAAATGGAATCTCCTTATAAAGTATCCACATATTAAATATGTTCTATGTTCTATTGTTTGGGGAGATTCTGAATTTATACATATATATATAATTATATTATGTACATTTATTACACATGTAATTATATATAATTATATTGTATGATGTATATTATACATATATATTTATTCACATTCAGGTATATTCTAGGCTCAGCCTTTGAAAACTAATCAATGTAATTCACCACTCAGAAAAAATATAACAAATAGTTTGTTTAAAAAACCATGTGTTACCAAGAACAAGACAATTACATCCCTTCTCATCATTCCTTTCTCAATGTTACATGGAAAGTTTTAGATAATGCACTAAAAAAAAAGGAAATTGAAGGTATATACATTGAGAAGGAATAAATACAACTATCTTTGTAGATAATGTGATTGTCTATGTAGATAATCTGAAATTTCAACAAAAAACATTCCTAGAACTAATAAGCAATTATACCAAAATTTCAGGATACAAGATTGGTACACATAAGTCAATCATTTTTCTACATACCAGCAATGATCAAGTCAATTAGAAAGTAAAAACACAATATCATTTACATTAGTAGCACCCAAAAAATAAAATACAGATATAAATTTAAATATATATCATATATATATGTGATCTAAATGACACAAACTATAAAACTCTGATAAAAGATATCAAGGAAGAACTAAATAAATAGGAAGAGATCCAATTTTCATGAAAGGGAGGACTCAATATCATCAGGATTTCAGTTCTTCCCAGCTTCATCTTTAGAATCAACAAAATCCCAGTCAAAAGCTGTCAAGTTATTGTGGATATCTACAAATTGATTCTAAAGTTTATATGGAGAGGCAAAACACAAAAACAAAAACAAAACTGGAAGAGACAGCACATACTACAGAAGAAGAACCAACTCAAAGGACTGAATTTAAGACTTTCTAGAGACTCCTAGCACTCAAGATAATGTGGTATTTGTGAAAGAATAGACAAAGATCAATGGAAGAAAACAGAGATCCAAGGATGAACTGCACATAACTGTATCAATTGATTTTTGGGAAAGGAACAAAGGCAACAATGGAGAAAAGATACTCTTTTCAACAAATGGTGCTGAACAAATAGATCTCTACAGGCAAAATAATGTATAGAGACATAGACCTTACACCTTTCATAAAATTGAACCAAAAAGGACCACAGACCTAATTGTGAAATTCAAAACTATAAAATCCCTAGAAGATAAGACAGGAGAAAATCTAAGGGACCTTGCATATAAGAATAACTTTTGAGATGCAACACTAATTGCATGAAGTAAGTAACTGGTAAGTTGGACTTCATTAAAATTGAAAACTTTTGTTCTACAAAAAGCACTGTCAAGAGAATGAGAAGGCAAGCCACAGACTGGGAGAAGTTATGTGCAAAAGACAGTATGTGATTAACAACTAGTATCCAAATTATACAAATAACCCTTAAAACTCAGTAATAAAAAGACAAAACTGATTTTAAAATGTGCAAATGACCTGGGGAAAAAAGGTACTTTACCAAAGAAGATATACAGATATCAAATAAACACATGAAAAGATGTTTGACTTCATGTTATCATTAGGGAAATACAAATTAAAACAATAGGATACCACTATAACCCTATTAGAATGGCCAAATCCAAAATACTGACAACAGCAGGTCCTGGTGACAATTTGTAGCAATGAACTCCCATATACTGGTTGTAGGAATGCAAATGGTATAGATATCTTGAAAAACATTTTACTAGTTTCTTATAAAACTAAGCATAATTACGCCATAAGATCTAGCAGTCAATCCCCTTAGTATTTAACCAAAGGAGTTAAAAATTCGTATCTAAATATAAACCTGCATGCGAATGTTTATAACAGTTTTACTCCTAACTGCCAATACTTGTAAGCAATCAAGATGTCTTTTATTAGGTGAATGGATAAACAAACTCTGGCATATCCAGACAATGGAGTATTATTTTGTGAACCAGGGAGAAGAAGAAGGATGAGGAGGTGGAGAGAGAGAGGAGAAAGGAAGGAAGGAAGGAAGGAAGGAAGGAAGGAAGGAAGGAAGGAAGGAAGGGAGGGAGGGAGAAAAGGAGGTATCAAGGCACGTAAAGACATGGAGGAAACTGAAATGCCTATTATTATGTGCCACTCTGAAAATACTATATACTCTTTCCAACTATATGACATTCTGGAAAATGAAAAACTACGGAGACAGGAAAGTGTTTAGTGGTTGCTAAGAAGGAAGCACCTATTCAAAATAGGTGCCTCTTATTCCTCATAGGTAGGGCATAGGGGATTTTTATAACAGTGGAGGGGAAAATAAAACCTCTATGATGCTATAATGGTGCATATGTGTCAGTATACATTTGTCAAAAGCATATAAGGTACAACACCACGAGTGAACTCCAATGTAATCTATGCCCTTTGAGTAATAAAGATGTGTCAACACAGGTTCATCAACTGTAACAAATATAACACTCTGGGATGTTGATCGTGAAGGAAGCTGTGCAAGTGTGGACCCAGGATAATATGGGATCTTTGTACTTTCTGATGAATTTTGCTCTGAACCTAAAACTGCTTATAAAAATAAAATCTAAATAAAGGGGGTTGGGGGTAAAGGGAGGTTAAGGCCAAAAATGAAATGAAACAATCATTTTCTAACTCAGTATCTAGTAGCAAAAAAACCCATAGTAAAGTAAGACTAGAAAAAACCATCTTTATTTTTTAAAAAGCTCAGCTAATAAAATTTATTTTTAAATGTTTTATTTTTAAAAGTTGATAAAATCTGCAAAAATTATATAAAGATTTTTCATATACAAGAACTTCTAAAACTTTCTGGTTTCACAGCATGCTTAGAGTTTCAATATTTTTTTCATCTCACTCCAGGCCAAAACAAATACTTAACAGAATCATTAATAAAGTATGAAAGTCCAGACTACATAATAAGCATTTTTAGTCTAAAAACCTAATAGTCATTTAAAAAAGGTTAATAAATACAAATTGGAAATAATCATTTCACTTTCATTTTTAACGTTTATTTATTTTTGAGAGAGAGAGCATACATGTGCAAGCAAGCATAGAAGTGGGGGAGGGGCAGACAGAGAGGGAGAAAGAATTCCAAGCAGGTTCTTTGCTGTCAGTACAGAGCTTGACATGAGGCTCGAACTCACTGACTGTGAGATCACATGACCCAAGCTGAACTCAAGAGTTGAACAACTTAAGTGACTAAGCCACCCAGGTGCCCCATTTCATTTCACTTTTGAAAAACACAATTTCTGATGACATATTATGCCTGAGGCCCCACATAACTTCTCAAATCTTGAAACCAAATCAGACATTCTTGACCTTATTAATGGTTCCACAAAGACTTTTGACATTTTATTTTTATTGGCACTACAATGAAAAATCTAAATTGTTAAGGATATGATGTCATTAAAGTAATGTAACCTGATTTAATGCTGAAGCAAATAACTCTTCCAAGCTAGTAGTCCACACAGTATCACAAAGATACCAAATTTTTCTGCATTTCCTTTGAAAATGTAAAATATCTTTGGAGCGTGAGTTACCATGGTTCACTATTTTGGATGGATAATGATACACTCTTTCATACTAGACATCCTAGTATTAATACTACATTTGTTTGGTTTTTAAATTTTTTTATGTTTATTTATTTTTGATAGACATAGACAGAGCACAAGTGGGTGAGGGGCAGAGAGAGGGGGAGACACAGAATCTGAAGCAGGTTCCAGGCTCTGAGCTGTCAGCACAGAGCCCAACGCGGTGCTCGAACTCACAAACCTCAAGATCATGACATGAGCCGAAGTCAGGCACTTAACTGACTCAGCCACCCAGGTGCCCCATACATTTGCTTTATTTGCATAAGTTTTGTAATTTCACGTTTGAAATCTATCAAATAATTTTTAGAAGATATGTTTTTTTTTTTTTTATCTAGGAAGTAACTTAACCAAGGAGGTCAAAGACCTGTACTCTGAAAACTATAGAACACTGATGAAAGAAATTGAAGATGACACAAACAAATGGAAAGGCATCCATGCTTATAGATTGGGAGAACAAATACAACTAAAATGTCCTTATTACCCAAAACAATCTACATATTCAATGCAACCCATACCAAAACATCAATATCATCTTTCATAAAAACTAGAATAATAAAATTTGTATGAAACCACCAAAGACTTCAGATAGCCAAAGAAATCTGGAAAATGAAGAATATAACTAGAGTTATCACAATCCCATTTCAAGATATACTACAAAGTTATAGTACTTAAAACAGTATGATACTTGCAGAAAAATAGACACATAGATCATTAGAACAGAATAGAGAGCCCAGAAATAAATTCACAACTATATGGTCAATTAATCTACAACAAAGGAGCCAAGAATAAATAATTGGAAAAGGAGAGTGCCTTCAACAAATGGTGTTGAGAACACTGGACAGTTACATGCAAAAGAATGAAACTGGACCACTTTCTTACACCATACACAAAAATGAACTCAAAATAGATTAAAGACCTAAATGTGAGACCTGAAACTATAAAATTCCTAGAAGAGAGTATAGGGAGTAATGTCTCCTACACTGGCCATTAACAACATTTTTCTAGTATGTCTCCAAGGGAAACAAAAGCAAAAATAAACTATTGGGACTACATCAAAATAAAAAGCTTCTGCACAGCAAAGGAAATAAACAACTAAACTAGAAGACAACCTACTGAATGGTAAAAGATATTTAACAATAACTCATTAGATAAGGGGTTAGTAACTAAAATATATAAAGAACTTCTAAAACTCAACACCCAAAACAACAATCTAATTTAAAAAAAGGGCAGAAGGGGCGCCTGGGTGGCGCAGTCGGTTAAGCGTCCGACTTCAGCCAGGTCACGATCTTGCGGTCCGTGAGTTCGAGCCCCGCGTCGGGCTCTGGGCTGATGGCTCAGAGCCTGGAGCCTGTTTCCGATTCTGTGTCTCCCTCTCTCTCTGCCCCTCCCCCGTTCATGCTCTGTCTCTCTCTGTCCCAAAAATAAATAAACGTTGAAAAAAAATTAAAAAAAAAAAAGGGCAGAAGATATGAAGAGACATTTCTCCAAAGAAGACATACAAATGGCCAACAGACACATGAAAAGATACTAAACATCATTTATCATCAGGGAAATCAAAACCACCATGAGGTATCACCTCATACTTATCAAAATGGCTAAAATCAAAAACAGAAGAAACAGTAAGTGTTGGCAAGCATGCGGAAAAAAACAAACACTTGTGGACTGTTGATGGGAATGCAAACTGGTACAGCCACTTTGGAAAACAGTATGGAAGTTGCTCAAAAATTAAAAATAGAATTATCATATGATCTGGTAATTCCACTACTGGTTATTTACCCAAAGAATATAAAAACATTTACTTGCACCCCTATGTTTACTGCAACATTATTTACAATAGCCAAATTATGGAAGCAACCCAAATGTTTACTGATAGATGAAAGGATAAAGAAGATGTATATATACACAATGGAATATTACACAGCCATTTCAAAAAAAGAATATCTTCTCATTTGCAACAACATTGATGGATATAGAGAGTATAGTACTAAATGAAACAAGTCAGAGAAAGATACATACCATGTAATCGCACTAATATATGGAATCTAAAAAACAAAACAAAGAAAAGAGACAATAAAAAATAAAAAATAAATAAGTAAATAAATAAATAAACACAAAAACAGACTCTTAGATAACAAACCAGTAGTTACCAAAAAGGAGGCAGGTGAGCAGATGGGGGAACTAGGCGAAGGAGGTTCAAAGTACACTTGTCTTAATGAGCACTGAGTAATATATAGAAATGTTAAATCACTATGTTGTACTCCTAAAACTAATATAACACTGCATGTTAATTATACTGGAATTGATAAATAAATAAGTTATTTAATTATTAATACATTAATATACACTGGACTTAACTTGGATCTTTTAGCTTGCAATTGTACCAAGTGTTTTTCTTATTATTTAAAATTTGTTAGAGCAAATGCACTGATTTGCTCCAGATTGTACCATATACTTGCATTTTTTTTAACTACTGGATCCAACTCATTCTAGGGTTCTTAAATCTGTTGAAGTTAATAACACAATGCAAAGAAACAATGACATCTGGATCCCCAAGACATAAAACAAAGTTATCAGTAAAATCTTAAGAGAATAAAAATCTGAGTCACTGTTTTCTAATTGAAAAGCATCTATTGCTCCTGTGATAAAACAATGTAAATTTTTTTCCACAACCTGCAAATAGGTCAAATAGCAAAAAGTTTGAAAATGTCTTACGAGTTCTTTTCAAATTAAAAAATCGTCCTATAAAAATTAAGGTTGGTAGTAACAGAGTTGGTTTGTTAAACGACCCAGAAAAATCTCCAACCATCATCACAAGGCAGAAGAGAACTAGCTGGGGTTTGTTGCTCTCTGGTCAACAGGTTCCTTTATCATCAGTTAATGCTTTTGCTATTCATGTAGGGCACAGAAAAAGCCAAGTCTGATTACCTCTGCTACATTCGGAGTCTGATTTTAAGTGACCACTTTTCATTGTGAGTTTATGAAATCTTTAAGAGAAGCTGTGAAGGAATATAATAAATTTGAGAAATAAAGCTGTCTCAAGCACCCCATAGATCCCAGTGGATATAATTTCACAGAACTGAGTTACTGCTCAGGACAGCCAAGATATTCTTAATGCTCCTATCTATAGCCCAAGATTCTCTGATTTACAGTTCTAGAGGGAATAAAGACTTCTGGTTAATACAATGAGGAAGAAACAAAAGCTACAAACAAAACCTGTGATTTAGTTAATAAAGTGCTGTTTGACTTCCTGAATCTCTCAGAAACTTTTATCACAGATGTGAGTCTTTTATTTCAACAATTGAAATAGCACTGAATGTCAGAAAACATTAAATCGAAGCAAACTATAAACACACACAATACACACACACACACACACACACACACACACACACACACACACACCTGCCAAGAACAAAAGGAAGCTCTATTGATGCCTTTGGTTATTCTTGGAAATCTGGATGCATAAACTCAACCCAAAATTCTTATTTGTAGTCAGAATTCACTTAAAATTTTATTAAAAA
Organism: Lynx rufus; assembly: GCF_022079265.1. Taxonomy (NCBI): domain Eukaryota; kingdom Metazoa; phylum Chordata; class Mammalia; order Carnivora; family Felidae; genus Lynx; species Lynx rufus. Next base: position 33,387,563 of record NW_025814830.1, on the reverse strand, counting down.
CCATGAGTTTTTTGCATGTTAGAAAGTGAACCTAAAAATCTAAGCATTAATTCCTACAAAATACATATGCAATAAAATAATCCTTTCTCAATTATTAGTAATTGATTTTTTAATTAAATCTTGTGTGTACACTCCATTATTTTTCTAGGAGAGATTGGGTTTGACTCCATATCCAAAAACTTGCCAGGCTTTATTTTTGTCATTTAATTATATTGCTTCTCTTCACTTCTCTATGTTCCACAGTAACATTCTGTCTTCAAGGACAAGCACAATTCATTCTTTTTCCACAGAGCCTTTGTCTTTCCGTGACCTGGCATAATAAAGACGGTGAAACTCTGCTACTTTAAAGACACCAGCTTCTCATAATTTTACACTATTTATCAATTCTGTTCAGAACCTCTTGCCCTGTTATGTATGCACTCTGCTACATTATCTGTTTACCATCTTATCATCTAGAGACACTTAAACTTACTGTCTACTGGCAGCCCCTTCTTTCCACCCAGCCTGTTACCCTGGACTGTTGACTTCTCCCGTCCTCTAAGAGTTCACTAGTCATTTTGGTGAGGTGGCCACCAGTTGCACAGTGTGCATTTCTCACCTACTCTATACCTTGGATAATTAGATCTACTCGAAGCACTGGAAGAAGTCCCTGAGAAGTTTGTCTGAGTCCTACTAAAGACACTAAGTGACTATTTTTGGTTAACTAAATACCCACTGATTGAGTTATTTTCATACTTCCAATTTCTCCTTGGAAATAAAAGCAACTTGCTTCCTTTCAACAGCAAAAGGAATAGAGAGCTTAATTGTGATGTTATTTGAAACTTGGTTGGCTCAGTGGACTGACCATCTGACTTTGCCTCAGGTCATGATCTCATGGTTCCTGAGTTGGATCCCCACATCAGGCTCTCTTCCATCAGCTTGAAACCTGCATAAGGTCCTCTGTACCCCTCTCTTTGCCCCTCCCCAGCTTGTTTTCTCAAAAATAAAAATTAAAAAAAAATAATTTAAAACCTTGTTTGATGGGAATTAACTAATGGTCACCTCACCTCTTTTACTTTAGTTCCCAGGAAGCCTAAACAAAATTTAATGATATGCTTTAAGAAACTTGATTGTCTGACTTTAGTGATTTTTTATTTTAAATCTAAGATGGCACCAAGTACAAGATACATAATTGACTTAATATAGTATTTTCAGAAAAATACTACTGAACATACACATTGATTATAATGTTTATCCATACTTCATACATCAGAAAAATGGTACATCTTAAATAAATTTTTAACTTAATATTTTTCTAGATACACTATTATTTTCCGTGTGTTTTTAATCCATCTTTGATCTTTGTTTCATGAGATGCTAAAGAACAAAACGGAAAGAAGGAAAACAAAAAATCTTAACCGAAGTCCCAGAGAGGAAAGGGTCACATTTTCCTTTTCTAAAGCTGGCACTATTAACCAATACAATAGAGAATACATACTAAAAAACTATTTAGAAGAGAAAACATTTTAGAAGAAAAAACTGTTAGAAGATAAAGTTGGTTTTTGTTCACACATTAACTCCTGCAAAGAAGAAAGGGAAACACGTCTCCTCCTTCCAAAATGATTGGCTGGACAACTATTAAAACTCACAATGTAAAGAAAAAAAATTAACATAAAAATCATTAATTATGATGCAGATACAACATAACTACAATGATTAGAGATTAATATGGTTTTATATGATTAAAATTATTAATCATACTTTTTAATGAACTGAATTTCAAAAAATAAAGTTTGTTATAACTTTTGTGAATTCAAACTCTAAATAAACTATCACTTTCATTTTGTTTTTAATTCAATTTTTCCACTTAATATTGCTCATCCTATGAATAGTTTTAATGAAGATAGAAAATACTGATCCCTATTTGCAAGTTGGAACAGCTTAAACAGTTTAATGGATTTTAAATATCATTTAAGAAAAATTAATTAGGAACTGAGAATATTAAGCATAATTTAAAATGCTTGACAAGTAATAAGACTTTATTTCTACATCATGTTATAGATAATAAAGTAAAAATATTTCTACATTAATACAAATATTTAAGCTTTTTTCTCTTAAATGCTTCAACTCATTGGAATGCTGCATCATTGTTACATTATTTCAATTCCCTTTCAAGATGTAGACTTAAAACTATAATCTCTCCCACCAACTACAACTTCAGAAAAATGACAGTGTGTGCAAAAGTACATCTAAGTCCAAATCATCAGGGATATTAAAAGAGGGAAACTTTGGAGGACTGTAAACTACAAGAAATAGCTTAGAGATGGAAAGACGACCAAAGCACTAACCTAATTATTTTAGTTTAACACTACAAACACGAATGCCACCAAAAGCAGTCCATGGCTAGATCCAGTGGGTGAAAAGAAAAAGCAAGCAAGCCAACAACAAACCATGGTTTCCCTGTTTACTTTTCTCCTACTTTACCCTTTACTCACTCTCTTAATTTATCCCTATGTTATTTTTTCTCTTACTCCACTGGAAGAGCAAACAACGTTTCTGGTAGGGGCGCCTGGGTGGCTCAGTCAGTTGAGTGTCTGACTTCGGCTCAGTTCACGACCTCTTGGGTCATGAGCTTGAGCCCCAAGTGAGTCTCTGTGCTGACAGCTCAGAGCCCGGATCCTGCTTCAGATTCTGTGTCTTCCTTTCTGTCTGCCCCACTCTCTCTCAAAAATAAACAAACATTTTAAAAAAATTAAAAAAAAAACATTTCTAGTAGGTAGAATTGTGTTTCCCCCAAATACTTCATGTCTTAGTTTCTGGGAGTGTGCATATGATATGTTACCTGTGAATATGTTACCTTATATGACAATGAGACTCTGTAGATGTAATGAAGGTTGCTAATTACCTGATCTTAAATTACAGAGATAATCCTGAATTATCTGGTCAGGCTAAATGTAATCCCATGAGCCTTAAAAGCAGAAGGAGAAGAGGAGGTCAGGGGATGTGAGAGAAGAAGCATAAAAGGGATCTAATGTACTACTGGGACTTGAGGATGGAAGGAAGGGATCATGGGAGAAGGATGGGAAACCTCTAATAACAGAGTATGCATCCTGGCAAGGAAAAAGAGATCTCAGAGCTACAATGCAAGTAAGTGGATTCTGTTGACAACTTGAATGAGGAAATAGATTCTTTCCCAGGTCCTACAGATAAGAGTTCACTGGTGGACACCTTAATTTCTGCCTTGTGAGACCCTGAGCGGAGCCCCCTCAAAGATCTGACCTACAGAAATGTGAGATGATAAATGGGCATTGTTTGAAGCCCCTGGGTTTGTGTAATTTGTTAGGCAGCTATAGGAAATACATATCAGAAAGAAAATAATTCAATTTTACCCAAATATCCAAACATATGTACTTTTTCTCTGCACCTGTTATGTTAATGGCCTTATTGTTTTTACCTAGATCTATGCTCTGAATTCCACCTTTCACTTCTTTCCTAGAAATACTGATAGTACTTCTAATTCCAACCTATTCCTAACTCTTGGCCATCACATCTGCATATAAACATACTGAAGACTTTTGATTCTAATTGTTCTCCACTCAAAATACATCCTTACTTTGACTGTTATGTTGTTTGATCTTTCGTTTAGAGTGCATTCTTCATTCCAGATCTTTTGCTTTTATTTCAGAGCCATATATCAAACTCTCTACTGGGAAGCTCTCTTTGAGTGTCCTATAGGCAGCTCTAACTCAATAGCTTCAAAACAGAACTCACCTATTCCTGCTGCCTTTTAAACTCAGTGAGTGGCACCAACAGCCATTCAATTGATCAAGCAAAATCCTGCAGATCACAGCTGTCTTCATCCCCTAAATCTAATCTAAACCTTATCATCCTCTGTTGATTTCATACTCTGAAAAACTGACAGCCTTCATTTCTCTCCACATTTTCTGCCATGATTCTCATGCACACCAGCATCATTTTTTACCTGGTTAACTAAAGTAAACTCCAAACTCATCTCCTAACCAAGCTCTTGTCCTCCTGTAAAACTTTCATCATATTGGATCTCAAGTGAAATTTCCAAATCTAGTAGGAGATCATATTACATTTGAGCATCTATTTAATACCCAGAAAGGTTCTAAATGCTTGATGTGTTTTCATGTAGTTAGTTCTTATTATAGCCTGCTTGACAGATGAGGAAACTGAAGCCTGAAGAGGTCACCTCTCTCAGACCAAACATCAGGAGGGGTTGGAGCCAGGTGTCAAAAATATCAGCCCCCAGGGCTGCAGTTGTTAACTATTAAAGTCCCTCTCTACTTGCCTGCCATGGTGCCCCATGCTATACTGTTAACTTTTCAACATTTTCATTTCACAAATTAAAAAAAAGAGATTTACTTAACTTTCCAAAACTAGTTTGTAGACATAGTCATTAGAGCTCAAGTTAGCACTCACAATCTCATTTGAACATCACAACAAACTTGATTACATCAAGTAAGGAGAGAAAACGTGCATCAAGGTGATTACCCTGCTTAGATCACAGCATAGCTGAGGAAAAAAAAAAACGTTTCCCAAACTCTATGCCACATTTATTATTTGTAATTATGTCACAAATGTCTATAGAGCACTTGTTATGAACAAAATATTATGGGAAGGTGCTAAAAAAAAACTGGTGAATTAAACCAATACAGTTTCTTTTTTTACTTGCAGTGCTATTTTTTGTTGAGGAAAGGGAACTTGGAACAAATATTTTAATAGTTAATGATTTAATTATATTTAATTAAATTCTAAAGGAGAAAGAGGACCATGACCTGGTTTGAGAAGTTTTCTAAGAGAAAATGACTTCTTAAGCTCTTAATGATAGGAAGGATAATTTTGACCCTAAGTCTGGAATGATTCATTTAATTTAAATGCTGCTAACGTCTGCATTGACTGAACATCCAGTTTGACTAGTGATCAGAGTCAGTGTCTACATAATCTCAAGTTAGAGACATTAAATGTCAGTCAATTCAGGGCAATGAGTACAGCATCTTAATAACTGAATTCTACTGCATTGGTGAAAGACTATTTTCTGAATGTCTGCTCTCAGATCATTACTGGAGCTGCTAAATAATTATGAGGTGTGGACCTTGTCTCCAAGGCACTTTTTCACTCTTCGTGGAGATAAAACGAACACAGGTCAAACAATTTAGGAACAGTATCTCATACTGCAAGCACTAGGGTTTAAGTAAGTATGGTACCAGACAGCCTTCATTCAAATATGCCACTTTTCCTTGGCTGAATATTTTCCTACACCAACTAGTTGATTTCTGGTCCTTTACTCACTGCAGTTTCTTTCATCCAGGCATTCCACCTTATCCTATAGGACTGGCTTATGGGCTCTGTCCCGCTGCTGCTCATTACCTGTCAGTGGCTCCCAGCGACCTGAAGGGAAAACTCAGCCTGGTTGAAGCCTGTCATCTGGGAAACTTTCTCACCTCTTTCCAGTTTTATTTAATCTCTAAAGAACTACAGCTCTTGTGGAACCACTGTAGTAACAGTTGTTCATTCACTCACAAGGTCACGCATTCAATAGCTGGGCAGCTCAGCCCTTTTTTTTTCATTCTCTTATTTCTTTGAATCTCAAGCTATCATGAGACCATACAACAGTGGCTCTCATAAAGTTCTTTTCTGTTTATTTCCATTTTCAATTAGACCTCTGACAAAAATACACATAAGTTCCACCCCTCAATTTATATTGGGTAACAGTCCATAAAACATATGAAGTTTATTGATTAAATATATATTAAATCTGTTTCACTCCACTGTTTCTCACTTTTAAAAACTCACTGCTTCTTTTCTAGGATGAAACATAGATACAAATACATAAATGAACTAAACAAATTAAGTTTTCAAATAAGCCATCAAATGCAAACATTTGCAACCTGCCTAATACCAGTGTAATCTCTGACTTTTGATACAACTTGAGGAAGGCTGATTTTTTTTTTCCTCCCCATTTATGTGTTTAAAAGTAACCACGAAATTAGCTTAAACTGAGTCTATCAGGCCTTAGCATACATAGCATTTCACAGGCAAGCCTTTTCTAAGCCCCATACACTTGCTTATGCTGTCCTTAATATTCCCCCATCGCACTCTGTTCTTTCACATCTCAATCCCCATTATCCATTATTTTAATTTTTTATTGAATGTCTGTTCTCTGTGCCAGGTCAACTCCATAGGACAATCATACCATTTGTTTATAATTTCTCTATACCCTGTCCTGTGAGAGTCAAACACCTTAACAAAGGCTAACTATGTCTTGGATGAATAACAAAGAACTGGAACTTACCATGGTTTATGTGGAAGAACCTACCAGGCAAGTTCTATTTTGGGAGCAAACCATGAAAACAAAGAAACAGGGGGACAAGGAAAGAACTCAGTAATGTGACTTTCCGATTCTACATCTCACATTTCATAATTTTTAAAATTAAGGGATCAGAAGAGAGAACTTTTCTTGCAACCATACACTTCTTCCCTTTGTTGTTTTGCATGGGGCTTCTTTGCTCTTATCCACTGAGGACTTGAAAAATATTAAAGTGTTTAAAATTTTCTACTTCTTTTTCCCCAAGTAGCACAAATTTTTCCTTAAACTCACTGGAAAATTTTCAGGACATCATGGGGGAACCTAAGATTCTAAAATTTTCCCCACTGAACTTCAAGTTCTCTCTCAATTACATAAATATGAACCTAACCCAAACAGAAAACAAAAAAAAAAAAGAGAGAGAGAGAGAAAACTACACTCCATGTTTTAATATATGACTGAGTTTAACATAGTTTGAAACTCTAAGTGCACCACTGTTAAATTTTAAATTAAAATGATTTATTTTTTAGAGTTGTGCTCCATATTCACTCTAAGAAATACTTAGATTTCCTTCTCTGGCTTTTAAGAATGACAATAATTAAAACATTTGTTTTAATAATTTATCTTTTTTAATGTAAAAGTGTTCCCTTTGGAGTAGTGAATGCATTATGTTGTACATTCTACAGTTGCTATGAGAATCACCAAAATGCCATTTTCCTTTTGTTTATCTCAATGTTCCAAATTAACATGTATCTCTCATAAGTTGATAAATCCACATCTGCCTTGAACCACTATTTTCTCAGAGGAAGAATGGGTGGAAATATCCTACTAAAAATCAAAAGCCAACAATGAATTTATTAATATATATGTATGATTAAATACAATAATTTTGTAAGGGTCTTGTGTACCTTCTCAAGGGGCACCAGAATGATTATATTATCCTGCATAAAATAAATGATATTAAATGATGGACAGATGGTTAAGTCTTGGGCCAGAGGTCATTTACTGTGACCTTTTTCAAGATTGGCTGCAAATCCATCAAACTCTACAGTTGTAGAGCTGCTAATGAGTTCCTAATTAGGAATTAGCCAGCCATATTAATAATATGTAATATTCCTCAAGCCTGTCAACAGGGAGAAAAAAACATTCACTATCCTGAATGCTAGGATTATTGATGTTGTCTGAATAGGTAACCTTTGCTACAATGATACACTTTCCTTTGGAAAAGGTGGTTACCCTTCCTAAAATTTTAAGGAAACGATGGGCCTAAAAATCCTAAAATAAATTGGAAAATACATGCAAATACCACTAATAAAATGTTTCCATGTCAGTTTCCTTTGTAAATTTACCCCCTTTTACTTTATTCTGAATTCTTTCAAAAGATATCCAATGTCATTGTTAAATGTAAGTATGTTTAGATATGTGTATATATAATTAGACAAAGGCAAAGAAAGGTCAGCTTATTTTGCTTTTGTGAAAACGATTTCATTAAGTTGCAAATCAAAAGATTTTACACGGTAAAGATATCTCCTTTGGCATTAGTGTAGAATGTATGAACTCCTCAAAAATCAAACAAAGAGTAAACAGCAGCATTTAAACATTAATGCTAAACTCAGTGTTCAAGAAAGTTAGAAAGCAGAGATTTGTGTATTTTTCCTTACGATAAGCACATGAAAAATGTTGTAAATTGTAATCCATATTCACTATTCTTACATTTCTCCAAGTAGAATATTCTACAAATCCTCTCTGAACAACATAGTCATTAAAATGTAAGTCAGATCAACACTATATACGGTCAAAAACTTTTGGAAACATAAAGTCATACAGTGGTCTCCCAATGACTCGACTTTACAAATGACAAGACATCTCATCATAAAATAGCAAAGTTAGAACGGAAGAAAAGGAAAAAAAAAAGAAGGACATTGCTTTTGTTTCAGACAACCAAAAGAAACTTGGTATATATCTTAGGGTATGTTCAGTTGTTGTCTCAAAAATAAAATTAGAAACACAAGTAGCAAGGAGTGGAGTGTGTGTTGGAATGTCTAACACTTTTGAATTATTAAACTGAACAGTTCTCTAGGAATACCTACGCTGACTATGGCATGCTTTGATCAACTTTGAATAACCTTGTTTTCAAAAGAATTAATTTTGTAAGTTTATTTTTCTCCAAGTATTTGTGAGTACTCACCCATACTCTACCATGAAATAGGCTTTATAATGAAAAATAAATCCTTACTTAAAATCATTCTCTCTCTCTCTCTCTCTCTCTCTCTCTCTCTCTCACACACACACACACACACACACACACACACACACACACTCTTTCACTAATCCTAGTTAAAAGGGTTTTTTTTTTTTTTGGTGTGTTTTGTTATTTGACTAAGCAGCAAGTAAAATGGTTTTAATTTCAGACTTTTCTGAGCAAGTTTATAATCAGAAGTACAATGTAAGAAGTATCTAACCAGAGAACTGTACGTATTTAAAGCAAGCTGATTCAAAGCCGCTTATAGATCATAGCAAATATCAGATGAAGAGATTTAGAAATATTTCTTGGAAGTAAAAGTATAACTCACTTTGTAGTCACTCAATCAAGAGGATTTTCTTATTAAAAAAAATAATAATAGTAAGACTCCAACTGGGAGGAGCAATGCATACACAAGCAGGAAGAGAATCAGAAGGACCTTCTAGTCTAATCATGATCCTGGTAATTAAGTATTCCCCCTTCTATCCTCACATAAAAGAGGCTTTAAGACTATCCATGAACTCCTCCAGGAAATGAAGTCTAAGACTCTCCAACTTCTTCTTTGGGGATTTAGCCCTACTTGGGGCCACCCAGTACCTGTTGGTTTTGTTAGAGCCATGGAAGCCATTTAGGTAGCCAAATAGAATTTTCATTCCCTGTTTTATGATCTCAACACACCATAAAATATGGGCTGACCACATCATTTGACGTGGCAGAAAGAAGTTGGCTCTTATCTGTACTAATGAATTTTCATTTAAGGAGATCAAACAGCATGAATTTGGATACCACACTTAGAAGTGAACTCAGAGAGAACTAGGTTTAAAATTCTTTGCTTAACTAGAGAATTTTGGAGAACTTCATTTCATTTTTCTCAAATGTAAAATAAAAATGAGGAAAATGATGCTCAAAGTGCCTGGCCCATAGTGAGGGCTCAATATAGGCATAAAGATATAGTAACATTGTTAGTGTCATTCCTCTCTCGAGTTTACCTTTTCTTTCTAAGTATCTGCTGTTGCAGAGTCTAAGTTTCAAGTTCCAGTTAGACCTTTGTTCCTTATCCAATTTACTTTAAGGTGTCTTTAGTTCCTGATTTTCTTTTTTCTTTTTTTGAATCAATGCAGGAAATCTCCTCTATTCTCCTTTGGCTCCACATACCCACATACTCCTCAGGCAAGGCCACTCTGATCCTTCACATCTTAGGGATTAGGAAAATAATAATTATGTAAAAAACGAAGTTTTTCCACAGGAGACATTTCCTGGATGTGCTTTCCATACTGATTTTGCACACATACACGATGTTATGAACTTTATGTCATGGATAAAACTTGGTTCCATACATGATATATAACTGGGTCATAGGACTGACCCTTGAGTCAATCTGAAGAAAACTGTCAAGCTAGAGTTATGATGCTTGAATTGAACAGGGTGGTATTCCTCAACAATTTTAGTTACTGTTGTTAAGTAATACCAGTAAGAAATGAACATTTTTGATTTTTCAAATAAGCATGTAACACAACAATGCTTGACTTGTGGTTGAAATAAAGAGCTACCACTTATTGATACTTCACCAGTCAGCACATAGGCAGAAAACAGATGGGGCCTTCCAATCTGGGAATCTGCAAAGGGTAATTTAATGAAAGGTCTTTTGGGGGCATCTGGGTGGTTCCATCGGTTAAGTGTGTACTCTTGGTCTCAGCTCAGGTCAAGATCCAACAGGTTTGTGAGTTTGAGCCAAGCATCAGAATCCTTGCAGTCAGCACAGAGCCCACTTCATACCCGCAGTCCCCCTCTTGCTCCCCTCCTCCGCTTGGGTGCACACACACTCTCTCACTCTCGCTCAAAATTAACAGATAGACTTTAATAAAAGGTGTTTTGTAAGTTCTCAACAGGATGCAGGGACACCAAAAGGGATAGTGCTGAGGAGCTACAGGGTTCATAAGGGTGTAGATGGTCCATTACCATTCTCAGGCTCCAGGGTGGAAGTGGGAGCCATCCCACAACCCAGAATGAAACGGCTGAAGGGACAAGACTATTTAACTGTAGCTACAGACTTGGTTTTGGGAAGCAATAGACCCACAGAGACACTAAAAGGAGGAAGCAAAAGAAATAAATACCTGACCTCACTCTGCTCCCTCCCTCCTATCTCCAGCAAGGGCCCCTTTTGGCTAAATCCAACCAAAAGGCAGAAACCAAGAGTGCCCTTTGTGAATAAGACTGAGAGTGGGTCTGAAGGAACATAATCAGTAAAATTCTAATTACTTTTAGTCAAAAATATTTTTCCAGAAATAAGCATATTAACTGCCTTACTTTAAAACTTTAAGTGATTAGCAAAACCTGATGGCATCTTATGGTAATAAGAAAAAAAAGGAAAAAAGTAATCACTTCCTTGATGTTACATTAGACTATAACTATTAATGAAAATATGATAAGGATATATATATATATATATATTACTTCATTAAACATATTAGGAAGGATATTTAAAATATTAATTGGAGTATGTATTGAACACTAAATATAATGATGAAAATCTGTTTTTTTAACTATATATTAAGGAGGTTAAAACACGTGAACACACTTAGTGTGACACTATCTTGATACTTAAAATTCTAGGGATTTCTAGATTATAGGAGGTATAGACTATTTTGTTATCCAGTAGAGTTACTGAGTAAATCATACCATGATTCTGTTCTTTGCTCTCACAAACATAAACTTAATTAACTCCCACCTTATATTTCATTCACATTGGCTTGTTCATATTGGTGGACAAGTGGGTGGGAAATATAGGTTGGAAGCAAAGCATCAAAAGGAAGTTAAGCAAAGCCCACTCTTCACTATCCAAGCCCTATGCAAACTCTCCAGACACTCTATAACTGTTTGCCTTGCATCGAACAGGGGAAAAAAATCCCAGTCAGCCAAACAAACTAACAAATAAATGAAAATAAAAAATAAATTTTAAAAAACAGAAAAAGGAATAAAAATTTGAAAAGGAAAAATCAAACATGAAAATACCTTATTCCATTTGATACAGATCATATTCATTGCAAACAAGCAGCAATGCTCTGACAAGAGAAGAGTTGGTGATTCATTCCATTCCCCTCCCTCAAGAGATGTTGCCCAGGGCTAATGGAATAACGTTATAGGATAACATGATGACTGAATCTAGAAAGCTTGCTACTCCATTACTTGGTAATAAACGTGTGGATCTTCTTTTCCCTAGTGCTTCCAGACACTGTAAACGACAGTAAGGGCAAAAATGATTTGAAAGTCTAGAGATCTCCAACTGGTTTATATAGATCACCTTTCAAGAGATGACAGAGTATCAGAGGAGTAAGATGGTGTAGGACAAAAAAGAGAAAGATGGACAAAGAAGTAAACGCTGCTGCCATTATTTCTGCTTTGACAAAATTCTTTATATAATCTTAGAAATATACTGAGAAAGATCCTCAACAATGATTTTGTTGAGAAGGTATCCTTAGCCATCAAATAACAATCAACCATGACTGACACAGATACTGTCCCATGGTATGTGCTCAATTATGTTGAATTAATGGTGAATGGGACAGGGACTGAACAAGTGCTCTTGTTGTACTCATCCTATAGCTAAGGGAACTAAACACAGAGAGGACATGGTCTTTCCCATGTCATGCAGGTGTTATGTGCCAGGGTGGATATACAAACCTAAGCAAACTATGTTGTTAACACAATATTGTGCTGTTTTTTGTTTGTTTGTTTGAAAAGTGAATAAAGACATGGATGATCAAATCAAAAGATGAACAAATGACTGTGGTCTTCAGCACTACTCAAGATTTGTTGAATAAGGACAATTTATAGGTAGTGATTTCTTTGGATGGTTGATAGGGTTGGCGTTAAATTGTAAATGTTGAAAAGGTAAGATAATGTGCTTAACTTCTGGATAAATGAGAATAGCAACCATTTATTTATTTACTGGCCATTGTACACTAGGCATTATGCATATACCAAAATATGCTTCACCATCCCTTGGTTGTAAGCCATTTTCTGATTTTTCAGATGAAGAAACTGAGGTATATAGTTTTGGAGTAACTTGCCTCAGACCACACAGTTTGATGAAGACAAATATAACATCAAGCTTTAATAGAGTCCAAAGGCTTTGTGCATTTCTTGTAAGACACATCAGAGCCAATGCACTGACAGCATGGTACCTGGACAGAGGCAGACAAGCCAAGTAGAATCAATTTGTATGCCTCCTTGAGAAACGATCAAAGTACTCAGGAAAGGGGCAGGACTTGAACTTCTAAGGTGACCACCATGTAATAACTTGGCTATCCTAGTCTCAGTAGTAAAGAAATAATGTCAAAAATAAGAATCAAATTCATTTTTAAAGTCACTGAAAGCTCCACAAAGTTCAAGGCAAAAGTTCTGCATTTGGCTTCAGGGTCAGCAATTCATAGGGCAGGAATGTCTCCATGGCCCCCTTTCGCAATTTCTCTGCCTCATTCACTTCTCCTTTTTTAAATAAGGTTATTCTTCTTGGAAAGATCTAAAACTTATGTTTTTGCATTTATTGTACTTAAATCTCAAGAGTTTTTACTATTGTTTAGAGATCTTTAATTCTCAATTAAGGGATCTGGCAAAATGAATTTTTCCCTTTGCACTGAAATGAAGGATAAGTAGGTAAGTTGATACCAGCAATGAGTTGAAGAGAACCATTTCTCTTTCTTAATCAAATTAAAAAAAAATGTATGTTAGATAACTTGTCCAACATATTTAAGGTCCACATATCTTGTAGAGTGCTGACTCCCTTCCTCTGATGGACACTGCCACTCTGGGTGGGCTGCAAAGACATCCACGTTTAGGATTGTCTCCAGTGACTACAAACTTGATCAAAGGGCACTCCTGGCCCAGCTATGAAGGTCTCATTTCTTTGTGCTCATTCCTCATCCATACAAAAGCAGCCTTCTTGTTCTTGTGTTCTACAATGCTCAAGGCACTAAGAACAACAATGCATCAGAATTTTGAGCTAGATACTTATAAGAGGGATGATGATTAACCCCCACCCTCAAAAAAAGGTCAAAGTTATTTAGAAGTGATTATGTCAAACTTATATATGACTAAGAGATTGGACCATCAGTTACTTCTAAGAGGTAATCATAGTGTAGTAGTAATAGAAGTATAGCAATAGTAATAATAAAAACAGTGATAGATTATATTCATTAAGGGCTTACATTGCACTATTACATGCATTCAGTCCTTTAATGCTATGCCCATGAAGGAAATAGCTAATTTGTGGTAGCCAAGAAAATGTGTCTTGCTGACTTCCAACTGCAGGAAGCTCCAGTGGCTATACTTTCAAAATCATGGTCATCATTGTGTGGGTGCGGCTTCCTGTTGGTAAGTGAACGCATGGGGAATATTAAGAAACCTACTTCTGGCAGGGGGGAGGGGTAGGAGGCCTCTGATGACCAGCTTTGGCTTCAAGACTCCCTCATGCATTAGCTGAACCTTTCATAGATAGCATGGCCATCTACAACACTTCATTCAGTCTCAACTCTCTCATTTCTTCATGTCTGCATCACATCTTATGGTTTCTTGGTCTTTTTTTTCCTCCTTCCCTTCCTGTCCTCACACAGTGATTTACGGTCATACAATCCTTGCCCATTTTACCCAATCTTGGTGTATGCTTCTCAGAAGACCTGTACTAGTGCATCATTTTTCTTAGGTTATTACAGAGAGACAAAGAGAAGAGAGACTCCGTGTTTCAATAATGCTTGCCCAAGGCCACATATCCATTACGTTACAGGAATGGTATTTACTCACAGATTTCTGACTTAAGCACTCACATTTGTCACCACTCTGCAACCTGGGATAATTATAGTGAGAAGGGAAGCAGACAATAGCACTCTTCGAATCCTAAGTGAGATAATCATTAGCTCTATCAGGAGTAGGAAAAAACCTTACGCCAAAACTTGTGGTTACTGGTGATCCCTGTCTTTGCAGGTAAATCCTTCAATTTAGTATTTGCATATTTCCACAATGAATCCTCCATCTATTTATATCCCCATACTTGTATATCCTATCCTCGGGAATAATATACTGAAAATTACTGAAATAGAGTACATATGTTGTTACATCACTGATTAAAAAGTTTATACTAAAGGACTAAATTAATATTTTGCAACTCTCACAAACCATCTTTGCCTCATGCCACCAAATGATTTATATTGTGTCTTATGGAATTAGTTCACAGGGGTCAGTTATATGTGGTATCAGTCAAGAATAGAATCCTTTGAATCAATTACCTGCCATGATACTTAGATTTTATATCTATTCCTCTAAATGCATAAGCTTAACCTTAATATGAACTCAGTCAAATGAGACCGGGCACATTCTGCTTAGCCTACACCCATAGAATTAAATTTTCATTTTTTTTTTTTTACCAGAGTAACTCTCATCCTTCCTGTCTTCCTGTCTTCCTTCCTTCCTCCCTTCTTTCTTTCCTCCCCCACCCATTCCCCCTCATTCTCTTTCTCTCTCCATCATGGATATTATAGTCCTGTCTATGGGCATGTATATGGGTAGTAGCCAAAGTATCACAAAATGAGGTCATTGATTATTTAGCATTTTAACATGCAATAGATTTCTGCTAGCATTTTTTACTTTACCAGGTTGGAAATTCTAAATATACCCATTGTATCATGTAACTCAGCAGTTTTTCCTTGCAAATGAGACAAAGAAATACATTAGGACTCTTAGGCATGACACTGAATTTATGGCTTTTAAGCTATCTTCCAATACTTCTATGAAAAACATCTCAGAAGATGTACTTCAGTACAATGATAACAGCAATGATAAAACCACTCCTGTGTTGAGAGTTTCCCCAAATCAAAGAATGTTATTCACTACTCTGTGAGAACTATAATCTAAAGAGATGAAAAATAACAAGTATTTAATTCTTGAAGGTCAAGATGTGTAAAATTTCCAAGCTTACTCTTTCCTTTTGAGGGTCAAGAGGTGAGGTGATTTAGTCACACTTTATGTCACTAATTAAGCCTAAATGCCCTAAACTTCTCTCCATACTACCTTCCATTCTTCCTCTCTCTTTGGAGCTAAGCCTGATATTTATCCAGATACCTTTGTAAAATTCCCTCTCACTTGGTTCCATCAATTATGTTCAAATGACTCTTCATTCCACTTTCAGCATACTGAGGAGAATGCCATTTTGGAGCAAGCGAGATCTTTTGATCTATTTGGAGTCATTTGTGCATTTCACCTTTCTGGTGACCCTACCCACATCTCATGTGCACCTTCCCTTTTGTCGTTGACAGAATCTTTACTATCATTTATTTGGGAAGAATAAATATGTTCACTGACCTGTTTGAACTGTCAGATATTGCTTCTAACACTTGTAAAGATCTATGTTAGTATATTGATGGGAGGGGACAAAAAGGATACTATATGGTGGCTTGCTAGGTATTTTCAAAGATTAAAAGAGTCAGAGGGAAAAAAAATCAGCTTTACTCCCCTGCAGTTCTCTTCTTACACATTCCATAACTCTTAATGAAAAGAAAGATGCAATGTTATTTGTCGTTGATATTACTTCAGATAAAGAAATGCCAGAATCTGAATTACATATATGACTACTGATTAAGCTGCTTACCATACAAAACTTACAGCAATACAGGAGAGGATTTGCTGGCCTCATTCAGAAAGACACTGCTTCATTATTTACAGTCAAATATCCCCCAAATTAAGAAAAAAAATTAGTATGTTTAATGAGTCAATTTAGAGGCAAAAGTAAAAGACTGATTTGCAACAAGTTTTATTTACATGGGAAGTTACTTTCCTCTGATTTTTCATTGTACAAGTTGCATTTTAAAAGTGTTATATTAAGTGGGCACATTTTAAACATATACTAATTGGATCATATAAGTGAATAGTCTCAATACTGAAGTGTTTTAGTCAAAGAGGTTTTTTGGACTAGCGTGAGTGGTTTTAGGTTCCTTCAGCTCAAGCGATGGTGGTAGTTACTGCCTTCCCCTAGACATACAGAATTCAGGATGGTTAGAACTCTGGAGACTGAAGTTAAGAATAAACTGTTTTAAAACTAGCCTGATTATCTCAAATGAATTGCATGCTCTCTCCTTTCTCATGGAGGCTTACGTGTTTTATCTTCCTTCTCTTGTTCTTGCTTTAACTTGTACTCTTTCCTGGTTTCTCCCGTTTTCAGACAGCCCAACATAAATTCTGGGGCCAAAAAGACCTATCAGATCTACCACCCACTACACACTGGCTCTTGGTATTAGAGAAGGACGGGAATCATGTGATAACAATATATTCACTGCATCTGCTGTTTTCAACATCAGCTACAATTCAGGAGAATTCCCACAAAAAAGGAAATAGAGAGATGAACTGTTGAGCAAAAATAATTCTCATATAAAAGTGGCTTCAAATGGAAACTAATAATCAATTCTATTAATTCCCTCTTTTATTTTTCCTGACTTTTTATTTAAAATAATAACATAACAAAATCTAATATACATTTCCTAATTCCATGCTTTCAAAAATGGAACATTCAACTTACCATAAAATTTTTACCCATCACCCCCTGGAATTTTTTTCCCTTCCACTTATTCCTCACCCTCCATTAGTCTTGTTTACATCTATCCATTTTTTTCTTAACAAGTACAATAGGGAAGGAACTAATAAATTATCGTATGACTTATAAAAGCTTTGATGAGGAAGAACTTCTACTTCCATAGATGATTACTATTTTAAATCATGTATGGATAGTTTAAAACCTAAAATACATTTTAAAATATGTATTTTACAAATCAGGCAATTGTTTTCACTCACTTGAGCAGAGTTTTATGAAATGTAAAGACAAAAATAACAATAATAATAAACAACTACTAGTGATCTGCTGGAAGTTTTTTTTGTTTGTTTTGTTTTGTTTTGTTTTTTAGAATCACAAAAAGTTCAATTTGCACCATAACTTCCTCTAGAAAGATACTGAATTTTAGCACTAACCAGTCAAAATGGAACAAAAATATCACTTCCTCGTATGCCAGTGATCTGTAGACCAGAGTTTTAAAAGGCCTAAAGCTCTCTATGTTGTCTTTCCCATGTTTATGGAAAGATTAACCATCAGAATATCAAAGGATGCGTGAGCCAAGATCCCAGAGGCCTGAAAAAAGCTGGATCAGAATGCAAAGGGGCAAAACAAAACAAAACCATGAACTAGGATACCACTTTCCATTTATAAATACTGTTATATTACGCAGTACTAATCTCATCTAGTCTTCACAACTCTCCATGTAGATATAATTATGTCTTTTTCTAAAATATCTAATTTAAAACATGAACAAGCTGAAATTTAAGGCCACACACCTAATGATGTAGATGAATTCTATCTGTTAAGTTGGAGAAACTGGTTAAGTATTTGTGCTACCTTATATACAGCCCTGCACTTGGTAAGTGCTCAATAAATACTTTTTAAGTTATGGAGCAAATCTTACTATATGACAAATTGATATATGATATATGTTTTACTATATGATATAAGTTTTATATGTATTAGTATCTCATGTAAACGTTCACCTAGAATGGACTATTGTCCACTTTTTACAGAAGACAAAGCTTACTTTAGAGAAGTTAAACATATTGTTCAAGGCCACAAAGTGAGAAATATCAGAGGTAGAATTGTAATTCCAACAATCTGATGCCTAAACTCAGGGTATTAACCATTATACTGTATTGTCTCCTGAAAAGCCTTCCAATTCCATGTTCTTTAAGCACGGCCCAATACAAGTAACATGTGAGCCACACAGGAAATTTTAAATTTTCTAGAAATCACATTAGAAGGGTAAATTGAGAGGGTAAATTGAGAGGTAAAAATTTTAATATATTTAACTTTTTTCTAAAATCTATCATTTCCATATGTGATCTATATAAAATATTAATGAGGTATGCATTCCTTTTTGGGGTTGACTTTGAAAATATTTTATACCCATATCCCACCTCGATTGGGATTAGCCACACCTAAAGTGATCAACAGCCACCTGTGATTAGTGACTGACATAAGGATATTGTAGCTCTAAGCTTAGCATGAGAGTATGAGTGTTTGTGTGTGTGTTTTAGGTATGAATCACTCTTCTCCTCAAATAGTAACTTTACAATCTCAGGATTTTGTCATTACTTATATATTTAAAAGCATGTAAGGCAACCAGAGTCAGTCAAGCTTTTTTTTTCTTCCCCTTGAGCCTGAGTGATTTTGTTTCTGTAAAATCCTATCAACAGTTTTACCCTGATGCCCCATCTCTGCAGTATCTTAGCACACAACCAAGTACCTTCAGAAAGGTTTTTGTTGCCTGCCTTCCCAGTGACAGCTTTTCTCTGTGAACCCCATATTAGATGAAGGATGGAAGGAGTTTGAGACTGGATGATGGCTTCCAGTAATAATCATTCTCCTTTCAATTCCCCATCAGGCCAACTCCAAGTTTTCTTGGAGACCAAAACTTACTTTGGTCTTTAAGAGGACGTTCACTTAGATTTATAAAACGATGACATGAGGGGATATTGGATGAAGGCTACAGGAAACACTGCACTGCCTTCGCAAAAAGTGAACCTTTCCTTTTTGTGAGAGATAACCCATGACTACTTCAGAACGATAAAAGCTATGGCTACTATGCCATGTTCCAAAATGGGCTAAGCAGGCAAATAAGTAAAAGCTGAGAAGATTATTTAAATTATCCATAAAACATGATTTTCCAAATTTGAATTAAATGCCTGTCTCCAATCTTTCTTATACTAATTACTAAATAATGATTTTTTTTCATTAGTAATATATTTAAATAACTGAAGTTTTATTTTGTTTTGTTTTAAACCAAGTACTGTTTATGGGAGTATAGTTCAGGGGCATCTGGCTGGCTGACTCAGTAAGCGTCCAACTGCTGATTTCGGCTCAGGTCATGATCTCACAGTTCCTGGGATGGAGGCCTGTGTTGGGCTCTGCGCTGAGCACAGAGTCTGGTTGGGATTCTCTCTCTCCCTCCCTCTTTCTGCCCCTCACCTACTCACACAGGAGCCTGTGCACTCTCTCTCCCTTTCCAAATAAATAAAGAAATGTTTCAAAAATATATTCAAGTACAGTTCCTCTAGAGGGGGACTACAAGCATGGAACATAGAGTTTTGTAAACCACATACAAGTTTCTTGTACAACTCATACACAGCACAAGTAGCTGGGAGTCTTTTGTTTACTTTCTTCATCAACACTTGGCTACTAAGTCTTTTTTCTTATCAGCTACGTACCATACTAGGTAATGGATTTACAATGGTCAGGGTAGAGACATACACTTTATTCTAATGGTTTTGTAATCTAGATAGAGGGGATAAAAACATCTAAAATTATTACACAAATTGCTACAGAAAAACAACTGCAAGTGATTAAATAATTCCAAGGTCAGATAAGTGTTTTGAAGGGAAAATAATGCATTTTAAGAAGAGTTTATAACAATAAAATCCAACCAAGAATAAAGAACCCAGAAAAATATCCCCATAGAACGGACATTTGAGCACATGAATAATGAATATGTAGGAATTAACTAGGCAATAGAGAAAAGGATAAGAGAGATAAGAGAGAAGCAATTCCAAGCACAAACAAGAGGCCTAAGTAACAGAGCCCTGGGTTAAAAATACTTTAAAATGTGAAAGGATAAAGTGGGAAGTGATGTGACATTAAGGCTGGAGATGGAAGAGGATATTAGACCACCCAAGGAGGGTCTTGGAGTATATTAACATTTTTAACTTTAATATATTTACTATGTTACAATAGTTTTTTTTCCTCTTTTTTGTTATTTCTGCTAATATGAAGGGTCTATGAATTTTATTATCTGTCCTGAAAAAAAGACTTTAATTAAAAATTAATTAAATGCATATTTTTGTAAGGTTGAGTTAAGGGTTCATTCACTGGTTTATCTACTCATCTTAGGTAGCAAATGGAAGACATGATGCTGAGAACTGGGAATGTAGCCTTAAGGAAGATGAAAGACAGGATTACCTGAACTGATCTGCAGAAAGGGGTTCTCTGTGCACTTTGAACATTGTGTGACTTGGAAAACAAGACATATTATGTTGCCATCATAGGTCTTAAGAAATTCTTTTTTTTTTTTTAATTTTTTTTTTAATGTGTATTTCTTTTTGAGAAGGAGAGAGAGAGACAGAGCATAAGTGGGAGAGGAGCAAAGAGAGAGAGAGAGACAGAATCTGAAACAGGCTCTAGGCTCCAAGCTGTCAGCACAGAGCCCGATGCAGGGCTCAAACCCACGGACCTCATATGACATGACCATGTCCATGACCTGAGCCAAAGTCAGACACCCAACCAACTAAACCACCCAGGTGCCCCTAGAAGTCCTAAGAATTTCTTAATAGGCAGTTGGCTTTCTCTTCCCTCCAAAATGAGAACAAAGGCCCTTTATGATGCACAGAAGGTATTTTCCGAGTTTCCCCTGTTAAAATAATATATATATGTGTGTGTGTGTGTGTGTGTGTATTTTAATTTTTTTAATGTTTTATTTATTTTTGAGACAGAGAGGGACAGAGAGAGAGGGAGACACAGAATCCAAAGCAGGTTCCAGGCTCTGAGCTGTCAGCACAGAACCCGACGTGGGGCTCGAATTCACAAACCACGAGATCATGACCTGAGCTGAAGTCGGACGCCCAACTGACTGAGACACACAGGCACCCCTACATATATATATTCTTAAAGAATCACTTCAGGGGCGCCTGGGTGGCGCAGTGGGTTAAGCGTCCGACTTCAGCCAGGTCACGATCTTGCGGTCTGTGAGTTCGAGCCCTGCATCAGGCTCTGGGCTGATGGCTCGGAGCCTGGAGCCTGTTTCCGATTCTGTGTCTCCCTCTCTCTCTGCCCCTCCCCCGTTCATGCTCTGTTTCTCTCTGTCCCAAAAAAAATAAATAAAAAACGTTGAAAAAAAATTAAAAAAAAAATCACTTCATTTATATGGCTTAAAGTGTAGGTACTGTGCTATATGCTTTAAACACATGGTTTTAATACAAGCCAATCTGTACAAAGTGTTGGCCATTACATAAAATTAAGCAGTAATATGTTCTAATAATCGACCCTGACTCAGTGGTACTAACTCCATCAGTACCATACAGAATCAAATAAATAAATAAAAATCTTCCCATAGCTTAACATCATGGCAATTTTTTGTATATAAGTTAAAATATCACTAAACCAGTTATGCTGTCTCTGTTGTTACTTTCCAGATTGAACTCAGAACAATTTCAAACCAATGGTGGTCAAAGTTTAAGATGGTTTAAGCACAAAAGGTATCTGTAAGACTTTTAAATAGGGCTTCAAGGGTGCCTCAGTTGGTTACATGACCAACTTCGGCTCAGGTCATGATCTCATGGCTTATGATATCATGCCCCGCGTAGGGCTCTGTGCTGACAGCTCAGAGCCTGCAGCCTGCTTTGGATCCTCCGTCTTTCTCTGCCCCTCGCCTGCTTGTTCTCTCTCTAATATAAACAAACATTAATTTTTCTTCTAAATTGGACTTCCTTCGGTTTTTTCAGAAAATTTGAATCTTACTCACCCATAGTGACAATTAAAGGGCATCCATTTTGTCACAAAATTCACTGGGATATTCAATGGCTAGAAGGCCATTTGTTGTATTCCAGAAATGGAGTGATAAAGAGGAAACTTTTCATGAGTCAACTGAAGAAAATGTCAGAAGGGTGGAACATTTTAGCAAATTCTTGAAGGATGACTATGAATTTGAAATGAGTCCCAGGAACTGGAGTTTAAAAACACAAGAAGGTGTTTCAGCCTCAGCAAACAGTGTGGGGGAAGCATGAATGCGTGAAAGGACAAGGTCTGTTCTTTATGCAAATAGAAGAATTATGTGCTACCTCTCAATTAAATGAAACATTTTGATTACCAGAAACATGTATTTTATGCAGAATATGTAAGACTACAGTATGCTTTGGGAAGGACGGGAAAACTAAAATCTATCTAGAAGGTTCTAAATGGAGTTATTTCTGTTCAATCCCATGAAACATTTCCTAGTTGAGCTGTCCAGCAAAAAGGAGGCAGCATCTAGAGATTTCAGACACTGAAGATATTCAAGGAAAAGTGAGCCCAATGTTGATGAACAAAGATTTGTAAGTAGTAAGTATTACACAGAGTAAGAATCCATCCCAAACTGAGAACCTGTTATATTTTAATTTTTAAAGACAACTTTTTCAGAGAAGGAGATAGATTGATTCTTAAAATACTGTGTTGGTTTTAAATATAATTTTTTCCATTGCTTAAATTTTTAATAAACTCCACAATCCCAAGTGAGTGGGAGGCCAGCTGAAGTAGAGAAGTTCTAGAAATAGATACCTGATGTAGTTACCCACTGTGAAAAACTCTGAAAATGGTATAGAGTTTTAGAAGCATGCTGCCATATTCCACCATTAAAAGAATAAGGCAGATATGGTATAATAGAGACAAATTATTTTTAAGTAATACACTAAAGTACATAATATTTTTTATTTTAGATCAAATTGCTCAAAAATACAGTGGCAGCAATGGTGAAGGATATCTTTCCCTAAGACTTAATCATTTTAAATTGAAAAATAAATAATTTTAGATGCTGTGACAGTTCATTGTTAATTATATAAAACATTGAAACATTATCCATTGCACAGTTAAAATGTAGTCATTAAAATAAATTTCATTATACTAATTCTTGATTCGGGAAACATCATTATTTAAAATGTGTCTTTTCTACATAAACATTAAGCAGATTATGAAAGTCATAAGACTATTTTCCTACCTCAGAAGTAATAATTGGACTTCAGTAAATGAACCAAATGTACTGGGCACCATCAAAATAACTTTTCAAACTGTTTTACACAACAGCACAATGTACGGAAGAGCAGCAAGTATACAGAAGGACAAATTGTGAGGAGCATCTATGTGAGGCTAAGGAATATGGTCTCACACAACTCACACATCATGATGTTCTAATGAATGATTCTATTTTACAACATTTCTAGGTGTTATCTTGTTTTATAAGGGGAAATGTTTCCCAAACTCAAAAGTATTTTGAAAATCTTGAGGGGAAAACCTCACAGAACAGGCTTCTTCACTGCAAAACTTACAAAAGTCAGTAGACAGTTAATAGGTATCATGGATCAATGAAGTAGAGTCTGGGATGTAAGACACAGCATTTCTTAAACCTGTTTGAGCCCACAACACTTTTTTATTTTATAATTAGTAATAATATAATTTTGTTTAACAGTTATTAGCCTCTTATTTAATAACTGTTATATTCAGAACACAATATGGGAAATACCTCAGAGATGGATATATGAAAATAACCACGGTCCGATCCAGTGTAGTACCCAGTTTACAAGTATTTTCTACTGATAGAAGTTACCAGATATAGTTGAGCGATTCTGACTCTAAAATTCCATATATTCCTGTACCTAGGAATAAAACTAACCAAAGGATAAAATATCTATACACTGGAAACCGTAGAAAGTTTATGAAAGAAATTCAAGCAGAGGCAAAGAAATGGAAAAACATTCCATGCTCATGGGTTGTAAGAAGAAATATTGTTAAAATGCCTACACTACCCAAAGCAATCTACATATTTAAAGCAATCCCTATCAACATAACACCAGCATTCTCCACAGAGCTAAAACAAACAATACCAAAATTTGTATGGAACCAGAAAGGACCAAAGCAATCTTGAAAAAGAACACCAAAGCAGGAGGCATCACCATCCCGGACTTCAAGCTGTATTACAAAGCTGTAATCATCAAGACAGCATGGTACTGGCACAAGAACAGACACTCAGATCAAAGGAACAGAATAGAGAACCCAGAAATGGACCCACAAACGTATGGCCAATTAATCTTTGACAAAGCAGGAAAGAACATCCAATGGAATAAAGACAGTCTCTTCAGCAAGTGGTGCTGGGAAAACTGGACAGCGACATGCAGAAGAATGAACCTGGACCATTTTCTTAAATGAGACAGAAACATAAACTCAAAATGGATGAAAGACCTAAACATAAGACAGGAAGTCATCAAAATCCTAGAGGAGAAAGCAGGCAACAACCTCTTTGACGTCAGCCACAGCAACTTCTTACTAGATTTGTCTCCAGAGACAAGGGAAACAAAAGCAAAAATGAACTATTGGGACATCATAAAGATAAAAAACTTCTGCATAGTGAAAGAAACAATCAGCCAACTAAAAGGCAATCAAATGAATGGGAGAAGCTATTTGCAAATTACATATCAGATAAAGGTTTAGTATCAAAAACCTATAAAGAACTTATCAAACTCAACACCCCAAAAACAAATAATCCAGTGAAGAAGTGGGCAAAAGACATGAATAGATATTTCTCCAAAGAAGACATCCAAATGGCTTACCGACACATGAAAACATGCTCAACATCACTCATCATCAGGGAAATACAAGTCAAAACCACAATGAGATACCACCTCACACCTGTCAGAATGGCTAACGTTAACACCTCAGAAAACAACAGATGTTGGCAAAGATGTGGAGAAGGGAATTATTTTACACTGCTGGTGGGAACACAAACTGGTGCAGCCACTCTGGAAAACAGTATGAATGTGCTTCAGAAAAATTAAAAACAGAACTACCCTACCACCCAGCAAGTGCACTACTAGGTATTTATCCAAAGGACACCAAAATGCTGATTCGAAGGGGCACAAGCATCCCAATATTTATAGAAGCACTATTGGCAAGAGCCCAAATATGGAAAGAACTCAAATGTCCATCAAGTGATGAATGGATAAAGAAGTAGTGGGGTATCTATACAACTGAATACTACTTGGCAATCAGAAAGAACAAAATCTTGCCATTTCCAACAATGTGGATGGAAGTAGAATGTATTATGCTAAGTGAAATGTCAGTCAGAGAAGGACAAGTATATGATTTCAGTCAGAGAAGGACAAGTATCATATGATATAGGGGAAGGGAAGCAAAAATAAGATAAAAACAGAGAGGAAGGCAAACCGTATGAGACTCTTAACTATAGAGAACAAACTGAGGGTTGTAGGAGGGTTGTGGGGTGTTAGGAGTTGGGATGGGATAAATGGGGAATGGGTATTAAGGAGGACATTTTTGGGGATGAGCACTGGGTGTAATATGTAAGTGATGAATTGCTAAATTTTACTACTGAAATCATTATTACACTGTATGTTAACTAACTTGTTTGGGGTTTTTTTAATGTTTTTTATTTATTTTTGAGAGAGGCAGAGTAAGAGCAGGGAAGGGGCAAACAGAGAGGGAAATACTGAATCCAAAGCAGGCTCCAGGCTCTGAGCTGTCAGCACAGAGCCCAACACAGGACTGAACACATGAACTGTGAGATCATGACCTGAGCTAAAGTCTGACATTCAACCCACTAAGCCAGCCAGGTGCCCCTAATTTGGTTTTAAATTAAAAAAAGTGTTTTAATGAAAAAAAGCAAAATAAAATAAAATCCCATATATTCCTAAATTCCTAGATTTACCTGTTTATCCTTCCCTGAGTTTCTCTGTCACTCCCAGATCTAATACCAAATTTAATCACAAAACTACATTGAATGTTTAATTAAAATAATTCCACAAACAGTTATTTCTTCAAACAAGAGATCTACTTAACTGATTCGCTGGTCCTTTTTTTGGCCAAATCCGTTTTTCTGCAAATCCAAAGGAGACCACACATAAGTCTGATCCACGTAAATGCTGTAACAGTGCATTTGAATTTCTTCCTTTCTCAGTTTGGGACAGTTGAATATCCTTTTAAAGTTTTTTTTGTTTTTTGTTTATTTTTAAACAAAATAGCATGAAACAAAATCCAAGCAATGTCTATAATTCCTAGCACATAGTAGGCATTTAAAATTGGTAGCTGTAGTAATAGTCTGCAGGATCTCTTAAAAAACCAGTTTAAAAAGCCTTCCTACTTATTTATTTTTAACAGAGCAAATATTAATGCATGATTTGGGGAAGGGATGTGTGTCAAAAATACTTTCAGTGTAAGTTTGGGAAAGTGTTAGAAATAGCAATGAACTTATGCATGGGTGATGGGTAAAATTAGTTATGTCTGTGTAATTAGGTTGAGAAAGCTGGTATCTATCAAAATATTTCCTCCCATATCAGCTGAGCACACTGCTATTTTTTTTTTTTGCAAACATACACAGTATATCTGCCATGGAAATTAGCATATATTCAGTATCTAAAAGAAATAAGGCCAGTTAGAATGTTATAAAGGTAATCAGGCATCAGCCTGAAAAAAAAATTTCAAAATGCTTGTCCTCTTTATTTATGTTTCCATCACTGTTTAAAAGTGTTACTGAAGTAAGTGGGTAGAAAGAACTTCTGTTTTGGGGACATTAACAAAGTAAATAATTATTAGGAGAAAAGTAAAACTTAGAAAGAGACATAAGAGAAAAAGAGAGAGAAAATCATGCAGGCCAGAGGTCAAAGGTAAAATGAGTCACTACAAGGTGAAGAGTGGAAGTGATCTGGGACACCCTTTGATTTGTAAGGTAAAAAACTGATATCCAGGAAGAGATGGAACTAAGCAAGCTGGCACAGGAGGCTCCGAGATCTGCACCTTGATGGTCAAACTCGAGTGTTTGTTGGGTGCTTGAGGTACCAGATAGTCGTCAGTCTTTCCATTTCTTCATGTTCCTTTAGTCTCAAGCCACATATTTTCTTAATTGTTTCTCTTTCCCTTGTCTGTCCTACATTTCTCCGTAACACATAACCACATGGCTTACTATGATTTTTTTCTTATTTTAATTGCCTATCTCCCCTCACCAGAATATAAACTCCATAAAAAAAAATGTATTTTTTTATTGATACATCCTCACAGCCTAGAATCATGTATGGCAACCTTCAGAGTCCAATAATTATCCGATGAGTGAATAAAGTGCAAAGAGAGTACAAAGGACCTGTTCTAACTAGAATAATACTAGTTAATGTGTTTTACCAGCCACATAACATTAGACGAGTTACTACCTACCCCCATCTTAGTTTTCTTTCCTATAAAATCTAATTCCATCTGCCACAAAGATTGTTATTAAGAAAGAGAGTCCTAGTTACCCACCAGATTGTTTAAATTAAGCAAGAAAATCAAGGGACGATGCAGCAAGGCCATTTGTGATTTTTTTTTTTTTTACTAAGCTCTTTAAAGTTACATTTCGTTTGATCTTAACCCAAAACAAACCAGTAAAAAAACATAAGAGAAACATACTGTCTCATTTGCCAGTTGAAGAAATGAGAGAGAAGCAGAAAAATTAACACTTACCCTCAAACGATAAGGATAAAAAATTAGCAGTAAAGATACAACTTCATGTATTCCTGACTCAATATCCATGTTTTTAAACTGCTCTGATATACTGGGAACTTTTTTGTCAAGCACAATCAAAGCTAAAAGCCAAGACAGAGTGGCAGGATATCTTGGCTGGGAAATAATGATTGTGACTCCGATGAGGCTCTATCTGTCCTCCAAGACCAAATACAACATGATATGGCAGCAGGCATCAGAGTATGCTGATGCTTCTGACCTGCTCTACTCTCCTCACCTCCAACCTGTAATCCTTCTTGGCTTCTAGTTCATTCTTTTCCTAATAAGTTCCAATATCCTGCTATTTCCATCCTTAATTAATCTTCAATCTTCATTTCTGTGATGGAAAAATTCTTAGCACCCAGGAACATGAAATTCCAACCCTATCAATCCTGCTTCCAGCCTGCTAAGGCACTATGCGTATATTGTACATGGTTAGGAGTGAAGAAGATGTTTTCTTCTTGAGTGCTAACAGAAAAATTCAAGTGACTAAGAGAATTTAGGAAGATAATTTGGGAGTAATCCAAGGCTAACTAGTCCCAGTATTTTGATATATGCAGGGAAACTGTGCAGCAATATGCGATTGTAACGGACAATATACAAGGATACATTTTCCCCAAAATTAATTATTAGAAGAGTCTGATCAGACATTAATTTCTTACCATATCCTAGTCATTGGGTAATTGTGGATTACAAAATTGTGTTCTTAATCTCAAACTTGGACAGACAAGCAAGAATTTTATGATTTTTACAAATAACAGGTAAACACAAATTGCTAATATAATATAGCAAATAGTTTGCTTATATTTTACCCCACTCCATCCAGGCCCATGGATCTCCTTTCTCCAAGTCCAGATGCAGCATCAGAATCCTTCCTATCATGGTGTTCGAAAAAGCAGCTACCTCACAATCAAATTGTTATAGAAGATGACATCTACCTCGAGATTTTGAGTTATAGGAATAAGGTTAACAAATACTAATTTAAATGACTGAACATGAAGTAACAAAAAATTTTATTTTTCCATCCTCTTCAATAGAAAAAATATCTATTAAGAAGCAACAGGTATAAGGGCACAGAGGATTAGCATGCAATAGACATATATATGGGTAACACTGTTGAGCTAGAAGCTAAAAAAACGTGCATTCCAACACCGGAGGATACTGTAATTAACCATACTAGATTTTGTAGACACTTTTGGTGCCCTAACTCTATACCTGGGACCTCATCCTTAACACATCCTCTAGCCAGCTTCTTCATGTTAATACCTATTTCTCTTGGCTGCAAGACTGTCCAAATCATGGCAGGCAGAAGTGCAAAAGTGCTGCCAAATTAACAATCCCTGGTAGTGGACAACGACACCAGTGAGATGCTATATAAATATTTTATCTCCTTCACTCCTCAGTTATGGTACCTTTGACTTATGTATTTAATACTTTTTTTTCCCAGAGTTTCCCCAAAGCATTAAGTACCAGTCACATGCAGTGTCAGTTAGCTTGATAATAAACCCTCCTTTGGTTGCCTTGGCTTCTCTTTGTCATCTCATTCTCTCCTTATTGTTTTCTGAAATTACCTCCCAAATAAAATACTTGCATTTGATTTTCTGTATCTCAGTAGCCACTCTCCGGGGGAACCTAAACTAAGGTTAACCCTCTCTTTGCATTACCTTCCCATCTACACATATACACGCACACATAATCTATCAAATCCACACAATTCTACCTCCAAATTAATAAATCTTACTTCAGCTCCATATCCCCTACCATGTCTCAGAGTAGACCCTTATATTTGCCATAAGATTAACTTCAATAAAACTGAGTTTATCATGTCACCTGTCTTAGAACTTTTAACTCCCTGTTGCCTATAAATTGAATTGTAATTATGTCTGGCCTAAAACATTCATCACCTGTAATATGGCCCTGAACTGGGACTGCCAGTGTTACCTTCCATGAATACGTCTCCTGTCACATGGATGCCTTATGCATGCCAGGAAGTTTCAGAATTTACTGCCATTACTTTTCTCCACAGAGAATTCTGCCTTTATGCCTCTCCTGGAAACTCCAAGGATTTCTTCAAAACTTGTCTCCAATTTCCTCACATCGGTATAGATAGGCACTTAGTGTTCTATGTTTCCAAAGCATTCTCTCCATACCCTTATAACTGCATGTGCTGCGTTACAAGGCCTTTTACAAGCTTCCAAGTTTACCTGGTTCACTAGATTGTCATCTTTTGTTGTGAAGTGACCATATCCTATTGATTTTGTAACCCCCTGCATTAGAACTATCTAATCACATAGGCAATGGTCAAAGAATGCAAAATATGCAGGATGAGTTTGGTTTTCCTAATTCTTTCGTATCCAAACATTTCTCAGTAAAAAACTTTTGTGAGCAGTATAAAAATATATCATAGAATCCATAACATTCATCTGACATTGGTGGCCATTTTCCTTACATTTTATCTAGGGAGTAAAGAAAGAGCCTTCTTTTTATAAAGGATCATCTCCAGTTTGAAAGATCCACCCTCCTACATGGACCTTTAGAGAAAGCTGGAAACAGCTAAAAGCAGCTTAACCTACTTCACAATTTTGCCTTCAGCCAGCCCTACCTGAAATTACCACCAAATGGGAAAGCATTTGACTTAAATCAATATTAAATCAGGATATAAATCTGTACTCTCTAGTTTAACTAAATGTTCCTTTGTTAACATATTAGCAACCAACTTTAAGTTCTAACAAGCAGACTTTAGGGAACACTTGAGTTTTAGTGTAGAGATGAATGTGAGCACCAAATACTACAGGATCACAGAACCTACTGACATAAAAATAACCAACTAGATTTACAAACAGACTTTTCAGAAAGGGTGAGGGTTATCTAGTTCCAAACCTGCAAAGCCTATTAAGGTATTTGTACATGTGAAATAGGTATAAAATGCTATTCAAAGATTCCCGCAATATCTTTGTTACATATTTTGCAGAACTAAAATTTGGAACTATGGAGATTTAAAAAGGCCCTTCAGAAAATTTCAATTCAGTCCAAGTCAAACCTGGTCAAATTGCTGAAATTTCAAAGCTGAGACACAAACCTAGAGTCATGGCTTTAATTAATGCCATGGACCTCTGTGGAATGGAAATACTGCCACCTAATTAAAGTGAGTTCTTACTCATTTTTTTGTAGACAGCTGAGATTTAGATTTTAGAAGCTGATTCTGAAGACTTCCTGACCTTTGGCAAAACATTCATTCAGTTTTGCACTCTGAGTTTTCAGGTGAGCTGAAATGATTATGGAACTTTGAGGTCATCTACAAAGTAGACTCATTGCCCAATGGAGTCTGCTTCACACAGTTCCATTTTTTAAAGAAATTTCCCCTTGAGTGGCAGGATCAGTGCACCCCAGACCTAGAGGGCTAGGATAACTACTCAATCATCGCACTCAACATACTTCTAGAAAGCAATACTAACAGCAGAACCAATTACCCACATTTTCATTTTTGCTTACAGCCAACTTTGTTAATACATATTTCTCTTAAGCTAGCAACATTATAGTCAAATATCAATATATATTCTGTCTTATATGGCTTTTAGCTCATTCTATACACCACAGACATTTAATGATTGCATACTGTATTCTCAATCCTGGGATAGAAACATGAATAGCTTCCTGATATCAAGGGGTTTCTCTGCAATGGAGGAGACAACTATGCATATGCTAAACACCATGATGAAGTATACATATATGCACTGTGAGTGTGAAACCACCCTGAGCAGTGTGTGAATGTGCACTATTCAAGACTGATTTAAGGAGAATGTTACAATTAATTCCGGCTTTAGATGGTGAGTTTATAGTTGGAGAAGGACAGTGGGCGAGTTATGCACAAGGGTGGTGAGTTATAAGAGAGCATAGGGTTTTTTCTAAAATGGTTAGTGATTTTATTACAGCTGTGTATAAGAAGGTTAAGAGCTGGAATGAAAAGAATCTGCTGCAATGAGGCCAAGAGTAGAGATGAGGCAACAGTGAAGAGTTATAAGATGAAAAACACTTGATTATTTTGGTCTGAATTTAGATCAATTCAATGTTGAAATGAGGACATGGAAGACTGTGAAGGAATCACAGTAAGGATATTAGAATACTCTGAATGAAAAGGAAAGTCTCTTAAAATAAAAAAAAAAAAATTATAGGAACACCAGGGAGGAAAATGAGAGGAACAGTTTGAGAGAATTTAGAAAACACTATGGATGTGTAAATACTCGTTTAAGGTAGATGGGAACGTAAATATAGGCAGTACTTAAACCAGCTTCTCAAAAATATAGCAACCATGGGCCCACAAAAAATGGCAGGACCTTTTAATTTTTTATTTCACTGAACTCTAGGAACACTTCATAGTGAGAATTTTATTCTTATTTTGTTGATCAATTAACTCCATCAAGTATGTCCAGTGGAGCTAGGATTAAGATCCAGATTGTTCTAACCCCAAAATATCACTCTTAAACCAGCATATTGCTTCCTGTTTTTAAAATAGGTTAATTTAAAAATCAACATGTGATAGTTTTGCCATTGGGTATTTAGTGCTCAAGATAATTAAATTAGCATACCTTTCTCTCTACATCCAACAATGTACTTCACTTGTCAGGCAGAGAATGTAGATTTTTTTTAATAGAGCACTATATTTCAGTTAGAAAAGTTTGCTTCTTGACTCAAGCGACCTAGTAATTATCTCCAAATGTCTCCCAAATCCCTGAGCCTCGTTATTTCTTTCATGAATTAAGAAAATAACCTAGGTCTCTTCTTACTCTATTTTTGACACAATTCAATGAGATGAGAAACAATGCCATATGAATCTGAAGAAAATTAAAAGACATTGAAATCAAGCTTCCCAATTTCAAACTCAAAAATGCACCTAGCAATTCGTGATATAAAATATTCCAAACACTTGCAAGAAATGTTTGTGGATGGTGGCATATAATTTCAAATGTGGTTTGATAGAAACATGTCAAAAACACAAGCACAAATTTTTGCTTTTTTTTAAAAGAAATATATATATTTTTTGTTTTTCTCCTCTTCACCAAATGTTTTTCATAATAGAGAATTAGCCAGCTTAAGCAATTGTATCATTTTAAAACCATATTCTACTCTTTGAGAAACTCCAATTTAATTCCTTCATTTACAAAGATAACCAGAGAATGCCATATTTAAAAACTCACCTACTTCTCACATTCTGTATTTGCCATCCCGTGAATCGTCTCTCAAGATTTTGTTTGACATTATGATCTGGGTTGACCACAGGGTATATATATGAAAAGGATCTTTACACTTTTGGCACATATTATAATCTAGGGTATAGACAATTACATTGTTCAATGATCCTTACAGGAACATCCTCAGGACAAATTCTTCTTCTTTTGGACAGGAATGTTACTCCCTCTTGGTCAATCTATGAATTTCATTCTTAGTAGAAAATGAAAACATCAAGATTCAATCTTTACCTTACTTATAACAGATATCCTTTCCTATTACTTAACATGCCATTTTAAGTCTCTTTCTGTCTCTCTCTCTCCTATCTTTATAATTTTCCTTTTCAACTCTCTATTATTATTCAGAACCACATGATTTTGTCTC
Organism: Lynx rufus; assembly: GCF_022079265.1. NCBI lineage: Eukaryota > Metazoa > Chordata > Mammalia > Carnivora > Felidae > Lynx > Lynx rufus. The sequence goes on along the minus strand of NW_025814830.1, from coordinate 33,354,041 downwards.
CTATTCTCTCAATTATCAACTATAAACTCTCAAGCCCTTTGGGAAGCAAAAGTAATAAGTATTTTCCTTCAATTTATAATTCGCTAAGAAAAGTAAAGTGAGTTTTATAACAATTAGCCAGCTTTCTATATTTCATTTTATATTTACAATCCAATAGATACATGTAAACCCTTATCTTAAGGATAGAAGACAATGTTTCAGAAAGTCTAAGAGTTAGCTCTCTGTCTTTGAGGTTTTACCATGGTTACCAGGCAGTACCTAGTCACGGATTTATTTTTGTTTATGTTACATGGAATCTGGAATGTTTGTTTCTTCAGTCTAAGGTTATATTTCTGTCCTTAAAATGATGTAAACTTATTTCTGCTGTTATTACCCCTCCTATATCACCCTTTCCCTATATATGAAGACCTACAAGAAAATTTAAGATTATCTAGGGGAGAAAAATATAACTTTTCCTTTATCCTTTTAGGTTCTTGGTTGAGACATCCCTGTAATAAAAGACAGACTAGAGGAGAAAAGCAAACCAAAGTTTAATTACATGTATACCTCCTGCACACATGGGAGATACCCAGGAAATCTGAGTAACTCCCTGAAATGGCTCCAGCTGTCACCTAAAACAGCACCTCCAGCTAAAGACAAAAGATGTTGAGAGAAGGCTGGAAGCCAGTTGAGGGAGGTTACCAGGAAAGTCTGAGCAAACAAGGTAAGGTTGTTATGCAGATTTAAGTTGTAGCCTTCTCCACTGATAAGTTTCTGTGATTAAGTCATCCTCCTCTTCCCTGTATACAGAGGGAGACAACTTTACAAATGAAAATTTACCTTAAAATTACAAATGTACTTTACAAAAGGGTAATTTCTACTCAGTTTTCAGAGCTTCTCCTGGGTCTGCTATTTCTTAAAAATAACTAGCTTTAAAATAATTCTTAAATCAAAAAGGCACATTTTTTTTTTTAGGGGGGGCATGCAAATTCTGCTCCCATTTGATCATTTCATTCTTTTACACTTCTTAATTTCTCTTCCATGATTTCACATTATTTATCTCTTCTTTCTTTTGAGTGATTTTTGTCTAGCAGACAATTCATTAATTCTCTCTTTAATCTAGTGTTCAATATTGCTATTGATTTTTTCCACTTTTTATGTCTAAAAACATTTCTGCATTTAAAAATCCATTTTGTCCTCACAGAAATGTCTTTTGCCTCACAAATTCTCCTCCCTAGAAAAAAAAAATCTTGAGATATTCAAAGAATTACAATCTCTTGGAGGTTGTTGCATCATCATTAATTTTGGGGTGTGAATTTTGCTGATTGTTACAGTATCTAGTAATTTTTGGCTGTAAGCTTTCAGAGGAACTATTTTTCTGGGAATCCATTCATCCGGTCATGGATGCACTCCTGCAGAATGGTCTCGCATTTGTCACTGCAAATGTTTTCACATTCTGAAATTAGATTTTATGTTTATTCTCACCTTGAGATGCCCAACACCACCTTGTTAGAGTACACTGAGATTCTTTTTCCTAAACCTCAGTCTCTTTTTCCATCTATAGCACTAGCTTTCCTCTAGTTTCTTTGCCACAAGCATGACCAGTGTGAATAGTCAACATGTTACAGAATCACATACTCCTCAAGGTCTGGGGCACTAATTTCTCTTCAAGGATGAGAGACAAGATCTCAGATCCATTTACGACAGGAGCAGGAATTACAGAAGTCTTTGCTATCCACACAAAGAGACCCTGAAAAAATCTCACCTTTCTAAAAGGATAATTGTTTTTTAAAAGAAAGGTAAAATTATGACTCACATGGATATAAAATAAACTCGTGTTAAATGCTGTATTTAACCCAGTGTTTAATGAGTAAACGTGACATAAGTTACAGCAGGTTCTAAGGACAAATTAAAGAAGAAATCACTTATGTAGAATAAAGAAACTTTGGTATGAATTAACATAGGGATGCAAAATTAGTTTTGTTCTACCAGGTAGGGGGAGTCAATTTAAACCTCCCCTGAAAGAATAAACTTGCATGTCTATAGACAAGAATTATTTTGCACCGTTATGTTTTCAATTTATAGAACTGTAAAATAGCTCAAAGGCAATGAAAGATTTGGGTCAGATACCTCAGAAGAGTGTGTTTAAACAATGTGATTTTCTTTTGGAGACAGTAATCTTTTTTTGTTTATTCCAAATGTTTTGTATCTTAAGTTTTAGTTTCTTCTAAGTTCTAGTTCCCTGAGACTTGTTTTTAAGATTGAATGAATATATTTAAAAAAAAATTTTAATGTTTATTCATTTCTGAGATAGAGACAGAGGTGCAAGTCAGGTAGGGGCAGAGAGTGAGAGAGAATATGAAGCAGGCTCCAGGCTCTGAGCATTCAGCACAGACCCCAACGTGAGGCTCAAACCCACAAACTGAGAGATCATGACCTGAGCCTAAGTTAGATGCTTAACCAACTGAGCCACCCAGGTGCCCCTCTAAAATTGACTGAATATTTTTAAAATGCATTTTATCTAGCATACCTGTGGACTTGTCACAAGAAAAGAGATAGGTAAAGTCAGCTTAGTCCACCACATTGACTAACTTGACTTCTCTTCTCAAAACCCTTCATTTGCTTTTGTAGTAAAAGTTCCTCTCTGTCTTCCTCCTAATGTTTAGATTTGGTCTTCTACATCTTCACTGAATTTTCCCCCAGGGCTAACTTTGGCAAGGTCTTCTAGGTTTTTCATCTTGGTATTTGTTCAGTGTACATTCCTGTTTGTACTTTCCATGGCTTCCTCTATGCTGATGACCCGGAAATTGACATCTCAATCTATGCATTGTTTCGGCACTTCCAACTATGCAGTGCCTATCATCACACACACACCTAGGGGCAGTTGAAATCTGACAAGACCAATAGTGAACTCATTAAACACCCTCTACCCACTCCTCCAAAACACAGTTTTTGAATTTGTTCCTCCACTTCTATTTTCTCTATATCATGTTTTGATGTTACAATATAATCATTCAAATTAGAATCCTAAAAATCAGCCTCAATGTCTCCCCCCTCTACTTTCAAATCAACGGTTACATATTAGTATCTTAGAATCCTATTTTAATTCCTTTATTAGTGTCATTTCTTAAGGGATATTTTCCATTTCTCTACTTCTTCTGGGAATGTATTAACTCACCATACTAGCTCTTATTTTTAACCTATAATCCACCATCTACTTGCTCAACAAAGACTTCTTTCTAAAACATGAATTTTAGCATATCAACATACAAAAACTCATACAACTCAATACCAGAAACAAAAAAAAAACACAAAAAACAAAACTATTTAAAAATAGGTAAAGGACGGGGGCGCCTGGGTGGCTCAGTCGGTTGAGCGTCCAACTTCGGCTCAGGTCACGACCTCGCGGTCCGTGAGTTTGAGCCCCGCGTCGGGCTCTGGGCTGATGGCTCAGAGCCTGAAGCCTGCTTCCGATTCTGTGTCTGGCTCTCTCTCTGCCCCTCCCCCGTTCATGCTCTGTCTCTGTCTCAAAAATAAAAAATAAACGTTAAAAAAAAAATTTAAAAAATAAATAAATAAATAAATAAATAAATAAATAAAAATAGGTAAAGGACTTGAATAGACTTTTTTCCAAAGAAGACATACAAATGGCCAACAGGAACATGAAAATTCTCAACACATTACTAATCATCATGGAAATGTAAATCAAAACCACACTGAGGTAGCACTTCACACCTGTTAGGATGGCTATTACCAAAAAGAAAAGAAAAAGCAAATGCTAGGAGATAGTAGAGAGAAGGATATCCTATATAGTGCTGGGAGGATTGTGAACTCACACAGCTGCTATGGAAAACAGTATATAGGTTCCTCAAGACATTAAAAATAGAACTACCATATGATCCAGGAATCGTGCTCTGGATATATACCCATGGGAAACAAAACCATTATCCATGGGAAACAAAACCATATCTCTACTCCCAGTTCACTGAAGCATTAGCAAAATAGGCAAAGAATGGACCAAGAATGTGTCACACATACACAGGAATTATTATTCAGTCTTAAAAATAAGGAAATTCTGCCACTTGCAGCAACAGAGATGAATCTGGATGTCATTATGCTAGGTTAAACAGGACAAAGAGAGAAAAAAATACTGTGTGATATCACATTTGCAATCTAAATTTAAATAGTTGTACTCATAGAAACAAAGTAAAACTTTGTTTGCCAGAGCATAGGATGTGGTGGAAATAGGGAGAGATTGGTAAAGGGTAAAAACGTTTAATTGTTAGATGAATAGTTTCTGAGGATCTAATATATGACATGGTGACAAGTTGATAACATTTTATTGCAAATTTTTTTAAATGTTTATTTTTGAGAGATACATAGAGTATGAGCTGGGGGAAGGGCAGAGACAAAGCAAGACACAGAATCCGAAGCAGGTTCCAGCCTCCGAGCTGTCAGAACAGAGTCCGACATGGAGCTCGAACTCACCAACCGTGAGATCAAGACCTGAGCTGAAGTCCGACGCTTAACCAACTGAGCCACACAGGCGCCCCAGTAACATTTTATTGTGTAACTCATGTGTGCTACAAGTGTAGAACTTCAGTGTTCATTCTCTCTCTCTCTCTCTCTCTCTCTCTCTCTCTCTCTCTCTCTCTCTCACACACACACACACACACACACACACAAATAATTGAGTCTAGGCTTGTGTTAGTTAAATCACGGGGAAACCTTTCATAATGTTTATGTATCAAATCATCTCTCTGTATACACTACATATTCCACAAATTTGTCTGCCAATTTAGCCCAAGGAAACTGAAAAAAGAAATATAGGTACAGTGTTGAGAAAAGCAACATACAACAGTTAGCCTGGTTAGGTGTAATTCAGCTCCACCCTTTTCCAGGTGTGTGAACTGTGACAAGTGAAAAAAATGTTCAAACAACCACATCCTCATTTGTTAACTAGATTAATAACAATATACTCTAGAACTTGAGTAAAGACTGAGTGGAATTTGGAAGCATGCTCCCAGGAAAAAGTAAATATATAAATGATGACCATCATTACAAGTGTTTATTTTAATTTATATAGAAAAGTATGCTTATATTACATAAGTAAACAATTTTATTACTTTATCTATTTTAAGTTCCTTTTTTATTATTTCCTCCTAGTCATGCTTCTGCCTTGCTCCCCATGGAGCATTTAATAGGGTTTATCAACCAGATTTTTCCTCACATATATAAAACTTCAGAGGTTTATATCATATACTTAAAGCAGACATCAAGTTTTTCAATTTTACCTTTTCCAGTTTTACAACAGGAGCATTGTGTTATTGACTTTATATTCCCTTTTTCACTGAAAGATAATTTTTGGAAATTCAATAATCATCCGACTAGGTCTTATACCTTTATCTTCTACTTTCATCTTTTATCTGCCTTATGAATATATTCCAGATTTAAAACTGCATGTTAACTTTGTGATATTCCTTGGAAAATACTTTGTTATTAAAAACAGATGAATAAAGTTTGATTATCTAATGACAACATGGTGGCTATAGTTGATAATAACATATTGCATAAATGAAATTTGCTAAGGGAGTAGACTAAGTGCTCTCATCAAAAAAAAAAAAAAGATAAATTACTGGTGTTTTATGTATTCAACAAGAACACAGGAAAATGTATATATGCCTTTTTTCAATGTGCTTATTGTTTTAATAGTACTTCATTTTAGAATAGTTTTATCATACATAATACAAAGCTTGTATTCAGTCAATGCTCTGCCTAAGGCTTTTATCAGTGATCACAAATTGGGGTGATGAATCATCTTAAGAAAAAGTGTGTGCACAAAACACATGTTACATTTTTATATACACATATCCACAGGGTACATATCAATATTCAAAAATCAATTAGCAAGCAACTCAAAAATGAAAGTTAAAATTGGGTTAAAAAGAACACAATCACAGGGGTAGCTGGGTGGGTCAGTTGGTTAAGTGACTGACACTTGATTTTGCCTTAGGTCATGATCTCGTGGTTCCCAAGATTGACCCTGCATCGGGATCCACTCAGATACGGGGAAGCCTGCTTCGGATTCTCTCTTTCTGCTCCTCCCTCTCTCCCTGAGGGGAAGGGTCATACATATACCTGTGTTTGTGCACTCTTTCTGTCTAGTAAATAAACCTTTAAAAATCACAATCAATAAAAGCACAAAATTACAATAAATAAAAGTACAATCACAAATCAGTAAGTAAAATATTTAGTAATAAGTTTAATAAAAGTGTGTCTAACTTGTATACTAGCAGCTACAAATGCAGGAATGAGAGAAGTTAAGACCTAAACTAATGGAGTGATATACCATGTTCATAGAATGAAAGACTTAGTAATGTTAAAAAGGACAACTCTCTTTCAGTGCATAGTCAGTCAATGCCAGCATGATTTTAAAGTCAACTTAAGAATCTGATTCTAAAAATCTATATGAAAATTCAAAAGACCTAGAATAGTCAAAATAATTTAAATAAAAACAGTAACGGGGGCTCCTGGGTGGCTCAGTCACTTGAACATCCAGGTTCGGCTCAGGTCATGATCTCATGGTTTTTGAGTTCGAGCCCCACGTCGGGCTCTGGGCTGACAGCTCAGAGCCTGGAGCCTGTTTCGGATTCTGTGTCTCCCTCTCTCAATACTCCTCCCCTGCTCATGCTCTGTCTCTTTCTCAAAAATAAATAAATAAACATTAAAAAAATTAATAAAAATAAATAAGTAAATAAATAAAAGAATAACAATGTTGGAGGACTATTAATCTTGATGTGAAGACTTACTATAAAGTTACAGTGATTAAAATATTTTGGTATTAGCACAATGACAGAAGATAAATCAATGAAATAGAACTATGAGTCCAAAAACAATCTTATACAAAAATATCAAAATAATAAAGAGACAGAAAATAGTCTTTTCAATTAATGGTGAAGTAACTGAATGTATATATGGAGTAAATCTCGACCCTTTTATAAAGCCTTGTACAAAAATTAATTCAAAATTCAAAACCCATACAATTTCTAGAAGAAAATATAAAAGAAAGTAATTGTGATATGGGCTAATCTAGTATTTCTTGAATTATAAAAAGGAACAAATCTCAAGAGAGAAATTCAAACTTCATCAAAATTTAAAGTTTTGCTGATGCACACACAATTAGAAAAGAAACAGGGCCACCTGGGTGTCTCAGTTGGCTAAGCATATGACTCTTGCTTTCAGCTCAGGTCATGAGCTTGAGCCCCACATCAGACTCTGTGCTGCCAATGCAGGGCCTGCTTATGATTCTTTCTCTCTTCCTCTCTCTGCTCCTTCCCACCTCATGCACACATACCTGTTCTCTCTCAAAATAAATAAATAAACTTTAAAAAAAAAAGAAAGAAACATAAAGGTAATCCACAGACTGAGAAAAAAATGTATCTGACACAGGACATAAATGTAGAATATATAAATAACAGTCACAACTTAATAAATAATCCCATTTGAAAAGTAAACATAGATTAAAAATGTCCAGCCTAAGGATATGCTACAGAGAAATGAAAACATCTCCACAGAGAGGTATTCAAATTTTAATGGCAGCATTATACTTAATTACCAAAAATACGTAAACAAGCAAAGAGTATCAACTGGTGAATGAATAAATAAAAGGTGGTATGATAAAAGGTATCATAGAAAAGACTATTACTCATTAATAAAAATGTATCAACTTCTAGTATATGTAATGTGGATAAATCTCAAAATACGTTAAGCAAAAGACACCAAATGTAAAAGACTACATACTGTTTGATTCTATCATATCGCAGTTCTACAGAGGCAAAACTGAAGCACAGAAGAAAATATATTATCTTAAACCAAAGATCAACCTGAGTGTTCTAAATCTTAATATTTTCGGTGGTTGCCTGACTATATTCACTGTTGAGAACGCATCAAACTATATACTTACAATGGGTAAATTTGGATGCATGTAAACATATTTTTATGAAACTTTTAACGTTTTTTATTTATTTACTTATTTTTATTTATTTTTAAGACAGAGAGAGACAGAGCATGAACAGGGGAGGGGCAGAGAGAGAGGGAGACACAGAATCTGAAACAGGCTCCAGGCTCTGAGCTGTCAGCACAGAGCCCGACGCAGGGCTTGAACTCACGGAACGTGAGATCATGACCTGAGCCGAAGTCGGACGCCTAACCGACTGAGCCACCCAGGCGCCCCTTTATGAAACTTTAAAACACTTTTATTTATCTTGTCCTTAAAATACTTTGCACCAAAACCCTATTCATGACTTTAATCTTGAAACCTTTACCTTAGCATTCCTCAATTTTCTTCTGCATTTCTTAAAGTCAACTTGAGAATGGAAGCACCCTCTTCTCATTGCCCATTCACCCTCAAGGATAATGTTGCTATTACTCCTTCCAGCTCTACCAGCAACATATTCTCTGAAATGGGCTAAGCCAGGTCATCTTTTTGAACAATTCTTTCCTTCCATTCCACATGACAAATGCTATACCAGTTCATTTCCAATGATCCTTCTAGTTCTAACTATCTAATGAATAGTGTTAGAAAAATTCACCTTGAAAAACTGTTACCTTAACGGAAGAACCATTCCAAGTTTGAAACAAGATACTTTGGAAATGAGGTTTTCTTCCTCTTCTATGACCTCATTGCATTTGCTTTCTTTCATTTGCAAGTACTGCCATATACCTGGATGCTAGTGCTATAGCTTAGGACTCTAAATACAAAAGGCGTTGTACCTGTTCATCAGCTTGGTCAGCACATTCCCTGAATATAGGAGAGAAACAACTTTTGTCCTTTAGAAGCAGTTCTGAAAACAGTGAATGTGGTTACCCAAAGGACCAACAGCAAAAGTAGAATCTCCACTATAATAGGAAATGGGCAAAGCAACTCTTTTCAGAGAATACTGTCTCAAAGACTGTTTATATATAACAAATGCTGTTCAACTGGTCAGCTTAACCATGACTTTACTAATCTCATTTTCTGAAATCAAACGATTTCACTTATATTATTAATACTCAGTTTAAAAAATTAGTATAATAATACACACATATCCCTATATTTCACATTTTTCTAATAAAGGAAGACCTTAAAAACAAAAAGACATCCCATAGTGAAGTGACCATATGTCCCTAAAGCAATTAAGATCATTTTCATTAACATGATGAAAGGTTGTTAATTAGCCATATTCAAGGTGTCATGCTGAGCACTGTGTCTTACAAAAAGTACACGTGGGACAATGTTCATCAGATCCATGTGTTAAATTAGTTTTTAGGGTCCTCTACGACCCACCTTTAGCAGCCTCCTCTCTGTACTTGCCTTCATATTTAGTACCACAATTTCTTTCCTCAACAGCCAACTTCCCTTCCTTGTAACTTAACTAAGTTCTACATATTCTTCAAAGTACAAACTGTATTCTACCCTCTCCTCTATAAAAAGCCCCCATTATTCCAATAAAAAGCAAGTATATTTCTACTGAATAAGAAGCAATTATGATACTTACAATTATGTTACTTACCTTTTTCTCACTCAATGAGTTATTAGTATAAATGCTTTTTAGCAGCTGTGTACCAAAAGTCAATTAATATCCTAGTATGTGGAAGATATATATTTTTTTAAATTTTTTTTCAACGTTTATTTATTTTTGGGACAGAGAGAGACACAGCATGAACGGGGGAGGGGCAGAGAGAGAGGGAGACACAGAATCGGAAACAGGCTCCAGGCTCTGGGCTGATGGCTCAGAGCCATCAGCCCAGAGCCCGACGCGGGGCTCGAACTCACGGACCGCGAGATCGTGACCTGGCTGAAGTCGAACGCTTAACCGACTGCGCCACCCAGGCGCCCCGGAAGATATTTTATGATATACCTATCACTCCCGTCAGTTTCAATCTATCAATTTGAGAGAAAAGATCATGTCTATTTAATCTTATTCCTCATAGCACCAAGAAACATTACCTTAAATTTAGTAAATATTACTTGAATAAATGAATCAAAGCTATACATACTTACTCTGAATATGATATTAAACAATAGCTTTGATTTTTTAAGTGAAGTTTCTCCTAAGACATTTTTTCACCTTTAGGATGTGGTCAGGAAATATAGCACAGGCTATGTGCAGGAAATATACCAGGTGGTCTAAGTATATACAAAAAAGACACAAAATTACCCTTTTCCTCATGGAAGTTTTGAGGATGTACGTAAATATTAACTGTGATAAATATTATATATAATAAATTAGAAACTGGCATTGCTATAAAAAATGAAAGCCACTAAGGAGGATCAGGAGTTCTTTGGGAGTCAGGTTGTAAATTAATGAAAAACATAAACCTTGTTTAACAAAGTCCTAAATGTAGCCAGATTAACTAAGAAAAACAGAAGGCATAAATTACTAATATCAGAAACGAAAAGAAGTGGCATCATTACCATACCTATGGACATTAAAAGGATAATAAAGGAATAATTAATTTTATGCTCACAATTTGATAACCTAGATTAAATGAACCAATTTCTTCAAAGACACAATTTGTGAAAAGTCACACAAGAAATAGGCAATCAGGGGACCCTAGGTGGCCCAGTCAGTTAAGCATCTGACTCTTGATTTCAGCTCAGGTGATGATCTCACAGTTCATGAGATGGAGCCCTGCAATGGGCTCTGCACTGACAGCCCAGAGCCTGCTTGGGATTCTCTCTTTCCCCCTCTCTCTCTGCCTCCCCCAGCTTGCTCATGCTCTTTCTCTCTCTTTCTCTGAACATAAATAAACTTCAAAAAAGAGAGAGAGAGAGAGAGAGAAAGAGACAATCAGAATAGTTATGGATCTATTAAATAAGTTGAATCAATAATTAATAACCCTCCAAAACAGAAAGCAGGAGACCCATATGTATATACTGGTGAATTATACCTAACACTCATGGAAGAAATAATATTAAATACCTATAATCTCTTTCAGAGAGTAGAAGCAGATGTATACATCTTAACTCATTCAATGAATTCAGGAATACCCTAATACCAATACCAGGCAAAGAATTCTTAAGAAAACTACATACCAATGTCCCTCATGGTAAATGTAAAAATCCTCAATAAAATATTAGTAAATTTAATCCAACAATGTATATAAAGAAATATATGCTGTGACCAAATGGTATTTTGATATGCAAAGCTGATCCATCATTTGAAAAACAATTAATGTTATCCATCCCAGCAACCAGGAAAAAAAGAACAATGACATGATTACATCAGTAGATGCAGCAAAAGCATTTGAAATAAATCCAGTATTCTTTCATGATAACAACTCCCAGTAACTTAGGTATAGAGGGGAACTTTTTCAGCTTTATAAAGAATACACACACACAGCCTACAGCTAACATCATACTTAACAGTGTAATAGTTAAAGCTTTCCCTGTAAGGTAAGGTACAAGGCAAGGATATCACTGCTAATCACTCCTTTTCAACATTACACTGGAAATTCTAGCTAATATAACAGGCAAGAAAATAAAATAAAAGGTATTCTTACTGGGGAAAAGAAAAACTAAAGTTGTCTTTCTTTTAAATAATATTACCATCTAAACAGAAAATCTGAAAGGCTAAAGACACCCATGCATACAAATATGCACACACACAGAAATTTTGGAATAAGCAATTAAAACAAGGTTTCAGGATACAAGGTTAATTTATAAAAGTTCATCACTTGCCTATATACCAGTAATGAACAAGTGAAATTTGTAAATTTTTAAATCTCCCTTGTGTTGGCACCCAGTTTGTGAAATATTTAGGTGTAAATATAGCAAAATACGTTCAAAATGGATATAAGAAAAACCACAAAACTCTGAAGAACAAAATCAAAGAACACCGTAAAAAAGAGAGAGAGATTCCATGTTCATAGATAGGAAGACTCAATATTATCAAGATGTCAGTTCTTGACAACTTGATCTATAGATTACACGCAACCTCAATAACAATTCCACAAAGTTATCTATAGATAGTGACACAACAATTGTGAAGCATATATGGAGAGGACAAAGACCCAGAATAGACTACACAGTATTTAAGGAAAAATGATGAAGTTAAAACACTGACACTCTCCAACTTTCATATATCCAATAATGCTACATTTATCAAAATACTGTGGTATTGGTGAAAGCATAGACAAAGAGATCAATGAAAGAGAATAAAGAACACAAAAATAGACCTACATAAACATAGTCAACTGATCTTTAACAAAGGAGCAAAGGCAGTACAATGGAGCAAAGATAGCCTCTTCAACAAATAGCAATGGATCAGGTGGACAGCCACATACAAAAAATGAACCTGGACAAAGACCTTACATCCTTCACAAAAATTAACTCAAAAGGATCACAAACCTAAATGGAAAACACAAAGCTATAAAACTCCTAGGAGATAAAATAGGAGGACACCTAGAAAACCTTAGGAAGGGTGGTGAATTTTTAGATATAGCAACAAAGCATGACCCATGAAAGAAATAATAAGCTAAGCTTCATTAAAATTAAAAACTTCTGCTCTGTGAAAGACAATGTCAAGAGATGAGAAGACAAGCCATATCCTCAGAGAAGTATCTGGAAAAAGGACTATTATTTAAAATATACAAATAACTGTTAAAACAGTAAGAAAACCACAACCTGATTGAAAAACAGGTCAAAGATGTTAACAGACACCTCATCAAAGAAAATATACAACTGGAAAATAAGCATATAAAAAGATACTTCACATCATATGTCATTGGTGAAATGCAAACTAAAACAATAATGAGGTAAAATCCACCCATCAGAATGGTCAAAATCCACAGTACTCACAACACCAAATGCTGGTGAGGATGTGGACCAAGCATGAGAAACTCTCATAAACTGTTGATGGGGATGCAAAATGGTACAGCCACTTTCAAAGACAAAGTGGCAGAGGTTTCTTTTCCTTTTCTTTTCTTTCTTTACACACAATAAACATACTTTTACCATATGACATAGAAATTGTGCTCCTGGGTACTTACCAAAAGGTGTTAAAACCTTATGTGCACACAAAAGCCTGTGCAAGCATATTTGTAACATTTTTATTTGGAACAGCCAAAATTTGGAAGCAACCAAGATGTCCTTCTACAGGTGAATGGATAAACTGTGGTACATCCAGGCAATGGAGTATTATTCAACACTAAAAGGAAATGAATTATTTAGCCATGAAAGACATAAAGGAACTTTAAATGTATGGTACTAAGTAAAAGAAATCAGCCTGAAAAGGCTACATACTGTATGATTCCAAATATGTGACGTCGAGGAAAAGGAAAAACTATAAAGATGGTGAAAAGATGAGTGGTTGCCAGACATTAGGGAATGGAGGTGGGAAAAGGGATGAATAGGCAGAGCACAGAGGTTTTTAGAGCAGTGGAAATACTCTATATAATACCATAGTAAGGAAACATATCATTACACACATTTGTCCAAACTCATAGAATATACAGCACCAAGAGTAAAACATAGTATCAATTGTGCCCTTTGGCTGATTACAATGGGTCAACGTAAATTCATCAGTTGTAACAAATATACCAATCTCATGGGGGGGGGTGGATATTGATAATATGGAAGGTTAAAACTGCATGGGAGCAGGAGCAAATGGGAAATTTCTATTCCTTTCCATTTTTCTGTGAGCGTAAATCTGCTCTAAAAACAAGTCTAAATTTTAGTAAAAGGTAATTAACAAGTCATTACTTGAAGTAGTTAGCCTAGAAGACATCTCAGAGAAGATGGGTAGAGAATATGTGTATCATATAACAAACACATGTTTTATAAGGTTAAAATATCTTTGGAAGTATACATTAGAGGCTGATAACATAATTTCCCTCTGGGTAAAATAAAAAGGTGTATTTAGGGGATACACACTAGAAGGAGAATTTTATTCTGTATCCTTTTGTAACTTTTGAATTTTGAATCATGTGAATGCAATCTGTAGCAAAGTTGTGAAAAATTCCTCAGGTAGCTCAAAATACTAAGGAAGCATTTCCCAAAACTAGGACATTGCGATAGTTACGACTAATTTTTACCAGTCAGCATTTGCTGCATAACAAACCACCCCACAACTTAGTGAGTTAAATCAACACCTATTTATGTAGCTCATGATTCTGTAAATCAGCAGATTAGGTTGAGATCATATAGACAGTTTTCCAGGTTTGGTCCTGGCTTAGCTGATACCAGCTAGGCTTTTAGATTTGTGGTCACTTGGTGGGGTACCTGGGGGTGGATGGGCCACGATACGCCTAGGTAAGGATGGCTGCCATAAGGATGGGACCTCTCTCCATGTGGTCTCTCATCCCCTACCAGGCTTGCCTTGGCCTGTTCGCATGGCAGTTAAAGTAGTTCAAGGGCAGCCAGAATAGAAGCTGCAAGGTTTCTGGAGGCTTTACGTGAGAATTCTCACAGGATTAGAACATCACAAAGCCAGCCAAGTTTATGTGGCAGGGAAGTAAGCTCCATCTCTTGAGGGGAGAAGGCAATATACTGCCACAATGTCACAATCTTTTGTACCTATAAAATGATAATTAACGTATTACTGCTGAATTACTGTTACAGAGGTAAGCCATATCACTGTTTCCTAGCCACGTCTTAATATTTTCCTGAAGGGAGAACTACAGTTTACAATTAATCATCTGAACTGTGAACGTGATTTGAAAACATGTCTTTGTTTCTAACTTCAGACTATTGGGGATTTATCTATGTCCCTTTGCAATAACCTTCTGTCATGAAAATTATCGTGGAAAAAACATCTAGAAGGGAAACTGTTTAATCTCTAACACGACATAGCTCTTATGTCATTATGTCCTCATATTCCATTTTCCAAAAACATTCACCTTTTCTTATTGTGTGCACATGTGAAAATGGGCACATGTATTAAATTTCAATCTGATCAATACAAAATACAGTCACAAGATGAATTTCCTACTTTCATATGCCATTTTCACAACACTGTTTTTAGATTTCAGAAAACACAAAGAAACATTCTCATTTCTGATGTCCTCTAACACCTGCGAATTTTATGCAGCATATATTGTTGCTTTCCTCTATACATTCTTTGGTTCATCTCTCAATATATACTTTAACCAGATTGTACTTCATGAATTCTTCAAAAGGACACATAGCTTATGGAGCTTTAACCAAGACTTAGAAGGAGCTCCATCATTCTACCACTTACTAGTTCTTTGCAGTTAGACTTCATTCACCTATGTAAGGTTAGCTTATTTAGCTATGCAGTACAAATGTTCCTGTCTCCTTCATATCAATTTTGTAAAACTAAGAAAGAATAAGCACCAGCTGCTTCCCTCCTTTGCCACTACATTTGTGTTTTTCAACTGTTTGCCACCTCTTCTACCTCATGTCACGTAAGTCAAGAAGAGAGGATTAAGGGTCAGTTGCTCCACATAGGTAGACCCATAGCAATGATGCACACAATCCACTCTGCATCCACATCTGGATTACGGTTTCACGTTGAGGGAATCCCAATCATGTGCTTATTCTGATAACTGGAATTTATGAAGATAAATGAATTATGTAGATAATTCTCATCTACATAAAGGAGAATAATGGTAATAACTGTGATGATAATATAACATTTCAGTTTAATACTAATAACCATTATATCAAGAAAGCTCTATTCTTTATTATTTTGAGAGACAGAGAAAGAGAGAAAGTGGGTAGGTGAGAGAGAGAATTCTAAGCAGACTCCACATTTAGTGTGGAACCAAACACAGGACTTTATCTCACAACCCCAGGATCATGACCTGAGGCTGAAATCAAGAGTTCAAGAGTCGGTCCCTTAAGCAACTGAGCCACCCAGGTGCCCCAAGTAAGCTCTATTCTTATTCCCATTTTAGAGACACAACAATGAGTTTCAGAGTTGAACTGCCTGGGATGGCAATAGCTACTAAGAGATGGAACCAAATTTTAAAGCCAATTCTACTACACTTCTGATGCTTTTTTTTAAATATGAAATTTATTGTCAAATTGGTTTCCATACAACATCCAGTGCTCATCCCAACAGGTGCCCTTCCACCTCCCATCAACCCTCAGTTTATTCTGAGTTTTTAAGAGTCTCTTATGGTTTGGCTCTCTCCCTCCCTCTCTTTCTTTTTTTCCTTCCCCTCCCCCATGATCTTTTTTTAAGTTTCTCAGGATCCACATAAGAGTGAAAACATATGGTATCTGTCTTTCTCTGTATGACTTATTTCACTTAGCTTAACACTCTCCAGTTCCATCCACGTTGCTACAAAAGGCCTTGCTCTTAACCATCACTCCATACTATAAAAATGAAAATAGTTATGAATTTTTCATTGATTTGCTGACATTAAAGCTGTCACTAATCATATGTATGATTTTTCAATAAAAACTTTAAAATTTTTTCTAGCATTGGGTGATATGCAGACACAACAGAAAACATCAATTTGAGAAAAATGACTACAGCCTTCACTGGAACAGATATAAATTAGGTCTAATTACTTGAGTCGAGTAAGATTGGGGATGGGGACCTGCAGGGATGATAATGGGATTCAGTGGACATACGTTCTGGGCTCTGGAGAACGGGGTGATAGGTGGCAATTATCATTAGTGACTTTTGAATAAAGATGTTGGAGTCTTCTCACTCATTAGACCAAACAGTTCAATGGTCATTAGAAGTGGCTGTAAAAGGCACTGAAATACCATCAGAAAGGGGTAATGATTATCACTGTAGCAACGTATTATTTCCATAATGGTGGTGTGATTAAGAAATCAACATCAGACATTATTCTCCATCAGCTGTGGCTTTTAAAAGCTGATGGCAGTGGTCACAAATCAAGCTTGGAATGGTTTCTATACCTTTAGTGTAACTCATATGGCACAGGCCACTTTCTTTTCCAACTGTGACTTTAATTTGAATATTATCAGGGGCAGGTCAAAACAGATGTGCTATAAATCACTCCAGAAGTTTGGTCAGAGTTGGAGGCATACACACAACATTCACTATGAAAAAGAGACTGCAGTTTTACAGTCATGGTTTGTTACAAATCTCTCAGGAACAAGAACACAGATGCGGCTGTCACTTTTTTCTTCTTCTCTTATGCACTAGTTGTAAATACAAGATGCGGGGCTTTGTTGAAGAGTAATACATCACATCATGAGGAGAACACCACCCAGACTCTGTTAGGAGAAGGAATTGGGTAGAATACATAGTAAATTAAAAGATATAAAAACTATACTAGAGGACATTATGCTTAAAGAAACAAATTCTCATTATTTTGAATAAGACTTTGAATTCTTAAAGTCTGACCTAAATGACAATTATAATTGGATATTTACAATGAAAAATATGTAAAAAACCTACAAGCAATAAGTCAGTGATTATGCACTTCCTAAAAACATGTGCTTGGCATTTTTTTTTAATTCCCTAATTAAATTCTAATTAGGATGTGCAGTGGAGTGTTAATTTTTGCTAGCTATACCTCCAGGGCATTTTTTACACCTTCAGAAGCCTAAGCTTATTCAGATACCTAAGAGATAATTATCAATAAAAAGGACCACTGAATTATTGGCTTGGAGAGTTGCTTATGTGTGGTTTCTATCTCTACCTCGACAGCCCAGGGGACCTGTGTGTGATGATGAACTGTAACACTGTCCTCCACTGCCTAATAGGTAAAGTATGACTCTTTCTGCATCCTCTAGCCCGGGCTTGCCTTCAAAAGCAAGAGAATCCTATGAAGATGCTCAGCAAATCTGAATATAAGGTGGACTCCCAGTCAAGAATATTCAAACTTTGGCTCCACATAACAACCCAGAGTGCTAATGTTCAATTAGTTGCTTCAGTCTCAGAATCCATGAAATCTGGTTTGACTTGAAAATGTTTGGTCACCTTATACATTTAGGTTCCACATTAGGTAATGAGTAAGACATGTATAAAGAAAACCAAAGCTCTGTCCTCAAGAAGCTTGGACTCTAGAAAGGAAAGCAGGGATAGTCATAGTTATGATAATAATGCTACAGTACTAATAACATCAGCCTTAACAGTAATAATTGACCATCATTTCATTGTTGCTCTATCCTAGACATTTTATAGTTTCCTCATACACAGCCTTCTCTATCATCCCTTGCAACAATTTTCAGATGCAGGGTATGCAATAACTATATACTTGCTTCATATGGAACTGAAAATAAGAAAAGTTAAGGAAACTGTCTGGAAGTAGCAGAGTCAGGATATCTGACTTCTTGTCCATTTTCTGGACAAAGACAGGTACATGATAAGACATCCTGAAACCACAATACATGTAGTGGTTAAGGAATGTGAGGCAAAAAGCCTGGGTGACAGATTATGAGCATGGGGGTGTTAGTGGTGGTGGTGATGGGAGAACGGCACAGAGTAGAATGTCTACAAAGCTGTATAGGGAAGAGGAAAAAAGAATCAAGAATTATGCGCTCATGGTCATTGAGGGCAGGTGTTTTTGTTTGTTTGTTTGTTTTTTGAGAGACAGGGCGCAAGTGAGCAATGGGCAGAGAGAGATATATAGAGAGAGAATACCAGGAGGGGGGAGAAAGAAAGAGAAAGAGAGAGAGAGAGAGAGAGGGAGGGAGGGAGAGAGAGAGAGAGAGAAACAGAGAGAACTCAGGCTCACCCCAAGGGGGGTTAATGTTTACCTGAAGCAGGACTCATGTATACCCTAAGGGAGCACAAGCTTAATGGAAGTGGGGCTTGAGCTCGTCGATGCGGAACTCGAACTCTCAAAATTGTGAGATCATGATCTGAGCCAAAGTGAGATGTTTAACCAACTGAGTCATCCAGGTACCCTCTGGGTGCAGTTTCTAAGGAAGATTTTACTAGCAAGAACTTTTCATTAGTAATTATCAATTTTGTGGTTTTTTAAACTTTTCTGCCTAAAAATGTTAACTGTGAGACTGGACACTATGAGAAATTGGAAGAAAATGCCTTCTTCTCCCTACTTTGCTATCCACTGGTACATCTCATTCATTTTAAACTATGACCATTATGCATATACATTTTGTAACACTATTTGATTGATTTAATTTATTACCAAGGTCTCTTGCCTTTGCCTTCAGAAATGATGTTCTACTTATAAGATCAAGTTTCCTTCAAAGACTTTCAGGTGGTTCTAGTTTCTCCACCTTCACTCACCCTTGCCCTACCCCATATCCTGAACCTAGATACTTTCTATCTGCTAATGCTTAGTTTTTCTCTTAGCCAGACATGTGCTGTTTAAGATGTCAGGCAGCACAATTCTGACATTCAGAGTATGAATACATAACCTCTTCCTCTAAGGCACCAGAACCAATGTCACCTCCCATAAACTGGTTTCAGGGTCTATGGTCTAGACAAACTTTTAGTATACCTGTTCTTGGAAAATTACAATATTGGCCACCCATGATTGGATACTCAGTGGGTCTCTCTTGGATTAGGTAGGTCATCTCCTTGCATCACCATCTCAATAATGCAACTCAGGACTTAACTAGTGTTGGAGGTCTTGGGATATAATCACCTTTGCTGCCTTGACTTAGAGTCAATCTAGGTTTTGGGGGATGTTCTTGATAATGGATTTTTGGTCAAGTGACAACACTGACAAAGACAACACTGTAAATTGTGAAGTATATGAAGAGGCCAAGACAGGAAGAATTCTGAGATACATTTCCCCACATGTTGGGTCATACAGCAAAAAAGGAAAGAAACACAAATGCCTATTAAATCAAAGCATTTTTACAGTAATTCTCAGTGACTTCCTAACACAAATTAGTTAGTAGTTATATCCCAGTTTTATAGATGACGGTTCTTAATCCCATAGATGTTAAGGGACTTACCCCAAGGCCTGTAGCTAAAAACTCATAGAGCCAGGATTTGAATTTGGTTATGAATCTGAGTCATGCTCTTGAATATTCTAAATCTACTTTTACCAGTATCATTTATCCAATACAAAATATAGTAAGAGAGTTCTTCCCAGATGACACTTCGATAGCTTTATGCAATTTCTTTTCATAATTTTAATAAATCCTTCGAAAGGCTCATTTTAAAAGTCACACTTTCATTTTGCTCTCTGTGATATCAGTGGAGAGCAACTGTCAACAGATGTGAAAGTTTACACATCATTAAATTCTCCTCCACAACCCATCCTTAAAAATGCCCTGGTGTCAAAGGACCTCCTCTTTTCCATCTGAAAGGACTGGTTTTAGAACAGTTTTGCTCAAAGATTCTAACTTACTCAATTTTCTCCAATGTGTAATTAACCTGAACAATTCTGGAGATAAGGGCAACTGTGCAATCAATTACACCTGGGTTCCTCTTTGCATCTGTATACTATCTTCTCATCAACTGGGCTATCTGCCTTCTTTATAAACCTTCACTGGGTCAATTAAAGACTATGGGACAGGTCATTCTTCAACAAACTTTATAGGAGAGCATATACTGTTTGGGAAAAACCAGGGGGAAAATTCCTGCTAATCCAATTATCTGTCTGTCCCTCACTCTTTGCTACACACACACACACACACACACACACACACACACACACACCCCTTATAACATTACTGTATGTGAAAAGTACTTCTCTCCATTCCTTCCAACTCTAGAGATGGAAAAGGATGCATCATCCTTAAAATCGTAACTCTGTTAGCAGACTCTTAAAAAATTCTATCCTTATCCAAGAAAATTATTTTCTATTTAAATTCCATTTTAGTTTATGTATTCCACAGATATATAGCATTTTTTATTGTATTGCACTAAATTTTATAACTCTGTCTTCCATACTGTACTGTATGCTCTGAAATGCAGGGTCAGTGTCATTATCACCTAAGTATCACCATCACATAACACAATGCCTGACACATATTTGATCAAAATATGGTTTCTTAGTCAATTATGTATTCACCTTTTCAAAAAATTATTCAGCATTTACTATGGACCAATAATAGGAAGATTCCTTAGATGACCCATAATGATCCCTCCTTCTTGGAATCTATATCCTTATGTTATTCCTTGCCCTTGAGTGAAGGTTATACCTAGAGATTGACAAATAGGATACAGAAAAAGTGATAAGGTGTCTCTCCCATGTTTAAGTCACACAGTACTAAGTCTTCCATCTCCTTGGCACCCTCTCTCTCTTTCTGGCTTTGATGAAGCAAGGTGCCATGTTGGAAAGGTCCATATGGCAAAGGATGGTTGGCCATAATGGGCCAACAGCCTGCAAGGAGCTGAACATTGCCAACAACCTTGGTACTAAGTTTGGACCCAGACCTTTCCCCACTTGAGCCTTGAGATAAGACCACAATCCTCCTCAGTATAGTGACTGCAGTTTAGTTTTGTAAGACTCGGAAACAGAGGACGCTGATATGACATCCCAGAATTCCTACACCAAAACATCTGTGAGATAATACATAGAAGGTGTATTAAAATAACAAGGTTTGGGGTAATTTGTCATGTAGTAATATATAACTAATGCATGCTAACACTGTATTAAGTGCTACCAATGTAGTGATGAGCAAGCTTGCTTGCTCGCTCTTACTGCTCATATTCTAGTAATCAAAAAAAAAAAAAAAGGTCTCATCTAAATTTAGAAATAGCCCGGTATTCTATTTGTGGGAAATCCTTTTTGAATGGTGTGTCAGATATTCATTGCTCTGTAGCAAGCTAAAAGTTAGTGTCTTAAACATTGACTGATTATTTCCTATGATATTCTCAATTAGTGGTTTCTCTGCTGGTTTTGCCTAGGCTTGATCATATAACCATGCTTACATGGCTCCGAAGTTCAAGAAGGCATCACTCACAGGTCTGGCAGTTGGTCGTGGTTATCAGCTAAGGTGCCTCAGATGATTCCATGTCAGTCTCTTATCCTTCAGTAACCTGGACAGGATTTCTTTCGTATTCCAAGAAGGCAAGACATAAGGCATAAGTAGCTTTTAAGCCTCTGCTTGCAACATGTTTGCTGATGTTCCCACTGCCCAAAGACAGTAATGTTGCCAAGCCAAGAGTAAATGTGAGGGAGAATATATAACTTTATGGCTACCCGAATTCATGATTCATTGGGAGTTATCACTGGAAGAATCTACTACAAATGGTACTGACATTTAGATTATAGAGTTGGTCTTATAATATTATAGCTTAAAGGAATCTTATGGGACAAGTATTTCAATCCCCTCACCAGGTAAAATAAGGCAATAGGTATGATCAGACCCAATCAATTACCTGATTAAAGAACAGCGTTGACATTAAAATTCAGGGTTTTTTTTTTATGTTTTTATTTATTTTTGAGACAGAGAGAGAGCACAAGCAGGGGAGGGGCAGAGAAAGAGGGAGACACAGAATCGGAAGCAGTCTCCAGGCTCTGAGCTGTCAGCACAGAGCCCAACGTGGGGCTTGAACTCACGGACCAGGAGATCATGACCTGAGCTGAAGTTGGACGCTTAACCGACTGAGCCACCCAGGCACCCCGAAATTCAGGTTGTTTTTAATCCAATCATATTCTCTTTGCCCTACAATGCACATTACTTGATTATCAACATTAAACCATTAAAAGAATTCTACAAATTCTTGTAGAGTGGGCCACTCTGGATTGCAGAATATTATTTCTAATTACCTGATGCCTCTTCCTTTTGCCTGGGGTATTTCAGTACAGAAATGTGTTAGCACTCTAGTAATCAGAACTATCTGAAATCATACCATAACATGCCAGTTATTTAAAGAGTCATCACTGTCAAACTAGTAAGTTTTCTCACAGTAGCAACTAGGATCCAGTAATTTACATCATTGTTTTTATAATGGTCCACTTCCAAGATAGTTAGCAAAATGTTACATCATATTCAACTAAACACCTGAATTTTCATCTTCTCCTGGATTATTTGTAGAGGTTGAAACTATTATTTCTTTTACTTTCCCTGCTAAAATAAACCTAGCCAGTCTATGGGTAAAGATCAGCACAAAGTCTTTCATTATAGGTAAATGCTTCTGATTTTCAGGCCAGGATTATTATAATTCTCATTTTCTGGAGATTTTGCTCATGATGATTTTTTGGATGCTGTTCCTGGAGAATGCAGAAGGGTGAATCTTCATGATAATACACCTGTCTTTATAAATTATTCCCATTTTGATATCCATGCACATGATCCTATATAATCTCTAATGATAGGATTCATATTTAAGAAGTGAAGGGACAGCAGCTTTCTGCTTTTAGCTAATGCTATTCTATTTTTCTTATAGTCTGAATCATCAGATCATCCTGGTTGCAAGCTTGATTTTCCAATTTTACTTTCCTAGCTAGAAAAGTCATGATGATCATCATGAAAGAAATTCACCTGACATCTATATTTGACATTATTTTAAAGAAACTCACTAATCAACTGATGAGTTTTTTTAAATATAAATTTCATTTCATTTTATGACAAGCGTTTGCTCTTTAGAGCTTATTCTTTCCTGTCTACTCTGTAACACATTTTGTAAATCTTGCAAATTTTCTTTTGAAATATAATATGCTCTTGTAAAGCTTCCATGAGGAAGCAAGAAAGAAGGATTTAATCAGAATTATTTTTACTTACTACTTCTATCACTTATTTGATGTTTGACTTTGAGCAAACGCTTTTACTTTTTTGAGGCTTTACTTATCTACTTATACACACAGTGAAATATTCTCCCAAAGGAAATCAGTTTAAAAAAGGATATGTTTCCCTATAGTAAGTAGATTGCCAACGATAAAATTTCTGTAAGTGATAACTGCTTGAAATAATATTACTTTCTAATAACATTTATTGCTCTCTATTCTGACATTATTGATGGTCTTCTAAGGTGGAATGTCATGCTCTTTCAGAGGGATTGTATTTTATTTACCTTTATATCCCTAATTTAGTGCACCATATTAAAAGTTTTCCAAATAGTTTCATATAATTTTTGGTACAGAAAATCCCTATGAAGTAGGCAAGTATTATTACTGTCCTTTGTCAAATTAAGAAACTGACCTCAAAAAAGTGAGGAATTCAAGATTCTAAAATGAGTAGACTTGACCCTTGAAAACACAGAGGTAGGGGTACCTGCCTCCATGCAGTTGAAAATTCATGCATATGTTTTCACCCCTCAAAACGTTAACGACTAATAGCCTTATGGTGACCAGAGGCCTTACTGATAACAGTTGATTAACACATATTTTCTATGTTATATGTATTACATATTCTTAAAGCTAGAGAAAAGAAAACATTATTAATAAAATCATACAAAAGCAAAGTTACGTTGACAGTACTGTTCTCTATTTATTGAAAAACCCACATGTAAGTGTGCTTCCACCATTCAAATCTATATTGTTCAAGGGTCAACTGTAATCTTAAAAAGAGGAGCTGAAACTGTATCAGCCCCCAGGTTTCCTTATGTCATAGTACTTCTCAATATTTATTTCTGCTGAAGGATCCATAACCAAAGAGTAATGAGATGCACATCCGCAGAAGCTGTGAAGGGTGAAATCTAACATGACCAGCTCAGGTAAAAAATGGAAGATTATCTTTTAAATATGTAAAACTACTAGATCAAAAAAACTAGATTGAGGACACAGATTTAACTTACTTGCAATACTAATAATCATAAAGTAGTTTTTAATGGCTTAATACTCAAAATGAAAAGAACAAAGTGGGGTGGGTTCTAAAGGAATACTGGATAGCTTCCTGCCTCCTTAACCTAATAGGGTATCTTTCTGTTGACTACCTTGCTTCAAATAACATGCCCTATGTTCTCACTCATAAGCATAATAACTTTCCAGGGCTCACCAGACGTTTCAAGGAAGATTAACAATTAAAAAAAAAAAGTCAAGATCCATAAACAAATGAATCTCTTTGTCATAGCCTCAACAGATTTTTTTTTCTCCCTGTTTTGGTCCCTGTGCTCTGAAAGAGTTTTTAATATAAGCATCCAGAAAGCAAGAACAAAATGTTATGAAAAGTAACAAAACAACAACAAAAAAGAAGTCTTAAAAATTAAAACTGCTAAAATTAAGACAAAAATAAGTTGGAAGACAAAGCCAACAAAGTCTTGTGACTTCATCATAAACATAAAAATTTTGAGAACAGAATACAGACTAAAAATCTAAAATATATCTATTAATCATCCCAGAAGAGAACCAAGAAAAAAACTGGATTCAACAATTAAAAAAAAAAAAAAACGATTTCCCTAGAGTCAAAGAACATTCGTCATCAGAATTAAAAGGCCTGTCTAGTAACTGAAGTGCTTCATGGCTAGACATTACTGCAAAATTTCAGAATCATAGTGAACAAAAGGAACATTTTAAATTATTCTGAGATGGAGTTTGGTGTGGAGTGAAACAGTAAGTCCCTTATAAAGAAACCATAATGTTAGAACAGAGTGGAAAAAGGTGTTGAATGTTTTAACGATTTATAACGTACCACTTAGAATTATATGCTAATGTAAACTATCAAACATGTAAATTAAGAAAAAATATGTCTTCATATATATGCAGGCTTATGCACTCAGACACTTCCATTAGTACACCTTTCCTTAGGAAGTAATTTGAGAAGATGTTCAAGTAAAATAGAAAAAACATAGGGAATCTAGGAAATAATAGTTCCAACTACAAAAAAACAAAAAACAAAAAACAAAAAAACAACCACTAATAAAAGAAATTCCCAGGTTGAAAACTGCAGATCAAGCATAAAAAGTTATCAAACCAGAGTAAAGCAGAAGGTTACAGATATTTAACAACAATCTATACTGGATGGTATTTGGAATGTGATTGCATGTATCTTATGGTATTATTAATTTTCAAATTACAGACTCAACCTATAAGCCAACTGTTTACAAGGTAAATGTTACAGCAGAGTACAGAAATACAGCACAATGTCACATATAGGAAATTAATTAGATTATGAAAGTATATACACAAAAGACAGGAGGTGGAATGTGCAAAGAATCGATAACTATGGGAGATAGTAAGTGGTTCTAATGTATTCATCTCATAAAGGGAATTTTCTATATTATTCTGAGAAAGAAGTAGGTTGGACTGGAATAGTTAATCCCCTTACAAATACATTAGATTGCTAGAACATATAAAGGGGGGTACCAAACATATTAGCTATAGAAGGCACATAGGATATGCGTTATTATAAACATACAAGGCTAAGCAACACAGGAACAAAAACTATAATGAATTTTTGGGGAGCCAAAAAAAATTAATTGAAGACTATCGTGTAGGTTCGATCTTTACTCTGAAGGCAGAATGATCAATTAGGAAAAATAATTAAGATATTTAGCCTAAGCATACTGGAGTTGATGTTGTCAGTGTCTTGCCCACATGCCTTTGGACTTTGCATATACTCCAGATAAAAGTTACCTGATTGTCTGTGCCTCAGGACTTTTACCAGGAGGTCACTCTGCCCACTGCTGGGGTAGGCCAGAAGTGCAAAAGAATTAACAACCACCCAAGAACAGAACTCAACAATTATCTGATGCCAAAAGGTGTACAAATATACCAGCTATTTCCACCAGCAAGTAGGCGATTTGTGAGGTATGTGTTGCATATAGTTTTCCTGGATTTTTCCTATAGGATTAATCTCTACTCCCCCATCAGGGTGACTGACTTAACAATACATTCTCTGATAGCTGCATGTCCTTTCCTGTGTCTCTTCCTCATTTCCTTTCACCTTTCTAATAAACTACTTGCATTTCACTCTTTGTCTCAGGATCTGCTTCTGGGAGAAATGTAAATTAATATATATTTGTAGGTATGAAATGAATCAGTGGATATTCAAATGATTCATCCACAGAGGATAAGAATAAGGTAAACAAACTGCTCTGCATTGTCAAGCCCTTAAGTACTACTTGACTACTGACAAATGTTCCTATCTTGCTACATAGACAGATATTGATAGATGATCCAAATAGAGGATAGATAGCTAGATCGATGTCTATTCTCACACTTGTTAACTAATCCAACCAATTTATAAAAGTCACTGACAGAACTAAGCTAATCAATCCAAAATTTCCTCCAAATACCAATGCCAGCCAGGCAGGGCAGATCAGACACAATCTATTCACATTTGGTTTTCCTATACATGTGGTGCCCACGCCAATGAGATGAGAAATGGTGCCTGAGAAAGTGCTGAGTCTACAACCCAGTTCATCCTGTAGATCTACCCTTCAAATGGTCTCTTATTAAATTCCAGTTGTGGTCTCAGTACAAGCTCCTGCCAAAATCCAACTCAGTCCCTCTAACTTCATATAGTACCTAGAAAAACAGAACCGTGCATTCTTCCTCAGTCAACTTTATATTCCCAAATTTCTTGCTGAGTGAGACAGGCACAGTTTGCTGACTGAGCCGTGTTCACCTAATTCTACTGATTTAGTGTATTCCACTTGCACTAATGTAATGCAAAGTATTTCCAAACACATGGAACTGTATGATTATATATTTTCCTCTGGAAAGCCTTTAACCAAGCACGTTTTATGTACTTCTCACTTAATTTCTCAACTTCAGAATAATACTTTTCTAATCAATATAAAAATATATTCTTGCTAAAAATGATTCTCCAAGAAGGTGACCCATTCCTCCAGGGTCCTCTTGTGGCTGTCACAACCTGACGTGCAACAATACATCTCTATAGGTGTGTTATAACCCAGTTTGAAAACTATAGGTCACAATGTTGTTTTGAAAAAAATAGCTCTTATTCTTTTGAACAAGGTTTGAGATGTGATGAACTTTATGCCTGGCTGTTGGATTCCAAGTTGTTACAAACACATGGGAATTTTCCAGAGACTGATAAAAGAAGGTCCGATTGTGGTGGGCTCCTGAATGAGTGCTCTTTAACCAGTGTCTTGATGTTACATGCAGACCAAGTTATTCAATGACAATCACCTTACAATAAAGCAATTCTTTTAGCTTTTTACTCAAGTTACTTTTTAAGTCACACAGCAATGAACTCATCCCATCAAGTGGCCTAATTTGCAATAAAAAAATTTTTATCCCTAACTTGATCATGGGTTCATTTGAGGATAAATTTTAGAAAGGCAAATGTTTTATCTTTAGGGAACAGATATCCCTTAATGTTAGGCTCCTGGATTTTTATTGAAATTTTGTTAAGAAGAAGATATTAGGGTTGGCGTTCAGGATAAACAGAGACCCAGTCTTGAAGGATTTAGAGAACTAAGCACACAGGTTAATAATAATTAATAACAAAATAAATGTGATACTATAAAGGTAAAATAAAGAATATGGCATGTAACAATAACTAGTCTAGAAGATCAGAGAATTTTCCCCTGAGACATGAAGGATGAATAGTAATTACCCAAGTAAAGTGAAGAATGTTGCTGATGGTACGTGATGATGTTTTGAGGTAGGAGATTGGAAGGTGGCAGTGAAGAAGGAAGACCCTAGGCTCTCCTCATCCCACAAATACAATTAGGTAACCAGTAAATCATCCTAAATACCCCAGAAATTGACATAAACATTGGAAGAACAAACTTCACAGCCAGGGGTAGAAAAGAGGCCATATCAAAGAAGGTAGGAAATGGGAAGACACAGTTTAGGAGGAAAACAGATCATGGCTACTGTGTTAAGGAGGGAACCATGGTTGCAGAGAAGGGCAAGAGACAGATTAACACACAGGGAAGCCCAAGAGGCAATCAAATCCCCATAGCAAGTGGCTTAGAAAGCACGAGGGGCCGAATTTTGCAGTTCTTGCAACCAGTGGGGTTTAAAGCCTGGAGTTTTAAAGGTCAGAGGGTTTGACTGGGATAGAGCCCAGAGGGCACTGCACTGCTCTTTGAGAGGAGGAAAGCAAATAACCTATGGACAAATAGCATGGAGGCAGTGATCTGAAAAGCAACTGGGTTACAGTGCAGAGGTTATTCACTCATCTTGGAGCGTATCCGAGAGGGGCAGCTTTCATGGAAAGGCTCCTCCAGTAATAAAGGAACTGCCATTTTCCTCCCCCATCACTCAGCACAATCAGAGAGCTACGTGTGAGAACCAGTGCAGTGCTGATCCCCACAACCTCACTTGGTTACACCAAGCCCTGCTACCTCCATGCTTTGGTGGACTTGCCCATCCAAGTCATGCTTTCCTTATTCTTAAAGCAGCAGGATCCTTCCCCCAGAAGACCAACCTAAATCCCTGCCAATCCCATGTCTCCTAAAAAGGGAGTGTTGCAGGGCTTCAATTCCAGTGGTGGTACCAACAGGTCTTATCAGACAAGCAGACGAGAGTATACCTAGCTAAAATGTGCCACATTCAGGCTAGGGACCAAACACTGCTCATAACAAGCAAAGGTAGCGTCTGCATACCACTGGCCAGGACAAACAGCAGAACACACAGCATGCACTGGAAATACTCTTGGAACCACCAGGCTTGGGGGAATGGGAAACACTACATGGCAGGGGACTACACGACCTCTTCTTCCTAAGGCCATTACCTTCAAAAACAGGAGATGTAGGTGACTTCTCTAATACACAGCAAAAAGCACAGACACTTACACAAAGTGAGTAGACAGAGAAATGTATCCCAAATGAAAAACAGGACAAGGCCACAGCCAGACAGGTAAGTGAAACAGATGTAAGTATCATACCTAATAAAGAATTTAAAGCAATAATGATAGGGATACACACCAGACTTGAGAAAAGAGTGGAGGACACTTGGAGAAAAGAGTGAGAAACTAACACAGAGGTAAGTAATAACATAGCAGACATAAAGGGCTCATAATAAAAATGAGAAACACACTGGATGGAATGAATAGCAGGCTGGAAGAAGCAGAGGAACAAATTAAGGACCTTGAAGACAGTAATGGAAAATAATAAATCTGAAAAAAAAGAGAAAAAACAAATGTGCAAAATGAGAATATACTTGGGAATTCAGTGACTCCATCAAACATAGTAACATTTGTATTACAGGAGTCCCAGAAGAAGAAAAAAGGTAAGAAAACAGAGGAGGAAAAATTTTTGAAGAAATATTATCTGCAAATCTACTTAATCTGGGGAAAGAAACATATATCTAGATCCAGGAGACATAAACACCCCCAAAAGAAAAAAAAATTCCACATCAAGACATTGTACAACTAAATTTGCAAAAAAAAGTGATAAAGAAAAAGTTCAAAAGCATTAAGACCAAACAAGACAATAATACATAAGGAAAACCCTGTAAGTCAAGTAAGGGATTTTCATTAGAAACTTTCCAAGCCAGAAGTGAGTAGCATGGTATATTCAAAGTGCTGAATGTAAAAAATATGGAGCCAAGAATATTATATCAAGGATATCACTCAGAATAGAAAGAGAGATAAATAGTTTCCCAGACAAACAAAAACTAGAAGTGTTCATGAGCACTAAAGCAGCCCTGCAAGAAATATTAAAGTGGGATGGGGGGGGGGTGGCTCTTTGAGTGGAAAGGAGAAACCAAATGTTACAGTATAAAAGCAGGAAACACAAAAGCAGTAAAAATAAATGCCTATGTAAAAGTCACTTACAGTACTCACAAAATAAGATTTAAAATAGGACAACACATACATAAATCTTGGGGAGGAGAGGAGTAAAGAATGGGTTCAAACTTAACAATCATCAACTTAATATAGACAGCTATATACAGAAGAGGTATACAAACCTAATGATAGCCATGTATCAAAACCACCAATAACCATGCAAAGAAAACAAATAAACAAATCCAAATAAGATTACTAAATAAGCAAAACATGAAAGAGAGAAGGATCAGAGAAAATCAACAAAATGAGTAATAAAACATTAATAAATACATACTTGTAAATAATTACTTTGAATGTACGTGGGCTAAAAACTCCAATCAAAAGACATACGGTGAAAGAATGGATACTAAAAAAAAAAAAAAAAAAAAAAAAAAACCACCCATCTATATACTGACTACAAGACATTTATTTAAAAAAAATTTTTAATGTTTTATCTGTTTATTTTTGAGAGAGCGAGCGAGCGAGCAAGCAAGCAGGTGAGGGGGAGAAAGAGGGAGGGAGACATAGAATCTGAACCAGGCTCCAGGTTCTGAGCTGTCAGCACAAAGCCTGACACAGGGCTCAAACCCACAAACTGTGAGATTATGGCCTGAGCCGAAGTTGGATACTCAACCAACTGAGCCATCCAGGCACCACACAAGAGATTTTTTTTTTAGACCTAAAGACACCTGCACATTGACAGTAAGGGGATGTAGAAATACTTATCATGCAAATGGATGTCAAAAGAAACCTGGAGTGTCAACACTTAGACTAAAAGGACTTTATTTTTTTTTTTCAATATATGAAGTTTATTCTCAAATTGGTTTCCATACAACACCCAGTGCTCAACCCAAAAGGTGCACTCCTCAATACCCATCACCCACCCTCCCCTCCTTCCCACCCCCCATCAACCCTCAGTTTGTTCTCAGTTTTTAAGAGTCTCTTATGCTTTGGCTCTCTCACACTCTAACCTCCTTTTTTTTTCCTTCCCCTCCCCCATGGGTTTCTGTTAAGTTTCTCAGGATACACTTAAGAGTAAACACATATGGTATCTGTCTTTCCTGTATGGCTTATTTCACTTAGCATAACACTCTCCAGTTCCATCATGTTGCTACAAAGTGCCACATTTCATTCATTCTCACTGCCACGTAGTTCTCCATTGTGTATATAAACCACAATCTCTTTATCCATTCATCAGTTGATAGACATTTAGGCTCTTTCCATAATTTGGCTATTGTTGAGAGTGCTGCTATAAACATTGGGGTATATGTGCCCGTATGCATCAGTACTCCTGTATCCCTTGGGTACATTCCTAGCAGTGCTATTGCTGGGTCATAGGGTAGGTCTATTTTTAATTTTTTAAGGAACCTCCACACTGTTTTCCAGAGTGGCTGCACCAATTTGCATTCCTACCAACAGTGCAACAGGGTTCCCATTTCTCCACATCCTCTCCAGCATCTATAGTCTCCTGATTTGTTCATTTTGGCGACTCTGACTGGCATGAGGTGATATCTGCGTGTGGTTTTGATTTGTATTTCCCTGATGAGGAGCGACGTTGAGCATGTTTTCATGTGCCTGTTGGCCATCCGGATGTCTTCTTTAGCGAAGTGTCTATTCATGTTTTATGCCCATTTCTTCACTGGGTTGTTTTTCGGGTGTGGAGTTTGGTGAGCTCTTTATAGATTTTGGATACTAGCCCTTTGTCCTATATGTCATTTGCAAATATCTTTTCCCATTCTGTTGGTTGCCCTTTAGTTTTGTTGGTTGTTTCCTTTGCTGTGCAGAAGCTTTTTATCTTCATAAGGTCCCAGTAGTTCATTTTTGCTTTTATTTCCCTTGCCTTTGGGGATGTGTCAAGTAAGAAATTGCTGCGGCTGAGGTCAGAGAGATCTTTTCCTGCTTTCTCCTCGAGGGTTTGGATGGTTTCCTGTCTCACATTCAGGTCCTTTATCCATTTTGAGTTTATTTTTGTGAATGGTGTGAGAAAGTGGTCTAGTTTCAATCTTCTGCATGTTGCTGTCCAGTTCTCCCAGCACCATTTGTTAAAGAGGCTGTCTTTTTTCCATTGGATGTTCTTTCCTGCTTTGTCAAAGATGAGTTGGCCATACGTTTGTGGGTCTAGTTCTGGGGTTTCTATTCTATTCCATTGGTCTCTGTGTCTGTTTTTGTGCCAATACCATGCTGTCTTGATGATGACAGCTTTGTAGTAGAGGCTAAAGTCTGGGATTGTGATGCCTCCTGCTTTGGTCTTCTTCTTCAAAATTACTTTGGCTATTTGGCGCCTTTTGTGGTTCCACATGAATTTTAGGATTACTTGTTCTAGTTTCGAGAAGAATACTGGTGCAATTTTGATTGGGATTGCATTGAATGTGTAGGTAGCTTTGGGTAGTATTGACATTTTGACAATATTTATTCTTCCAATCGATGAGCAGGGAATGTCTTTCCATTTCTTTACATCTTCTTCAATTTCCTTCATAAGCTTTCTATAGTTTCAGCATACAGATCTTTTACATCTTTGGTTAGATTTATCCCTAGGTATTTTATGCTTCTTGGTGCAATTGTGAATGGGATCAGTTTCTTTATTTGTCTTTCTGTTGCTTCATTATTAGTGTATACGAATGCAACTGATTTTTGTACATTGATTTTGTATCCTGCAACTTTGCTAAATTCATGTATCAGTTCTAGCAGACTTTTGGTGGAGTCTATCAGATTTTCCATGTATAGTATCATGTCATCTGCAAAAAGTGAAAGCTTGACTTCATCTTTGCCAATTTTGATGCCTTTGATTCCCTTTTGTTGTCTGATTGCTGATGCTAGCACTTCCAACACTATGTTAAACAACAGCGGTGAGAGTGGACATCCCTGTCGTGTTCCTGATCTCAGGGAAAAAGCTCTCAGTTTTCCCCATTGAGCATGATGTTAGCTGTGGGCTTTTCATAAATGGCTTTTATGATCTTTAAGTGTGTTCCTTCTATCCTGACTTTCTCAAGGGTTTTTATTAAGAAAGGGTGCTGGATTTTGTCAAAGGCCTTTTCTGCATGTATTGACAGGATCATATGGTTCTTATCTTTTCTTTTATTAATGTGATGTATCACGTTGATTTATTTGGGAATGTTGAACCAGCTCTGCACCCCAGGAATGAATCCCACTTGATCATGGTGAATAATTCTTTTTATATGCTGTTGAATTCGATTTGCTAGTATCTTATTGAGAATTTTGGCATCCATATTCATCAGGGATATTGGCCTGTAGTTCTCTTTTGTTACTGGGTCTCTGTCTGGTTTAGGAATCAAAGTAATACTGGCCTCATAGAATGAGTCTGGAAGTTTTCCTTCCCTTTCTATTTTTGGAATACCCTGAGAAGGATAGGTATTATCTCTGCTTTAAACGTCTGGTAGAACTCCCCTGGGAAGCCATCTGGTCCTGGACTCTTATTTGTTGGGAGATTTTTGATAACCGATTCAATTTCTTCGCTGGTTATGGGTCTGTTCAAGCTTTCTATTTCCTCCTGATGGAGTTTGGATGCGTGTGGGTGTTTAGGAATTTGTCCATTTCTTCCAGGTTGTCCAGTTTGTTGGCATATAATTTTTCATAGTTTTCCCTGATAATTGTTTGTATCTCTGAGGGATTGGTTGTAATAATTCCATTTTCATTCATGATTTTATCTATTTGGGTCATCTCTCTTTTCATTTTGAGAAGCCTGGCTAGAGGTTTATCAATTTATTTTTTCAAAAAACTAACTCTTGGTTTCGTTGATCTGCTCTACAGTTTTTTTAGATTCTATATTGTTAACTCTGCTCTGATCTTTATTATTTCTCTTCTTCTGCTGGGTTTAGGCTGTCTTTGCTGTTCCGCTTCTCTCTCCTTTAGGTGTGCGGTTAGATTTTGTATTTGGCATTTTTCTTGTTTCTTGAGATAGGCCTGGATTGCAATGTATTTTCCTCTCAGGACTGCCTTTGCTGCATCCCAAAGTGTTTGGATTGTTGTATTTTCATTTTCGTTTGTTTCCATGTATTTTTTAATTTCTTCTCTAATTGCCTGGTTGACCCATTCATTCTTTAGTAGGGTGTTCTTTAACCTCCACGCTTTTGGAGGTTTTCCAGACTTTTTCCTGTGGTTGATTTCAACCTTCATAGCATTGTGGTCTGAAAAGATGCATGGTATGATTTCAATTCTTGTATACTTATGAAGGGCTGTTTTGTGACCCAGTATGTGATCTATCTTGGAGAATGTTCCATGTGCACTCGAGAACAAAGTATATTCTGTTGCTTTGGGATGCAGAGTTCTACATATATCTGTCAAGTCCATCTGATCCAATGTCTCATTCAGGGCCCTTGTTTCTTTATTGACCGTGTGTCTAGATGATCTATCCATTTCTGTAAGTGGAGTGTTAAAGTCCCCTGCAATGACCACATTCTTATCAATAAGGTTGCTTATGTTTGTGAGTACTTGTTTTATATATTTGGGGGCTCCCGTATTCGGTGCATAGACATTTATAATTGTTAGCTCTTCCTGATGGATAGACCCTGTGATTATTATGTAATGCCCTTCTTCATCTCTTCTTACAGCCTTTAATTTAAAGTCTAGTTTGTCTGATATAAGTACGGCTACTCCAGCTTTCTTTTGACTTCCAGTGGCAATGATAAATAGTTCTCCATCCCCTCACTCTCAATCCGAAGGTGTCCTCAGGTCTAAAATGAGTCTCATGTAGACAGCAAATAGATGGGTCTTGTTTTTTTTATCCATTCTGATACCCTATATCTTTTGGTTGGCGCATTTAGTCCATTTACATTCAGTGTTATTATAGAAAGATATGGGTTCAGAGTCATTGTGATGTCCGTAGGTTTCATGCTTGTAGCGATGTCTCGGATACTTTGTCTCACAGGATCCCCCTTAGGATCTTTTGTAGGGCTGGTTTAGTGGTGACAAATTCCTTCAGTTTTTGTTTGTTTGGGAAGACCTTTATCTCTCCTTCTATTCTAAATGACAGACTTGCTGGATAAAAGACTCTCGGCTGCATATTTTTTCTGTTCATCACATTGAAGATCTGCTGCCATTCCTTTCTGGCCTGCCAAGTTTCAGTAGAGAGATCGGTCACAAGTCTTATAGGTCTCCCTCTATATGTTAGAGCACGTTTATCCCTAACTGCTTTCAGAATATTCTCTTTATCCTTGTGTTTTGCCAGTTTCACTATGATATGTTGTGCAGAAGATGGATTCAAGTTACGTTTGAAGGGAGTTCTCTGTGCCTCTTGGATTTCAATGCCTTTTTTCCTTCCCCAGATCAGGCAAGCTCTCAGCTATTATTTCTTCAAGTACACCTTCAGCACCTTTCCCTCTCTCTTCCTCCTCTGGAATACCAATTATGCGTATATTATTTCTCTTTAGTACATCACTTAGTTCTCTAATTTTCCCCTCATATTCCGGGATTTTTTTTATCTCTCTTTTTCTCAGCTTCTTTTTCCATAACTTTATCTTCTAGTTCACCTATTCTCTCCTATGCCTCTTCAGTCCGAGACATGGTTGTCTCCATTTTATTTTGCAGCTCATTGATAGTATTTTTTAGCTCCTCCTGGCTGTTCCTTAGTCCCTTGATCTCTGTAGCAAGAGATTCTCTGCTGTCCTTTATATTGTTTTCAAGCCCAGCGATTAATTTTATGACTATTATTCTAAATTCACTTTCTGTTATATTGTTTAAATCGTTTTGATCAGTTCGTTAGCTGTTGTTATTTCCTGGACGTTTTTTTGAGGGGAATTCTTCCGTTTCGCCATTTTGGATAGTCCCTGGAGTTGTGCGCGACTGTGGGGCACTTCCCCTGTGCTGTCTTGAATAACTTGCGCTGGTGGGCAGGCCGCAGTCAGATCTGATGTCTGCCCCCCAGCCCACCACGGGGCCACAGTCAGACTGGTGTGTGCCTTCTCTTCCCCTCTCCTAGGGGCAGGATTCACTGTGGGGTGGCATGGCCCATCTGGGCTACTTGCACACTGCCAGGCTTGTGGTGCTGGGGATCTGGCGTATTAGCTGGGGTGGATAGGCAAGGTGCATAGGGGCAGGAGGGGCAGGCTCAGCTCACTTTTCCTTCAGAGATCCGCTTCGGGAGGGGCCCTGCAGCACCAGGAGGGAGTCAGACCCGCCAGAGGGATGGATCTGCAGAAGCAAGCGTTGGGTGTGTGAGTGGCGCAATCAAGTTCCCTGGCAAGAAATGGTTCCCTTTGGGATTTTGGCTGGGGGATGGGCGAGGGAGATGGTGCTGGCGAGCGCCTTTGTTCCCCGCCAAGCTGAGCTCTGTCATCCGGGGCTCAACAACTCTCCCTCCCATTGTCCTCCAGGCCTCCTGCTCTCCGAGCAGAGCTGTTAGCTTGTAACCTTCCAGATGTCAAGTCCCGCTTGATGTCAGAACACACTCCGTCCAGCCCCTCCGTAAAAGGACTTTAAAACAAAGACTGTATCAAGAGACAAATAGAACACTATATAATAATATAGGCAACAATCCAACAAGAAGATATAACAATTGTAAATACTTACATATGCAAAATAGAGCACCCAAATACATAAAGCCGTTAATAAAAAACAGAAAGGAACTAATAAATAACAATACAATAATAGTAGGGACTTTAACACCCCACTGTTATCAATGAACAGATCATCTAAGCAGAAAATCAACAAGGAAACAGTGACCTTGAATGACACACTGGAGCAGACGGACTTAACAGATATATTCAGAACATTCCATTCTAAAACAGAAAAATACACATTCTTTTCAAGTGCACATGGACACTCTCCAAAATAGATCATACATTAGCCCACAAAATAAACCTCAATAAATTCGAAAACACTTAAGTCCTATCGTGCCTCTTTTATGACTACAAGTCCGTGAAACTAGAAGTCAACCAGAAGAAAAAATCTGCAAGTACCACACACACGGAAGTTAAATAACATGCCATTGAACAGTAAATGGGTCTAGCAGGAAACCAAAGAAGTAACAAAATAACATGAAAACAAATGAAATGAAAAAACAATGCTTCCAAAACTCTGGGATGCAACAAAAGCAATTCTAAGAGGGAAGTTTATAGCAATCTAGATCTACCTCAAGACTCAAGTAAAGTCTCAAGTTAGCAAATCAAAGTACACCCAAAGGTGCTGAAAAAGAACAACAAATGAAGCCTAATGGCATGAGAAGGAGGGAAATAAAGATTAGAACAGAAATAAATGATGAAGAAACTAAAACAAAACAAAACAAAAACCAATAGATCAATGAAACCAGGAGCTCATTCTTTCAAAAAAATCAGTAAAATTGATAAACCTCTAGCCAAGACTTACCCAAAAGAAAAAAAGGACACAAATAAAATCACAAATGATCGAGGAAAAAACAACAACCAATCCAACAGAAATACAAACAATCCTAAGAGATCATGAAACACCATATTTTAACAAATTAGACAGCCTAGAAGATAGGGGTAAATTCCTGGAAACATAAACTACCAAAACTGAGAAAACTTGAACAGATTGATAACCAGCAAAGAAATTTAGTTAGTAATCAAATAACTCCCAACAAACAGAAGTTCAAGGCCAGATGGCTTCACAAATTCTACCAAACATTTAAAGAAGAGTTAATACGTATTCTTCCCAAACTATTAAAAAATAGAAAAGGAAGGAAAATGTCCAAATTCATTCTATGACACCAGCAATAACCTGACACCCAAACCAGACAAAGACACCACTAAAAAAGAGAATAGACCAATACCCCTGATTAACACAGATGAAAAAATCATTAACAAAATACTAGAAAATGGAATCCAAAAATACATTAAAAAAAAAACATTCACCATGATTAAGTGGGATTTATTCCTGGGTTGCAATGGTGGTTCAATATTTGTACATCAATCAGTGTGATTCATCACATGGGTAAGAGAAACAATAAGAAACATGATTATTTCAAAAGACATGGAAAAACCATGTGGCAAAGTACAACATCCATTCATGATAAAAACCCTCAACAAAATAGGCTTAGAGGGAAAATACTTAAACATAATAAAAGCTATCTATGAAAATCCCACATCTAACATCAACCTTAATGTGGAAAACCTGAGAACTTTTCACCTAGTATCAGGAATAAGAGAAGGATGTCCACTTGCAACACTTTCATTCAACATTGTACTCGAAGTCTTAGCCACAGTAATCAGACAACAAAAAAACATCCAAATCATTAAGGATGAATTAAAATTTTGCTATTTTCAGATGACATGACACTATACATAGAAAACCCAAAGGATCCAACAAAAAATTTCTAGGACTGATACAGTAAATTTGGTAAAGTCACAAGATACACAATCAATATGCAGTAATCAGTTGCATTTCTCTTCACCAATAATGAATTAGCAGGAAGAGAAATTAAGAAAATAATCCCATTTACAACTACACCCAAAATTATAAGGTACCTAGGAATAAATCTGACCAATGAGGTCAGAGACCTGTACTCCAAGAAGTATAAAACACGGATAAAAGAAATTGAAGAAGACACACACAAAAAAATGGAAACACATTCCAAGCTCATGGATTCAAAGAACAAACTGTTAAAATATATACTACACAAAGCAATCTGCACTGTTAATGCAAACCCTAGGAAAATACCAACAGGATTTTTCACACAACTAGAACAAACAATCCTAAAATTTGTATGGAACCATGTAAGACCAAAGCAATTGCCGAAGCAATCTTCAAAGACAAAAACAAATTTTGAAGTGTCACAATTCTGGACTTCAAGTTATAATCCAAAGCTACAGTAATCAAAACAGTATGATACTGGCACAAAAACAGACATAGATCAATGTAACAAAACACCCCCAAACAGACCTATCATTATGTAGTCAATTAATCTTTGACAAAGCAAGAAAGCATATCCCATGGCAAAAAGACTGTCTTTTCAATAAATGGTGTTGGGAACACTGGACTGCAACATGCAAAAGAATGATACTGGACCACTTTCTTACACCTTACACAAAAATAAATTCAAAAGTGGATGAAAGACCTCACTGTGAGACCTGAAACCACAAAACTCCTACAAGAGAACATGGGAAGTAACTTCTTTCACATTGACCATAGCAACTTCTTTCTAGGTATGTCTCCTGAGGCCCTGAGGCAAGGGAAACAACAACAAAGATAAACTATTGGGACTCATCAAAATAAAAAACTTCCGCACAGTGAAGGAGTCAATAAAACTAAAAGGCAACCTATGGAATGGGAGAAGTATCTAATAAAGGGTTAGTATCCAAAATATATATCAAGAACTACAACACTCCAAAAACAAATAATCTAAATATAATATAGAGAGAAGATATGAACAGACATTTCTCCAAAGAAATCATCCCTATGGCCAGCAGACACATGAAAAGATGCTCAGCACCATTATCATCAGGCAAGTGTAAATCAAAACTACTATTAAATATCACCTCACATCTGTCAGAATGGCTAAAATCAGCAAGAAACAAGAATGAACAGGTAATGACCAAGATGTGGAGAAGGGGAATCCTCGAGCAGTGTTGGTGGGAATGCAAACTGGTGGAGCCACTTTGGAAAACAGTATGAAGCTTCCTGAAAAGGTTAAAAATTGAACTATCCTATGATATAGCAACTGCAATACTAGGTATTGACCCAAAGAATACACAAACACTAATACACAGAGATACATGCGTCCCTACATGTATAGAGGAATTATCTACAATAGCCAAATTATGGAATTAGCCCAAACAAGTGTCCATCAACTGATGGGTAAAGAACATACAATGGAAAATTAGCCATAAAAAAGAATGAAATCTTATCATTTGCAATGACATGAATGGAGCTAGAGTGTCATGCTAAGCAAAGTCGGTTACAGAAAGACAATTAACATATGATTTCACTCATATGGAATATAAGACAGACAACGAATGAGGAAATGAGAGAGAGGGAGGGGGAGAGGGAGAGGCAAATCAAGAAACATGCTCTTAATTACAGAGAACAAACTGATGGCCACCTGAAAGGAGGCGGGGGTGATGGGTTAAATAGGTGATGGAGTTTAAGGAATGCACTTGTTGTGATGAGCACCAGGCGATGTATTCAAGTGTTGAATCACTATACTGTACATGGGAAACTAATATGACACTATATTAATAGGAAGGAAGGAAGGAAGGAAGGAAGGAAGGAAGGAAGGAAGGAAGGAAGGAAGGAAGGAAGGAAGGAAGGGAGAAAGGGAATGAAAAACAAACAAACAAGGAAGAGAGCAAGAAATGTTTTGAGTCACAGCAACAACATGGGAAAAGGTCCTGAGACAGACTTGATGCCTAGAACAGGATAGAACAGGGGAGAACACAGAAAACTATCTGCTTTCAGTAGGAAAATACGAGGAGGGGCAATACTAGAACCACATGCCTTCATGGCACAGATCAACTGAACAATACCAGCCTTTTCTTCAGATCTATTATTCTCTGTTTCCCATGCCACAATCCACATGCTCCACTTTACATTCATTTTATGAACTTACTTGCCTAGACAACTGTATGAGTAACTACTGCTCTGGTATTTGAGTGCCATGAAAGAGGGATTTTTATTATTTTCTTCACTACTGTGTCCCCATTAGAGAATCCAGAAGATAATATAAGCCCCAAACTGCTACTGAATGGTATATACATAAAGTATTTGAGGAACAAATGTAGGTCCATATGGCTAGATACAGGAGAGAGGAAAATACCACAAGAGAAAAGATGGGGATTAATCAGATATGAGACCACATTAAAGCTGTTTTACTTTATTGTAGGGCACGAGAAAGCCATCAAAACGTGTTCAACTGAGGAGTGAAGATCAGATTTGCAAAATAAAAATTCCAATCCACCAGGGAGAAGGAGATGGTAGATTTGGTGTGAACTTTATTTCCTATGTTTGGGGTGTGTTTTTTTTTTTTTTTTTTTTAGTTTCAATAAAATTGTGAGGTATCAATTGAGATATATCATCTGTCTCCAGATAGAGAAACCACAGCTTCTTACAGCAACAGTGTCTTGCCCTAAGCCTCAGATCTAGTAGATTTCAAGAGTTAAACAAAAGTTTTATCCCCAACTACCTACATCATCCCCATAACAGCAAGTGGGGAGATAAGCTCTTTTCACAGTTGCTGTACTTATGTAAAAGATAAGACCTAGGCTTACGCACCTGCCTAAGAATGACTAACAAGATCTAACAGAATCTCAATAAATACTTGTTTATAGTTTAGCAGGAAGATAAGAAGACCTTGCTATCTGATTCCTTTGGGTGAATATGTGCTGATCAATATTTAAACAGACACCTTTATGAGAAGCATGACATTCTCCTCCATTAGAACCTTAAAATCCTGATTTCAAAATTCAAAGCTCTACCCACAGATTTCTGCATATTCATGTGTCCAACTGTGCACATCTTTTCAACATAGTCAAAATAAGGTTTTCTACTATAATAATACTGCATTTTAAAGATAGATGTGGTAAGGGAAAAAAAACACAAATAGTCAAAAAGATTCCACTAAGGAAGCCCCCAAATAAACCTTCATTTTTGTCTTTCCTGTAATAGCAGTTAAGACCAAAATATGTCTGTATGTATTTTCAAATATGATTCTTACAATACATCTATGACCCACTTGATATTGGGACCAGATATTACTGATCTTCTAAAATCATGGACTTATGTTGCCATATATTATAACATGTGAAAAGAAAACTATAACCTGATTTAAAAATAAATCCTACAAATAATTTTTGGTGTACCAATTTACTAACTATGGAGTGAAAAATGTTAAATATTTCCAAATCACAGAAATGTTATACTTTTTCATTCACATTTTAAATTACAATATAACTGCATTATTACTTCAATCATATTTTTGAATAAATTAACTTGCTCTAAAGTCTATTAATAAATACTAATGAAAGCATGGCCCACAGTTATTCTCATTTTTGTGCCTTCAGCTGTTTTTTCTTTCTGTGCAACTGGGGTGATATTTTCAAAACAATAATCAGATTTCATTATCCTCCTAGTAAATCCCTTTCAGGAAACACTTGTTGCTCTTAGAGCAAGTGTGGACATCTCATCATGGCTACAGTAATCTGGTTCAAGTCTATTTACAGCCTCTCCCTTAACACACTCCCCCCAACACCCTTACACAATGACCCAGCCACACTAGATGCCTTCCTTCTATGTCATCTCCAAGTTGGTGTCATTCCCAACCCAAAAGGAATGAAAATATGAATTCTCTAGATCACCTTGTGAATCTTTGTCATGTTG
Organism: Lynx rufus; assembly: GCF_022079265.1. NCBI lineage: Eukaryota > Metazoa > Chordata > Mammalia > Carnivora > Felidae > Lynx > Lynx rufus. The sequence goes on along the minus strand of NW_025814830.1, from coordinate 33,311,293 downwards.
GCTAGGAGAAGCCTTGCCTTTTCCCTGCCTTGCTGTGCATCAAGATGCACTGGTGACTATGTTTCCCCAATTCCCAAGTCAGTTGGCTTCTGGCTGAGTTTGGACAATGGAAGGTGAGGATCGGACTGGAAGACAAAGGAACAAGATGACATGTGTAACATTTCTGACCTTGGGCCCATGTGCTGCTGGCTCCAGCCTCTACAGGCATGCCTAAGACATTTCATCTACCCAGGGCCATACATTCCTGTTTCTGGCCACAAGGCCTACTTTCTCTGTTCATCTCATAACCCCATTTCTTAACTATTAAAGCTGCCCAGTTTTTAATGAGTTGTTTTTAATGCTGCATCTTCAAAGGTGGTGAGGTCCTGTTCTAAGAATCTTCTTTTCTGGAATTTCATTTTTTTAATTTATTTTTTTAAATTTATTTATTTCGAGAGAGAAAGAAAGCATGAGCAAGGGAGGGGCATAAAGAAAGGGAAACAGAAGATCTGAAGAGGCTCTGTGCTGCCAGCAGAGAGCCCAATGCAGGGCTTGAAGTCATGGACCAGGAGATCATGAGCTGAGCTGAAGTCACACACTTAACCAATTAAGCCACCCAGGCACCCCCTCATCTGAAATTTCCAATGAATGATTAATCTGGTCTTGTTAAGGCAGAGAAGGAGATGTATTGCTTTTACTGCTCATAGTTTTCAAAATATCCAAAGATCACAGTTTATTTATTTATTTTTTTTAATTTATTTATTTTTGAGAGACAGAGAGAGGCAGAGCATGAGCAGGGGAGACGAAGAGAGAGAGATACAGAATCTGAAGCAGACTCCAGGCCCTAAGCTGTTTGTTAGCACAAAGCCTGACACAGGGCTTGAACTCCCCTTGAACTGCAAGACCATGACCTGAGCTGCAGTCAGACGCTCAACTGACTGAGCCACCCAGGCGCCCCCAAAGATCACAGCTTTCTAACCACCATGAGTTCTTCCACTTGAATAGGCCTATTTCCTTCAAAAAAATTTCTTCACAGGCTATGTCTAAGCTCTCTTTTGGTATTAAGCATTATATAGTTAAAGCATCTAACTTTGGCTTTTGTTCAAAATTATGATTAAGAACTCACTAAATGATGTCTGAATCATGTGGTTATCCTTAGGAAATAAAAGCTTCCTCAGGAGTAAATTGTGCACATGAAAAAAATACATAGATAACTCATTCTCCTAATGACCTTTTTGGGATATGTCCAACTCCAGTGCACTGCTTAGTGTTGCCATATCAAGATTTGGATTTCAATGTTGAGGCTTTGGTAATTTGTTTTGATTGTTTACTCCACGTCCAGATCCTAATTGTCTACAGAGACATCCATAACGTAGTTAAGTCCTTAAGATTAATTTGCAAACATTTCCTTCCCTTCCAGATTCTTGGCTTCTTTCTGATACTCGACACCAATATGTTGACAGCTACTGGTGAACAAAATAGGCTTAATTTAGGTATTTAATTTATCAGGAACAGTTAATATCAAAGTTAAAAGTACGTTCTAATACAGGGATATCTTCAATATGCAAAATATGTATGGTGAAAAAGTCATTCATTTTTGAAAGTAACTTAGAGAGTGACAGGAGAAACAGCCCAGTGCAAATGCAGGTAGGGAAGAGCCCCCTTGTTTTCTTTTCTGCTTCTATGTTTTGCTGTGCTGAAATCACAGTCCTTGGTTCTTCTGGCATTTGTTGTTTTGTTAAAGAGAGTTTGAGTGTCATAAAATGGGTCCCATCACTTCCGGAACATTTCCACTAGGCAACTCACTTAAACACCACTGATACTCTGAGAAAGTTGGTATTTTAATCTATTTTAAATGTTTTCCCCCTGTAAGTCATTTCATTAAGTTTCTCTTTTCTTGTCTTTTTAAGAGCAGAAACTGTCGTCCTTAACTGCCTGTCCTCCACGCCTATCTTTCATCTTTCTGGTAAGACTCATTCCTTCCATATTCCCAGTTGCTATCTTGTCATTCCTATAATTCTTCATTGCATAGGCTCAAAATTAATGTAGAAATTCTGGCTTTGGCATTCTAAAAAAATGCCTTTTTATACTGAGTTCTCTGTGCACCAATGAAAAAGTACACAATCACCCACCCACCCACCCACACAGACACCCATTTCAGAAATCAGTGGGTCTCTATTCAGTACATTTCTTCATTTTCCTTATCTATTCCCCAGAGATACAAGTAAACAGTTTAAATATTGCCAGTTAAAAAACTGAGTTGGTTGAGAGTTAAGTTGGCCTGGGAATGGAATTCTGCATAAACAGATAATCCTACCATTTCTTTCCTCCACACATCACAAATTTACTTGCCACCTTCCCTTGTGCTTTCTGATTGGTTGAATGTATCTACAGATTTCTGATCAAAATTTAGGTAAATTTCCTAATGTTGGTGAGCTTCTTCTATGACAAGTTAAATAAGAGACAGCTTTGTTTGACTCACCCTCCTTGGCCCCCAAATATTATTTGGAACCTCTTACCAGTTTATCTTCCACAGAACCTAAAGTTTGATAGAGGGACAAACACAGCATTTTATAGATGGATTTTGTACATATGTTTAATTATAGAGTGTATATACTTACACATTATCACTATACATTGATAATTTGTCAGAAAACTGGGCAGAATGAAGGGAATCATCATAGAGATACCACTTTGGGTACAAAAGGCTCTAATTAATCCTTGATTTCTATTGCAGAAAACAGATTTGTCACAAATCTTAAAGGCATTCAGCACAAATATTGTCTGTCTAGACCTCTCAAGATAGATTTTTCTGGAATTAAAATGACAAAAGGGTTCCAACCCTGGAGAGAAAGCTGCCTTGTAGTGGCCAAGACCTAATGGCTTGTGTGCTTGTCCTTGCAATTAAATGAGTTAACTTATCTCGGTACCTTGTAGTATTACCTTTGGTCTTTTTTCCCCTACCCTGCTTATATCAAATGCTAGCTTTTCTCTGTTGACCTTTATTGGAAACTAAATTCGGGGGATTAAATGAGAATGTCCAGGAAATCAATTGTTTCTATGATGGCAAGAAACTCTGGCACCTTCTCCATGATATATTACATAGTATTATCTATTAGAAAATAATGGATTTTAGAGACCATCCAAGTCCATCCATTTCACTTTGTAATTCAGGAAATTGAGGCTAACGACCTACAGAACTTCTAATTTCATACTGCTAATAAGCAGCATAGAGAGGCTCCAAACCAAAGATTGCTGATTCTTGAATTATTGCTTACTTGTCTACTCCATATAGATACATACATAAATAAAGGCAGCAGCAAGAGAGAAAAAATATCCTAAAATGGTTTTATCATCCTATGGACAAAAGCTGGGTATAAAAATAAGTATCACATTTTGTTTTCATAAGAACCCATTTCAAAGTGAACTATTTTTGCTGTATCTTTAAAACACACACACACACACACACACACACACACACACACACACACACACACACAATTTGAGGGATTTCTCCCAGGCCAGACCAAGATAAAATAAAGCAGGCTCTCTTTCAATAGCAAAGTACAACAGAGAAGTAGATTTGTGAATAAAAATGTTAACATCAAACATAGCCACCAAAAAGTAATAACAATACAACAGATAATACAATTTACATGAGTAATTCATGAAGATTTCCTCCTGAGATTCTTATATGATCTTCCTCTCTCCTAAGTCTGATTTTTTTTTAATTTAAAGGAAAGTATAGTGATTGGTCACCTTGCCACTGAGAACCAGATAAATATTTATGAAGAATGTGTATATGTATCTATATAGAGATAATGTACAGGGAGAGCAACACACATTCAGAATCAGAATGTCATTTCTGTAGAGTAAACCTATTGCATCAGGAACTATTGTCACTTTTTGTTTTTGTTTGTAATGTGGGCACATGAACTGCCTTATCATTTAACTCATTTTTGCAGCTTTTGTATTTCAGACATCTCAAAAAATCACCTGAAAGTTGTCTGTTCTCACGATAAAGAATACCTGTGATATCATTTGCTCAGACAGTTCAACCACAAGGCATGTGGGCAGACTACAGAAAGATGTAGAGTTGGATTCCCCAAGGCTGATCCTAACAAAAATTCTCCGCTTTCTTGTAAAGTTCCCACAAGAAATTTCATCTTGGCTTCTTGCTCCCTATCTGCTTCTACACAATGCCAGGTACATTAAAGTATTCCATTATTTATCTGTTGCCATCACCAGTCTCTCTCTTGCTACTTTGGCTTAACCTCCCAGTCCTGTCCTAGTACCTGTCCCATACACTTGAGGTAAGAATGTAATTACCTTTCCCAATTTGACCTACTTCTCTTCAAGGAATATATATTAGTAACCATCCTAGTTATCCATCTATTTCTGTCTGCAGTAACTTCCTGATCCGATGCAGCCCCATGTCCAAAACCAATTGCAGCATTTGTCTAGACTTTTGGGTAACTACTAGAATTGGCCATACCTCTACAAGAAAGAAATCAGACTGTTGAGTACACTTAGGTAGAATCATATTTTTCTGCATAATCAGGTTGTACTAAGGAAAATAAAGTTTCAGGTACCACTAGAGGCATCTCAGCAGTACTTCCTCAAATTCTAGAGCACACCAAGATGTCTTAAGTACAAGCTGGTGCCAAGTGATGGCTAACGAGCCAAATGTAGTGAATATATGTTATGGCAAATTGTATTTTCCAAAAATGTCCATACTAATACAAATACTCCTATGTATATGTGTATACCATCTACTCTTCTCAAAGTGTAACATTAAGATTCCTCCATTGGAAGATAGGGAAGATTTCTCCTTGAACTGAGTAGATGTTTCAACTGTTTGAATCAATAGAATGTGATTATTATAATACAAAAGTGATGATGAGTGACTTAGAAGGCTAGTTCATGAAAGATGATATGGCTTCTGAGAGCTCTGTTCAGACATTCATCTTGAGCTGTCCTAGGCTGACATGGAGAAAGTCTGGGTGCTCAGTTACCATTTTGTTCGTGAGGCCATGTGGCAAGACTACTTAGAAATAGAGATGCCTCAAGTTCATGTTGTGAGAACTTGATTTTCAATTTTCCCAGTCTGTGTACTAGTTAGACACACCTTCATATGATTCTAGCCCCAGCTTCCTGGCCACCTCAGTTAAAGCTATGTAGAATAGAGAGGAGCTGACTTCACTGAGCCTTACCTGAATTACTATTTTGTGAGCAAAATAAACACTGTTGAACACTATTAAATTTGGGATTGGTTCATTATGAAGGCCTGTTAACTAAGATATATAGGTTCTTTGATATTCCAAATGTTTTCACAAATTTAATTAGCTACCAAGCAAATCTGTGTTTTACTTAAGAAACCCAACATCCAGTTATTTGAAAGGTAGAGAAATCAGAAAACACTGAGCCAGCATTCCTACATAGCAATTCTCAGTTGGAGAGGAGTAGGATCTGCCCCTTTTGATGAGACCTACATTTTCATATTTTCCACAGTCCCCTCACTACAGCCAACTTACTCATCTACATTTTCTGCATAGCCACTTTTGGCATTCAAATTTGGACCCTTGAAATGGGGGGGTATGACCCTTCCTTTACTTCACATAAGAATTAAAGGCAACAATATGGCCAATTTGCCTTAGGATATTTATATAGATAATGGACAATAACATGATTAAATGCTTCGTTCACAAGGGTGCCTAGCTAGTGCTGAAATTTACATTGAAAAAAAGGTTTTGTTTCGTTTGCTCATTTTTGTAGCCACAACAATCTCTTGGTTAGTAGGTAGTTTGAAAATTGCTTCATTTTCCATGTTTAGGAAGCAGAGGTTTATAGAAGTCACAGGGAAAATCAATCTCCCAAGCCTTGTATTCTATGTAAGAAGTAGAATAGGTTTCATAAATTCCTATTTCCTGGGTGTGGCTTATATGCCCCTTCCCTGTGTTTGGCCAAAGAACTTTCTTCCTTCACAGTGGTTTCAGACAAATATTTACTGATATGACTTCTAGAAAAGTGTGTTTTTTGAACAACTCTTCCTTGGAAAAATGTGTCAGGAACCTTGTCAGAGCAGGACCGGGGAATGGAAAGATAATGTGTGATTTGAGAAGACTGTCTCAGGGAGAAGGAAAACATGTGAGACAGGAAGAAAAGAAGTAGCCACACAGTCTATTCCAATTGACCATGGCTCTCAGACACAGGAGACTAGTAAGACATCAGAAAGGAACAATAACATGAGATTTATCTAAAAAATGGAGCAAGAGGTAAGTCTGGACAAACAGTTGTAAGGAAAGGAAAATCCTAAATGATATTTCTTTACCACATGTGAACATTTTTATCTTCAATTATATTTTCCATGGTATTTCCATAGCAAATAACCTTCAAAGATAAAGGTACTACCAGAGAGAGGGAAGGTTGTTTCCTGAACATCGTAATGAAGACATTGTCTTCCTACAGGGAAGCTGGACAGGTTTGCCTGTTTTAAGACCACGAGCATCTTAAGCTTGGGTTTCCTCAGTGTGAACACACAAGCTCACTGTATGTCCAGTTTCTCCTAGGCCACTGTGTGTCACCTCTACAGGTTTTGTTGGACAAGGGGAACTGACATAAACATGAAGCTCATGTAGCCTGCTGTGAGTAATAAAGATCTTGGTTCCCGATCCAGAAGGAATCCTTCTAGAGGTTCCTGATTTCAGTAGGAAATGTTCCCCTGTTCACAGCTGTAGTCTGGGTCCTTTATTTATATTTGAAAAAAACTCAGAAGTGCACAGAGAGAGAAACCAATACCTTTCTGAATGTTACACAGCCAGTAAATGGCAAGGATGGTTCTCAAACTGGATGTAATGGACTGAATTGTGTCTCCCCCAGAAACCATATGCTGAAGCCCGAACCCCCACTGAGACTATATTTGAATACAGGACCTTTAGGGAAGTAAAGTTAAAGAAGGTCATAAGGGTGTAGCCCTAATTCAACAGGACCTATGTCCTTATAAGAGAGGAAGAGACTCCAGGAGTCCTGCACATAAAGTAAAGACTGAGAAGATAGTGAAAAGGTGGCCATCTACAAGCCAGGAACAAATACCTCACCAGAAACCAACTCTGCTAGTACCTTGATCTTAGACTTCCAGTCCCCAAAACCATTAGAAAATATATTTCTGTTGTTTAAACCACCTAGTCTGTAGTAATCTGTTATGGCAGCCCAAGCAGATGAATACATTGGCGCTTCCATTTCTATGTTCAGAGCCTTTCACTGCAAGCTGCCTTTCATGATGATCACTAAGATGTCTTCAAATATAAAGATATTCAAATCCATCAAAAAGCCACCCTTGGCTGCATTTGAGTTTTGCAGGGAAAGGGATAAAAGTAGCACATCAACTTGGATTTTTTTTCATTTTTGCAAGTTATTTTCCTTATTTACTGCTGGATAATGAAACGATATAACTGTTCAAAATACTTTTAGTTGGTTATAAAGAGAAATCAATACTGCTTTGTGTGTCAAAAAGGAAAGGCATGCAAGGACGTTGAGATATTAAACACAAATGGATTGCATAGTTATTTGTGAGGGGTTGCTAACAATTGAATTACTATTTTAATGTCATAACATGGCAGCACTCAAGATTACCTTTCACATCTAATCATACCATTTACATGGAAGTGCAAAAATGCTTCTGAAGTGGCCAAATGCTATTCACTGAATGGATCAGAGTAACAGTAGAAATTGCTCCAGAGGAAAAATAATCACATTCCTCTCCAGGCTCTGGAGAAAGGTTAATGTCTCTCTATTTGAAAAAAGCAAAAAAATAAAAAATAAAAAAAATAAAAACATACAAAGCATGTATTTTTTTTAAAGGCAGCTTGTGGCAAAAAAACTACCATGAATTTTGGCATCAGTTCTTGGCTCCAATCTTGACTTTAATGTTTCTAAGTTACAAATCCTTGGTTTTGCCAGTAGTGCAACTGGAGTTATATTCAGAATCACTAATATGTAAGAACACAATACCACCAGGATTTACATTAATTTCTGTGTCATCAAATCTTCACAAAACCCTTTGGGATAAGTATGATTTTATCATCTTCATTTTACAGATGAGGGTGTTGAGGCAGAAAGAGTATTATGTGCCTACGTTTGGGAAATGACAGAATGGGGATTCAAGAAGAAGTCTAGCTTTAGAGACAGGCAATACACTGCTGTCACTAAGAACTCCTACTATGAATCTCAAGAAGCTTCATGAGAGACCATGTGTATCTACATTGAGACACAAGTGTCCTCGCTCAGGCCCCAGGCTACTTCTATAGCCCACATTCACCACTCCCAAGCTGTCCGCCCACTTTTCCAATAATATCAAATGTACGTTCACCAAACACACCAGACTTTTTTTTTTTGATGTTTTTTGCGTTTAATTTTCTTAGAATGCCTTTCTATTTGATTCACTCTTCTAGCACACGTAGCTCCTATGTTACATCCTTCAGCAATAATTTCCAAACTCCTTCAAAGTCTGCTCATTCTCCTTCATTCCTAGTAACATTCTGGGGAATCTGAGTCAGGGGACATATTCTGTGATATAATTATCAGTTTACATATTGTCTTTCCTGCTCCTATGTAAGCCATTGGAAGGCCAGCTCTATTTTTCAATCTGCCTGGCATCCAAACACAAAAATGTTTGTACAATTTTATGTTTTATATTTATATTTAACTGTTTGCACATCAGTAAATACATGAAATTAAGACATTCTAGGATTGCTGAAACAGTAATAATAGTGAATATTTATTGAGCACTTGCTATATACCAGGTTCTAGCGTGAGCATTCTGTGGTTAGTAACTCAGGTGAACCTCACCTAGTCTTATGATGTTGGTACTGCCACGTAGCCCATTTTTTAGGTAAGGAAAGTGAGGTACCAATAGTTTCAACATATTACTCAAGTTGACCCAGTTCTCACATGGGGTATCTGAGATTTAAATCTGAAAATATGGCTTTACATCCCACATTATCAATCATTAAGTTTTAGTGAACAACCAAGTCCCAAGTATGACAGAGCAAGGGACAGCTTCTGGATTCTTGTGTGGCTGAAGTGTTAAGCATATCCAACAGGAGAATTATACCACCCATGTCCATGTAAAGAAATACAGAATTAAGTGCCTAGCCTTTTAGAGTACCAAATTTAAGATGTTAATAATTATATCAAATGTTTAGAAATGCAGAATTCAAATAAGCACACACAGAATGAATGGCCTGGAACACCTGCCATGTGAGTGATTCTGTCAGAACTCCATGCAGAGAATGGTTTAAGGACAGAGGATCCAGAACTTCTTTTGGAAGTGTACTACTGGGAAAGATAGATCGCTTCTCAATAAGGCCATTTATTCACCTTTACCAGATCAAAGGGCAAGCCAACCTAGACCTAACACTTGATCTGCTGTGATGAAAAAGCTACTCATTTTACAGCTTACCCTTGTGTCAATCTGATTCTATTCCTAGATCTGTAGCACGTGAGGATTACAACAGCTGATTCACCCGCAAAACCTTGAGTACCCCAACACTTGGATGCAATTCAAGGACACTGTTTTGAGTACAGGATTTATTTCAACTTAAGAGGATATTTGTTTTGAATCCTGCAGCTCATTAGAGGTATGGCACTGATAAACTTGCAAAACTACTACAAGCCTCAGCTTCCACATCTTCAAAATGGAGACATCAGCAATGCCTACTTCAGATGGTTGAAGATTATATGACAGAATAAATAGACGGCACTCAATCCAGCACTAAGCACCAACACTCATTATCTCATTTAATCCTCCCCACAAATATGTAATGAGGTAGAGCTATTATGGTCCTCATCTTACAGATACAGAGAATAAGGCAAACAATGGAAGAGAAATTTGCAACTTTACTTAGTTAAATTACATTGCCTCTGTTTGCTCTATGCCTGGTGCTTAGAACTTTACCACCACATAACAGTTTTGACTGCACCAAATGATAACTTAGTGGACACAGCATGTAGTCATAGCCATGCTTGACAAAGACCAGGCCCCTGTAATGTGTAAGCCATTCATTTCTCAAAGTAACAATTACTGGTATCCTTACTGGCACTAAGTATACTATGGGTCAGGCACCAATCAAAATGCTTTATGCAAATTAACTCTCTCTAGCTTCAGAAGCTATGTGTCACTAACATCTTATTTTACAAATCATACATGTATACATAAAAATACAGGCAGAAAAAGGTTGAGCAACTGGTTCAGTTGCACAGCTAGTAAATGCTTGAAGCTTCATTTAGAACCTACTCTTGCAAACGTAACCATGTCATCTCCTTGCTTCTCCTCACACCCCATTGTCTACCTGAAGCAGCAAATTGCAGGCACGTATTTTCCAGTATCAAATTTCTATTGATTTCAAGTTTAAAAATCTAAGGATTGAGGCACTTGGCTGGTTCAGTCAGTGGAGCATGTGACTCTTGATCTCAGGGCCCTGAATTCGAGCCTCACATTGTGTGTAGAGATTACTTAAAAAACTATATTTAAAAAATTAATGAACATCCTTCAGCGATTCTTCACAATGATTCATTTTGTGTGAAATAACGAGTTTAAGAATAAAACTGAGATAAATAGTCCCACCCCACCTGGGTGTGTGTCTATGTAGGTGTGTATATGTATATATATATATATATATATATATATATATATATATATATATGTGTGTGTGTGTGTGTGTGTGTGTGTGTGTGTGTGTGAGCCTGAGAAGCATCTCACCACTGAATTTACACAAGGTTTGTTGAGTTAAAATCTATGCTATGAATCTTCTCCCTCTTTATTCTAATCTCTCCAGGGGGAGGAAATACTTTAGATCTAGAAGATGACTTTGTTAGAAAATACTAAGTAAAGAAAGGAGAAAAAGAGTTTAAACTATGTGAGGTTACTGCACCCAAGGAGGAAGTAGGGTGGGAAAAGATCTAGAGATGAGATTTTAAATTACTTTGTCTTCAGTTCAGACTACTCTCAGACCATGTCAATACTATTCCAGCCCTCAGTGTAGTTTTAGGTTATCTCTGACCAGGAGACCAATTAAAGACACAGACTCTTACTCCAGGTTTTCAGCTTTATGGTTGTACTTCACCACATCCTACATTCCTACATGGTATCATCCAATCCCTGGGGCCTAGAGAATGGCCTCTTCCCTCCATATAAAGACACCCTTTCTTGTTTTCAAGCAGCAGGTGGTTCTTTGCTGCCTCTGATGATCTTCCCTCCCAAGGTATTTGCCCATAACAAATCTGACACCTCTCTGCCTTAGCTACCATTTAAATCTATTGTTTCCAGTGGCTTTTCAGTTCTCATAACCCTAAATATCTTCTGATGATCTCCAACGTTAGGTCTTGACAAAACAGAAGCAAATGTTAAGGCTGCCTTTTAATTCTCTGTCCCCTCAGCTCCAACCCACCCAATTTTATAGGCTTTTTTTTAAAAAACATTTACTTATTTTTGACAGAGAGAGCACAAGCCAGGGAGGGGCAGAAAGAGGGGGACAGAGGATCCAAAGCAGTCTCCACACTGACAGCAGCCAGCCCAGTGTGGGACTCAAAGTCACAAAATGTGAGATCATGACCTAAGCCAAAGTCAGAGACTGAACTGAGACACCCAGATACCCCTATGCTTGTTTCTAAACCTCAACTCATCAGCAGAGAATACTTCACTGATTTGTGTCACAGTCAATGGATGAGAGTGACCCACTTACAGTCCATGATGATTCAGGTAGCCTGATTGGTTCCGGTTACCAGCTGAGCCCTTTACCTCGTTATGATCAGCATTCCCATGTAAAATATAACTTCCCTTCATTACCTATTTATTGCTCACACATAGATTAAGTTTTAGGGGCTATGCAGAAAGCAAAGATGAATAAAATACACTCTTTTCTCTAAGGGACATTGACATAAAATAAAAATAAGTAAAACACAGTTTTGTAAACACCCATAGTAAGCTGTGTAGAAATACTCTAGAGGAAATGGTGTGCTCTTACTTATTTAGTGTGGCTGCGTGGGTATAATGTGTGTGGAGTACTTAAAAAACTTCTCAAAACCACTTATAAGCTCTTATTCCACGGCATTCAATGAACTTGTACAAAATACAGTCTACTGGTAAAATATATCGTTGTAACCTTAGGAAGTTGTTAAAAATTAGTCATATTCCCCAATCCAGGCACACATAATGACAATCTCTGACTGTACGAGCAAGACCTTGTCAAGTCTCATATCCTCATCCTGAGTTTTATACCTACAGTAGGTATCCAGCCTGCTAGTTTCTAAGAAGTCATAAGACTGAAGGCTCAACCAAGCTAGTATCCAGCTCAAGAAGTATTCAGAGCTAATTTCTGTGCCCCCATAATTAATGACTCTAGCTTCAGCCCAGAGCCATCTCACTGTACTGGCAGTACCAAGAACTATCCTCCCTCCATCATGCCCTGCTAGTCAACTCTTAACCTTTCAAAGATCAACTTAATTGTCATTTTCCCTGGAAAAAGAGTTTCCTAACTTTTCAAGGCATAACTGGAATATAATCCCCCAGCTTTGTTTTGTAAAATGTATGCATTGTTATTTACATATTTACTTTTACTTGTCCTAGGTCTGATTTCAGAATTGCTTTAATGGTGTTATAACAATGTAGTAGCACTTGTACTGAAATTTACTAATCTTCACTGTATAATGTTAATTCTCCCCATGTTCCACTTTGTAGATTTCTCTCATAGATTCATTGAAGTTTTTCATAAGTTCTTATTTCCATTTTTTTTTCTTCAGGAGTAGGATTATGCCCTTCATTATTATTATTGTTGTTGTTATTACTTAAAAATTTTTGGTGCACTCTTGATAAGTGTTGCTAAGGTAACAACACTGCCAAACCTCTCAACCAGTTTCAAAATCATATTTATTTTTATCCACAGATTTTCATTAAAAATCAAATGGTCGGAGTATTTTGTTAAATAAAAAGGGGAAAAAGAAAAGGAACTTAAGGAAAGAAGCTGTGAAATTACAATATGCTGGTATTTGTAGACAAACGAGCCACTTTCATGGATCTGAGCTCTTTTTCTCTTATAAAGTCATCTGCAGAAAATATTAAATGCTTAATTTGTATATAACCTAGTTTACTTTGTGTTTAAATGCTCCGGACACTCTGAAAATACAAAGGAGTAGGGCATCCACTCACCTTCAGTTTAAGGACTTAAAAAAAACCTGATTCAAACAAAGTGGCAGCAGCCTGAGCTTTCTCTGTGAAACTAACTCACAGGAAACTGCTCTGAATAAAAAGAGGGGGTGATTTTGCCATAGGTGATTTTCTGATAAGGCCACTTGATAGGATGAATGACAAGAGTAGGATTATGTAGTAGAAAGAAAAATGAATTTCACAATCAGACAATTGGATATCATCTTTTACCAACTGTGTAACCTTTGATGAATTATAGCACCTTCATTTACAAACACCGATAATACCTATTTGAATATTATTTTGGAGATTAGTGTGATAAACAATATAAAATGGCTGGAACATAATTGACACCCATTATACATTTGTCCTCTTATCTTACTATGTAAGAGGATGCTACAGAAGGAGATTCAACTTAAGGAAGAATGTTGTTTCAGACTCCTAAGTCAGAGATCAAATGGAGTATTGACCATAGTGACATTGAAAAAAATGTCTATTCAGTTCATTTATCCATTTTTTAATCAGATAGTTTTGTTTTGGCTATCAACTTGTATCAGTTCTATGTGTATTTAGGATATCAATCAAAATATATGATTTGCAAATAGTTTCTCCCATTCAGTAGGTTGCCTTTTCATTTTATTAATGGTTTCCTTTGATGTGCAGAAGCTTTTGTAGTTTGATGTAGTCCCATTTATTTTTGCTTTTGTTGCTTGTGGTTTTGTCAAACCCAAACTCTATTGCCAAAACTACTGTTAAGATTTTCCTCTATGTTTTGTTCTAGGATATTTATGGTTTCAGGTCTTATGTTTAAGGCTTCATGTGGAGCTCGTTTTTGCACATGGTTTAAGGTAAGGATCCAGCTTCATCCTTTAGCATGTGGCTACCCAATTTTCCCAACACTGTCTGTTGAAGAGACCTTCCCTTCCCCATTACATATCCTTGGCACTTTTGTTGAAAATGAGTTGACTGTATATATGTGGGTTTATTTCTGGGCTCTCTACTCTGTTCCATTGGTCTATCTGCCTGTTTTTATGTCAGAATAATACTGTTTTGATGGTAATATCTCTGTAATATAGTTTGAAGTCAGGAGGTGTGATGCTGGCAGCTTTGTTTTTCTTGATCAAGATAGCTTTACCAATTTAGGTTCTTTTGTGGTTCCATATGAATTTGCAGGATTGTTTTTTTCTATTTTCTGTAAAAAATGCCATTGTATCTGCCTATCTGGTTAAACAGGCTCAGATACCACGGGCAGGGGTGGGGGAATAATTCATGTGGCCTTTTTAATGTATCTGTTTTGCTATTTGTATTTTGCAGCGATGACATCATCACTAAACGTGTATCATAAAGCAGATGGTTCTGGAACAATTAGATGCCACATGGTGTGTACAGTTTCCTATCTATGTCCAGTTATTTAAGGATTTTACATCAACAAGTAATCCAGATACCTTCATCTCAAGCAGGTGAATTTTTCTAGCACATTCCTGTGGGATTATGTTTCTCAAATGCTGTCATGAAAAAAAAATCATCTGCTTAATATATTTATGACTATTTCAGGACCTAACAGCAGTATTTAGATTAAGTGGTCTTGGGGAGAATGGCTTAATTTTCATTTTTAACAACACTCCAGGAGTTCTGAGGCACATGGCCTTAGTGACATCAAGTAGTGACTACACCACCGCTGTCACTATTTCCCTAAAAAGAGAGAACTGTATGGATTGACAATAAAAAAGAAAAAAAAATCAAATTTGGTCTCACAGTAGGAGACCACTTATTCATTAAATTAGTGGCTGTAGAAAACTCACTTTTGCAGCAATGGCAGGTTTCACCTTTGTTCTAATATTCTGTGTTCAAGATGGACAACTACTGTCAGGTTTCTAAAAACACAGCTACCTTGTAAGGCATCTTCCCAAGAGAAACCATAGAAGTAAAGGGAAAGGAAATTTGTGAAACCAGGTAACTTTTGTAGGTATTTCAGTTGTAATGCAGAGACCTAGAGACAGAGGTCCACTTTCCTCGAAGACCTCCAACCAATTAAAAGATACAATGTACTCTAGTGATCATTTAATCAACCATACATTGAGTCATTTTCCCCCCATTTTTGAGTATCTACTACGTACAAATAACTGTGGGAATTGAAAGAAGACTTAGACACAGCCCATAAAACCTGAGAAACAAAACCCCTTTGACTTCAATAAGCCAGGTTTCAAAGTGATGTTGCACTGATTAGCTGTATGAACATGAACTGCCTCCTTTTTCCTAAATGTAGATACTCCTTCTTTAACAGTGGCTTGATCCATATAAATATGCTCAGTTGATTTTTGATACATGTATAAACAATTCACAGAGGAAGGATAGCCTTAAAAAAAATGGTTCTGAGGCAAATGGACATCCAAAAGGAATTCCAACCTAACTTCATATTCTATATAAAATTAACTCAAATTGAATCATGGGCATAATGGAAAATTGTGAATGTGAAATTGCAATGACATTAGAAAATAAAAGGAAAAATTCATCAGGACACAAGGCTAGGAGAAAGCACAATCAATGAAAGGGAAAAATGAGAAACTGGACTTCAGCAGCATTAAAATACTTGGTTTACAAAAGATCTTAAGAGGATGAAAACACAAACTATAGAGAAAGGATGTTTATAAACTACATATCCAAAAACAGATCAGTACTAAATCTAAATGTAAATAATTCATACAAGTCATCAGTAAAGGGCGCACCCACACACACAAGCAATACAATTAGAAAAACACAGGGAGAAACACTTCGCAAAAGAGGATACAGAGCTGGCAAATTAAAACAAAAAGCAATATTCAGTATCATTAGTTACCAGATAAACACAAGTCAAAACCACAAGGAGATACCCATACAGATCTATCAGAATGACTAAATAAAAAAATGATAAAACCAAGTGCTGTCAAGGAGATGGAGAAAACAGATCACTTGTACATGGATGCTGAGAATGTAAAATGCTCAAGCTACTCTAAGACATTTAGGCAGTTTTTTATGTATCTAAATATGCACATATCACACAAAGCAGCAATCACAATCTTGAACATTTATCCTAGGGAAATGAAAATTATAGTTATGTGCAATAATGCTCCTAACAGCTTTATTTGTAATAACCAATAACTGGAAACAACACAAATGTCCTTGATGGGTAAAGGGTTAGCAAACTATGGTACTCTCATACCATGGAATACTGTTCAGAAACAAACTGTAACAACAGCAACAAACTACCATAAATACAACCAACTGGATGAATGTCACAGAAATTATACTGAGTGAAAACAGCAACCTCAAAATGTTACAAGTTGTATTATTTGACTTATAAAACATTCTTAAAATGGTAACATTACAGAAATTGAGGAAACGTCAGTGGTTGCCATGATTTAGCAGCAGTGGGCGTGGAAAAGAGAGGAGAGTGGTTATAAAAAGCCAAGGGGGGGGATCCTTGCTGTGATGGACAATGTTGTATCTTGAATGTATACAACATCATCAATACCCTGGTTGTGATATTGTAAGATGTTAACATTGGGGAAAATTGGTAAAGGGTACAGGAGACCTCTCTGAATTATTTCTCACAGCTATGCATATAAATCTACAATTACCTCAAAATAAAAAAAAAGGTTTATTTTAAGAAAAAGAGATTGTTGAGTATTATATTAAAAAACAAAAAGTAGGGGCACCTGGGTGGCTCAGTCGGTTTAGCATCAACTTTGGCTCAGGTCATGATCTCACAGTTCATGTGTTGGAGTCCCTTATCGGGCTCTGTGCTGACAGCTCAGAGCCTGGAGCCTGATTTGGATTCTGTATCTCCCTCTCTCTCTGCCTCAACCCACTCACACTCTGTCTCTCTCTCTCAAAAATAAATAAACATTAAAAAATAAATAAAAAATAAAACAAAAAGTAAAATGGTTTTGAAATTATAATGTTGTCCACAGCCAAGTTTTATGTTTTCAGTCAGGAACTGCCACAGAAATTTTTTCCTCTCCTTAGAATTAAAAAAATATATATCTATTTCAGTAAGTACTCCTGGAAAAAAGAAATAAGTCTTCAAATAATAAATAGAAGCACAATAAAAAGAGATCCTAGACTTAAAACCCTTGAAATAAAAAAAAGCCATATTTTAAACTATTTATGAAACAGTAATAATGAGTAAATTACTTTTAAAACACACACACACAAAATAAACCTTCTGAAGATGATATTTAAGTATGTAACTGAATAAATGTATCTATATTTATATATTTCTGTCCACAAGGGGTGAAAAATAGAACTGCAAGAAAGAAAAATCTATAGCAGTAACCTGCCGTGCTTATAGACATCAAAATAAAATGCTGCATAATTTTCCACCTATTGAGTACTGAAAGAAGAGAAATGCTTGACCTTGACATTCTAAACCTTCACATGTGAGCGTCACAGATTTAGAAGCAGAAGATTATATTACATTCTTGCTTAGCACTTTGGTATTGAAAATTCAGAGAAAAGGTGACAATTGTTCTAGATTGTAGCAGAGAATGTAAATGTCATAAATCATAATACTAAAAAATGGTGGTATAACTTACAGAGTTTGCAAGACCAAAAAAGGGAAAAGTGAACAAGAGGTTTAGCAGAGGTAAATGTCATATACCATAAAAGTAAAAAATGGTGGTAAAGCTGACAGAGTTGGGAAGACAAAAAAGGGAGAAATGAAGAAGAGGTTTATAGATTATATAATAAAGAGACAAGATGTATTGTCTATAGTTGAGAGATAAGGAAATAGTCACATTTTATCACCTAAATATTATTTGTAAATTTCAAACACTAGGAATGGAGAGGAAATGTAATGTTTTAAAAAGAGATAAATCTATCATCCTTCATAGCTTATAGCCAAGTATAACATAAGAAAACAGAAAAGACTATTATTATTTTAGAATTGTGTTAGAACCACCAGAAGAATTAAAAGAAATGATCAAATCAGTAATCACTGAAGAAGGGAGTGGATGTCAGTCAAGAAGCATTCCCATTTAAATTTTTTCTTCAATGCTTGAATATTAATTTCCTTTTTCAGACATTTAATATTATAGCAGGAATCTTAAAAAAGAAAAAACGTTAATATAGGTATAGTTTCTAGTAAGATGTCTGGTTAAGATATAGTAAAGAAAGAAAAACAGAAAGTAGCTAGGACAGTAGGCATAGTTAAAACTCATTGTGTTTTTCTGAGGAAGAAGGAAGTGTGATTAAGTGGGAAAATGATGTTAAAATTGCTAAAGGATTCCAACAAATTATGTGAGATCCTATCCAAGTCATTCAATCTGCCTGAAATGCAGTTTTAATAAGACAAAAAGTACAGAGTGAGAGTGTGTTTCCCGTCTAACATGCTCTTTCAAGTCAAAGGAATAAAGTGCCATGAAACTGAAGGAGAAAAAAGCTTGTGGTGTCATTATGGAAATGTGTTACTCAAACCTCCCCTGAAAAAAAAGAACTTTCTGTCCAAGGGCAACAAGAACAGTTAGCTAAATTCTCCACCTGCTAATGTCTTCAGGCTCCATCTCAGTTTTCCTAACAAGACCATGCTCCTCCTGGGAAGCCCTCACCAGTGACTAAACCTGACAGAGATACTGAGACTTAACTATTTGTATCCAATCTTGGGCTCATCCAGTGAGATGATTTCCTTTGGATTCCCCCTCGGGTTCCCCAAGAAATATCCAAATCTACATTGCAGTTTGAGGTTCTTCCTTTCCAATTCTGCCATCATGCTTCTTCCTTCTCACAGGAAAGGATCCACATCATAGTTTGGAGCTTCCCTGCACAATACCCCTTCTGCCCTCTCTGATCTTTGAAAAACATTACCTTCAAAGGGCAGAAAAATGGTGGCAGAGGAGGAGGACCGTAGACTTGCCTCATCCTGGGAACACAGCTAGATTACTAGCGAATCATCCTAAATACCCCAGGAATCATACTGAAGACTGACAGAAGATAATCCACAACTAAAGGGGGCCACAATGAAGAAGATACAAAGTGTGGAGATATGGTTTGGGGGAGACATGCATTGCGGCTGCTTTTGAGGGGAGAGAACAATGGCCACAGAGAATGTTGAGAGAAGGAGGAGCACACAGGGCAACACACAAGGAGAACACTCGCCAAGAGTCACTGGATCGGAAAGCAAAAAGAGCTGAATTTCCTCAGTTCTTGCAACTAGTGGTGCTTAAATACTGCAGTTTTACAACTCAGTAGGTGTGGCTCAGATAGAGACTGGAGGGCACCCTGCTGCTTCTGGAGAGAAGGCAGGCAAACAACCTAAAGGCATACAGCATGGAAACAGGTACATGAAGTGAAGAGTACACAGTGGGGACATTATTTGCTCTTCTTAGAGCACTTCCCTGAGAGGCAGCATTCACAGACACACCTCTCTGTTAACACAGGAGTTGGCAGGTGCCATTTCCCTCCCCTACATAAAGCCACCTGAGGGAAGCAGCACAACACCAACAGTGGCAGACAAACTTGCTTACACCAAGCCCCACCCCTCTGCATTCTGGTGAAACTGGCCTTCTCAGTCATGCTTGCCTCAGCATCAGCAGGGCAGGGCCCTCCCCCAGAAGACCTGCACAAAGTAATGTCCATACCAAGTTTCCTGACCAGAGAGTTTTACAGGGCATGAGTTCTGGTGTAGGTGACAACAGGTCTCATTTCACAAGCAGACCAGAGCACACTTATTTAAAATTCACTACCTTCAGGCCAGGGGCCAAACAGTGCCCACAGCAGGCAAACAGAGCCTCTGCAAACTATTGGCCTGAAGGATAAAGCAGACAGAACATAACAGCAGAGTGTATGTGGCACACATCAGAGACTCCCTGAAGCACAAGGTTGTAGGCACTACATGAACTCTACTTCAAAAAGTCTTTACTTTCAGGAGCAGGAGACATTATTGGGTTTTCTAACAGAGAGAAGAAGGTAGAAACTTAGACAAAATGCAATGAGAGAGGAATTTTAACAAATGGAAACAAGATAAGGCTATGGTCAGAGATCTAAGCAAAACAGACATAAGTAATATGCCTGATGGAGAATTTAAAGCCATTATTCCAAGTATACTCACTAGGCTTGAGAAAAGAATAGAAGACATCAGTGAGACCCTTACCGCAGAGATAAAGATTAAAAACAAAAATCAATCAGATGAAGAGTGAACTAAATGGCACTAGCAACATGCTTGAAGCAATAAACAACAGGAGGAGGAAAGAGAAGATCATATTAATGACCTAGAAGACAAAGTAATGGAAAGTAATGAAGCTGAACAAAAGAGAGAAAGAATTATGCAAAATGAGAATAGACTTAGGGAACTTAGTGACTCCATTAAATGTAATAATATTCTTATTACAGAAGCCCCAGAACGAGAGAGAGAAAAGGATGCACAAAGTTTATCTGAAGAAATAATAGCTGAGAACTTTCCTAATTGAGAGAAGGAAACAGAAATCCAGACCGAGGAGGCACAGGGAACTCTGATAAAAATCAACAAAAGTAGTCTAATAACAAGATATATTGCAATTTTTAAAATACAGTGATAAAGATAAAACATTTAAAAGCAGCAAGATAAAAAAGTTATTAACTTCCAAGGGAAAACTTATAAAGCTAGCTTGAGATTTTTCTCAAGAAATTTGGCAAGAAAGGAGTAGCATGATATAGTCAAAGGGCTGAATGGGAAAAAGAAAAACTGCAGCAAATAATAGTCTATCCAGCAATACTCTCATTCAGAATAGAAGGAGAGATTAAGAATTTCCCAGATAAACAAAAACTAAAGGTGTTCATGACCAATAAACCAGCCTTGAAAGAAATATTAAAGGGGGTTCTCTGAGTGGAAGAGAGACACCAATAGTGACACTATAAAGGCAGGAAAAACATAAAAGCATTAAAAATGATTCTTTCTGTAAAAGTAAGGCAAGGAACTCACTCGCAAAAAAGGGACATAAATTATAATAACATATACCTAAAATATGGTGAGGAGAGGCTAAAAGAATGAGTTCAAACCTGAACAACCATCAACTTAATATAGACTTTTATTTTCAGAAGAGGCTATATACAAATCTAATGGTCACTGTATATCAAAAACCACTAACAAACATGTAAAGGGTGAGGAGAAAGAAATCCAAACACATCACTAAAGAAAATCAGCACAACATGGAAAAAAGAAAGGATCAGAGAAAAACTTCAGAAGCAACCAGAAAACAAGGAATAAATTGGCAACACTTATCCATCAATAATTAATTTGAATATAAATGGACTAAACATTCCAATAAAAAGACATAGGGTGTAAGAATGGATACAAAAGTAAGATTCATTTATATGCTGCCTATAAGAGATTCATTTTAGACTTAAGGACACCTGCACAATGAAAGTGAGGAGATAGAGAAACAGTTATCATGCAAATGCATGTTAAAACAAAGCTGGAGTACCAATTCTTGTAACAGACAAAATGGACTTTAAAACAAAGATTGAAACAAGCAACAAAAAACACTATATAATAATAAAGGAACAATCCAACAAGAAGATATAAGAATTGAAAATATTTACACATTCTACCTAAGAGCAACCAAGTATCTAAAACAGTAACAAACAGAAAAGGAACTAACTGAAAGTCATACAATAAGGGTAGGGGACTTTAACACCTCACTTACATCAATAGGTAAATTATCGAAACAGGAAATAAAGAAAAAAAAAAGGCTTTGAATGACACACTGGACCAGATGGACTTAACAGATAAATTTAAAACATTACATCAGAAAATGGCAGAATATGCATTTTTTCATGTGCACATGGAACATTCTCCAAAATAGATCACATATTAGCCCATAAAACTAGCCTCAAGAAATACAAAAAGACTGAAGTCATACCATGCATCTTTTCTGATCACAATGCTATGAAACTAGAGGTCAACAATAGGAAAAAGTCTGGAAAGATCACAAATACATGGAGGTTTAACAACATGCTACTATACAATGATTGGATGAACCAGGAAATCAAAAAACATGGAAACAAATGAAAATGAAACAACAATAGTCCAAAACATTGGAGATGTAGCAAAAAGCAGTTTTAAGAGGGAAGTATATAGCAATACTGGTCTATATCAAAAAGCAAAAAAAATATCAAATAAATAACCTATACCTTACACCTAAAGGAACTGAAAAAGAATAACAAATGAAGCCTAGAGCCAGCAGAAGGAAGGGCATAAAGATTAAGAGAGAAATAAATGTTGCAGAACCTAAAAAAAGAATAAACAGATCAATGAAACTGGGAGTTGGTTCTTTCAAAAACATCAATAAAATTGATAAACCTCTAGCCAGATTTATACAAAAGAAAAAAGAACCTGAATAAATAAAATCACACACAAGAGAAACAACAACTCACACCAAAGAAATGCAAACAATCATAAGAGATTATGAAAAAACTGTATGCCAAACAATAGGCCAACCTTGAAGAAAGGGTTCAACTCCTAGAAACATATAAACTACCAAAATTGAAAGAGGAAGAAATAGAAAACTTGAACAGATCAATAACCAGCAAAGAAATTCAATCAGTAATCAAACAACTCCCAACAAACTAAAGTTCAAGGCCAGATGGCTTCACAAATTCTACCAAACATTTAAATAAGAGTTAACACCATTTCTTCTCAAACTATTAAAAAATAGCAAAGGAAAGAAAATGTCCAAATTGTTTCTATGACACCAACATTACCCTGATACTAAAACCAGATAAAAGACGCCACTAAAAAACAACTATGGGCCCATATCCCTGATAAATGCAGATGCAAATATCCTCAACAAAATACTAGTAAATGGAATCCAACAATACATTAATAAAAACACTGACCATGATCAAGTGGGATTTATTCCTGGGTTGCAAGGGTGGTACAATATTTGCACATCAATCAATGGGATTCATCACATCAGTAACAGAAAGGGTAACAACCATATGATCATTTCAATAGACAAAGAAAAATGACGTGACAAAGTACAACATCCATCCATGGTAAAAACCCTCAAAAGAGTAGGCTTAGAAGGAACATACTTAAAAATAATAAAGGTCATCTATGGAAAACCCACAGCTAACATCCTCCTTAATGTGGAAAACCTGACAACTTTTCCCCTAATGGCAGGAATAAGACAAGGATGTCGACTTGCAACACTTTCATTCAACATAGTACTCTAAGTCCTAGCCACAGTAACCAGACAACAAAAAGAAATAAAATCGTCCAAATAAGTAAGCAAGAAATAAAATTTCACTATTTTCCGATAACATGATACTATACATAGAAAACGCTAAGGACTCCACCAAAGAAATGCTAAAACTGATACATGAATTCAGTAAAGTCATAGGACACATAATCAATGTACAGAAATCTGTTGCATTTATATATACCAATAATGAATCAGCAGAAAGAAAAATTAAGATAACAATCTTATTTATAATTTCACCCAAAATAATAAGATACCTAGGGTAAACCTGAACAATGAGGTCAGAGACCTATACTCAGAGAAGTATATAACACGGATAAAAGAAATTGAAGAGGACACACAAAAATGGAAATACATTCCAAACTCATGGATGGAAGAACAAATATTGTTAAAATGTCTATACTCCCCAAAGCAATCTGAAGTCAATGGAATCCCCAGCAAAATACCAACAGCATTTTTCACACAACTGGAAGAAATAATCCTACGATTTGTGCGGAGCCGTGCAAGACCCTAAATAGCCAAAGCAGTCTTCAAAAAGAAAAACAAAGCTGGAAGCATCACAATTCTGGACTTCAAGTTATACTGCAAAGCTATAGTCATCAAAACAGTATGGTACTGGCATAAAAACAAACATATAGATCAATACAACAAAATAGAAAATCCTAAAATGGACCCATCATTATATGGTCAATTAATTTTTGATGAAACAAGAAAGCATATCCAATGGCAGACTGTCTCTTCAATAAACGGTATTGGGAAAACTGGACCACAAGCAAAAGAAAGAAAATGGACCACTTTCTTACACCATACACAAAAATAAATTCAAAGTGGATGAAAAACCTCAATGTGAGCCCAAAACCATAACATTCCTACAAGAGAACATTGGCAGTCAATTCTTTCACGCTGACCATAGCAACTTCTTGCTAGATATGTCTGAGACAAGGGAAACAAAAGGAAAACAATCTATTGTAACCACGTCAAAATAAAAAGCTTCTGCACAAATCATCTATCCAATAAAGGGTTAGTGTATCCAAAATATACAAAGAACTTCTAAAACTCAACATCCAAAAAGCAAATAATCCAGTTAAGAAATGGGCAGAAGACATGAACAGACATTTCCCCAAAGAAGACATCCAGATGGCCAATAGACACATGAAAAAATGTTCATCATCACTCATCATCAGAGAAATGTAAAGACTATCATGAGATATTACCCAACACCTGTTAGAATGGCTAAAATCACACAAGAAACAACAAAACGTTGAGAAAAGGGAACCCTCTTTCATTGTTGGCAGGAATGCAAACTGGGGCAGCCACTCTGGAGAAAAGTATGGAACTTTTTTCCCTAAAAATAAAGTAAAAGATAGAACTACCCTATGTCCAGCAATTGCACTACTAGGTACTTAACCCAAAGAATCCAAAAACACTAATTCAAAGGGTATATGAACCCCTATGTGAATAAAAGAATTATCTAGAATAGCCAAATTATGAAAGAAGTTCAAGTGTCCATAAATTGATGAATGAATAAAGATGTGGTATACACACACACCACACATGCGCACAAAGTATATTATTCAGCCATAAACTGAATGAAAACCTGCCATTTTCATTGACATGGATGGAGCTAGAATAGATGCTAAGCAAAATAAGTCAGTGAGAGAAAGATAAATATCATATGGTTTCACTCCTATGTGGAATTTAAGAAACAAGAGAAATAAGCAAAGGCGGGTGGAGGTGGGGGAAGAGAAGCAAATCAAGAAACAGACTCTTAACTATAGAGAATTCATAATTACCAAAAGAGAGGTGAGGGGGGGTGGGGGATTGGTTTAAACAGGTGATAGGGTTCAAGGAGGGCACTTGTCATGATGAGCACTAGGTGATGTATGCAAGTACTGAATCACTATATTGGACACCTGAAACTAATACTACATTGTATGGTGACTGAATTTAAATAAAAACTTAAAAAACATGACCCCACAAAACAGCTTTGCATTCCTTATTCCATTTTAGCACCTGTTTCCCAGAGGATCCAGCTAATACAGTGCCTTCTTTCTTAAAGATCCACATACCTCAACTCTTCAGTTTTATGTACATATGCATATTTATACATACATGTGCATGTAATTTAGATGAGTATGAATTGACATATGTCGGTATGTTTCAAGTTTCATGTATTTATTCGTACACGTATCTATTCCATAATTACTATCCTCACATAGGCATTCTTGTAAATTCTTGTATATTTAGTACACATTTTTGTACTGTGTTTAAAAGAAAGAGTAAATGTTACTGTTTGAAGGAGTTGAATGTATTTAATACACTCTCAAGACACAGGTCTCAGAAAAGGAAGCTGTTGCTAAACAATTGCTTCTTCAAGGTTTACTAGGAATAGGCAAGTTGGGTTTTTTGTTTTTTGTTTTTTTGTTTTGTGGTTTTGTTTTTTTTTTTTCAGTTTGTCAAAAGTTAACTTTGTTTCTAGGCCAGTTTGTTCCCTCTATTGTTAAATGTGTATAGGCTTACTCCTCCTCCATTTTCACCTTTTCCATCTCATTTTACATGTCTCTGTAGGAAAAAACCAAACATGGTGTGCTCTTGTCAGTAGTAGAGTTAGCACTCTGACCTACTGCAAACTTTATTTTCGGTTTAAAGAGTGCTATTAATTGAATCAGATCTTGAATTTCATTTTGAATGAAGAAGACTTTGCCATAAGTTCAGCATCATCTTTGATGAAAAGAAAGACTGCTGATTTTTAGCTTTTATTATAACCTATTTTTTTCCTGTCAAAATGTCCTTTAATACAGACTATTTTTAATCTCTTTAAATTAATGAATCTCATTAAATGGCTCTTAAGTAAATCATTTTGATAACGGTTGACAGATTTTTTTGTGCCCCAGATGGATAGTTTAAGATAGTTTTTTTTTTTTTCAAAAATAAGAGAAAATGCCATTCCCAAACCACATTATTTTGTGTCTCCCAGATGAATACTCCCCAGTGCTGGTTTTCTGGTCTGTGACCAAAGAATGATTTAGTTGCTGAGGAAAAAAATGACTTAGATACACATCAAAGAGCAAAACCTCAGGGACAGAGAGGTTTAGGAAATTCTTGTATTTTTGGTCTGTTACCTCTTTTGTCAACTTTGTTACTAGTCTTGTAGCTTTTATTACTCTTTCATGCAGTGACCAGCTGCCTTTTGTTAAACTATAATTTAACTACAGATAACACTCGAAATGTACTCCTAGGAAGTCTTTGGTTCTGACCTATGACTTCATTTAGTACTGAAGATACAACATTTTTCATAGGATATACTTTTTATTGGTACATTTTAATCTATTTAGAGTATGTTTTACTCGAAGTCTAAGAACACATTATATTATGCTATTATCACCACTGAGGATGAGAGGTGGAAAGAGGGAATTAGTCAGGGATTTGAGTAATTTGACTTCATGTTTTCAACCAATAATAGTTTTGAACAGAATGTTCCCATTTTTGAATAGTATAGCCTTCAACTGCTCTCCACTTTCTCTTCCAATTATCTCTGTTCCTTCAAAAATATGTGTGCTTTTCACACACCGTAACCACAGCAGGTGAAACCACCTATCAACAGAAACGCCCAGAGAGATCTGGTACTTGGGCACTGCAGCTCTGCTCGGGGCAGGAAGTATCAAAAGGAGAAGAAAAGAAAACAAGTGTTATAAGGGAAGCCAGGAAAAGAAGGTAGCAAGCAGTAGCAAAAGGAAAATAGTGGAAAAAGAAGGTCTTCACATTCCATGAGGCTAGGTTCCGCATGTTTCTTTCATCATGATTTCCCTCATCACAGCAGGCACTGTATATCCTGTTTCTGTGAATGGAGTGAAGACTGAAAGAATGAGCCATAAATGGCACAAAATATTTAGAGACCAAAGCAGGATGGTATTCCTATTGGGGTATGTGTGTGTGGAGGGAGAGAAGGAGGGAGAGAGGAAGACTGTTTTGTACTAAAGCTCATGCTAGTGATACAGAATATAGTAATTTGGGAGATATTTGGCATTTTCTAGGTTTTCAAGAGGAAAGAATAGTAATACATATACTCATTACCTCAGACCACTCATATCACTGAATGTAGAGAGGTTCACTACCTGGCTGGTTATAAAGCCATGATACAAGAGACCAAAACTTCCATTCCTTATTATCTTAACAATAGTGCCCATGACAATATTCTGGATCTCTCAAGTATTGCAATTTGACTTCATTTATAGTCTTATACATTTAAAAACAAGAGGTGGAAAAAAAAAAGCTTAAAAGATGCGGCCCTGCTTGCTTGTAACTCGCCCACTAAGGTATGTTGGTAAGGTTGTTCTGATTCGTGCTTCTTAGCACTGGAATGGAAGTAGCCACCATGACTAAGTAGGAGCAGGAAATGACAGGAGCCCGTTTGAGGGACAGTTCTAACACAGTGTGGTTGGCTAAGTAGGTCACTGGCCTGAGACTCATGATGGCTTTGAAAGGGTAATTAAAGCCCAGTGAATGGGTTTTGAAAGCTCAGAGGGGATCAGCTCATCTTTGAAGATGAGAACAAATATATATGAATAGAATCAAGACATAAAGGAGGACCTTGTATTATTTTCAGACATGAGAATGTATTTTAAAGTGGTTTAGTTCAGATGATAGAAATACAGCTAATTGAGTGAATATAGAGAACTCTCCAGTTGACTACCAAATCTTGAGCAAAAGGATTTATAATTTTTCAGCATCAGTCTTAATCCATTAATTCTGCATTCCCTAAGGGAAAAATGCAAGAATTAAGTGAAGCTTCAGTTTCTTTATTCATAGGACTTTCAAATCACACACCCTTTCCCAAAAGGTATTCAAGAAAGAAATGGCCATATCCTAAATGCAACAATTCTATTTGTAAAAAGGGAAAAATAAAAGGCAAATCTCTTATCTGCCCTTGGAGTTTTCACAGCATAAACTGACCTCCATTTCAACTGTTTTCCTTTTACCCCAGGTGATAGATTATCAGGAGGCTGTTTAAAATCCCAAAACTTTAAAGTAATATATTCATGAGACTTCTAATAACAAAACTTGAATGTTACAGAGGAAACTGTGTATGGAAAGGACGCTCATGGTGTGGAATGTGGAGAACAGTCTCTAAAAAGGTCATATCAAGAAGGGGTTTATCATCTATGAGAGTCAGGCTCCAGCAGTCTGGCCTCACTTGGGATACAGTGCTGCACACATACTTCCTCCAGTCCAGATAGTAGCAACATCCTCCATAAAGGGAAGGATGAATGACCTCATTTGACCAAGTGAATTAACAAAAAATACTTTAACAAGCATGCACTTAAATTTTTAAATGCATTTTCCAAATTCTTCAATTATGAATTTTAAACTATTTTATTATTGTTTGAACTACTTTTCAGTTCTGCCTACATATTATTTACTTCGTCAGCCAAAAACCTTTCTGCAAAGGTCTCTGGAATAAATTTTGATCTTTTAGATCAAGTGTCAGCAGAGTACGATCCATGTCCGAATCTATCCTCTGACTGTTTTTGTACTGCCTGAGAGCTAAGAACGTTTTAAATTTTTAAGTATTTGCATTTTAAAGGTTATAAAAATGCTTGTATGATATCCTCCAATATACTAGCTGGCCCTTTACAGAAAAAAAAATTGCCAACCCTTGTTCTAGATCATTATCCTTCACATTTATATGTTCAGATACTATTAACTCAGATAAGCCCAAGGACAAGGCAAGGCAAAATTATGTTGCAATTTGTCTTTCTTTGTTGGCCCTGAATTACTCTTTTTACTCTTACTTCTGAAACTACTACATCTGGGGCATGGACACATTATAACTGAAATGACACATAATTAAAAGAATAAACTATTTGGCAATAAATGGATTAATATGAAGCCACAGATATATAGAACATTTGAGCTAGAAACTGTCAGGTAATTTCAGCTCCTCTGCTTCAGTTACTGATGTTAAATAAAACTTCCCCTCCCACCCCATCCCTTCCTCCAGACTGAATGAGGAAGCATAGTTTCTGGGCACAAGAATGAGCCTTTCCTTTAATAAATGAAAAGACAGCACAGATGTGTAGTTGAGAACACAGCTCTTAAAGTCCCAACCTAGTCAACTGGCAACATTTTCAGTACCTTAGAGTTTCATCTATAAAATGAGGGCAATACTGTATACTTCATGTGGTCATTATGAGCAATCAATAAAATAATACTTGAAATTTAGGTAAAATACATCAGGCAATTCTCTTTTGACACCAGCAAGTAAATATTAAGGCCTTGACACTGAGTAGGCTCTAAGTGTGGACCATGCTTTATTTTTCATAGTATCTCCAGTTCTTAGACATAGGCTTGATGATTAGTAGACATTCAATAGTTACAAAGTGAAAAACCTGAATGAGCGATGAGAACTGGGCCCCTATGCTGACATTTTCTTCAATATTAACATTACACTCTAATTAGCTGTAATCTTTTTTCTCAGTTGTCACATTGCAAGTCATGTTCAGAATCCCGTCTCCAATTATTCTGCCCCCTAAGCCTTCCAATCACAGTCAACAAGGTTAAGGTGATACACTGGTGGTTTAAGAGCATAATAGTATCTGGCATCCAACAGCTCAGGGATCATTCCCAGATCTACCACTTAATAGTTGCATGACCTTGAATGATTCACTAACCCTTAGTGTAGCAAAGATTATACTAACTGCTCCACAGGCATATTGCAATGATTACACAGATACTATTAAAGTACTAAGCATAGGGCCAAGGACATATAAGTGCTCAATAAATGTTAGCTATTTTATTATCCTCTTTATTATTACATAGGTCACACTCACTGTCCCAGAGGACCTGTGCATTAGGCCCGCACCCCATGTCTGTGCAAAGGAAGATAGTTTTTTTTGTTTTGTTTTTTGGGTTTTTTTTATGTTTATTTTTGAGAGAGGGAGAGAGAGAGTGTGAGCAGGGAAAGGTCAGAGAGAAAGGAAGACAGAGAATCTGAAGCAGGCTTCAGGCTCTGAGCTATCAGCACAGGGCCTGATGCAGGGCTCAAACTCACTCACTGCGAGATCATGACCTGAACCAAAGTCGGACACTTAACCAACTGAGCCACCCAGGTGCCCCGGAAGACACAGCTCTTAATAGCAAAAGAAATCTGTTGGCCTTCAGCGGGCTGCTGTCATAAAGCCTAATTTAGTTAAGGATTTCTGTCTTAGTGATGAAAACCGCATCATTCACAAGCACTACCTGAACCTGTGTGGTCCAAGGGATTTGCAATAGGCTGTCTGGTTGTAAAAGGAGATTCGAAGCCCAAACAGGAAATGACAATTGTTCATTATGTCATTTAACCTAAATAGACACACTTTATTTAGAGAGTGATACATGTTCATTTTAGAAAATTTCAGAACTGCAGATAAAAAGTAAAGTCTAAATGATTTTGAATCTACCACTTAGAGATAGCCTTCTGGGTATATATCCTTCACGTTATTTTCAGTACACAAGCGTCCTTCACTGAAATTCTGAGATCCTCTCTTCTCTCATCTGTTAAACTGAAGCAAAAGCATAGTGTTTCTTCAGTTCCTCACAGCTTTCAAATCCTATGATTTTATCCTTCAACTGATTTTGCTTTCATATTTTAGTTTCCTTAATGGAAAAAAAAATGTATCCACACAGAAAGATAGGCAGATTTCCATGGACAGTTCAATTCCTCCCGTACAGGGATGACAAAGTCAGCAAAAGTGTTTCTTTGTACATTGCGTGGCATCCCATCCATTCCTCATTACCTGCTCAGACTTCATTTTAGTGACCACTGAACATGCAGCTGTGTCAAATACCCCTGGCCACACTTAGGATGATTAGAGTGGGGAATAAGGGGTGGCGGGAAGTGGGGGTAGAAAGCTGGCTTAGGAAGGTTATAACATACATGAGCATTGAAGCGAATTTGTTGAATATGAAATTGTTGACCAGCTCGGGAACCTTAAAAAGCTAGAGGTCCAGACACCAGTAGCTAATAGATTTGATAAGAAAGCAGAGGCAGTGGTTAATCAGTCACCTCCACTTTAAATGTTCAGTCCTTCTAGTTCAGGGTATTTTTTTTCTCCTGCCTCCTGACTACTGCACTGACAGAAAGATTAGAAAGTTACATAATTGCATTAGGATAACAAGGCAGTTCAGGGAAAGGCTGATACCCTGGAAGTATTTTTAGAATAATTTGGAGGAACTGCCATTACCATCTTGTTGAGAGCTGTCTTCATTTGTCAGAAGGGACAGAGAGAAGTGAGTGTATCATCTTTTTTTTTTTTTTTTCCCCTCCAGATTACTGGGTACTTGAAGGATGGGTAGAAAGAAATAACATGAAGATCAAGTGGCTTGGAAAATAAGGACATTGCTAACACCTTTACAATGACTTACAGATTTTTTTTTTCGTTTTGTCGAGCACAAGATTAGCATTATTTCACACATAGCCTTCATTTCTTCTGTTCCAAATTGCACTTCACTCTTTCCCCTTCCCATTTTTCTTTCTTACCTCTTCATCACACATGCGTACACACAGAAAGGGACAGAGATGCAATCACCTGGAAACACACAAACATAGCAACACCCACACTCCCTAAAATGAAGATGTATTTTCTTTGAACAAACTCTGCAGGTATTCTCATGTCTACACAACACACTCAGAATGAATCCTTCCACATGATTTATAATTTCCATTTCTCTCAGCCTTAATTTCGCCGCCTATAAAATCAGGATAAAAAGTGATTAAAAGTGATAAGGAATTAAAAGTGGTAAGTTTTCCTTATTAAAAGTGATAAGGAATTCACTTCTCATGGTGAAGTGGATTTGTTTCACAGCATGGCAAGCCAGGAACGGCTGGGCTTTACGGGTAGATGTAGCAAGGGTCTGGATACTCTCAAGATTCTCTTTTCTTCTGTATCTTTCCACATGTACTTCACATATCTAATTCTCTACAGTGGGTGAAGGCTATTCCCAGAAAATAACATGCAAGGTCATATAATCCAATAGCAGTTCACTATACATTTCAATAAGGTTTCCATAAAATAAAAGCAAGCATTGACAAATTCTCCTGAGCTATCATCCCCTGCCCTTTTCAGGGTCCACTGTAATCTCTAAGGCCACATTCACTAGGAAACCATTTGCAACTCCTGCCATTCACCATCTCCTCCTTCTGTGACACATTGAAAAATAAACATAAAGGTAGGAAGAAATAAGTGGAGAATCACTGGAAAGTATAGGCAAATTCTCACAGAAAAGGTGATCAGGGAGAGAATTATGGAGTATCCTACACCATTTCCTCCCTGAGAAGCAAGGAAGGACAGGGGAGCTCAAGTTTTAAGGTATCTGTTCTTCCTAGAGCAACCTGACATGTTTGGTAAGTGGGGAAAAAAATTCCTCATGGCCAAAACCAGAGTAGAAGAGCCAAGTATGAAATTGATGAGTAGAATGCTAAAGAAGGGAATATAAAGCATTGGAAAAAAGGAAACAGATTCACCAGAAAATTCTAGAAAAAGTTTTTTCTGGGTACTAAATATAGATCTGCTACATCCAAATGCATAAATTCTTACCAGTTTTTGAGAATGATGGAAGTAAATCATTATAGTAATTCTAGTAACTTCTTAGATGTTAAGGTTATTTAAAATATGTGTACTCACTTACAGTTTTTAGATATCAAGATTTTTTTACATGTGGTCAAAGACTGACCATGAGAAGCCATAGTTACAGCCAGGTTGCATCCATACTTATGCCTCCATAGGTTTCATCTGTTCTATAGATCA
The DNA here is from genome assembly GCF_022079265.1 of Lynx rufus. Taxonomy (NCBI): domain Eukaryota; kingdom Metazoa; phylum Chordata; class Mammalia; order Carnivora; family Felidae; genus Lynx; species Lynx rufus. The sequence continues at coordinate 33,278,114 of NW_025814830.1, read as the reverse complement.
TGACATTCTTGAAAGCAGGATCTTTTTATGACTCACTATTTTTTTAATGTTTATTTTGAGAGAGAGAGAGAGAGAGAGAGAGAGAGAGAGAGAGAGAGAGAGAGAGAGAATGAGAATATCCCAAACAGGCTCCACACTGTCAGCACAGAGCCTGACATGGGGCTCGAACTCATGAATCTTCAGATCATGACCAGCGCCAAAAATCAAGAGTTGGATGCCTAATTGACTGAGCCACCCAGGTGCCTCTTCCTGACTCGGTGTTACATATTTGTTCTACAGGATTAATATAGGGTCTAGCAATAGGTTTTCAATGTTCATTTTAAGAAATAAAAAGGGAATAGAGGAGAAAAAATACAGCAGGATGAATGCGAAGTGAAGTCAGGAAGAAATAAGCAAGGTGAGAAACAAAGAAGGGGCAAAATTCTACCTTCTGTTTTTTCCTGGAGCAGAATGCAGGCAGAATTTGTACACTGCTCACAGCATTGGTATGTTGCCCTTGCACCAGGTGTAACGTACTCATTTTCCAGCATTTACAAAAGAAAATCAAGCCTGTTACATGTTTCATTTTCAATTTCTTTTCAACGAGGCTAACTATCCCATTAATTCTATTTTTTACTTGAAAGTTTGGCTCCTTAATCACACAGCTGTTTCGCACCAACCCCTCAGTGATTTCACTCACACACACTCGATATCTCTCTTGCTGGGGTCACATTCCTGCTATGAGGCTCTTTTGGCAACTGGGGAGTAGAGCCAGTTTCCAAGTGGAATCTGTTTCTAGGCCAAGTTTTCAGACGAGTACATATATTTCTGGCTATGTACCATCTTTAAAAATATCTATTTTTTTTTAAATCTTGACTCCCAAAACAGAACCCAGAAATGAAAGGAGCTTCAAAGTTTTATGGAATAATAGTTGACTTGTTGATTGACTTAAAGAGATCAGGTTTGATTCTCATAGATTCTACTCCTGGCTTACCATTTGATTTCATCATTTATTGAGCGGAGCTCACTTGATTTTCCATTGCCTTTATACTTTTAGTACCTAGCCTAGTGCCTGATACATAATAGGGTCCTCGATAATTGCTAAGTGAATGAAAATCATGTGTGAATGAAAAACTCTCTTTCCTACTTTACAGTGACTTTTGTGACAGTAAAGAGAAAATGTAGCTTTGGTTTTATTTGAAAAATCAAAAGAACTTTAAAAGGTGGGGAGAAGTTACTTTTATTACAACTCATACACTCCTAACTAACTTTAAAAGAAGTAATTATGTCTATCTTGTGTAGGCAATTTACTTGCCCTATATCATAAAAAGTTAGAGCTGAAAATGGATTAAAAGACACTTAGCTCAACCTTTTTTCTTTTATAAATGAGAAAACAGATCTAGCGATAGGAAACAGTATAGCTCAAAGCTAGAATGTACATGTGTAGCTATATATCAAAGCATATAGTCGGTTACTAACCAAATTGATTAGCTTAATTTAATCAAGAGTTTTGTAAAACACTGATTTTCCCTCTAGAAGAGAATTTCTTCTTTATGTGTGTGTGTGTGTGTGTTTATTATCACCATCAAACTAGACTCATCAAACATCTGACTCCTTTTGAGATGGGAAAAGGTCTGCAGAACAGTGAGCTGACAAAATCCCCAAGTCCTTCTGTCGTTTTGCTCAGCTATGTTGGGGACTTCTTCCCAAAGCAGTAGGTCTGCTAACTTTGCCTTAAGTGAACTGTGGTTAAATTTCACTTTTCCATGGAAGAAGTCCAAGCAGGAAATTTTTGCTGAGGGAATGAGTAGCAAAGGAGATATGGGGACTTGAATGTCTGCTATGTTCTACCAGCCATGTGAGATGCTAGAGAATGAGCACTGAGTAAGACCCACCCACCTGTCCTAGAGAGCTCAGGGTCTCATGGGGGGCCGACTGACACATACACAGAAGAGGTAACTGCAAGACTGTGTGACAAGAGGTTTGGCAAAATCGCTCAAGTGATGCTCTGGGAACGCACATGGAGGGATTCACCCATTCATAGGAGTTGAGATTTGAGCAGTAAAAGGAGGCAATTAGCAAAGGCCTAATGTAAAACTCTATGCCCAGTAAGCGAGGCAACAATGTTACCCACAGCAAGGCTCAGAGACATGAAAGAACACAAATATGGAAATTCTAATGAAATTCTCTGTTACCATATCCAGCCTCTCAGAGTTCTTAGACTAAGTTTCTTACAAAATTTATGATACTTTTTCATGGTACAAGGGGTGTGGGATTCTTTAAAATTGCCTATCTGGTGTAGGTGAGAGAGAAGAGATATATAAAGATCCCAGTAGTCTGATGCTCAGATGAGCATTCTCTGACAGCATCCTGTTTGAAAAAAACCTAAACCATTCTCAATCTTCCATCGGAAGGGAATCAGTCCATGATGCCAGCTCTCACAGAAATACGCAAAGGCTTCTCATAAGCCAGGATCTGAAATGTCATGGGAAGAGGGCTTTAGTGGATAGATTTAAACATGTGTATGGGTTTTATTTATTTTTGTCTTAGTTTGAGATGTGTGCATGCCTGTATTTGACTCGAATCATCTTCACTTATCCTTTAATACACATTGATTAGCATGTTGACTATGTGCCAAGCCTCTTTCTTGGTCTTGTTTAGGAAGGTTGATAGCCTCTATTCCTCAGATGCTCAAGGTAGAGTAGGAGAAGTCAGACAAGTTACCCCAACACTATTATATAAAAGATAGGGTGATTACAAAGACATTTATATAGGGCTCAGTGGGCAAATCAGAGATCACATGGGAGTAATAATCCTAGGCAAAGATTTGTGTCAAGAAATGACTTGCATATTTGAAAAAAACATGTAGGTGGATTATAGGGAAGAATCAGGTAAAATGAGGGGAAGTAAGTTGGAGAAATACTGCAAGTATTGCTTTACATGTTGAGAAAAATACCTCCACTTGGGGCACCTGGGTGGCTCAGTTGCTTATGTGTCTGACATCGGCTCAGGGCATGATTTCATGGTTTGTGAGTTCTAGCCCTGTATCAGACTCTCTGCTGTCAGCACGGAGCCCACTTTGGATCCTCTGCCCACCTCTTTGTCTGCCCCTCCCTGACTCATGCTTGCTCTTGGGAGCTCTCTAAAATAAACATTAAAAAAAAGAATACCTCCACTTAATGATCAATGAGAAAAAAATATGTGGCATAAATATGCCAACATTATTCAGGTTTATTTTGCTTTCCTTTGTTCTTTTTTTAGATGCTAGGATATGTATTTTTAATTTTGTTCTTTTTCCTACATTTTAAATATTTTATAAATTTTCTCAAGAAAACTTGTGTTTGGTCTGTAATATAAAAAATACATATTATACAGATGATAGATTAGATGCCAGTGAAGGCTTCTGAAGGCCATGTATGTGAGGGATGTAAGAGAAATGGTACAAACTAGTCAGATATACTATCATGAGTTTAAATAATTAGAATAAAAAACTTGGGTCTCTTCAAGTAAACAAGTTATTATTGATAGAAAATGATGAATCATTTTGGGGGGGAGAAACGCTTACCTATGCTTGCTGAGAATACAGCCTTCATCACAAGTGCCCCCAGCTGATACGCTTATTTTTGGTGCCCAAGTCAAAAGATGGAAGTAATTCAGCAAATCCACACAGGAGCCATATCTAAATGACAAGCGTCTGATTCTCAAGCTTAAGTGCAGTTATTATGCAAAAATGACCTTTATGCTTTCAAATATGGTAATTCTATATAAATGACACTCCTATCCAGATTTAGTTATAAGTAAATATTTTCTAATGTAAATCCAAGCCCGAAATCAAACCAAGATATCCTTTCTATATTAAATTGCTCCATTGTTCTTTTTTAAAGCACTTCTGCATATTTCAAAGAACCTTTTCTGTACCCTTAATTTTGAACAGACAGAATGCCTTTGTTACGTCTGATTGAATCCTCTGACAAACTCCCCAGGCAATGCTCTACTACCTTCTGAATTTAAGTGTTTCAGAGGAGAAGTCTGAGGCCAGCAGTAGTTTTCTTACTAATTTTGCCTCAATAAATGCAGGACACTGCCTTCTCTGTAGTAAATATCGAAAGGATTTCTCTAGGAATTCATCAATTCTTTGAAATTAATTGGTTCATTTCTTTAAAACTGCAGGTCTAGTTTTGTCCAGCTTTGGAAATAGACTTTGAATTATTTGTGCCAGTATTTTCCCCCAACACTTAAGTGGTTTTATTTCACCATTAGGAATGTTAATTGTAGGTTCTTCCTAATGCACTTTGTCAAACTGAGAATTTTTCTTTTTTAGCAAATCACTGAGGATTATCATCAATGGATGAACTCTTTCTCCATGTATTGAGAGGTTATGATTTTTCTTCTTTATCCTGTTGTATTTTGTCACTTACATTTTTTTTTCCTAATGCAGAACCATTCCTGTAATAAATTCACTTTTAATATAGTCCTAGATTTATTTACCAATTATTTTTAAGATTATTGCATTTATGTTCAAGGATTTTAATTTGTCATTTTATTTTTCTTGTAATGATTTTTTCAAATTTTAGCATCTGGGTTGTTATGCTTTTCTTGTAAAAAAAAAATAGTTGGGAAGATTCCCCTTCTCTATTTTCTAAAGAAACACTGGGCAGGGCTGCTATTATTTCTTCCTTAACCGTCTGATTGAATTCACTTATGAAGCCACCCAGGTTTTCACTCTTCCTAGAAAGGTTCTTGGCTATAAACACAATTCCTCTGAAAGAAACACAGCTTTTCAGATTTCTTCTGGTGTAGTTTCAGTATTTGTGTTTTTGAAGGAATTTGGGTTAAGAAAACACATTCTCTTCTTTGGACCATCTTATACTAAACTTGAGGAATATTTGGGGGGGGGAAATGTGTTTCTAAAATAACTCATAATTTTCCAGGAAAAAGGGAGAATTATTTCTGAAATATTTTTTTTCAGATGATACAAAAGTACAATATGACTAGGGGCAGCTGGGAGTCTGTTCGTTAAGCGTCCACCTCTTGGTCTCAGCTCAGGTCATGATCTCAAAGTTCCTGAATTTGAGCCTGCTTGGGACTCTGTCTCTCCATCTCTCTCTGCCCCTCCCCTACTTGTGAGCTCTCTCACTCTCTCTCACTTGCTCTCACTCTCAAAATAAAAAAACTTACCAACAACAAAAAGGTAAAACATGAGTAAATTTAGGTCCTGCCACCACAAATACATGGCCCAGCATGAAGCCAATGATGATTCTGCTTTATTTCACCTCCCTACATCACACCAAGAATGCTGTATTTGTTTCAGAGTGGCCTACATTAAGACAGATATCTACTAAATTGGCAACATGAAAATTTGGATCTGTTAATGAGAACAAAGCAGAGAAAATCAGTGGTAAAGCCAGCATTGCAGATGAAGTCAACAGTGTTGGAGACACCTGGTGCATATCCTGACTTAAAAGGACAGTCGAGCTGATTATTGATAATCTCATCAAGATAAGCACGAAATTGCATTATCACAAAAATTTTGGCATCTAAGCTGGGGGTGGAGGGAAGGCTGTAATATAGACTCTGTCTTTGAGCAACCAATTAGAGGAATGTGAAAAGCATATAAAAATTTACTTTAGGAGAACAATAACTAAGATTTCTATTTCAGAAGGGATGATCTAGAGGGAGTATAATATCTGGATTCAAGTATTTGCAAGATCATAAAGTAGAAGGAGGATCTTAAGTATTCTGTATTGGGCATCAGCAGATGAACAGGATACTAGTAATGACAGTAAGCACTTAGCATTACTCTGTGCTAGATGGTTCAGAACATTTATGACACAGGTGCTTTTTTCTATCACCTTATGTTTGAGAAAAGTGAAACACAATATTTATATAAATTACCCCAGATAACACATTTTCCAGATGGTAGAGTTGAGATTTAACTAGTGGTGTGCTGGTGCCACCTCCAAGAGTCTCCCAACTGACTGTATACACCTCTTCCCAATCCTGTACACTTATTAGCAAAGTCATGCTGATAGCCTGAAATTAAACCTGAGAGAAATATTTACACCACAAATGTTGCCAGATGCAACAAGTCAACCTCTCCCCTGTAACTTTAACTCATTTAAGGTTGTTAATCATGTACCTACCCAGCATTGGTTTAATCTACAGAAGGTACTCCAAAGTTTGCGCTCTTAACTACTATCTTACAGACATCCCAAGGTAAGGAAAAACTTTTTTTTTTCACAGTAAACATTTATTACCAAAGTAGAGGATGTCTTAGCCACCCCTGACACTGGGATGTTCAAACAAAGAGTAGGCAATTTAGGGCCAGAGCAGAGAATGTTCAAACATTAGGTAGAATAGTTGGAGTTCCACAACTGTATACCATCCTTCATGTACTTTTGAGATATTCAGAGTCTACCACAATGGCATCAATGTTAGCATTAACTTATATTAGAATATTCTAAGATACATAAAATTTTTGTTGGTTAACTTTGAGCCAATGTTAAGTTTAACTTCACAAACATTATTAAAAACTACATTTTTAAAGTTGAGAAACTCTAAAATCTTTGAAGTTTCAACTCAGAAATCTGACTCATAAACCAAATTAAACACTTCCTAAAAATGCCATCCAAAGTCTAGAAGGGTCATTTTATTTTTGGGGTGCATATTTCAGAGCAGCATGACATTTTCTTAAGAGTCTTGTTTTATGTTGTAAAATATTGCACTAAAATTGAAGTTGAGGTTAACAGATTTTAGAGCTCATTCTTTTAAAAAGGAATATATGTCAATTTTGGCCTTTTATGCAAAATGAAAGCCCCAGAGTACAGAGATAATGTTGTTTAATAAAGGCTAATTTAAATTCATCATGTGCTCAATGCATTCACACAGGAGGGGGTTTAGGGTAAAGGGAAATTTAACAAAAAAGTTCTTCTAATCATAATGTAATGAGTAATAGTATTTTTTTTGAAAATGAGGGATCATTAGGGTGAACTACAAAATGTTCTTTGATTAGTATTGTTTCTTACTGGTAAAATTCTGGTTTTGGCCAGTGGGTGAACTCAGGTCATATTTTAAGAACAGTCTCTTTTGATGGACACCACCAGCGATCAAGGCACTTCAAACTTGATCTTTCCTACTTGAAGTATCTCCAGGTTAGTGCACTGAACGTTATTTCACTACTGACCTTGGCCATTCTGATTTGCAGGCAACTGACTGCAGTCATTAGCAGCCTCCTCACAAATCTGCTTTATCCTTGTGTTTTCTAAGGATAAGTGTGTCTTTATTCATTATGTCACTTGTCATTTATTTTCTTGCACTGAATATATTGTAAGAATCATGTTTGACAGGATCATAGATGAACTTTGTCACTTAAAAAGTAGCTTTAGATTATCTGCAAACTTTCCAAAAGATGTTTTTTAGATTTTCTTTTTAAATTTTTACATGTTATAAACAAGTTGATGCTGTAAATTATGATGTGTTTTATTTTTTTCTTTTTCTCACTAGGGGCAGAGCAAAGAGAAGTAGAAGCAGCTTATGAAGAAGGGAAGGTAAAAAGGAAAAAAGAAAGGGAGGATATAAAATATAAATCAACTTATTACATATTTGCTAAGTACTATGCTAATTGATTTAATACAGGTTTTCCATTTTTATCTTCTTGGCAACTTTTTTTTCTTAGTTCTGTTCTCTGTTCCCCCAGGTTTTTTGTGTATAGGTTATACATCAATAAATTCTAACTAGTTAATTTATATCATCTGGTCAATGTGGACATATGCATAAACCCATGTTATCATCACCAAAATCACGGTAATAAGTATATTTATCATCTCCAAAAGTTTTCTTGTGTCCCTTCTTTTAAAAAGAGGGATGATAAGAACACTTAACATGAGATTTATTCTTTCAGCAAATTTTTAAGCCCACTATAACTTAATGTTCAATATAGGCACTACGTTATACAGCAAATCTCTGGAACTTACTCATCTTGTATGAACTTACCCATACTCTCTCCAATTATCTTCCTAGTAACCACCAGTCTTTTTTTTATTGTCTACTTCTGTATGTTTAACAATTGTTGATGCCTCACAGAAGAGGAATTATTCATAATCATTCGTCCCTCTGTGACCGACTTATTTCACTTTTCATAATGTCTTACAGGTTTATCCATGTGGTCACAAATGGTAGGATTTCCTTATTGTTTAAGGCTGAATATACCTCTACACACACACACACACACACACACACACACACACACACACACACACACAATTATATATGTGTGTACGTAAATATAACTATTACATTGTCTTTATTCTTCTCTTGATAGACATTTGGGTTGTTTTAACATACTGGCTGTTTTGATTAAAGGCTCAATGAACATGGGATGCAGATGTGTCCTTGAGGACCAGATTTCAAAAGTGGGACTAGCAGATCATATACTAGTTCTAGTTTCAACTTTTGGATGAACTTCCCTAATATTTGCCGTAACAACTGTACCATTTTACATTCTCACCAAAGTGAGAAGGGTTCCTGTTCTTCAATCTGATCTACTACTTTTTCTTTTCCCTTGACATTTAGTGATGTTAAGTGTTTTCACACATACGTGTTGGCCATTTTTCTTTGGAGAAATATCTACTCTTAGGATTCAGAATGTGTCTATTGTTGTAGCCATTTTGGAGGTAACAACAGTGAGGATCAATGGAGCCAACGGATTTGCCAGTGTCACATAGTTAACACTGTGCATTAGAAAATAATCATTTAACAACACTTAACAGTTACATGTGCTAAAAATGAAATTTCGATTTTTAGGTTTAAAAAAGTTTGAACTTTCACAATTGATTTGTAAAGAAAATCACGTAATGAAGTTGCCGTTTAAAGACCGTTAACAATATGGGGCACAAAACTGCCCACTTTCATCTCCCATCACAACAAACAAAAAGTAAGCCTGTTTTAGAGTAAATCCGAGTGTCTTTTTCAATTTGCAGTCTTAAATTTCAAGAGAGCTTACATGTGTTTTTGCTATATATAAAGTATGAAACATACCACCATAGCCGTCTACATTATTAACATAAAGAACACATGGGGAAAAATTCAATTAAGCCAGAAATATACTTATTACCCAGAAAACTGTCAAAAAATATCCTCAGGCCTGATAGCTACGACAGAACAGCCCTACTTCCGTGGCCCAGATTAAGTCTTTATCTCTTCTTTCCTTCAAGGTGATCTTCACGAAAATTTTTCTTCTAGTATTTATACTTGATAGCTTTATCCTCTAACTTTATTTACCCAAAATCTCTCATGGAGTAGGACAAAGTTTCCTTCCCTTCATATACACAATCTGCTGACCTGCTGTAGCAGTAAGCAGCCTACCACACTTGCACTGGCCCTGTCCTAGGTTTCAATACAATTCAGTCTCAACACAGAGACAGGAAGTAAACTTAAAAATTATTCTAGTAGTCCTTAACTTTTTTCAGTTTGCTTGTATGTGTACTAACTCCTATTTATTACAGTGACATCCTCTAAATGTTCCAATACATTCTATTTGCTACACTAAACTGTTTGAATACATTACATTAGTACTTTCAAAGACCAAGAGGTCAAAGATTCTTTGACCTTGCCACATGACAGTGCTGCCTCCCACCCAGCAGTTGTTTGGTTTCATCTTTATATATATATATATATATATATATATATATATATATATATATGTATATACACATATACATATATACATATATATATACATATATACACACACATATATGTGTATATATACACACACACATACACGTACACACATACATATACACATACATATACACATACATACATATACACATACATACATATACACATACATACATATACACATACATACATATACATATACACATACATACATATACATATATACACATACATACATATACATATATACATATGCATACATATAAATACATATATACACACATATATATGCACATACATACACACATACATATACACACATACATATATATACAGACATATATATATGTATATATATATGTGTGTGTGTGTGTATATATATATATATATATATATACACACACACACACACACAACTTAACATCACATAACTGGTAAATGCCATGAGTTATACCTAAGTCTATGTCAACCTAAAATCAAAGTTTCAAAGACATATTCTTTTATGTCTGTGTGTATATATATATATATTTTTTTTTCAACATCAGAATTTTTGTGCAATTAATCAACAGTTTATTATATCTTAGCTTATAACTTAAAATGGAGTAAGAGGGGCTCCTGGGTGGCTCAGTGGGTTAAGCGGCCGACTTCGGCTCAGGTCATGATCTTGCAGTCCGTGAGTTCAAGCCCCGCGTCGGGCTCTGTGCTGACAGCTCAGAGCCTGGAGCCTGTTTCAGATTCTGTGTCTCCCTCTCTCTGACCCTCCGCCATCCATGCTCTGTCTCCCTCTGTCTCAAAAATAAATAAACGTTAAAAAAATTTTTTTTTTAAATGGAGTAAGAAAGAAGACAATTATGGCACTATTAATAAAAAAAGTGTTAGGTTTTATGGACAAGAAGCAATTGATGTCCAAACAATAAAAACTTAACGCATGCCTACAATGATGAATTCAGTAACCATATGTTCATGTAAACAGACCAGGTAAATGAATTAAGATTCAGGATTTTTATCGTTATTTGGCTAAGATGATATAACATGTTTATTGCCCAATTTTTCTAATTCTAGCTCTTATGTAAACTTTTTTATAATTTTTTAAAAATATACTATCAGTTAAAAAAACTAAAGAATTTATTTCCATTTATCTCATTATATGGGCACTTGAAACCCCTTTACCTATGTAGTCGATTCCTACTCATAAGGGTGAGATTAATCAAAGCTATCCTCCACCTAACATAGGAATGTTAGAGGGCATTCCTATAGTAGAGGCTGCTCTAGAAATAGTAACACTGATAATCAAGAGGACAAGACAACAAGGATAATGATAGAAATAAATACTAGTATCAAAAAAAGCTTAAGAGGTGAATTATCAAATTTAATCTTCACCCTAACACTATTAGGTAAGTAATGTTCATAGCTTAATTTTGCAAATGGGGAGAGAGCTGACATTACATAATATTTCTACAACTTAACATCATATAACTGGTAAATGCCATGAGTTATACTTAAGTCTATGTCAACCTAAAATCAAAGTTTCAACGACATATTCTTGTAGAACACAAAGTTGTCACATCACCACTGCCACCATCATTCATATTATCATCCTCACATCCTGGTATCTTGGATATCCAATTCTCTCTTTTTTAAAAAGTATATTACCTTTTTAAAATAATACAGATGTATTTAATAGTATGTATACTACTTATTACATAAATAGAAAGCTATAAAGACTGAAAGTATACATACAGCTTGAAGAATTTTCATGTAGCAATAACATCCAGGTAGCCACACCACATACTATAAGCCAGAATTCAAGAAGCTTCCCTTTTATATCCCTTTCCCATTACTTGCCCTCCTTTTCCTGGAAGGTAATCACTAATCCGACTCCATCATCAACTGGTAAATTTTGTCTGTTCTTGAAATTTATATACATAGTACCATGGCTTATGTAGCCTTTTTAAAAATTTAATTTGGTTTATTTTGCCTGGTATCATACTTGTGAAATTCTTAAAAGCTGGCACATAGCAATAGTTTATTTTCCCTGTTGTATAGTCTTTCATTATACAAATGAACCACCTTCCCCCCACCCCGCCCCCCACCATTGGATTTGGAATGACAGGTGAGTTGTTTCACAATGTTTTTGCCTCTTAAAGTAAGTAATCCCACAGTATTTGTCGAAGGCACCTTTTGGTGCACATTAGTATAGTTTTCTTGAGTTTATAGTCAGAAATAGAAATATTGCTCAGAATACATGCAGAAGTGAAACATTTTGCAAATTTTGCCCAAGAGTTGTCCAACATGTTTCTATCAGTCTATACTCCCACCTGCATTGTATTAAAGTTGTCATTGATTTAGATCCTTGTCAATTCATTACTGTCATTTTAGCCTTTTTAAATATTTCCTCTGTGTTTGTCACATGGGTAGAGAGTGGGTTACTAGAACTGGAAAAAAAAACTAAGCAAGATTTTATTAAAAATGTTAGGCAGGTTTTTCGGGGTGGAGGTTTTAGTGGTCAGGCAGCCAAACGCAAGCAGAACAACTTCACATTTGTGGACACTAGTGTGCATTTATAAGCATCCTAAATTGGATAAAGCATGGAGCATACCTAAGGATAAAATACCCCAGCAAACTTCTTGAGAGTGAGAAGCTTGAATGACTTATACTTGCTAAGGCTCTATCTGACCATGTAACTAGAATACTTTTTCCTCCAGAAGACACCCATCTCTCTTAAAGGGGTAACAGACAATTGTGGAATTATATGGGGAACTGCTCTCCTAGCTCTCATTTAATATGAAAGAAATTTAAACCCAAGGTCATCTTTGCATCACAAAATCCAACAGCAGTCTCCATCAAATCCAATTGCCTAACATTTCAAGGTTTTTCACTAACTCTATAGCACCCTTGTTGATCTAGCAATGTATTTGTATTTTATTCAAAGGAAACTGAGTATTCATTGGGCAACTTAAAAAGGCCACATTTTCCTTTATAGGTTTCATCAAGACAGAATAACTTAGCTTAAAATACTCAATGTTGGTGGGGCACCTGTGTGGCTCAATCAGTTAAGCTTCCAACTTCCAGCTAGGGTCATGATCTCACAGCCCGAGTTCTAGCCCTGTATCAGGCTCTGTGCTGACAGCTTAGAGCCTAGAGCCTGCTTCGGATTCTGTCTCAGCTCTCTCTGCCCCTGCCCTCTCGCTGTGTCTGTCTCTCTCTCTGTCTCTCTCTCTGTCTCTCTCTCTCTCTCTCTCTCCCCCTCAAAGGTAAATAAAAACATTGAAAAAAAAATTTTTAACTAAAATAAAATATTGAATGTTGGACTTGCAAGCTGATTATAAACAAGACCTGCATGGTCTTTCCCTCAACACTTTCTCTTTACCAGACTTCATTCAGTGTAGTTTCGACAATATTTGATGATTTAAAGTTAGTCTTTTTTAGTAACTTTTGTGGTTGTTTTTCCTTTTTACTTATCACCAATATGTAAAATTCCACTATTGAACTTCTCTCTCTAACTTGCACCACAGACTTTACAGCTTTTTTTTATGATACCCAACTACTTGGCCTTTAATTTCCTTTTCTGGAATTGTGTCATTTTATAGATTTCTACCCCTGGGTCAATCTAGGATTCAAGAAGCCTTTTATCTCTTACTCACATCGCACAATATTCCCTAACAGTTATTTTCAAATTGGTTTTCCATGTCAGTAAACAAAACATGGAGATGAGAATTTGGGAAACAAATTAAAAAGGGGCAACAATCCATTTTTAGTTTCTGGAGATATTTTGTGCTTAAGTCACAGGCTTCCATTATTCAAGACAAATTAAGATTTATAAGATTGCATTCCATCTAAACGTATGGGCATAGTGTTGGCAACTGTGGATTTATGAAATAAAAGAGCTGCATTTTCCTTTGGCTCATAGCAAAGCTGTTCAAATGATAATAAACTGGAATTATTTTTTTTAATTTTTTTTTTCAACATTTATTTTTGGGACAGAGAGAGACAGAGCATGAACGGGCGAGGGGCAGAGAGAGAGGGAGACACAGAATCGGAAACAGGCTCCAGGCTCTGAGCCATCAGCCCAGAGCCTGACGCGGGGCTCGAACTCACGGAACGCGAGATTGTGACCTGGCTGAAGTCGGACGCTTAACCGACTGCGCCACCCAGGCGCCCCAAAACTGGAATTATTATTTAAAAAGATCTCTTATTTTCCTTCAAACTGACAGCAGCTACTTAAATTTTTTTCTAGCTCTGAGAAAAATGATCCATCATTATGATTGAGAATTTTTTTTACCTAAGCTAATGAAGGTAATCCCTCTTTTATATTATAAAATAATGGACTGATTTTTAATGGACTGATCTTTATCTTTCTACACTTTTGTTTTTTCATCAAGGTATATTACATGGATTCATAATTTTAAAAGTATAAAGACTACTTTGCTTAAAAACCTTAAGCACAAAGAGTTTAATAGGCTTTCTCTAAAGTTTAATTTTGATTTTAGTGGTTGTTTTTGAAAATTAAATCTCAACACTGAGCAACTAGTGTATTTAATTGGTTTCCTTTTTAGCTTTAGATCCATACCATGTGATCAAATGGTCTCACTTCATGCAAAAATATTCAATTAGTTTTATGTGTAAAAGGTAAACATAAAACTTGGCTCACAGCTTCTTGTTCATGATTTTCCTACCTTTAAAGCAACATGTAATTAGTTCATGCCTAATTGTCCTGGTTCCTATATAGAGCCCTATTACTTCCTTATTTAGAAGCCTGGTTTTCACTCAAGGTGGCATTAAGACAATATTGTAAGTATTCCTTGATACTGTACCATAGAAAAAACTGTTTCTTTCACCTATGTTTTATGTACTTTATTCTCAGAGTCTCTAAATGATAATCTTTGGACAAATTCAGTCTTTCTGTATTCTCGTTCATGACCACACCCAAACCTGGCAACAATGTGGTCTGTCCAACCACATTGTGCCAAATATTCTCTAGGACCCAAAGTTCTGGATCAGTTTTAGGCCGATTCAATAGCCCATCAGTGCTAGGTTTTGATGAAATTGCTATCAGCTAAAATCTTAATACTTTTTATTATTTGCTTCTTTTACTCATTCATTTCTTTCTTACCTTGAAACGACCAGATTGTTTTAGCAGACCTAGGTTTTACTCTATTAAATTTTATTGCTGATTTCTGACTCATTCTTTTAGTACACTACCAAGATAGTTTTGGATCCTGATTTTATCAGAATCTGAAATATAATCATTTTCCTTCCCAATCTCCCAAACACTTACCATCCACCTCTGGAATTTTCTCATTCCACCTATCTTGTAGCCAAGCTCATCAACATTTATGGCATTTCTAAAACCACAACACCTCTTCTGAAACATCTCTCACAGTTCATCCAAAAATGTATTCTGTGTTTTCCCAATGTCAAGACATTAAGGTAAATGTTTGATTTAAAAATACCTATCTTTACAATCTGAAATTTTGACGCTCTTTTCTATCAATTTTTGCCATAATTCTTTTGATATGCAACTGAAAATACATATAGTATCAACTTTTTTTATTTTTGCCTATGAATATGTCAGAAATAAGATATGAATTTTATAGGAACACACTGGTTTTTTCTAAAATTAAATTTTAATTATTCCAATAAAAGGATATATTTGTTTCAATTACTGATTACATTTTGTGTCATTACTATATTCTCTATATTTTATAAGTGCCTAAATTTCAATTTGCAACAAATTCCCGAGATAAATTTTGAAATACATAGAAGCTCATGGTGTGTTGTTGTTTTAATCCACACAGTAAAAGAGAAAAAAGCAGAAGTAAATTCTCTTTGGTTTTGCATTTGCATTTTGGTTTTACAATCAATGCAGTTTAGATTCTGCCTTTTTCCTCTACTGTCTCTACAATTTGCTAGCTCTTACTCATGTCCACAATCTAACTTGGGCAAAAGCCCACATCACAGATCTCCTGTAGAGTCAATATTTTCCTAACCAGTATCTTCTGAGATTCTTCTCTAGGCTTTTTTGTATCTACGTACTCCATGCTCCTGGCTTTAGCGGGAAATGTCATTTCTTGGAGTCCATATCCCCTCTTTGTTTTCCTAGAAGGCACATAGTCTTTTTAAATTTTTTTTGGTGGAGTTTATTTTTTAGAGCACATTTAGGTTTATTAAAAAAATTAAAAGGAGCAGAAACTACAGAGTCCCCACATATTCTATCCCAGCCCTGGCATACAGTTTCCTATTACTAATATCTCACTTTAGTCCAGTACATTGCTTACAATTGATAGACCAATATTGAAAGATTGTTATCAACTAAAGTCCATAGTTTACATTAGGATTTCCACCTTGTGTTGTACAGTTCTATGGGTTTTGATAAATGCACAATAACATGTCTTCACCATTAGACTATTATACAGAATAATTTTAGCGTCCTAAAAATCCTGTTCTCCCCCTCATCATCCCTCTCTCCTGGAAATCACTGCGCTTTTACTATCTCTCTAGTTTTGCTTTTTCCATAGTTTTGAATCTTCGGATCATATAATATGCAGTCTTCTCAGACTGTCATCTTAGCAATAAGTTTTAAATTTCCTCCATGTCTTTTTATGGCTTCATAGCTCATTTCTTTTTAATCAATGAATAATATTACATTGTATGATATAAGTGATTTATGTATTCACCTATTCAAGAACATCATGGTTGCTTCTAAGTCTTGGTAAATGTACCTAAAGCTGCTATAAACATTCATGTGCAGCTTTTTGGATTGACATGCTTTCAACTCATCGGGATAAATATCTAGTTGCTGGATCTTCATGTTAAGATTGTGTTTAATTTTGTAAGAAATCGCCAAATTGTCCTGTAAAGTAGCTTACCACTTTTTATTCTCACCAGCAATGAGTAAGAATTCCTATTCTCAACAACCCCACTAGCATTTAATGTTACAGTTTAGGATCTTAGCCATTCTAGTAAGAGCATAGTGCTATCTCGTTTGGTGTTTTAATTTGCAATTTCCCAATGACACATGATATTGAGCATCTTTTCTTCTGATTATTTGCTGCTGTCTGTGTATCTTCTTTGGTCGTATACCTGTTTAGATCTTAGCCTTTTAAAGTTGGCTAATTTCCTTTCTTACAGACTTACAAATAGTTTTAAAATACAAATTTAAGGCAAAATCCTTTCTTAAGTACACTCCTATCAGTGGTACTTTTCTGTTTTTCTTTGAAATGCTCCTTCAATCCTAGACATAATTCTATTAAAATGCTATCAGTGGTACTTTTCTGTTTTCTTTGAAATGCTCCTTCAATCCTATACATACTATTAAAATACATTACTAATGGCAATTATTTGCTTATACTTTTGCCTCCCTCATAGATGATTATAAAGTCTATCAAAAGAGAAGCATATCTGTATTCCCAGCTAGGTACATTTCCAGGTACAAAAGAAATTATCAATAAATGATTTTGAGTGGATATCACTACTGAATTCAGCTAAAGCAGTCTCCATAGCTAGTTGTCTAAGACACTGTCACAAACATATGGTAACATTCCCTGTTTCTAAAACAGAACGTAACAATTGATGGTTCTACAGGAAGAAGAAAACATCTGACCCATCCAACATACATTTTAAAAAAAATATTTGATTCTTTGTTCCTACTTCATCCTCTGCTGCTGCTGCTGTTGTTGTTTAGACAAAGAACACATGTGCACGCATGTGTCAAGGAGTGGGGGCAAAGGGAGAGAGAATCTCCATGACCAGCACAGAGCCAAATCCAGGGCTCGATCTCATAACCCTGAGATCATGATCTGAGTGGAAATCAAGAGTCGGATACTTAACTCACTGAGCCAGCCAGGTTTCCCCATCCTCTAATTTCTTAACAGTAGAAATACCTAAGAGTTAGACTTGGGTGGTATCATTTGGAAAAAAAGAAATCAATTTCCTTTAACCTGAGCATTTACTAGGGATCAGGAAAAAGGAAGGTGTAAGCACTTATTGATCAGTTCCAGCCAGTCAATAATTGATTCTAATGGAGGGATATGAAGAAAGTGATGGAATCATTTTGACCTTCTTAAGTAGATCCAATTCAAGAAATAAAGCTCTATTATTATCATTAGTTTACTTCAGATAGTTAGATATAATTTTGAGGAGTGGGAAAATGATGAATTTAGTACTATCTGGTACAACTGAGAATGTGTATACTTTTTCTGACTCAGAATTCACTTCTAGGCATTCACTCTTTGTTAAATCCCATACAAGCCCCCAAGTAACCATACATAATATTTTTAATTGAAAAATACAAGAGGGGTGTCTGGGTTGCTCAGTCAGTTGAATGTTCAACTCTTGATTCAGCTCAAGTCATGATCTCAGGGTTGTGGGATTAAGCCCCACGCTGGGCTCCATATCGAGCACTCAGCATGCTTAAGATTCTTTCTGGCTTTCCCTCTGCCCCTGTCCCCGACCCATGCATGCGCTCTCTAATTAAAAATACCATAATATTAAAAAATACAAGAAATAATATAAACGACCACCAATATGTTTACATGACAGAATGCTATACACCAGGGGAAGGAAGGGGAAGGACAGCGAAGGACGGGGAAGAGGACAAGTATGAACAGATCTTGAAAACAATGCTATGTAAAAATTCTAGTTACAAAATTAAATGTACATGATGTATTTTATATGAATCACCAGTATGTTTTGCTTATATATTAACATGTATTTTTAAATTAATATAATGTTATTGATTAATATGTTACTAAAAATTGACTGGCAAGATAAAGATCCTGTTTAAATTACCATTCCTATGTGAAAATGTGATTGAGGGATATTTAAAAGGAAACTATTTCTAATTGATGTTATTTTTAAGTATTCTGAAGTTAACATTACCAAATATTAAGATTTTGCCAAGAATAAACATGGTTGTATCTTTGTCTATATTTAATTACGAATTTTGTTTTAATTACAAATATAAGTATTTAGGGAGACTGCATCTTCTTCTAATATATACTGAATAGCATCAACTGTAAAACTGATTTAGAAAACCAAATAACACACACTTTGGAAGCACCTCAGTGAAAAATGAGTGGTCATTAACGTTGTCAAGACCAGCCCAAGGATAGGAAGGAATAGCCTGTAGCCTCGAAGACATCCACATGTCCAATGATGAGATATGGTACAATGCGTCTTATTACATATGAAACCTCGGACAAGAAGTGTTACCTAAGTAGGTATTTCTTTCTTTCTGCAAAATTATGGATATTAACATATGTATCTATTATATATTTCGATCTGTAAAATATAATGGTCCTCTTAATATGTTCTATATGGTGTTTTACCAATCCTCTCCATTAAAAATTATACTATTACGTAAGAAATAGAAGAAAAACTATTATGATTTAAATCATTGCTTGCTACTCAAAAGCCATTCTCTTTATCTTTCTCAAGAGTGACCAATGACCTGATATTGGCCATTGAGATGTGAAGGAGTATCTGTTGGGAGACAGGATTTTCTCAGAGGATCTCCCATTGTGACCAAGACATGAGCAGGGAAGCAAGCCTCTCCCCTCTCTTCCTATGTTGGACACCAGCGTATGATACACAGTTTTTGGACTTATACAGCAGAGTCATTTTGTGACCATGCAGTGGCAAGCTGGAGCATGAAATGTTACCTCACTAACATGGTCTGTGTTCAGTCCCTACAGGCTTATGCAATTAGGTCATCAATTGTCTTTATTCCTTCAGTTACCATTAGTCTTTTACTTATATCTTAATGGTTCTACATATGTTCTCTTAGTTCTCCCCCATTGAAGCAACTGCTTTCCACTGTATTTTTTTTAGTCGAATTGGCCCATACTTTGAGTATGTCTCCCTATTACTAGATGTTTGAGGCTAAAAAATTAAACCAATTGCCTAATACTGGTTTTCTAAGATATTAAATTAGAATAATAGGGCCTACCTCACACTATTGAAACTCAGATCAAGAGAAAAAAATGAGTTATTTGTGATAATCCTTGGTACAAAATTGTCTCTCAATACAGATGAGGTATCCCTATCCTTTGTAACAAAGTGAGTAGGAGGTCTATAAAGTTAGCTCATGGTAGTGGACCAAGACAACTGTGGGAACCAGTAGGAACACGTATGAGATGGTATGAGATGACAAAAATAAAAGGGAGTCCAACAAAAACACAACAAAAATAGAGGTCTAGAGCTACCAGCTCTTTGAAAGGGAACTATGAGGCAGTCAATGTTTCTCCCATGCCATGACCCTGTGTTCTATGAAACTGAGTAGAGCAATTACATACATTTTCTTTGACCCTACTGGTTAGTTATAATAAACCCAGATAATTTAAACTCTGAGTCTCTTTACATTTGTAAAATAGTGGTAGCAATGCTTGTATCAAAGGATTAATTGAAAGATAAAATTAGAGAAGCAGAGAGCGAGCATTTATATTGACTGTTCTATTGTAGGCACTCAACAATATTAAGTCTCCTTATTACATTTGTTGTGCACTCATGCATACACTTTTTACTTTGGATTCCTTTGAGCTTGGTAAGAGACTGGAGAAAAGGAGAAGCAAATAATAAAATACACATTAGATATGACAATCTTTTGGAATTACTTCAATCATCACACATACAGTTACCTTCATTTGGTAGACATCACCTTTCACACAAGAGTTAAAACAAGCTACAGTTTCTGCACCCAAGAAACCTAGTGCAGCTTCAAACTCCAGTAAAAATCTCAGTCTCTTTGTCAATTTTCTCACTCTTTGCTTTCCTCACCAACACCCTTTCCCCCATAGGCATCTCTACTGTGAACAAAGACTAAGATGTGAAGCTATTCCTTTGCTTACTAAAGTCTACCTTTGTGAGTGCAACCAATTATTCCAATTCTGCTCCCATAAGGTGTTCCCTGATCCTTCTACTCAGAAATAGCAGGTCTTCATTCTGACACCTTAAAAATAAAAAAAAGTACTTTTCCACAAACTATGTATTGTAGTTATTGACATATTTTTTCCCTGAAAGAGAAAATCAGAATACTATCTTCGTCATCATTTTCAAGTTTTCCCATATATACCCTGAATTGTGCACTATTGGAAGTTCATCATATATGTGTGAAAATGTGAATATGTACGCATAAACTCGATTTTAACTATATGCACTGAAGAAGTAAAAAGTTCAAGGCACTGTGCCAACTGTTTAAATATCTTGTGCAATGTATTATTCAAGAGATATATTCCAAACCATCATTATATTCATTTTACAGAAGAGGAAATAAAGTTGTGAAATGTGTAGAATAGACATTCAGAAAACTCAGTGAGGATAAGCCGTTTTCCCACAGTCACACAGCCAGGACATGAATCTGTTATTTGAGTATTTCTCTTTGAGGCTATCAGATAATCCAATTTAAATCATCTTACCTAAAAGGAATTTATTGGCTCATGTGACTAAAACATTGGGAGGTCAGTCTTGGGGATAATTTGATACCAAGTTTCATGGTATGGGCTGGCTTATTTTTCACAAAGCATCCTGACTGTACCATACCCCATGTAAAGGCTTCTTCATCAGGATGGCTGCCCCATGAGAGCAAATACTTGCTGATAATCAGACCTCACATCGCATCCCACACCATTAAGAGCTAAATGAAATGACTGTTAGAAAAGCTTCTTATAATTAATGGAATATTAAGAAACAAGCTTGTCTAGGAGTCCCAGAAAAATCTCTCTGTATCTAGATTGGGATAGCTACCCTTATTTATAAACATCCAAGATGGCCTAGACCTCTGGCAAAAAGTGGGCCCAAACCCACCCAAATCAAATTGGGCAAGAATAGAACTTCTAGAAAGAAAATTAGGGTACATATTGTGGAAAAGGCTGCTGAGAAGCAGGATTGGATCAAGTCACATCAAAACTGATATTCTTAAAAATTAGGCTCTGAGGCTCCAGGCTTTATTACAGGAGATAAAGATAATTTCTCTTTTGGCTACCTCAACTATGGCCGCTATGCG
The DNA here is from genome assembly GCF_022079265.1 of Lynx rufus. Taxonomy (NCBI): domain Eukaryota; kingdom Metazoa; phylum Chordata; class Mammalia; order Carnivora; family Felidae; genus Lynx; species Lynx rufus. The sequence continues at coordinate 33,256,453 of NW_025814830.1, read as the reverse complement.
GGAATTTTCAGAGCCTTTAGCAGTACATATATGCACAAATATTGGTTCCAAAATTCTCTTTTCCAAAACCCTGCCCTTTCTCCCTAGGGCATATTGCCTGTTCTTTTCAGCCAAGCCATCCTTCAGCAATCTGGGCCGCATGAGTGCAGCTCAAATGTAATGCCAAACAAATCAACAGAATAGCTGTCAGGCCTTCACCGGAAACAATATTAGCCTTGTCTGTTCATACTGAGAGCAGAATGGAAGTGACACAAATAAAATGTAATGGGATAAAATATATTGCTCAATGTACAGTAACAAGGAACTATTGGTTGACAATTTTTTTCTCTCACAACATTTCACTCTATTTTCTCTGTGATTTCCACATAGTGTTAATCATGGGCTTACAGCAGTGCTGACTGAGCACATAGTAGGAACACAGTATATTCCTAATAAATGAATTAATTAAATCAGATTCAATAAATCAGTTTTGGAATTTGTACTTAGAAATGCAAAATCTGAAAGTTGGAAAATAATCCTGGCCTAAAAGCTATCTGGATCCATGTGTTTTCCTTGAAAATGATTTCTTTCCACTGAGTTTCTGATGGGTCGTTATTGTGAGCCTAGTTGAGTATCTTTGGAAACAAAATTCATCATCACATGGATCACTTAATTCCAAAACATTAAGTGACCATATTTGACAATTTCTGATGTTAAAGTATAATATGGCCTTTGTAGCTTCCACACTGAACCCATCCAAGATAGACTACAGGAATTTGAGAAATATTAAGGTTATATCAACAGAAACCATTGCCTTTGGATCATGTCTCTATGACAAGAGAATCAGTAACACATAATACAGTTTTAAATAAAAGCAAATGATGCCTTCAAATCTAGTTTTATTTTGCTTAACATAGTTCTGTCTCGATCAATTGTATTTTCAAAATTAAAAAAAAAATAGAAAAAAGTAAAAAGAATTGATAAGCATTGGGGGGTATCTAATATCCATGGTATTGTTTTGAACTTTTTTTATCTTTGCAATATTAATATCAAGTAGATACTGCTATTAATTTCATCCTCAGAGGAAACAGATGTAGTAAATTTAAGTAACGTTCTCAAGGTCACAGAGCAGGTAAGTTAAGGAGTTGGCACTTGTCTGTCTGGCTAGAAAGCTACTTTTGTCTATCTGGCTAGAAAATCCATGCTTTATACCCAGATTCACTGCCTTCCCGCTATGTTTATCATTTCTTCCCTAAACTTCATCAGAAAAAAAAAATCCAGAGATATTCTTGGCAAAAGATTCATTTGATAAAACACACATGCCATTGGTTCTTCTCTAACATTTAACATTTGTGATACTGTTTGCCAAACGAAGAGAAATGCTGAGACTCCAGACCAACTGTTTACTGAGCAGATTATTCTTGATGGCCTTCTGCTTAAAAGTTTAAAATTAAAAATAGAACACTCTTCGCTCTTTGTCCCCTGCCAAACTGTGTGGGAGCAGCGGCACCGGCTGCAGGGCAAGGCTTCCGAAGCTTGAAGCTCAGCAATCCATCTTCCTTTACCCTCAGTGTTAATATCCTCTCTTTTTCTTTTAGAACAGAAAATAGTAACTAATAGCTTTAATAGCTGCCCCTTTCATCACTTTAACTGCAAATAAACTCAGTTTTTCTTTCATCCTTCAGAATCTACAGACCATGGATGGCCACCTATGGCCGTATGAAGTCCTGGAACTGTTGCTTTGAGGGAATTACCGCAGCACTTCCCCAAATATGTCTCACCACAAAAATGATAAATTGTGGTAAAGGACCAAGGATGGGATCTTGGGAGACTATAAATATGTCCCCTCCATTCTCTAAATGTACTCTGGGTTTATCGCCTTGAGGGAATGTAGTTGCAGTTGTATTACGTGCTGGGAGAAAATGAGAGTGCTCTTTTCCGACAGAACTTGGAGAGTGGGGGGGACTGTGCACGGAGAAGAGGTGGAATAAAATAAAGTATTTCCCTTTGTCTTGATCGGTTTAGCCAGGGAGGAACGTATGCATTGGTAGAGGCATCATTGTTGATTCTGTAGCCAAATGTGTTCGTGTGTCATGTGAGCAGAAGGTCATACTGGAAGGCGAACTAGATTTGGGTGAAGACAGGCCCGGGTTTAATCTCCCCCCTCCCACTCTCTGTGTGATCTAAGGCACGTAATTCAAGTTCTCTGACCCTTACTTTTCCTAAGTATAATATAGGGCAGTATTGTACTACCTTGTATGATTCTACCTTATAGAATTCCGATGAGAATATAGTTGCCAGATTGAGCGCATAAAAACACAAAGCTCCTAATAAAGTTCAAATTTCAGAAAAAAACAAGAAATTCTTTTTGTGTAAGTATTTCTCAAATATTGCATGGGACATACTTATATTAAAAATTTGTTTATCTGAAGTTCAAATTTAAATGGCTGTCCTGTATTTTATCTGGCAACAAACAACTCAATGCTTGACACAGATTTGTTGCTCAACAGAGTTTTTATTTCCCTCTATACCTCCTACATTTTAGTTTCAGGCTCCACACAAGGACTCATTTTTAACTGTCAAAGTGAGTCAAAATTTATTTTTTTTAAGCCACACATTAGTAGAGCATCACAGTTCTCTTTGATGCAGGCCAACTAAGGAATTTCTGCCTCGTGCCATCAAAGATTCAAGGTATCAAGACTGAATCTCTTTCAATAACTAGTTTAGGAAATAAAACCAGTTAGTCAACTAGAAAATACGGAGTAGTATGCTTGAGTTTATGTCACAACATTTTCTGTAGACATAGATATTTAATTTCATATTTCATTTGATCAAACAAGCAGGAAGAAATATCAAGGATAACTTTCCACTTCATAGTTGCAGAAATTAAGGCATTGATTGATCTAGCCATTTACTCACAAAAATGCCATCAGAAGGTACAAAGAAAATAAAATTTATAGCCAATTCCCTAGGTTCTCACCAAATTTCATTTTTGCATTTGACTTTACAGAATGAAGAGAGGAGCATATACGACAGAATATGTGGAAGTATTTGGAAACCTTCCGAAGAAAAAGCAGTAAAATTGAAAACATTGTTATTATGTAGAAGCTAAGCATGTTTGTCACAATTAAGTCTATTTTCCATTATTTCAATATTAAAGTGAAAAGCAAGTGAGCTACACTTAAACAGTATTTATATTAGATTAATGTGCACAAAGGTTGGTAGTATGAAATGCAGTGCTAATTTTCATTTTACAGATGAAGTAAATCCAGCCTTAAAATTTATGAAAAATACTCCCTCTGTTACTAAAAGTAACCATTTCTTCTTTTAAAAGCTAATTATTCAAAACATATATCTTTAATGTTTGCCTACTATATGTAACATACCCTACAGTATGTGTATATCTGATTTACTCATTACACCTGGGCAAGTTAATTGTAAACCATTTTAATGATTATTTAAAAAAAAAAAGAGTATCTAGAATTCTTAGTGGCCCTTAGATTTCAAGATATTCATGTTCTAAAGCCAAATGTGGGAAAAAAATGAGTAGAGCAGAAATAAATGACATAGAAAATAAATAAATAAATAAATAAATAAATAAATAAATAAATAAATAAAACCAACATGTCCATTCTCATCATCTTTATTCAATATAGTGCTAGCAGTCCTAGCCACTGAAATCAGACAAGAAATAACAGGCATTGATACTTGTAAAGAAGTGAAACTGTCACTATTTGCAGACAAATCCCAAAGATGCCACCAGAAAACTTATTAAAGTTGCAGGATACAAGATTAACACCTCAAAAATGGTAGCATTTCTATAAATGACAATGAAGTCACAGAAAGAGAAAATAGAGAAACACCACCAACTATAATTGCACCAAGAAGAATAAATACCTAGAAATAAATTCAACTGAAGAGATGAAAGACCCACACTCTGGAAACTATAAAACACTGATGAAAGACATTGAAAATGACACAAATGTAAAGATATTCTATGCTCATGGGTTGGTAGAATATTGTCAAAATGTCCTTATTACCCAAAGGCATCTACAGATTCAATTCAATCCCTACCAAAATACCAACAGCATTTTCACCAAATTAGAACAAATAATACTAAAATTTGTATGAAACCACAGAAGACCCCAAATAGCCAGAGCAATCATGAGAAAGAACAAAGCTACCAGGTATCGTAATTCCCGATTTCAAGATAAAGCATCAAGGTTTAGTCATCAAAACAGAATGGAAATGACACAAACATACACATCTACATCAATAGAACAGAATAGAAAGTCCAGAAATAATCTCACAAGTATATGGTCAATTAATCTATGACAAAAGAGCCAAGAATATACATTGGGGAAAAGGCAGTCTTTTCGTAAATGGTGCTGAGAAAACCAGACAGCTACATGTAAAAGAATCAAACTGGACAACTTTCTTCATCATACACAAAAATAAACTTAAAATTGATTAAAAGACCTAAATGTGAGACCTAAAACCATGCAAGTCCTAGAAGAGATCATAGGCAGTAATTTCTCTGACACTGGCCTTAGCAACATTTTTCTGGGTACATCTCCTAAGGCAAAGGAAACAAAATCAAAATTATTGGGACCACATCAATATAAAAAGCTTTTGCACAGCAAAGGAAACCATCAACAAAAGAAAACCCACTGAATGGGAGAAAATATTTGCAGATGATACATCTGATAAGAAGTTGATATCCAAAATGTATCAAGAACCCGTACAACTCAATACCAAAAAAAACCAAACAATCCAAGTAAAAAAATGGGCATAGGACCTAAATAGATATTTTTTTTTCCCAAAAAAGACATAGCGATGACCAACAGACCCATGAAAAGATGTTAAACATCACTAATCATCAAGGACATGCAAATCAAAACCACAACATGAAGTATCACCTCACACCTCTTAGGATGGCTACAATCAGGAAAGTACTGTGGGTGAGGAAGTAGAGAAAAAATAATCCCTGTGCACTGTTGGTATTAATGTAAATTGGTATGACACTGAAGAAAACGGTATGGATGTTCCTCAAAAATTAACAATGGAAATACCATTTGATCCAGTAACTCCACTATTGGGTATTTACCCAGAGAAAATGAAAACACTAACTCAAAAAGATATACATATCCTATGTTTACTGCAGCACAATTTATAATAGCCAAGACATGGAAGCAAATTAAGTGTCCGTAAATAGATGAATGGATAAAGAAAATGTGGAATATTACATACATACACACACAATGGAATATGACATAGCCATAAAAGAGGATGAGATTGTGTCATCTGAGACAACATGGATGGACCTAGAGAGTATTATGCTAAGTGAAGTAAGTTAGATTGAGTAAGACAAATACCTTATGATTCCACTCATAAATGGTATCTTAAAAAATAAACAAGAAGCAGAATCCAAACTATGAATATAGATAACTGATGGCTGCCAGAGTGGACACAGATGGAGGCGGGCAAAGTAAGAGAAGGAGAAACAGGCCTCCAGTTGTAGCATGAGTAAGTCACGAGAATAAAAAGCAGAGCATAAGGAATACAGTCAATGATATTGTAATAGCAATAATCAGACTGATAGTAGCTATATTTGTGGTGAACATAGCATAATGCATAAACTTGTCAAATTACTAAACTGTAAACCTGAAAATAAGATTGTCAACAATATTAAAATATATACAAACACACACATATAAATCTATGTATTTCTTGTTTTTGATATGGAGCTTGATACATGTCCTCATTTGTATTCCATTTAATTTATTTTCATTTTTCCAAATCTAAAATAAAGACAACTTTATTCTGGCAGTAAGTTTATCATATACTTAAAAAAAAAAAAGGATGAGCAAGATGGAAACAATAGCTTTTAAGTGGCTTAGAATTAGTCTCTACTTACGTTGGAGAAAAACTGGATAGCTCAAAACATGTAAAAAAAAAAAGGTTATTATATATAGTAAGTAACTTTCAAACGTACAATATACAACTATTAAGAGAATAGCCTTCATCCCAAGAAAAGGTTTTGTTTTTTTTTTTTTTTTTAAACTATGTATGGGGACAAATGTTAACTAGACTTATTGTGGGTGGGGATAATTTGACAATGTAGACAAATATTAGATTATATTGTACAGCTGAAATTAATAAAATGTTGTATGTCGATTATACTTCAACTTAAAAAAAAAAAAGATGTTGAGGAGCACCTGGGTGGCTCAGTCGGTTGAAGGTCTGACTCTTGATTTCACCTCAGGTCATGATCCCAGGTTAGGGGATTGATCCCCATGTCAGGCTCCACGCTAAGCATGGAGTCTTAAGATTTTCTCTCTCCCTCCCTCCCTCCCTCTCTTTCTCTCTCCCTCTCTCTTCCCCTCTCCCATGTTCCTGCTCTAAAATTTAAAAAAAAAAAGATTTTGAAGGAACTTATCTTACATTGGAATTGGCATCATAAACTGAGATATTAAAATATTGCTTATGTTCTTTCCGGTATCTTCAATTGTGCTTTATAGCATTTGGGAATGTCATCCAGATTTTTTTAAGGAAATGGGATAGTTAATGGTTAATGGGATAGTTAATGGTTAATGGGATAGTTAATGGTCAAATAATTGTTTTTATGTTTCCTTTTTTCCAATCTAAATATTTCACCTTTCTTTTTTTCTAAAGGCAGTGTAAGGCCCACAGGAGGAAGTCCATAGATTTTTATTTTGACTTATAGATATGATGATAAACGTTTAGTCTCACAGCTTGCTGCCCACTCCTCGGACAGAATGCAGCCTACAGCAATGTTCAAAGACAGGTTATCCATAGCTGAATATAGTTTGATTTTAGTAAACATGGCCTACGGTTTGAACACAATGAATTTAGGTCCAAGTTGCACAGAAGAGACAAGACTATTCCGATATGTAGTATGTTTTCCAATTAATTTAATGCTTAAGACCTTTGCTCCCTGCCCCCCCCCCCGTCTCAGTCCTTAGGAACTTAAACTCAGAGTGTACAATGGTCAATATACACTATAAACATATTGATGAAATATTTAGCCTGGCTGCAAATGTTATGACATTAATTCATCCAGAAAAGAGCTTTCTTGAATGTTCCATACCTGGCAGATACTGTTGTAGGAGCCAAGTCTACAATGTCTCAAACTTTGTCAGGTTGATAATCTAGGAAAATAGATAATCAACATGCAAATTGCAAATAATGAAGCAGGTTACACAGGGTAAATGCAGGATTCCAAGAAATAATATAGCTAAGTATTAGGTAAGGCTTCTCTGATGAAGTAATATTTAATCTGAGACTCTAAAGAGTCTCAATCACCCAAGCGGAGAGTAGAACGAAGACTACTCTTGTCAGAAGCACCTGAGGACTTAAGGTACCTGGCAGAGGGTGTGGAAGTGATCAAGAGGAGGCACGATCTTGCTGAACCTCGCAGGCCATTCAAGTGAACCTTTGGAAAGTCAATAGCAGGAATGACAGATTGGCATAGCTTCGCTTTCTGCTGTGGGTAGAGAATGCACTGGAATTGGCAAGAATGGAAGCAGGAGAACCAATACAAAGGCTTATGGGAACTGTATGATGAGAGTGGACATAGAAAAGAATGGATTGTGTGGAGTACGTCAACATTCATTTTTCTCAGTGGATTAATGAGCAGCATAAATATCCTTTGACTAACCTCAGACAAGCCTAAAAATCATACTGAAAACCAAACATGCTAAAGAAACCCTCCAAGATGATTAGTGGGAGATGGAATTAGTCTTCTATCCTCTAGAAAGCCACCATAATCTCATATGGACAGAATGAGCTGTTGCCTTTCCTTAGCACATACTTCTGAATACCCACGCTAGAACCACAATTTTTTTTTAAATTTTTTTTTAACGTTTATTTATTTTTGAGACAGAGACAGAGCATGAACAGGGGAGGGTCAGAGAGAGAGGGAGACACAGAATCTGAAACAGGCTCCAGGCTCTGAGCTGTCAGCACAGAGCCCGACGCGGGGCTCGAACTCACGGACCGTGAGATCATGACCTGAGCCGAAGTCGGACGTTTAACCGACTGAGCCACCCAGGCGCCCCTAGAACCACAATTTAAAGTAATGATGTGCTTTCATGTTTGCCACCAAGCAAGGCCTCTTAGTCATGCCTACTCTCCCTCTGCCTTTCTATCCAGCTCCATACACAGTACCTTTCACCCAGCAGATTTTCAACACGTGTCAGCAAGTGAATAAATGAGTCATAGTCTGTATGTCAGACAACTAGAATGAATGCGATTTAACATAGCTGTTACCAAATGAGTCATATGGGATAGGACTCACTCGTCTCTGCCAACATCCTAAGTTAGGATAAATATGTTATTCCACAAAATGAACCAAGCGCAGCTACAAAGCAGATAGGGCAATGGTCACTGCCTGGGAACTTGACAGAAGAGGACTAGGAGATATTTGTAATGCTCCAAATAACATCATTAAAAAATTCAAAGCAGGGTGCCTGGGTGGCTTAGTCGATTAAGCACGACTTCAGCCTAGGTCATGATCTCAAAGTTTTTGAGTTCGAGCCCCACTTCGGGCTCAGTGCTGAAAGCTTAGACCATGGAGCCTGCTTCAGATTATGTGTCTCCCTCTCTGTCCCTACCCCTGTAATGTTCTCTCGCTGTCAAAAATAAACATTAAAAAATTTTTCATCAAAGTGATTGTTTAGAATTTTAGGGATAAAACAAACCAGATGATAGAAAAGTTGGGCTGGATAGAAAATATATTCTGGAAAAACTTTTCTTTCTTAGCCATTAGTAGAATGTTCTTTGCTATTTGGAGTGATGAATCTTTGCACTGTTATCAACTCACTTAAATTATACAGATTATTAAGACCCAGAAAATACCCAAAATATTAAGAGATAATAGCAATAAACTTCAGACACAAGTTTGTTAATGAAATGTATTTCTAAAGAAGCAACCTATACACAGGCCCTTATTTCCCAACACAAAGTCATCCTAGATACATAAAGGCTTATGTTTTAAAAGCGAAAGCTATCAGGTGTCTCGTTAGCGCAGTAGGTAGCTCTTCAGTCTCATAAAAGCAAAAGCTATCCATTCCCAGATAGCTAAAATGTAATCTTAAATTTCTTAATGAAAACTCACATTTTAATGATCATCTCTAAAAATGTTTTTGGAGGCATACAAGTCTTGTTATTTAACTTTTTAAATTTGGCTTTACAGAATAAACACAGAATTGAATGACAGTCTGAAGGGGTCTATGCTGTCAGCACATAAAACAGTTTCCTTCTCTGTTATAAAATTTTTAAACATTTTTCCTTCACATTTTAAAAGAAAAGAAGCAAGTTGCCATAGATATTTAGGTAATTTCACAAGTACTTATTTGCAGACAATAATGAAAACATAAATTTAAGCTGGATCAACTGATGTACAAATATATGTAGGTTCTTAAAAAATGATTGTTTGGTGGCATCAATGGAAAAGAACAGCTGGTTTAAAATGAACAATTCAAGTGAAAGTTGAGAATACCTGAACTTCCCAAGAGCTAGGTGTGGTATATTCCATTCCTGCGCAACTGTTAAAATGACCCCTTTCCTCTCTGCTTTAGACACCAAATTTCATCTCTTTAGAGAACCACTGATTACACAATTAAACCCTCTGATTTTACCTATGTTAGGACTGACAGAATACCTCTGGGAAGTTAAACGATCCCATCATATCATGTAAATATATTTTTTAAATTTTATTTTATGTAATAATTTCTCATACTATGAGGTATACTGACTCCAAGACATTACTCTAAGGCAAACTGCATTTATAGCACACCATGAAGTAGTTTTCTCTGCCCTTCAAAAAACATGGATAGAATGGCAGACAAGTTTGGCCAGAAGTCATTTATCACCAGTTTAGAAAAACATCAGGTAAATTTTATGTTGTGCTAATAACTAGTGATCTTCTTGTGCAGTGTAAGAATCATATGGTGATATGCAGCAGTAAAACTTAACACCACAGCGTTAGTGGGCATCCGGCAGTGGTCAAAAATAAAGCCCCAGATGCTATTTGTGAATATTATTCTCACCAGCAGAATGTTTCAGGGATACACTGGCCCTCACAACAGGGCATTCAACTCAAAGAAACCAGACTGTGTTTATTCACCACAATCCTCCACATCTAACCAACAGTCTGCAGAGATGCTATCTGCATTTCTCCCTAGCCACTGCACCAAGACCTAAAATAGTTGAATTTTCCTTCCTGATCTAAGTTTCACAAGTTTCACAAGAAAAATGATTAGATATTTGTGATAAAAACAAATTCATGCAACTTTGTCTACTTAGGACAATATAGCTGCAGGGAAACTGCCTTTGCTCAAATAAACTTTTCTAAAAGCTTCCCTGAAACAGGCTTAGAGATTCTTTATGTCATCCCTAAATAATTGCATGTAGAAACTCACCAGAACAAGACTAAACATCAAAACCCACTCCTACCATTTTTTTTTTTTTTTTTTTTTTTTTTTTTTTTTTTTTTTTTGCTGAGGACCTGGCTATCAGGAGTACTCCAGCTCTATGTAAAGGAAGATGAGAATTTAGGACAATGCCTGCGTCTCTCATAGCAGCTGGGGTACAAAGGAAAGCAATTCACATGTGGCTCCTTCTCCAAGCGTATTCGTGGTCCCCATCCTTCATCCTTTATATTTAGCCCCACCATTTATATGCTGTTTTTCTGTAAAAATCATTTCTTTTTCCAATTTCTTATCAAAATTATCATCTACAGACATTTCTCTGGCTCCTCGATCAACATTACTAATCGAAATTAGGGTATAAATTAGGATCCATTCTCAAAAGAAAAGGACACTATCACATAGTCAACAATCAGAGGCAGTGGAACTCATTTAGAATCAATAGTATCAGGTTATACCCGAGCAGGTATTAAATAGTAAGCCTGTTTGCAGAAAGGGAATAAAAAAAGATATAAAAAGTGTGAAGGATCTGTTGAAACACAGTTGTAAGCATCATGCAGTAACTGTGAATGGCTGAGAAATCACAGGCGTTTAATAGACCTGCTGGGCACATCTAAGAAGAGGAATGGCTTTTTTCTTTGAACAAAGTAGTTGCCTGTGTCTGCAAGCACCATGAGGTCTGGGGGCTGGGACTGAAAACTTTTAACAAAATAAAAAAATTAAAAGCCATTTAAAGTCTGTTTGAGATGAGAAAAGAAAACTATCTTTTATTGCTAATTTCAGCCACAAGTATTAACCATAGTAATAACAGTAAGGCAAAGAGGAAAAATAATTGCCATTAGTCACTGTTTTCATGAAAGCCACCTTATTATGCATTGAAAACATACATATATCTACATGTTCTTTTCATATTAGTATTAAGTAAAACACTCCTATTCAAAGTGGCTGGTGCAAACGGAAAAATCTGTTTTCTTACATAATTGAAAGGCTTCAGGTATGGCTGATTCCGGGCTACCAGAATGCAGATGATTTTGCTATCTTGTTTTACATGAGGCTCCATCTACTGACAAGCTTTCCCCCCTCATACTGACTGAAGCTACAAACAACTCCAGATATCAAACCCATTTTCTCATCAAGACCCAAAGACAGCTCCCGATGAGCTGCTATGAAGGGTATGGGACACCTTCTACTCAAAGGTTTTGCAATCAAATTCCAGTAGCCCTGACTGTCCTTCTTTGGGTCACTTACCTACCTGACACTAAGCCAATTCCTTGCTGGCCCTGGCCTGATGTCTACCCCACTTCACTCCTATGGAATAAAGAGACAAGTTGGGATGCTGTTCTCAGTTTGGGTGAATGATTACTCAATAGGTACAGATACCTTGTCGTCGCTCTATGGGGAAGAAATGGGTAAAGAGGAATTTGAGACTTAGATTTGAAGTACGCTAAATCCAGACCAGGAGTCAATGTTTATGAAAAACTTACATGCAAGAGGAATTGCATAGCACTCTCTTATAAAGTACACAATTGAAAGAAGAGTAAAGAGGTCTTAAACTGAAGAGAAAATCTCCCACCAAGTTGTTTGTTTTCATGAGGTTATCAAGGACTGAGCTAAACCCATATAGCATGACACATCGTATTGGGGAGAGAAAGGTGGATGAAAAACGAATAAATGAATACTGCACATCTCACCCCTCACAACAGACTTCCCAAATGTACCTATTTTATCAGCATTCCAGAGATGAGAAAATAGAAGATAAGAGAAGCAACATAAAGTCTCTAAATAACCCAGGTGATAAGAGTGCAGCTAGAATATGAACCTAAATTGGGTTAACTCTTAAGCAATTTCTAAGGGAAGCCCCCACCAATATTCACATCCTACTAAACAAAGTATTGACATTTATCTACAGAGTTTGCATTAAAGTGTCTTCCAAATAGAAGATTTTCAAAGCCATGACAAAGTTCTCAGGGGGAAGTCACCAGCAAAAAATACACAGTACTTTGATAAGTTCATCCTGCTTATGAAGAAATTTATAACTAAGGCAGAAAAGATAATGATGTCCAATCTGAGGTGAAAAAGATTACTGGTGAGCAGTGATGTGTTTACATTTGTGCGGATCAACATAGTGGTTTAAAACTGTAGAAAAAGCTTAAGCACCTTTCAAATAGAATTCATATTTAAGAGGGATGGAATCCCCATTTGCCCCAAGATACAGTAAATGCAGATCAAAAATTTGAATGCTGAAAAACTGAACCCTCTGGGAAATGCCAGGAATAGGATTATTTAGAAGGTGACTCTTACTGCCTCTAATTGTACAGTATTCAGTGCCTTCTCCCCTCCCTATGTTTTCTGTAGCTAATGTGAGGGAATATTTGAAATGTAAAAAATAACCTTATTTTTTTCTGTCCCTGATGGTGTTACCATATGGCTTTAGCATTTGGTTCCATCCTTTTCACCCTCCTACTATTTATTTATTTTAATCACTACTCGTGATTAGTAAAAAGAAGGTCTCTAACAGTCTATTCCTGGCTATATTCTCACTCACAGTTTGGCCTCAGCTCATTTAATTTCCCTTTGCCGCAGAGACTGCCATCTTTAAATGAGCATAATGTTACTCACCAGTTGAATGAAATCCTTAAAAATGATAGTTCCTTATATTTTAACAGAGTTTCTATTATCTATGGATTTTTATTTTTCCCCCCTAAGATCCAAAACCATCTGTGCCTTCTCATTTATGACCAAGACTTTTTTGAGTTTTGAATTTGCTTAGAGCTGACAAAACACAACATCTGGATTTCAATTCAAGGAGGAAGGCTCATTTGAAAGCTTTTTAATGCCCCTGGACCACAATGAGATCAAATTGAAGAACATTTTTTTTTTTATGAGTTGAGTGCAAATGAATTAGAAACATGTGGATTAAATTTCTCTTAAACCTCAAAGGGAATTTAAATATTAAGGAAAAGTGCTTTGCAAACTGCTTCTTGGCTTCTGCCAAAGTCAGAACACTTGAAAAAAGAGTTGGTGGTATCTACTGAATCCAAATGTACCCAGCATTTTCCTTCTCTGGTGTATAAAGGATGTTTTAATCTTTGAATAAAAGGGAATATAACTAAAGATTTGCAAGTTTCATATCCAATAATGCTTAATCTTCAGTCTAAAATAAGCATATTGCTAGAAATAAGTCTTTGTTTTTTATAGCTCGTTTTGTTAACAATATCACAGTATGAGTAAATGACATAATTATACTGATGTAACCCAAAAATCGTTTAGTCATTTCATGTGTTTTATTTCAGAGATGGGAGAAACTGATTAATAGGTATTTGTTTCAAATTTGTGAGTACCTAAGTCTTTTCATTAAGTTGATGTTATTTTGTTGGGTTATAAAAAATGTTCTCATTAATGGGAAATCTCACACACAAGCGCACACACGCGTGCGCACGCGCGCGCGCACACACACACACACAACCTCTTAAGCACTTATTGCATAGCCACTATCATCAAAACTACATGTGTGCCTTTGGGTGGGTGAGTGTGTCAAGATGTATAAAAACTGTGCTACTAGTACTTCAGCTCACTACATCTGACCCTGGGGCCTCTGTACACACAGATGAAGTAATTCTTCAATTACTTGCAGGGGAAACTCCACCATGACCATGGACCTGAGTGAAGTCTCTGTAATCAACAGCTCTGAAGAAGGCAGGCTGAGGGGAGCAGTCATTGGTGCAGGAGCTGTCATTTCCCCAATTTCCTGAGTTGGAAGCAGCTTAAAATGATCCTTTGCTGGTAGCCACAAAGTCTGGCAGTGACAAGGAGTAATTCTCCCCTTCTGCCCTTTCCTCAGAACGCCTTGATCTACTCTTATCCTGAGGGTAACCAATGTCATGACATGTCTGCAGCCTTCCTTATCACCGCTGCTAATAACAAATTCCCGCCTGGAGACAGCACCATGAGCACAATTTTAAACAGTCTCTTCTGGCACAAAATGATTTCGTAACCCAGACTCCGTCGTTGAGGCAAATACTCACGAATGTGCCAGGGATAACTCCTGAAGTCACTTGACTACATTCAGATAAAACCTTATTACTGACAACTCTTTTTTTCCCCTCCCACTACATCTTATATTTTAACATAAGACCTTCAGAGCATCCCTGTACTACCAGTCTCCCTACTCAAGAATAAGGCTAAAGAATGCAGTTGTTAATTTGAGAAAACAAATCCCACAGACACAAATGTTCTTTAAGAAGACAAAGAGAGAGGGGTGCCTGGGTGGCGCAGTCGGTTAAGCGTCCGACTTCAGCCAGGTGACGATCTCGCGGTCCGTGAGTTCGAGCCCCGCGTCGGGCTCTGGGCTGATGGCTCAGAGCCTGGAGCCTGTTTCCGACTCTGTGTCTCCCTCTCTCTCTGCCCCTCCCCCGTTCATGCTCTGTCTCTCTCTGTCCCAAAAATAAATAAACGTTGAAAAAAAAATTTTAAAAAAGAAGACAAAGAGAGCTAGGGAGTTGGGGTTAGAAAGGGGTCAGTCAAAACAAACCCTCCCAAATTATTCTAAAAAAAATGAGAGTGAGCCTCGGAAAATAAAGATGTGCTTTGTGAATAATAAAGCTGATATTTATTTAACATTTTTTTTTTTGAGAGAGAGAGACAAAGAGTGAGCAAGGGACGGTCAGAAAGAGAGGGAGACACAGAATCTGAAGCAGGCTCCAGGCTCTGAGCTGTCAGCACAGAGCCCAAAGTGGGGCTCAATCGCACAGACTACAAGATCATGACCTGAGCCAAAGTTGGATGCTTAACTGACTGAGCCACCCAAGCGCCCCAATAAAGCTGCTATTTAATCTGCTACAGTAAAATGTACAAACAACTTTGTTCATCTTCTGCCTCACCTGAAGAAAATCTGCACGTTACCAGCCTTCCATTCATCCATGGTAGAAAGTACTAATGGAAAGTGTACAAAAGCCCCATTCAAATGATAAACCTAACAAGGTAACTGCTCCCATGAAAACGTGGCTTTCCATCATTTGCTTAAGTCCCCTCTTTAACATTACACAATGAGTCTGTAAGGTTTTGTGTGTGTGTGTGTGTGTGTGTGTGTGTGTGTATGTGTGTGTAGATTTTAGAATTGGCAAACATTTTTCCACAAGTGATTATTAACCAATGACAAAATGAAGTAAGCAATGAATGAGTATCAATGGGGACATTAAAATAATTCCTAAAAATAATCCACACACCATCTTTTGTCCCCAATATGCAGTATTATAGGTAGTAATGTAATTTTATTATTAAAGGCACCACTTATTCAAATTATGGAGTAAAATGTTAATATTACAATGCTGGAATCACAAAAATGATTTGTTGGCATGATTCCAAAACCTATTATCAACATAAGGGTCTAATTTACTCATTGCCTCACTGAACAACCATTTAAAATTTTTTTTTTACATTTATTTTTTTATTTTGAGACAGAGAGAAGGCAAGCATGGGAGGGGCAGAGAGAGAAGAGAGAGAATCCCAAGGAGGCTCTGAACTGTCAGTGCAGAGTGTCCAATGTGGGGCTCCAATCCACAAACCATGATATCATGACCTGAGCTGAAACCAAGAGTTGGAGGCTTAACCAACTGAGCCACCTAGCACCCCTGAACAACCACTGTTTAAAGGCACAATGAGTTGCAAGAACATAGTGCATGAAGAATACCCAGTCTACGCTGACAGAAGAGGACAGACACTAACTTTCATTGGCCACTAATTACAGCAGCCACTGACTAACCACTTTATATGTTACCTGATTTAATTATTACAACAATGCTACAAGGGAGGTACTATCATTAGTCTTAATTTATACCTGAGAAAACTGAGACATATATAGATTTAATAGCTTACCCAACATCACACAAGTAGGAACGATCAGAGGTAGCATCTGAATAAAAACTATCTCCACAACTCGCAATCACCGTGCCTTAGTGCCTTGGTGAGAGATATAAAATATGTCACTTGTTTTTAATCTATTGAGCTAAACCATAGAAAATAAAGATGGCCAAATATCTTAGTGCAGCTGCCTTCACTATGCTCTTCAAGAGCTTTCCAGCATCTCGTTTAAAATATGTAATTTCTTGTGTAGTGTGTCCTGTTGGAGGTATGGGTTGTGCATTTACATGAGGAGTCTAGGCAGGGTAAGGCTGTACAGATTGTCCCGGACTCATACATAATTACAGTGATTTAAGGATCGAGCTTCTCCTCAATGCACCCCATGCTTGCCTCCAGATATGCTGCTAGTCAACTGTGGTGGTTATTTGACATACTTTTTTTTCAACACTTACAAGAATTGTATTTTGTTTGCAATATTCCTGTTGTCCGGACTTTTTTAGGCCTTTAATCTGGCATCTTCTCTAGTTTGAGACCTCAAGCCAAATCATACACTCATGATTGTTGTCTCTTTCTTCCTAGTACCAATTCGAATACTTTGTAGGAAAGCATGATCTGGATACATTTTCCAGATTCTTTTTAACTCGACCTTCACAAAAACAAAAACAAAAAAACAAAAACAAAAAGGAGGAGGAACTACTTTTCATGATTTATTAAGTTCCTCACAGCAAATTATATACTGAACAATGCAGATTATATTTTATTCATACGCATCCAGCAAATGCTAAGCGATCTTTAAAACTCAGTGAGATAGCACCTCTTACATGAAGACCTCCATGATAATTCCTGCCTATCTAATAATAGGCTCTTCACTCTTCATAGTTATTTCCTCTATAATGCTCACACTACTCTGTAATCTGTGTGTTAGCTATCTTTCCTATCCGACTGTGAACTCCTTGGAGGTGGTGGACATGTCTTACTTATTACCCTTATCCTCCTTGTTCTACCTCAAGGATCTGGCAAGGTATGGCAGCTCAAGAAATGATTGTTTAAATTAAGGATGCAAATCAGTGTCCTGTAGACACAGTCTTAATAGAGGTTTCAAAATCTTTTCAAAATTTTCTATTTGTGATGCACAGAGGTTTGAAGGAAAAGCACAAATAGGAAACATTAAAGAAAAATAATGAAAATAGATCCTATTTGTTGATTATAATCTACATCTCAGATATCCTACAAAGTCTTATCCTTTTGCTCTCCCAAAAACCTCACGCAAAGAGAACTTTTATTACACACACCTTATACAATAGGAAACTGAGATGCACAGAGTTTACAGGACTTGTCTAAGAAAGGATAGTCAGCTCAGAAGTTGTGGCACAGGAGGTCAAGCAGAGCAGCCTTGCTCCCAAATCCACGTTCTCTACTACTATTCATACTTCCTTCCTCCCTGGCAAATAGTGACACTTTTGGTGTCTACACCCAGCTGCAGGCAATGAAATGAAGCCAAAGCCAGGCTCAATAACAAGAACTTAAAAGACAATGGAGGTATGGAAAAGGACAGACATACCAGGACATCCACAAACCAGAAACTAGACCTGCAAGTTGAGGGTAGAACCCATCAATAAATCTCTCCTTTATTGCAGCTAACATTCACTATACATCTTTGTGCTCCACATCAGTACTAGCCCCTGACACAATGCCAAATGAGACACAGTACAAGCCCTGGAGGGTCTCACAGTTTAACAGGATTTTACTCCAGAGTCACTGTACAATATGTGGCCACTTGCTACATATGGCTACTTAATTTAAACTGTAATTAAAATTAAATACAACTAAAAATTTTGTTCATCCCTCTCATCACATTTCAAATGCTTAATAGCCACATGAGGCTAGTTGTCCGTCCATTCAGAACAGGGCAGATATACAATATTTTATGCATTGCAGAAAGTTTTATTGGACACAATTGCTCTAACTAATGTTGTTCTTAAAGCAGGGAGGAAAATGTCAGCTATGCCTCTTTGTGAAGGATATTTAACCTCTCTATACCGCAATTTCTTATTTTACTATCAGTAAAAGAAATGTAATTATAATGCTTGCCTTTAAGGACCATTGTAAAGATTATTTTACCTAGTTCATGTAAACATTTAGCACCTACTTAGTCTATATGTACTCTATTAATATCGGGCTTAAAGTTGTTGTCATAGATATATTTATATCTTGCCAAGCACAGGATTTGTTTATGCTATAAACCCTTTAAGGGGAGTGTCTTTTTTCCAATTTACAGATGAGAACACTTAATTCTCTGAGAACTTACCCACATAAATCAGATTCATCTGAATGGGACATCAAACACACAATTCAAGCCCAACACTTGTGTTCCTCCACACACTTGACTGCTATGGCACAGATTTTTCAGCATTTGTATATCAAATATAATAATAAAGGTTATGACATATATGATTGAAGAAAAATCTATTATGTAAGTAAAGGAAGGAAAACATATGTGATAAATCATCATTTGAGAAGAAAGCAAACTATAAAATGACACTATTTATGTACAGAATCACGAGTTACTGAAGCTGGGCTCAATTATAACAGAGATAATTGAAAGATTTCACCATCCATACCTTTTCAACTGTATTTGGCAGTTATTAGGCTGGTTTCATCTAGCACATAAACAGGAGATTGCATTTAGATGTCTGGGATAGATTCTTTTCAATGGAAGGCACTAAAAGGGATAGTAAAGAGTACTCGAGAATATTTCATACACCAATGAGGTGGACACTTTCGATGAATGAGAGAGGCTCCACAGATCCACTTTGCATTGGTCTTAAAGCAATTCACTGAATAACATGTTGGTTATATTGTACCTTCCCACAGACTGAGCAACTGAAATTCACCTTTGGATACATTTTCATAAATATCTAGGTAGCTAGCTAGCTTAACTAAAGTTACTGCATTTCAAAGTATTTTACTACCAGAAGTATTATGCATACATTATTCATTCAAGTGAAACTTTGTTTGACCTTCACAGATAACTAGACACTATTCTAATGCTGAGAGCCAACGTTCTCACATGCCTAATAATGAAAACAGTAAGGAATTGTTTCCTTATTCTACTCCTCAGACTTTAGATTCCGATCATAAAATGCATATAGAAACAAAAGCAAAAGCAAAAGCAAAATACAAACAATTACAGTATGTTTGACTCTGCTATTTGTTAAATATGCTAACATGAGTACATTATTCAGTCTTCTTGAGGCTCTATATTCCTACTCATATAATTCCATCTACCTCTGTATTTTTAGTGAGGATTAAACTAGGTGATGAAATATGAAGAGCTGAATACACTGCACACCCTCTAACACTTAATAATTAAAAACTAAAATTGTGAAAAATGGTATAAAATGTGACCATGCACACAAAAATCATATCAAATAGATAGTACTGTCTCTTATTCGCAAGTGAGAAACTGAAGACCACAAAGGTAAAACAGCATGTCCAATCTCAAAGCTGTCAGAATGACACCTGGTAAAACAGACCATTGATACCCAAATCTACCACATACCTTCCATTGCTTTCAACATAATACTAAATGTTGCTATAATGCAATATTAAGAAAAAAATTAATGTAATGCTGGAAAATAGGATATATCAATTCTAAATGTCTACAGACAAGGAGTGAAAAAAAGTGGAAAATAATTCTATATCCTGATGACTCTCAATTTACATCTCCAGCCTGCAGATGCTGGACTCTCAGCTTGGATGCAAATATTTCCACAACATCAAGGTTTGAATATCTAATTATCACCTAAAATTTAATACTCCTGAAACCAAGCTCTGGATCTTATATTTTACGACTTCCACTTGCATTTTCTTCTCTACTTGGAAATTCCATCCCACCAGTTGTTCAAATAACAGTTATCTATGACTTTCCTCCTCCTCTTATACTCCATATTTAATCACAAGAAAACATACCAAGAATCCAATCACTCCTAACTTTTTAACTTACCTACCCTATTTCTTTTTATTATGTACTCAGCACAGACTCATAATGATTCTGCATCTCTTTGAAAGAAAAAACTAATGCCCTGAGAATAATCTATAAGACCACCTGTTCTCTGTATACTATCTTTTATTAACTCTCTAGCCTCAAATAATAGGACTGACCCCTGCTCACGTAACTACATTCCTATCTTCTATGTTCTACAAACAATAGAGCTACGCATTGCTTGCTTCTGCCCAAATACTCTCTTCTCAGCTATCCATTAAGGTCAATTATACCTTCTTCAAGTCTTTGTTCATCCTTTCTCACTGAGCTTGTCTCTTACCATCTCATTTAAAATTGCAATCCATTCTACTGATACACAAACTCCTTATTCCTCTTCATACATATTTCCCTCTGAGGAGTAAGATAGGCAAGGACATAATGTACTTATTCTCTATCGCCTCTTAAATTGTCATCTCCATGACAGCTCAAATTTGTGTTTTAACTTCTTTATCCACAATGCCTAGAATAACGGCTCAAATATTATGTGTGTTTAATAAGTATTTGTTGAATGAATTAATACACAAGGCCAAAAGTTGTTATTATGGTAGAATGCTTTTTATTTTCCCTTTTTTTTTCTTTTTATATGAGCAGTAATAGTTTATATTTTAGATGTCATGGTTTCTTACATGATAGATTCCATTTTTGAGTTTCCATCACAGTGCCTATAATATTTCATTTCTGTTTCCTTGTGATTTTAGGAGCTCTGCTTTTGGCAAGCATTGGAAGAATCTAAAAATGTCCATTGTTTAAAAAACATTTAATGATAAATGTAATAATAGTTCATGATTTACTAGCAGTGGTAGTAGCATCAACAGAGCAATCCTTCACTGGGGACCTCTTAGGAATTTTGGACCATGACTCATCTTTTGTTTGCGTTCGTTTACTCAACACTCAGAAAAATTCGATGAAATGTCTATTATTAACAGAGATAGAAAGTAAGGTGCAAAGATCTTTGATAATTGGCTCAAGGTTACAGAATTAGTAATTGAGAAGTTGAAATGTTCATACTGGCACATCCTCCTCTATAAAGGTAAGTTCACACCATCTCTATGTCCAAACAATACATTGAAAATGATTTAATTTGCTCAATACATACTTGTTAACACAACTATCATATGGATTGAACACAATCAAAAGGGTTGCATTTTTCCTATATACTTATCATATAGCAAACTTTTAGAAATAACTCACAACTTTCAAGTGAACTCCCCTTTTTAAGCTAACAGTAACTTATTCTTTGCCTGCATGTGTTTTCTGCTGCTGCTAAAAGTCTTGTAGGATAAACATGTGACTCTTTACACAGCCTGACTTTCCTTCTGAAGAATGGTCTTGCTGCCTTGAAAAGGACTCATAATCACTCTGTTACCTTTCCTTAGATATGTTTGCTGGACTCCTTGGGGAGGCTTTGAAATTCTGACACTTTGTGTAAGTGCAGTGTGTTTGCCAAAAAATATTCTTTGTTGGGGAAGCTGAGGACTTTTTTTATTTACTTATGGACACAGCATGGTTTATAGCCTCCCAGAGTGAGGAAAAGCAAAAGGAAAATGGCAAAAACAAAATCAAAACCTACTAGTTGGTAAAATAATTTTAGTCTGTACAAAAGCAGATAGGAAACTCAGAGACATCAAACTCCTTCACAAGTAATCAAAATAGCTTAAGTGGAAATGATATTTATTGAGCACCTTTTGTGTGCCAAACCCTGTATCAAGTCCTTGTGTAGGTCTTATACCACGTCTTTGCAACAAATCAGTGATGTCCATATTATTCCCATATTGTTATTTTATTTACTTTTTACATAGGAGCATTGTGTTCAAAGAGTTTAATACTTATTCAAAATTAACTTCCTACATGTCTCTTCATTTTCAAAATTGTGAGCCTTCAGGTTCAAGCCTAGGAATAAAAGGAGAATACTAATTGTAAGAACACTGTACTGGTATGTCATTTACTCTTTCCTTCTCTCCTTTTGTCAAATATTCACTAGATTTTTCTTACCTTTTATGCCCCCCTAATCATACTACAGTCATAGTTTTATAGAATTCTGGAGGGATAGGAAACATTTTAAAAGTAATAGTGTTGAAGTCCTCCTCTTGACCATCATGTATTTAACATTTGCTTAGTAATGATAAACTTCCCATTACATTTCAATGGATCATGTGTACCATGCCCCAGTTCTCTAAAATGTAAGCTAAAGTCAAGATGGAGTAACAGGTGGCAGATTTATCATTAAAAATAATGAACGAGGTCAATGAAATAGTATTTTTCCAACCATGCACATATGGTGGCACAGAACAGTGATGCCTGAGAGACATGAACTCTAGGACTGTCCCCAGGTTATGGCCTAATAAGGGATTTCAGATAGCAATACTGACAAGAAGGACCCAGTCAGAGCCGAGCAATGCCACTAGCTGACAGGAGGGAGACGAGAGTCAGGTGTGTGGTTTAAGGCCTAAAATTGAGATCCAATATTATGTACTACCTTTCTACCAAGTGAAACCAAGAGGGCTTCAAATGGTATAACCACAAGTTCACCCCCCAATTCTGCTCCCACAGATGAGGTTCCCTACCCAAACAACCTTCCTTATCAAGGGGACTACTTCAGGCTTACAGTGGATTCCAGTTTCCTGACAACACATGGAATTATCCAATAAACCAATGACATTCTCTCATAGGAACTGTGGGTCACCACACCCTCTCACCACCACAAAACCTGCCTCCCATAGACTCCACTTATTGACTGTTCCCAAGAACCACCTCTATGAGGTCACGTGTAGCATGATGTGTCCTCCTCCCTCAGACTGAATCTATGTGACTAATGATACACGTGATTATGGTCAATCTCCTCCATCCTGTGTTGGGTAACATAAGCTTGGTTATCCTAGTAAGTCTAGGGTGAAAATATCTTCCTCACCAATGGGGTCAATAGAAGGTAATTGAGAGAGGGAGGCCAAGATGGGAAAAGTTTGTGGGTCAAAGCACTGGAGACAAGTGATCTTACACAGAAAGAAAGCAATGGAGATCTTGGAGCATTTTCTCAAATCTTGGTCTCATCATTGACAAACACATCTATGACCAAGACTACTTGAGGGCAGGAAAAGACTCACCCAGCCACAAAGGAAAAACCTCATAATGCACATGACATCAGATCGAGTACATAGAAAACTCAGTAGTGGCATTAACAACTCAGGCAACAACAGATGTTGGTGAGAACGTGGAGAAAGACAATCTCTTTTGTGTTGCTGGTGGGAATGCAAACTGGTACAGCCACTCTGGAAAGCAATATGGAGGTTCCTCAAAAAACTAAAAATAGAACTACCCCACAACCCAGCAATTGCACTACTAGGCATTTATCCAAAGGATACAAGTGGGCTGTTTCAAAAGAACACATGCACCCCAATGTTTTTAGCAGCACTATAAACAATAGCCAAACTATGGAAAGAGTCCAAATGTCCATCAATGGATAACGAAGATGTGGTGTGTGTGTATATATATATATTTGTATACATATACATATATATATGTGTGTATATATGTATATGTATACAAATATATATATACACACACATACATACACACACAATGGAGTATTACTCGGTGATGAAAAAGAATGAAATCTTGCCATTTGCAGCTATGTGGATGGAACTGGAGGGTATTATGCTAAGGGAAATTAGTGAAAGACAAATATCATATGACTTCACTCATATGAGGATTTTAAGAGACAAAACTGATATAGAGAAGGGAAGGGAAACAAAAATAATATAAAAACAGGGAGGGGGACAAAACATAAGAGATTCAAATATGGAGAACAAACAGAGGGTTACTGGAGGGAGTGTAGGAGGGAGGATGGGCTAAATGGGTAAGGGGCACTAAAGAAATCTACTCCTGAAATCATTGTTGCACTATATGCTAATTTGGATGTAAATTAAATAATAAAATGGATTTAAAAAACAAAAAAAAAAAACTCAGTAGTGGGGCAAAATTAGATGAAGGTTAGTCTAAGGCTACCCAACATATTGCTTAAAAGCAAACTCAAAAGGATCTCTTTCCAAGTAGCTGTGTTCCAGCACAAAGCTCAAGATCATTTACAGATATGCCAAAGTATTCAGCAACAACAAAGCTAAAAGCCACAGTGTACGGCATTCCATTAAAAGCTATCTGTTAGGCAAAGAGGAAGGTATGATTCTTCAAGCAAAAAAAAAAAAAAATCAATAGAAGCAGACCAAAAACCACCCAGACACAGGCATAACACCTTTTATTGTACTTCACCAATACCTACATATTTTACAAACTAAAGCTTTAGGGCAAGCTGGCATCGAGTCTGTTGGCACCATTTTTCCAACAGTGTTTGTTCACCTCAAGTCTCCGTGTCACATTTTGGCAATTCTCACAGTATTTCAAATTTTTCACCATTTGTTATGTTCATTTGTGATCCATGATTACAACTTGCTGAAATGGTTACATTTACATTATATATATGTTTATTCTAGAGCTCTAATTTTATTAGCTATTTTAACTTTTAAATTCATTTGTACACTGGTATTTTGAAGACATAATGCTATTGTACACTTAATGGACTACAGTGTTAACATAACTTTTATATGCACCAGGAAGCCAAAAATTTCATTTGACTCACTGTATTGTGATATTGGCTTTACTATGGTAGTCTGAAACTAAACATGCAATACTTCCAATGTATGCTTTTAATAGAATGCCTAGAAAAGGACATTAAAAATGTTATCATATTTCCTTATGCTCAGGAAGAAAATGGGCATATTAAATATGTTAGCAACATGAAGATATAAAATAAGTTAAACTTCCAGATGTGAAAACTATAGTGTCTGCCATGAAAAACACATTGGTTTTCACTGATATCAGAATAGATGCTTCAGGAGAAAGGATTTATGAACTTCAAGACACAGCAACAGAATCTATCCAAAATGAAATACAGAGAGGAAAAATGCAAAAAGAAGAAAAAAAAGAACGTATCAGTGAGCTGTGGGATAACTAGAAGTGGACTACCATATGTGCAACTGGAGTCAAAGGAAAACAAATCAGGGAAGGATAAAGAGATACATTAAATACAAACAAAAAATAAAAAATCAATTTGAGGAAATAATGCCTGAATTCTTTCCAAGTTTAATAAACGCTATAACCCCACAGATCCAACAAACTCAAATTCCCTGTACAGCAAACATGAAGTAAACAATGCAAAGGCACATTTTAAACCAATTGTTAAAAAACTGTAATAAAGGAGAAATCTTTCAAGTAGAGAAAAGCTTACGTTTTACACAAAAGAATGAAGAATGGTAAGATTTCTCGTAGGAAACTACCCAAGTCAGAACTAAACAACTCTACTAAAGCAAACAGTCAACCTAATAACTAATAACATAAAGAAATAAGCCTTCAAAAATAAAGATTAAATACTTTCTTAGATATATCAAGCTAAAAGAATTCACCAGCAAACCTGAGCTACGAGAAATGCTAAAGAAGTCCTTCATACAGAAGGAAAATGATACAAAAAGGAAATGTGTATCTGCACTAATTAAGGGCACCAGAAATTATAAAATGTGAGTAATCATAACATATTTTCCTTTCATCTCTGTAAAATGAATTTAATGTCTATTATAAAAAATGACAGTGAACTGTAAGGCTTATAACATATTTAGAAGTTAAACATATGACAACAATGTTACCAAGGCCCGAGTGGGGGGTGGGTTTGGAAGGGGTCATGAGAATAGGACACATGAAGTCAGAGTAATATTTAAGTTATAATTTAAAGATGCACAGTGAGAAATAATGGAGACTTCTCAGAAGGACCCAAGAGCATACTGATGGGCCCCCCATTCTGGAAAAAATTTGAGCATCTATATAAGTATTAGATTATAACCCACTGAGTAAATTAGGACTCCATGAATCCATATTGATACAAAAGACAAAGAATAATTAGGAAAGAAGAGAAAGCTCTGCTTTTACTTTACCCCGAAATTTCATACTTTCCTGATGTATAAGGAAGATTTTTTTTCCATCATACACATGGATGGTGTTCTATAGACCCCGTCTAAATTCTTTGTTATAAATTGGTAAGCTAGCTCAATAAAATGAAAGACTCATTAAACTGCACAGACAGCATACTTGATTGAAGGCATGAAACAAAACTTTATCTATATTTGGAATTTTTCTTGTTATTGCTTTTATTGATTCAGAAACAATTTGATTTTTTATTTGCTTATACATTTGTCTATAACTTTCTGCAACCTTTATGAAAATTCTGTTTTCATGATACGCCTGACCCAGTTGTGAAATCCAAGGGAAAAAACGGATAGGATTTTGATAAACTTATCGTAGCTGACTCTCTGAACTTTTAAAATGAAGATGGGGCGCCTGGGTGGCTCAGTCGGTTGGTATCCAACTTTGGCTCAGGTCATGATCTCACAGTACGTGAGTTCGAGCCCCGCATTGGGCTCTGGGCTGACAGCTCAGAGCCTGGAGCCTGTTTCGGATTCTGTGTCTCCCTCTCTCTCTGACCCTCCCCTGCTCATGCTCTGTCTCTGTCTCAAAAATAAATAAATGTTAAAAAAAATTAAAAAATAGAATAAAATGAAGCTATGTGTTCCACATTAGTACTGAGCTTGATCTATTTGGGAATTTTTGAATCCGAAATAACTGCTTATGGGTAAAACTGGCTGGTGTGTATGCACTCCCTGCCCCATAACTGACAAAGATCATGTTTAGTACTTCTCAACAATAAAACAAAGTTAACTAGTACTCTCTTAAGACAAGCTACAGAGGGGCACCTGGATGGCTCAGTTGGTTAAGCATCCAGCTCTTGATTTTGGCTCAGGTCCTCATCTCACAGAAGATTCCTGAGTTCGAACTTCACAGTCAGCCTGTGACTTGGCTTGGGATTCTCTCTCCCCCACTCTGCCCTTTCCCTGCTCACACACTCCCTCTTTCTCCTTCAAAACAGACAAAAACAAACAAACAAAAAGACTAGCCACAGAAATAAGATAAACATTTTTAGTTTCAATTTCTTTGTATTTTGATACCACATATATCGTAAAAAATGGCCATTCCAGTAAAATTTAACAAAAACTTTGAATAGACCCTTATCATACCAGGCATATAAGTTGTATGTATGCATATTTTGGAAAATAAAAATTCTCCAGGGAGACAGTGGAACTTAGTTTCCCTCCTTCCATCAATCCTATTTATGGACTGCCAGTAACTATTCTAGGTTTAAAATATAAACTCCTTACAATCAAGTTTTATATGCTGACCATGACTGTCCCATCTTAAAAGAAAAATTCAGGTAACATTTTATTGTCTGATTTGAATATGGATTATTTTTCTTAAATCTCTAAAAATGTCAAGCATAATCTAGGTATTGAGACTAACAATAAATATTATTAAAGTAATTTGGAATGACTGTTGATACAAGTTCTCAAAAATACAGGTTATGGGATTTATTTACAGACCACTATGAGACATACCTTAGAAAATTATCTTCAGGTAATAAATACTTCAATGAGATCCTTAAATAGAATAAAATCATCTTTATTTTCTCAGTACAAGAAATTACTTCATTTTCTTCCTAGATATATTTTAAGATGAAATGGTAGAGTATAAAGACATATTATTGCCTGTACCAAATGGCTGAGCATTTTCAAATTTCAAATGTATTACAGGTGGCAATCACAAAATAACCCTGTAACTATATTATAGATAAAGGTAAGGCAAACATTTATAATTTTCTTTAGTTTGTTCTTTTACTATAAAATCATTTAATGTCCCCTCCACCAACACACACATATCTACACGTCCAGTGTTTTAAGGCTGTTTTTTTTTCTCTTCTTTTTTGACAGTGAATGAACAAGAGAGTTAACTTAATCTCAATAGTCAATATACTACTAGCATGAAAGCACTGAACTTTCCCAGATGAAATCATCATAGACCTTGATAATCCTCACCTTGATCCTTTAAAAAGTCAAGCCTTCTAAGCCAAAAATATGATTTGAGTTACTTGGTTATTACCTAGTAAATACGGTATCAAAATTTTCAACTTACAATTAAAGAACATCCAAAATACAAGTAATCCAAAAGCCTCACGCTTGTCTCCAAGATCATTTCAAAAAGGATTACAGTTAAAAACACACAAACAGAAGAAAGACTATTTAAATATCAAACTTCACCAAATAACATGGAAATTTATTTGAAAAAATGAAAAGTCAGGGGCACCTGGGTGGCTCAGTTGGTTAAGTGTTCAATTCTGGATTTCAGCTCAGGTCATGATCTCATGGTTTGTGAGACCGAGCTCTGCATGGGGATGGGGGACCGCCTGTCAAAGTGGAGCCTGCTTGGGATTCTCTCACCTTCGTTCTCTGCCCCTCCCCCCCTCATGCCTTCATGTACTCTACATAAACAAACAAACATTTGAGGCACCTGGGTGACTATCAGTTGAGCATCTGTCTTAGGCTCAGGTCTTGATTTCATGGTTGTTGAGTTTGAGCCCCGTGTCTGGCTCTGTGCTGACAGCTTGGAGCCTGGAACCTGCTTCAGACTCTGTGTCTCTCTCTTTCTCTCTCTCTGCCCCTTCCCTGCTTGTGCAAGTGCATGCTCACTCACTCTCTGTCTCAAAAATACATAAACACTTAAACATTTTAAAAGGCTTTAAAAAATATTTAAAAAAAAAATCAAGATTTAAGAAGGTATTTGCCCCTTATTTAATACAGAAAACCATCCAAGGTGTGAATAGTCCATTCGCTTATGGAGTCTAGCAAATTCTTCATTTGCTTCTTTTGTTAATAGTACCATCAACTTGTCAAAGCCTCATCCATTTAGAGATTTGAGCCAACAAGAAGGCCAGGATGATTATGATATGCATACATAAAATTTGACATATGCAGGGGGTGAGAGCCCCACTCTCATTTTCCCGACCAACATAACAGGGCAAGGGAGGAGACTGATGGACCCAAGAAGGCCAGAGCAGAACACATGGGAAGTACACTTGAAACACAGAATTAAAGAAAGCTCATCCTTGCTTGGCATAGTCCTAAGGCTGTGTTTTCAAAAATGAAGACAGAACCATCCAGATCAATTATTCCCAGGTGTGATTATCAAACCAGCACCCCACTGAGGTGAGGTTGTGTGCAGTAAGTCTATGAGCAGACTTTGTGTTTGTGTCCATGTATTTGGCCTGGGTAAGGAGTTAGGTAGAACATCTGGAATTGAGTGGTGCTTGATTAAGCAAAACAGCAAGTTCTCAGGAACAGCACTGAACCTGTTAAGCATATCAGAAGATGATTAGGGGGTGAGTACTTATTTGGCCACTAAACTACTTTTCAGGTGAATCCTTTAACCTAGCTGATGTTAATAGCTCCATTTCTGTCCAGAGCTTTTTTATTTGCTGTACTCTCTGAAACATCATCCTTTGTCTCAGATTTTTGTTAGAGTCACTCAGGCCTCATTTCATATATTTTCTCTCAGACCCCACCATCATTCCCACCCCCAAATACTCTACCGTAGGACTCTGTTTCATTGAATTCATAGTACTCATTGCTAGGTAAAAACACCTGAAAAAACTGCCTTCCCTGCTGAACTGACCTGCCCTCACTTATAATGTAACCTCTTTGACAGCAGGGATCTTTATGATTTTATTGAATAGATGCTCTATACTCAACTCCTATTAGGTGACCAATAAATGCTTATTGAACCCTATCAACCAGAATTTAGGACAGGTTTTATTACAAAGTAACTGCTTCTGTATATAACTGAAAAAATTTACTGAGATCCAATTTGATCAAACGTATAATGAGAGCCAGGAGTGTTTTACTCTGCTAACCTAACTGTAAATATCAATAATAGACTACATGGGGGTGTATAGCAGACTCCAAAATGATTGTCTAGTTCTTTCTCAATAAGAAATTAAGAACCACGAGCCAGTGTCGTTCAGCAAACAGCATCCAGATCTTAGAATAAGTTGTGCTGGTCTGGTCTTTCTTCTCGTTCTTTTGGGGTTTGTTTGTTTATTTACTTTTGAAAGAGAGAGAGAGCACAAGAATGAACATGGCAGAGAGAGAGGGAGACAGAGAATCCCCAGCAGGCTCCACACTGTCAGCACGGAGGTTCAAACCCCAAACCTGATCATGACCTCAGTCGAGATTAACAATCAGAAGCTTAACTGAGTCATCCAGGCGTCCCATCTTTCATCTTTTTAATGTGTCCTAAAGTGCTGTGCAGCCCTGCTGTGTTCTACAACCTGGTTTTTTCCATGTTTCAGAATTCTTCCTAGTATTATTTATGCCTGATCTTACAAGTGATCACAGTATTTTCCAAGTTTGCAATTCTTATCAATTGACTGCTATCAGGTTGCTCTGTTAATATACTTTGCCACCCAGTACGATATATGTTTTTTTCTACCGAAAATCTAGTGATTTTCAATCCTACTTACAGTGTTACCACCGGCACAATCTTCCATTGTTATTAGTATATACATAAGGATAAAACATTTTTCAATGTATTATGGCCAACTTTAAAAATCTGTATTCAAGGTGTTTGAAAAATTTGACAATTGTAAAACAAAATGAAAACAACTTAAATGAAATTTTGAAATATGACACTAACAGAAAATTAAAATAATAAAAGGCCAGATGACTATTCCCAAAGTCCAGTTCCCTTCCCTGAGGATAGCCCAGGAAAGTTCAGGGTATGTTTTGCAGGGGGAAAAAGATGTCCCTATGCATTTACAAATATATACAAACATATGGATGCTGTATTTTGAACATAACTAGTTTTTGTTTGTTAACTCTTCATTTGCTATGTGTGTTTTCTATCAACCCAGTGCCAAGAGGGGAGAAGCCCTCTGCCTCTAGACCCTTACACGGCTCATTGTTGGACAATTAAAACATGCCAAAACCCACAAGAAGATATATCTTGAAGTGAAACACCAATGAAAAACACTTTTACTTTTTCAAGTAATGCCTGGATGTTTTTAATGGGACATTGGTTGTTATGCTGATGGAGAACAGGTGTCAATTGTGATGAGCTGGAAAAATAAACTTTCAACGAAAGTTCTGTAGAACTAGAACTAAAACATCACACTGATCGTCCTATTTTGCTGTTTTCCACGACTACTATTAAGTGGGAGGAGGGATGAAAAGGGTGATATTCCTCATGGTAGCAGCACAAGTGGTCGTTTCTCAGTGTATGGTCCATGAACCACGTGATGTGAAATTTTGGGGTCTGGAAGTGAAAGGTCAATAAAGAGTTCTTGAGGAGTCTTCAGCACAAAGAAGGTGGTTTTATTCAAGTATGGAGATAGAACCCACGGACAGAAAGAGTTGCAATGGGGTTGGGAGGAATGGTTGATTATACACTTACAAGTTGGGAGGCGGTTAGGGAAAGCCTAAGCTTCTGAGGAATTTGGAAGCAAGGTTTCCAGGACTTTGAGGGGTTAGCTGCTGTTAGAGTAAGGTCATTTACTGTCTAGTAAAACCTTAGTCATGAGACCCTGCACATGTGTATCAGTGCACCATATGCTTGGATATTGACTGCTAAGGTCTATCTTGGAGAACAGTGGGAGGAGTAGAGATAAAGGAAGTTTCCAAAGGCATTTTCATATGTTAAAGTAGACCTAACCGGAGCTGGAAGGTAGGCTAATATCAAACTAGGGTTGCCTTGGCCTCTAACCAATTATTAACATTACGGAAGATGAGTAGCTTGAGGAAGGTCCATGAGCTCTAAGTTATAAGGAAATTTAATTTTTTTGTCTTTGTTCTCCATATCACCGCCCGTATATAAAAGAATAGTTAATGCATGTTTAAAAAGTGTAGGGCCCTCACCCAACCATGCTGACACGCTGCTCTGGGGCTTCCAGACTCCAGAACGTTCCTGGGTTCAACATGGGGAGGTAGAAAGATCCTGAGCTCCCCTCGTCCCACAGACAAACCGAATCTGCGTGCACATATGGAACAACTCCCTCTGAAAAAAACCCTAACATCTCAGCTGAGCAACTCGTGCATATCCAGTGAAAGAAGGACCACAAGGAAGCAGGAAGGAGAGTCTTGAGGTGCACCAATCACCAGCCACACCTGAAGTCCACAGCCACGTACAGTGTGGAGAAGTGGGGCCTTCCCCTCAGGGAGGAGCCCCCAAAACACCCTAATTCTGAAAGCCAGGAGGGCTCCTGAGCGCGAGACCCACAGGACTACAAACAACCGGACAACGGTGGACTCACCCGTCCCAGGGCTCAGCAGAGGCGGCCCGTCCGGAAGTGCCGAGACTCTCTGTGAAAGATGCGCATTTTCTAATCGCAAACCGTGGGTCTGAGGTGCCAGGGCGTCTAATTTAACACACACTCAGAGGCTGCTGGCCGGCAGGCTGGCTCCCGATCTGCTCGGCTCCAGCGTCTCGCCATCTTTGTTTCGAAATCTAGGCCCCTCCCCCCACCAGGTGCGGTCCATCACCCACAGGTGGTGTTATTCCTGCCACAGGAAGATCTTCTTCAGCTGATAGGGTGAGTGTTACCCTCTGAAATTGCAAAGGAAGGCCTCCTCTTATTGGACTCAAAGTTTTGAGCTTTCATGGACTGTTCTTAAAGCTATCTGCCTTCTTAAGTCTGAATGGACTGAAGAAAAGATTGAAATATTTATAAAAATCTTCAGAAATTAATTTCTGTATATTCTGCGGGAAGAACGTAGTTTGCCAGTATTTTATTTTTATTTAGTTAGGTTTTTTTTTAATTTTTCTAATGTTTATTCACTTTTGAGAGACAGAGAGAGAGCACGCAAGCAGGGGAGTGGCAGAGAGAGAGGGAAACACAGAAACCGAAGCAGGCTCCAGGCTCCAAGCTGTGAGCGCAAAGCCAAGAGAGCATAACCTGGGCCACCCAGGTGCCTCTCATTTATTTAGTGTTTTTTTTCTCTTTCTTTCTTTTCCTTCCTCCCTTCCTTCCTTCCTTCCTTCCTTCCTTCCTTCCTTCCTTCCTTCCTTCCTTCCTTCCTTCCTTCCTTCCTTCCTTTTCTAGAGACAGAGAGAGCATGAGCAGAGCAGAGGGGCAAAAGGAGAGAGAATTTTCTTTGAGAACGAGCACACGTGGAGGAGGGGCAAAGACGGGATTGGGGGTGGGGTGGGGGGAGATCCAAAGCAGGCTCCACACTGAAAGCAGATCACCTGATGTGGGCTTGAGCTCATGAACCAAACCGTGAGATCATGACCTGAGCCAAAGTCAAACTCTTAACCGACTGAGCCACCCAGGCGCCCCAAGAGAGAGAATCTTAAGCAGGTTCCAAGCTCAGTGCAGAGTGATGCGGGGCTCAGTCTCATGACACTGGGTTCAGGTCTTGAGCCAAAGTCAAGAATCAGATATCAACCAACTGAGTCACCCAGGAGCCCCAACAGTTTGTATGGTATTTTAAGTCTAAGTGTAGAAACTGTGTACAAGTGTAATTAGCACAGGTCTTTGCATTTTTCTGGTTCACTTGATCATCTAGGAAAGACCCACAAAATGTTTTCCAAAATGTTCTGGAGTTTTGTATGACCAGATCCAGTTATTCTTGTCACTTTGCGAAATGCCTGGCCTTGCTGACAGAGCAGTCTCTTATGTCCCCTAGGTCAGCACTTGATATGATTCCTGAGATGTGGGACCCTCTTGGCTTCCTCAGCTTCTTCTAGTCCAGCACTGCCCAGTGTTCTCTGTGGCTCCTGCCAATGACTTTGATCCAAGAAGCTTCCTCTGAGGCAGGAGTTCCTATTTTTCCAAAATGCACATTTGTTACACTGAAAATTGTTAAATATAATATTTTGTGCTCTCAAAAAAAAAAAAAGCCTTCATGATCCTGGGCACATCAATCATGCAGCCCTCTATCTTGGCCCACCCACCCCTGCACTGACCCCAATCCTGCCCTCTTCCTACTATTGCCCTCCTCCAATTTGTCTTCTACTCTGTTCTATTTGGCCCACCTCCCATCCCCACACCTACTGCCCCTTGCTCTACCCCAAGTTCCCAGGTACCTTGGACTCTGTTCTCTCTGCAGTGAGGTGCATTATGGGGCCACCATCAAGCATCCAGTATGTTTCAACCAAGTCTGAAGAGCTTCTACATCAGGTTGATCAACTCCACCCAGATCAAAATCCTAAAGCTGGAAGTGCTGAGCAAACTAGTTAATGAAACTAAAATCCTTATTGTCCTACAGAAATGCCAGACCTATATGCACAGCATGGTCAGAGACTTTAGGACATCATGATCCAGGCCATCGGACGCTGTGCAGCTAACATAGGATGAGTCTGTGACACCTGCCTCAATGGCCTGATGCAGCCACTGTTTCACCGTGATGCGCTATTCATCACAGAGTCAGTGGTCATCATTAAGAAGCTGCTGCAGATGCAGCCAGCACAGCACGAGAGTTCATAAGCTGGCAAAGCTCACAGACAACATCTAGGTGCTCCTGGCTTGAGCCAGGATCCTGTGGCTCATTGATGAGTACTGTGAGCAAGTCTCCAGTATTCACCTGATGTCCTGGGAAAAGCGGCCAAGTCCTTCACAGCAGAGCAGGACACCATCAAACTGCAGGTCATCAACTTGGCAGCCAAGCTCTACCTGACCAACCCTAAGCAGAACAAGCTGTTGACCCTGTATATACTAAGTCTGGCCAAGTCCCACCAGAACCATGATATCTGTGACTTACCACACTTCACCTGGCATTTTATCCTCTCTTCAGAGCAGGATGGAGCCCTCAGCCACCATGCAAATAAGCTCCTCCTGGCACCCAAAGCAACCCCAGACTTCGAGTCATCCTTCAAAGACCAGACCACTTCCAGCCAGGCTCACTATCCCACCTACTAAATCCAAGGCCACAGGATACCAAGAGCTTCCAGACTGGCCAGAAGAAGTTCTAGACACATCTGCATGCAGCATGGAGGTATCTGAATGGACCAAGTGTTCAATATGGCAGAAGAGGAAAGAGAAGAAGAGGAGTCAGGCCCCCCAGAGTCCACAGATAGACACCCAGAGTCCAAGAGTGAATCAGATAGTGAGAGCAGCAGTGAGAGCAGCTGAAGGGTCCACCAGTGAGTCCAATAGTGAAGACCAAGATGAAGGTGAGGAGAAAGGGAGAAGGAGTGAGAGTGAACCCAGTGAGGAGGAAAATGAGAAGGGGAAAATGAAGATGGTGCCAGAGGGACAAGGAGAAGGTTTGTCTTCAGGGAAGGGCAGAGATTCCAGCTGTAGCTCATCAGCTTGAGAAGACATTGGAGCCTGAGGAGCAGCAGGTGGAACCTGCCTCCTGAAAGGAAGAAGAAAACAGAACAAAACAAAATTAAAACCTGCCTGTGGAACAAGTAACCCTGCAGCCAAAGAAATGTCTTGGCTTGATCTAGAGGACTTCTCCCTCCTAGCGTCCAGCTTGTGTCTCCTCCTACAAGTGTATCCACCAGTCTGGCTGCTGGCCTGGAGGGCCTGACATTCACAAACAAACAAACAAAAAAGGCCCTGATGCCCTTGCTGCTGGGTCCAGTATCGAGTGTTTGAAGGCAGGAGCTGTGGCACCTTGTAACTGGTGAGGGCATCCAGCCTTTTTGTCCAGGGCCCCCACATGGTATCTGTGCATACCCACTTTTCCAACAGCTCCAATACTCCCACCAAGGGCCTGCAGATGGGCACCCCTAAACTGCCTGCAGGTATTAGCATCCTGAAATTGAGCCCCTGGCACCCAGAGAATCTGTCACTGCTGTAATGGGCATTAATTTCTGTGACTCAGCTTAGGTGCTCAACTTCCAGCTATGAATCCAAACCCAACAGTTTCACATCTCCATTCAGCCACCCATTGCATAGCAGATGACCCCTGAGTGTGTTCAAGATTGAGAATGAGTTCAAGAAGGTATAAGCAAAGCTGATGGACATGAATGAGATTACAGAGAAGATCAAGCTGCCAGACACCTGTCAGAGTGACCACAGTGTTTTACAGAAAGTGACTGCCACTGCCAACCTTGATTGCGTCTCTTGTCAGACATATGACAAGTACAGGTTTGAAGGGAGGATGCTGACCAGTGGGACACTGGCCCTGCTGATCTTGGACACTCTGCCTGCTGGAGCTGCCTCACTGATAGTCAACAGTGAAAAGATGGTGACTGGCACTGTGCTGGTGAGGGACATGGTACATGGTCTTATCCAGTAATTCCCAAGCGTTGTGAACTCTTTGGCCCCTACCTGTTACTCCATCATGACATCTGGGCTGTTAGCCTCTCTCTTTCTTTCCCTCACATCAGACTTCTTATCCAAGATAGCATCCACGGGGATCCTCTCTCCATCTGGTCATGACCAGGCTCCCCCAACAATTCCCCTCCCCATGAGTTTCCAGTGACCTGTGCAGAGAGACATAGCAGCTGCTCCCTTCAGTCCTCCCAGATCTCTGTAGCTATTTATGTAGCAAGATCTCAGTATTCTACCTAATATATTTTATAACATATATACATGATGGATAATACCTAGACCTATTGTGATCATTTTGCAGTATATACAAATATCAAATAATTATGCTGTATACCTGAAACTAATATAATGTTGTATGTCAGTTACATCTCAATAAAAAATAAATACATAAAATAAAATGTGTATTTCTGAGCTATAGTCCAGGAACATCAAGTCAGAATATCTGGGGGTGAGCCTAGAAATCTTCCTTTAAAAAGTGTCCAAGATGATTTTAAAGCAGCATAAAGGTTTTTTTAAAAAGTTAATGGAATGCCTTAGACACCTCTAGTTTCCCCCTTGCACCCTCTCCATCCTGGGCTTTTCCATATTGGACCAGCCCTTCAGAGGGGATTCTGATAAACTGTCACTGAGGCACCTGAGAAAATTACCAAAAAGGTAAATAACTGATATCTCAGGATGCTGCTCATTCTACAGGAGCTAGTCAACAATACTGAAACAAATGAGCATCTGCTAAGACACAGTTCTTGAGAGGCGATTCTCCAAACTCAAAGAAGAGTGGGATTTCTAACCGTAAGGAGTTTACAATCTGATAGGAGACAATGTTACACATAAAAGTTATGTGAGGAAAAAAGAAAATATAGTCACCTTAATTACTTGGGTAACTGTCTTGACGTTTAAATCTACTTCAACTATAGAGGTTGAAACCGTGAATAGTCTTCTAACCTCCAGTCCAGGGTTTTCCATCAAATATCCCAAATACATAATCATAATGTAGTCTAGACTTTTTAGATTCTTGTCTGGAAATTTCTTTTGGTTTATCTATAACAGACTATAACCTAGAATTTAAAAGTATGTCTCCTTTCAAATATCCTGGATTATTTTCTCAAATTAGAATCAGAAATTCAAGCACTTTCAAATCTTCTACTGCTTTTGTAGTCAAAAGTAATACATGACAGCTGTTTTTTTTTCCATTCATTCAATCAAATTAGTAAACCCAGAGTAATCTATATCCTTGGATACTAAAGATTGTTAAAACTTAGTCCCTATTCTTATGATCCAAAGCTTGAGAGATATAGCATATATCTATCTATATCTATATCTATATCCACACACATACATATATATATATATATATATGTATATACATATATATGTGTGTGTATGGCATATATATATATATATATATATATATATATATATATAAATCATATGTCCTGATTTTAGAATATACATACATATACGTATTCAACATATCACAGTATATCACTGTCTGATTCACTCTCACATTCTGGCTGCTTATCTGTGGATTCTGTGGGGCTTGACTCCTCTTCTCCTTCCTCTTTCCCCAGATGGAACACTTGGTCCATTCAGGTACCTCCACATTGCTTGGCAGATAATGATTTTAGAATGCATGGAAATGAGTGAAATTACTACACAGAAAGTAGTTCTATATAAGTTGGGTAGAGAGGGAGCACATATTTTAAGCCAGCAGGGATATGGGTAGGTGACAGATAAGGCAAAGAATCTTATTTTAGCAATGCAGAAGTAAAGGACCTGTAATGATCTACTCAGTGAAAAGAATGTGCTCCTTAAATAGTCGCTATCTGACATGCTTTTTCCATTTGATAACTAGATTAACTGTGACACAATAGGATTTAGGGCATGGGGAGGGAAGGAAGAAGAGCTCTCAACATAGAACAGAAACAGGGCTAAAGAATGGGGTTGCCTTGCCCCACCAAGTGGAGATATGTCATTTGTGAATGAAAGCACCCATCAAAGAATTTCCAGTGTGAAATCCTGGGATGGCTTCGTTTGTCACCCAGCCTCCTTCTCCTAGCTGTGGCAGGAGTCTCAGATGCTAATTGTCACCATAAGTCCCTAGATTTACACACTGAACACTATGACATAATCCTGGATGAAGACAAGGAGATTGGGGAAGACAGATCTCTTCGGTCCTGCTGTGAGAATAGAGAAAAGCAAACCCAAAGCTAACTTGACAAGTTTCCCTTTAATTGATTTAAATTAGGAATTCCTCCAACATCCAAACTGTTTTCTAATTAAGTTCGAAATGAATGATGGCCCATATTGCAGGTGGTTGAAAGGTGAGTTTTCTAAAATAATAATGAATTAGGGATGTAATCTAGTTTTGTGGAGGTGTAATCCATGCTATTCAGATGACATCTTTCAACATAGTTGTGGGGGGTGGTTCCAGTGTCAGTGTTAGATTATTTTAGGTTTTAATAAAATGGTAGTTCCTACTCAAAAAGCCTTCCAAATGCTAAGGTTCATTTTAAAAATAATTTTGATGGATGTATTTTTGTTCATTTTAAAAATTGATATGTGCTCATAAAAAAATATTTGGGATACAGAAAATAGAAAAATAGGAAAAAAAAGAGTACCCATAATATCGGATGTAATCACTGATAATTCTATAACATTTTTGGTATACAGATTCCCCAGATATATCCCCCCACAATTATCCCCTCTTTGCTTTGCTCCAACTTGCTTTTACGAAAAACCTACATTAGTACTAGCTATTTTCACTAACCAAACAAAATCTGAAGAAAACTTTCATTTTACAAAATACTAATTGCTTTTTTGCTTTATGCATTTTAGCTTGCAAAAGCTTTCATAGAAAAACTCTACTTTTAGATAGTGGGAAATCTGTACTTCTCTCATGCTTTATATTTTAACCTTTACATAATTTGGAGATCATATTAAATATTGTATATATAAAGTACATGTTTTCATGTAATATAAAGCAAATATGTGTCCATGATATTTCAATACTTTGCAAAGGCAAAGTTAATCCTTGCATACTATTTCTTCATGTAAAGTGTGCCATATTTTATTTGTCCATTCTTCTTTCAATCATAAGTGCCATTTTTGAGTGTTCAAAATTTTCAAGAAGGCTATACAATATGGATATTAATGTGCATATTTTAACTTTTAGCTGGTTTTGATTTTTTGGTTTGTTTGTTGACTTCTCAGGATTTCTTTCCAGAAATAAGATCAAGACATACCTAAGAGTGTAATGTATTTTGTGACATTTTCTGAAAAGGTTACCTCAATTTTTGCCTCACCATCAGGGTAAAACTGTCCACATACTATAACCATTCTCATATTAAATATTCTAATTTTTGTATTTGCTCATTTTCTCTAACACTGAAGCCAGATTTGTATTTATTTGATTGCTTAGAGGTAGAATATTTCCATAGGTGTTTTCAGTCAGTATACTCTTATAAAATGTCTATTCAAACCTTTTTTTTTTAAACACGTGAAATTAATGTTGTCAATTCCTTATTTTTAAAGGATATGGTTGATTTGTGGATAGATTTGCCATAAAAAATGTGCATGGAAATTCACTCTTCTGTGGTTATGGCTCTCACAAAAGTTCAGTAAAATTACCTCAACTTAAACAATACTAGGAATTAATTCCCTCTGACACACACACTCACTCTCCCATCAAACTTTTTTTAGCCTTCAGTCACCTATGCAGCATGTTCAGATAGTACTCAGGAAAAATGGACCCTGGTTCCCTTCCAAGGGTATGAAGGTGGACTCTGGGGCCTTGAACAGAGAGAAAATATCTCTGGGTTCCACATCTTCATTCTTCTCCCTACATCACCAACCACGCACCAGTGGCCAGAGAACAATATGATGGCTCCATCCAGAGACTCCGATTTCCTTTCAAAAGTTGCTGAGATTTCAAAAGTTTGATCCACTGGAAGGAGAAAAATGGTTGACAGGTGGCAAAACAAACAAACAAACAAAAAATACTCTCTTATAAAACCTCTGGTTAGAGAAATATTTGTGCTTCACAGTGAGCTCATCGGAGATAAATAAATATATAAATGAATAAATATATTTCTTTATAGAGGAGAATACTGAAAATTCAATGAAATCAGTTTTGCACACCCTTTTTCTTTCTCCACACCAGCTCTCTATTATGGCAATTTTCCACAGAGATTTCAAAAGTATTAGGTTTATTGTTTCTGCTACTGCCTAAGACGACTGTCCATTAATAAATATATCTAAAATAACAGACATTTATTTTTGAGTCAATGCACATGTTTATACTTAGCTAATGTAAAAGGGGATTTACTCTTGGCCAGTTCTGTATAAAGTACATTTCTCTATCAAAAAAATATGGTTTTCTTAGCCAACCAACTGCTCTGTAAAATTTGGGATATGCTTCTATGGCAGGGGGAGGGGGGGATTGAAGTAATTCAGTAAGAAAATTGTAACTAAAAGTTCTATTATTCAGTTCATATTAAAATTGAAATGAAATGAAAATATAATAAGACTCAAAATAAATTTGAAGTATGAATATAACATGAACTATTAGTAATAATAATATTTTTCCCTGCTAGAAAGTGAATAAATGGAATACATTTCTCATTCCATTTCTCTCTCAAGCACTTCTACATGTATTGTTCCGTGAGGGATTTTTATTGTCATTTATTTTCAAACTTCTGACCTTGGTTTCCTTGACTGCAAAATAAGGTTAATATTTCCTACCCCATTATACCTTTATGAGAATTACAAGAGAATTACATGTAAATTAAATACCATATAGCCTCGCATTTGGTAGGTGTTCATTAAAGTGTATTTCTATCAGGTCGCCTTTGTCTTAAGTACTATAAATTATGTATGGCATAATCCATAACCTTTTAGTCTTATTTAGAGTGGGGCAAAGAGAACCAACTGCTGTTTTATCATTTGAGAGAAAATGGCAAAACCTAAGAAAGAAAGTCTTCATTCTGAAAGCTTAAAGGCATCAATTGATTCATTTTTGTCAGCAATGTCCCTCCTTTTAAAGAGGATCAATACAGCAAGATGCAGGAGAGAATCTCCCTTCTGATCATCGATGAAGGGAAACGTTAGCTATACTTTTTAAACATATATGGCTAGCAGAGACAAATAGGGAATGACACTTTAGGGTCCACAGTAGAGGAACAAAACGGAATGTTTGAGGGAAATGCAAAGGGACTATTAAGGGCGTCTCACAAATCAAGCCTTTGTTAGGTGTCTCTGTGACTGTGAAGCTGTCAGGATTTGTTTAGCTAATGACTCTCACTTGTTAAAATTTTAACCATCGCTCCTTTTGCCGCATTTCAAAAGACTCATAACATTCCTTTTAATATTTGTTTTCTGTTTGACAATATGATTTCACATGAGTATTTCTTCACTTAACAATATAAGGGCAGTTATTCAACTCTCTCACCCTTCATCCTCCATTCTAGTTTAGCCATTTGTTCTTGTTCTAGCAGACAGCTTCTGTCCTCTTCTCTTCTACTTGAAGTTCTAGACTTCTTCCAGGATAAGCAAAGCACGCAGGGACTGAGGAAGTAGACTGGATTTAATAAGACGGAATGTCAGGTGTCATTTTGGGGCACGTGGCCAAACTGTTGAAATAGTTGAACATTTATGGAAACACTCTGCTAAGAAATGTAGTTATATCACCTTATTCAATAGCCATTATAGTCCTGCGAGATAACAATTATTTTCATATGCATTTTGTGGACAAGAAACTATGCCTTAACAAGGCTAAGTAATTTATTCAATGTACGCTATTGGTATATTTCCAATAACCGCTGGCTATTCTTTGAAAATAAGGGCTGTGAGACAACTTTATAAAGTTTCATGAAAAAACCTGTAAAGCTTTTGGGTTTCCATTTTATAAATGAGAGTTAATTAATTTGCCTAAGTTTGCACAGCTAAGTAAGTGACACCAAAGGATTTGATCACAAACCTATACATTTGATCTTAAATCTACTCCATAGTTCTTGACTGTCATGTATCTCTTTTGGTATCTGCCTGTTAATGGGTATTGTAAATGATAGAAAAAATGATAACATTTTGTCCTTTCCCTCAATATGCTTAGAACATACCAGGAGAAATGGCTTTGATATTAAAAAAAAAGTCTAGAACCTAATGTATTTAGTGAGGATGGTCACCAGACAAAAACAGCAGAGAAACTATGAGATCAGATGAGAGAGGAGAGATTTGAAAAAACCTGGATGAGAAATGGGTAGGCCTCCAGCCATTCTCTTAAGTGGTAGGATTATGTAAGAAGATGTGTATCAGCAATTATGAAATAAATTCAGAGAATTGACAAGACAGCCATTCTAAGAGAATGAAGCTCTTCATCCATAGTGATACAACTTTAATACTTTAGTCTCCATCTATTAAGAGATTTAAATAATGTTGATAATGGTTGTTCTGAAATTTACCTTAGGCTTAAAAAGAAAAAAAAAGATTTGTTGAAAAATTCTGGAATGAAAACAAAAATACCTGGGATGCTTTTTAATGTCTTTGATATTTTTAATTACCTGTAAGACCCTTTAAAATATTTGCATATTACATTCCCTTCTTTATAGAAACTGCATTTGAAAAAAAATGTTAATAATATAATAACTCTAAGAAGTGCTGTATCGATGATCCCCTAGTTGTTAATAGGATTTTTACTTTCCTGGTTGTACTAACTTGGTATTTTTGAAAGAGTAAAATGTGGTGATTGTTCAGACCTGTTTAATCCCTGCCTCTTCTACTTACTCGCT
This sequence comes from Lynx rufus, assembly GCF_022079265.1. NCBI lineage: Eukaryota > Metazoa > Chordata > Mammalia > Carnivora > Felidae > Lynx > Lynx rufus. Next base: position 33,213,136 of record NW_025814830.1, on the reverse strand, counting down.
TTGTCTGCAAACCTTTGGAAATTATTTCTTCACTTGCCAAAAAGAAGGTTTCACATTCTGAGGATTAGTGGATTGAATGAAATGTATATATAGAAAGGAGCCTGGTTTCTAGTATCTAGAGACATTTAGCAAATGTTAGTTCTTTTTCGTTAGGCAAAATGCCTGCTATTATGCCTGGCAGTTATTGGGGATTCAAAACATATAGTCCTCCTAAGTCTCCCCCAAATTAATAGATAATAGTTAGCAGAGAAATACTTTCATGTTACATATGTGATTTCCATGCAAAGGTTGAAGCACTCTTGATTCTTCCCCTCTTCCTCCTCATCAGCATTATGATAAAGCCAAAGGAATTTTCTGCTTTCTCTCCTTGCTGTCAGCTGTGAATTAGAAGAAACACTAGTTACAAACTGAACAAAACACACATCAGCAGTGAATAGTAAATAATGGAAGTTATCATTATAATTAAACACCCGCTCAGCCACGAAGTCACTGGTTTTAAGTTTAATGAATAAATGAGGCACTCTGCTAATATTTTACTTTAATTTTCTGGCAAGCACAAGATAAGGGTATCTTTTAAAACTTCATTGGATGGGGCACCTGGGTGGCTCATTTGGTTAAGCATCTGACTCTTGATTTCAGCTCCAGTTAGGACCTCATGGTTTCATGCGTTCAAGCCCCAAGTTATGCTCTACACTAACAGCATGGAGCCTGCTTGGGATTCTCTCTCTCCCTCTGTCTCTGCCCTTCCCCCACTCATACTGTCTCTCTCCACCCCACCTCAAAATAAATAAACTTTAAAAAAAAATAAAAATAAAACTTCATTGGAGAAGAGTGAATTTTCAGCATATTTATCTCAAGGAAAGAAAGATAAAACAATTTAGAGAACAAAATTTATAAATAGGGGAAGAAGGACCTGTGATGAAAAAGAAAATATGGCACCAAAAATATTGATGACCTGGAAATCCACTAGTTGTTGTTATATAGTAAAGTTTTAAGGAGAGAGAAAATGACTCAGATGTCATTTGATACTGTTTTTGCTGCTTGATGGACTTCTTTGCAAGAGAATCATGTAATTCTCAAAATATGCATGTGAGTTTATCTTGCCGGTTTTAAGTGTCCTAAGGGTAAGATGAAAGAACAAAAGAAACATAAATGGAGAAGAAATACCTGCTTGGTTCCAGGCACTTTGTATCAATGATCATTACATGAGGTAAATACACTTGAAAGAATTGACTCAGAGCTATTTGACAAATTACTCAAGATCACAGTGTTAATTCATGAGGACTAAGGGTTAACACCTAGGTAAGTTTCACTAAATCCATGGTTTTCCATGGTACGCTTTGCCTCCAAGAAAAAGATCTGGTCTGTGGCTCCAGGATGGCTCAGTTGGTTAAGCGGCTGATTTCAGCTCAGGTCATGATCTCACAGCTCTAAGGTTTGGGAGTTAAGAGCCCCATGTTGGGCTCTGTGCTGACAGCTCAGAGCATGGGGCCTGCTTCAGATTCCGTCTTCCTCTCTCTCTGCCCCTCCCCTGCTCGGACTCTGACTCTCTCTCTCTCTCAAAAATAAACATTAAAAAAAAAAAAAAGACCTGGTCTGATTTGCCATTGGTTCACCATTTCGCCTTTTTCTCTTAAGAAGGTCTAAGTGCTTACATCACAGAGATTAAACACTAACTATAGATGCACATAAGAGAGCACTCCCAAACAGATCTCCAATATCCACTCAACAAATGTACCAGTCAAATAGGATACCTGTAAGTCTGGAGAAAAAAAAAAAATCAGTGTAGAAGAGCAAGAGGACACTGTCAATTAAATGCTGTCCCGGAGGGAGAGAGTAAAGGACAAGTTTGCCTGGCCAAGAGTTAAAACTCCATTGGGATAGAAGCATCTCATTAAAGGTCCCTGACACGGCTACACATTCAGCTCGCATCACAAACCTCTTCAAGCCAAGTTCTGAGAACCTGGCTTCTGTCTAACTTGATTATATTGCTGTTAGGGCAAATGTGAAAGTCACTTCTCTAGGTACTTAAACAGTCATTTCTTTTGTCCTTTTCATGTGCACATAGGCTTTCGTGAGCCCTTCTACTGAAATCAGTACTCCTGGGCATGATCTACATTGTATTAAATTAAAGCTGGAATCCTGCGCCTTCAAGATGGAAGGCGTGAGACTTACCTACGGTTAAAGAAAACACCCACATAATTTTGTTCTTTACCCTTCCATAGGTGAAAAGTCTATCAGGTACTCCTCTTATTCAGATGGATCCAAAAAGCTTCTGATCTGATAAGTCTGCGGCAATGTTATTGGAGCAACAGAGCCCATACTTATCATTATGTTATTTAGCAGATTGCAGCTGGATACTTGTCATCCCCTTATCTCAATCTCATGCTTTGTGTAATTTTAGTTTAGTGTGGTTTAGTTTTGATTCGAAGTCAGCTTGTCCACGACGGCCTAGCTGCAGTCTGAAGTCCCCTAAGAAGTGGGGTGGGGAAGGAGAAAGTAGAGAAATAGCATTTCAAATGCAGTCTCATAATTAAAGACGGTTTTTTCTTCTCAAAAAGAAAATACAGTTTGGGAGCCACTGAATTACTACATTGATCTATTTTAGATATCAAGGAAATACATTACATTGCATAATATATCATATCATACCTATGGTTTTATATTAGATTGTATTTTGGTCCAGATGATTTTTCAGGCACAGGGCCACACTCTTCTCTCCACTCTCTCTGCTAGTTTTAAACAGAGTTATAATTCACATATAACATTATATTTTAGGTATACAACATCATGATACGATATTTGTATCCATGGTAAAATGATCACCATAATAAGTCTACTTAATAACATCTACCACTTTATACAGCTACAAAAATATTTTCTTTCTTGTGATGAAAACTTGCATGATCTACACTCTTAGCAACTTTCAAACACTATGAACTATACTCAGCAAGCTGTACATTAATCCCCATGACTTATTTATTTTCTAATCTTCTCTTTTTAGGTAAGAATTTTCTTATAAAATATAAGGCATTATATACCCAGTTTTGATACGCATACAAACTTATTTTGGGGGGCAGTACTTAATACAATGTCAGGGGCACCTGGGTGGCTCAGTCAGTTAAGTGACTTCAGCCCAGGTCATGATCTTGCGGTCAGTGGGTTCGAGCCCTGCGTCCAGCTCCATGCTGACAGAGCTCGTAGCCTACTTCAGATTCTGTGTCTCCCTCTCTCTGTGCCCCTCCCCCGCTTGTGCTCTGTCTCTCTCTGAAAAATAGACATTAAAAAGTTTCAATACAATGTCAGAACCTGCTAAAGTCTATTAAAATATATTCTTTCATTGTTATTGGCATAAAACAGTGTTGGTATGATATTGTGACTAATATTTTGCATTAAATATGTTTTTATTATGAAATTATTATTGTACACAAAATCAGTGCCCCTCCCAGGTGCAAGCCATGTAGGAGATGGCATTTGACACAACCCATGAATGATGTGAACAATTTCAATTAGTGCTGCTTTCAGAACAACTGAAAACTGGCTGGTATTGCAGTTGCTATTAAGGGCCTGGCTGCTCCGGGAATTTTTTTAAATGTTAATGTAGCAACAAAATTGCCACTTATCTACAGTATGTAAATATGAATGCATAGCATCAATATCACCACAATGCTGCTGGACTTATTTTTCCAGGAATAGACACACTGTCAGTTTTAGATTAATTTTAATAGGAATTAATGGCTCCTTAAATAAATTGTTGATGACAAGCAACACTTTCGGAATCAAGTATTCTCAGATTGGTGTCTGTAACTTGGAGCGACATCTGTATATATTTATACCAATAGCTCATTAACTGACTCATATTTTATTTAAAGAGTCAGCTTTATGGCATACTGAGGATTTTTTTAAAAAATATATTGAATACTACTACAGGCAAGACACTATACTAGGTACTTGACATCCTTTCAGTCAAATTCCTTAGTATCCGCGTGCAACAGAAACTACTGTCCTTGTTTGTATTAAAGAAAATGAAGGAGAGCAAAGGCTCACGTGTCACTGCAGGACACAGTCGAGGTGGTCAGCAATGGGAAACCTATTTAAGAAGTAACTATTATTTGTTGTTTCTCTGTTATATGCCAAGTGCTTCATAAGGGGCCTATCATTCAATGTCCCTAACCCTGCACACAGAGATATGCTTTTCATTAAAAGGTATTCACCTCTGACTCCTTTTTTATACATAGAAGAATCATCAGACAATTATCATCGTGTGATATTATGTTGCATTATGATAACCTGGCAATGTGGCGAGGGTGTGGGGGGGGGGAAGAATGCCACCCTGTTTTTACAGAGATATCTTTTGAGTTATTAACATTCATGATTTTTATAGCTGATCACAACTCAACATTTGAAAACTTTGTATGCTTGGAGTGGTATATCATAAACAGACATTTCGGAAGGTCCCTCTAGGCACACAAGAGTGCTTCTAGTGAAGTGAATGCAACTGTATTTGCATGTATCCTAAATATCTCTAATTTAACTGACAGAAAAATTGTCAAGGCAGATGTAAAGTCAACCATGCACTGGTTGGTGATGATGGCCTCTGTCAGATATATGCTCCTAATTCGCAGACTCCATCCCTGAGAATTTATTTTTAATTTTTGTTGTGTTGTTTTACAAAATTTCAAATTCTAGGCCCTGGGCTAAGAAAATAAATGTGTCCTGTTTATGCTTAGGCAGCCAATTCCAACATCCTTCATGGGTGGCATGGATAGTGCCTCAACCAGAGTCCCAGGCATGGCAGTCAGGCATCACACTGAACTTGAATTACAGTTCCAGTGGTAAAAGTTCAGAGCTTCATCCACTTAGCAATCGTCTTTGTTCTATTCATTCCACTTTATTAAGCATGGTGAAAGTTTTATATCCCTGATGTCTTGTTCCCTTTCCTCTCTACCAACCAGACCATCGACCATATACAGACTGACTTACACACATATGTATACACACCAGCATGCAAACCTCCTCCATTTAAGCTAAAGATGTTCATGCATGCAAGGCTTTTTTTTTTTAATTAAATCTCTAGTGCTATCACAGCCAGAGAATATTCTTAGTCTCTCTATAATGAAAGAATGAGTCCACTACTTTGGGAAAAGAGGGAAGTTTTTTAGATCTTTGGGTTGAGCCTCTAACTAACATTTTGTTAGTATCGTGTGGCAGGAGAGTGACATGTACACTGTACAAATTATGTTATGGAATATTCAAAAATTACTTTTGAAAGTTGTATTAAAATTCTTCTTTACAAAGAGGAGACTTTTCTTTTCTTTTTTTTTTTTTGTAGAAGCTAAGAAAGTTAAATAATCACTACATCTTGAGTAATGGTGGACCTCGAATCTGAATATACTTCGAGGTTACTCCAAAAACACACCTTTTGATTTAATGCAGCACTTTGGGAAGATGATAAACATAAAATAAATTGAAGTGTAAAAAAAAATGAAAAGAAGAAGATTGTTCTTTAATTCCCCAGAGCTCAAATACTCTTATTCAGAGTAGGTGGCAATACATCCAGTAGTTCAGACTCTAGAAGGAGAAACTGACGATTATTTAGAGACACAAGGCCCCATCATTATCTTTGTAGTCACGTTATTCTTACACTTGATATACTTTGTGTGCGTGTTGTGAAGTCAATTTCACACACAGAGATAATGAATTATCTAACAGATAATGATTTCAAATTTTCTGGATGTTCATTGCTCCTCGAGATCAGTTCTCTCCCTGATCTGCTCATCCTTCAGGCCTGGCATATGTGGATTGTACCGACGAGGCCTCCTTGCCCTCTGGAGTCCCACTGGACACATCCAATGGGAGGACCTGGCTGGTGATGAGAAGGTGGGAAGAGATGGAGATCATGGTATTTATAGTCTTGGCTCCCTCCCTGCTGGATCTAGGTTTAGAAGTCTGTATTTGACCCATTTTGGGTGGTCCCTCTGCTATAGTTACAGCAATTCCCAGGTTACAGTAATTTCTCCTTAGACCACAGGACAAGGAATGACAATGCCTTCTGTTATTTCTAAATCCAGAAGATCTTCTGTACTTTGTTCATTTCCTAAAATCTTAGTGACACTTTTGTAAAAGTCCTGTCATTCAATTCTCTTTATTGCTTTTGAATATGTTATCTTCCCCCGCCTCCTCCCCCACCCCCACCCCGGGATCCTGATACAATTATTACAGAAGACCTTAGATGAAGTTGAAGAGAAAATGCTGAGATTCTTACATTCCTACTAAAACCCTATAACAAAAAATATAGATGAGGTGATCACCACTGAAGGAATGCTTCTTGAAAATTATTCTATACAGTACTTTCCCTCTAATCATAAGTATATTTGCAAATACAATATACATGCATGTTGCTCTCAAAAGCATGGGTTTTTTTGAAAGTTTAATTAATCTATATAGAAATTTGGGTCACCTGGGTGGCTCAGTTGGTTAAATGTCCGACTTCAGCTCAGGTCATGATCTCACAGTTTGTGGGTTCGAGCCCCGTGTCGGGCTCTGTGCTGACAGCTCAGAGCCTGGGGTCTGCTTCGGATTCTGTGTCTCCCTTACTCTCTGCCCCTGCTCTGCTCATTCTCTGTCTCTCTCAAAAATAAACATTAAAAAAATTTAATAAAAAATTAAAAAAAATAGAATCCAGCAAATAAAAATAATATTAGAAAGGTTGCAAATATTACTTGCATCTCTTAGGGAATATTAAAGGAGATCCCATTTACATCCCAAAGCAGCACTTCTTCATATACTTAAAAAAATTTTTTTTTCATGTTTATTTATTTTTGAGACAGAGAGAGAAAGGGGGGAGCAGGGAGGGGGAGAGAGAGAGGAAGACACAGAGTCTGAAACAGGCTCCAGGCTCTGAGCTGTCAGCACAGAGCCCGACATGGGGCTACAACTCACGAGCTTTGAGACACGAGATCATGACCTGAGCCGAAGTTGGCCACTTAACTGACTGAGCCACTCAGGCACCCCTTCATATAATTTTTTTACACTCAAATTCTCTCTCTATCCGGCACTGCTCAAGCCACTCACTTGCTTAGACAGTTATTCAACACATAAAATTTTCCTTGAATTTCCACCTATGCAGACCTGATCTTTTTCTATCCCTATTTCTTCCTGCTTCTCTATTATCATCTCTCCCTCTCTTTCACATAATTCATCCATGTTATAAATTCCAAATTATATCACTCAAAATCATACCCACTGATAGAACTCATTTAAATGGGTAGAGGAAGGAGAAAGATGACTGGAAAAAGGTGTTTTTTTCTTTTTGTTTGTTTTTTAAGTTCCTTTTCTAGCAGAAAGTGTGCTATTATGTCAGGAGAGAGTGTATGTTGAACAAAAATTTCTATGTGATTTCTGGGTTTTTTTTAATGTTTATTTATTTTTGAGAGAGAGAGTGTATGCAAGCAGTGGAGGGGCAGAGAGAGAAGGAGACTGGGGATCCGAAGTGGGCTCTGTGCTAACAGCAGAAAGCCCCATGCAGTGTGCAAATTCACAAACTGTGAGATTATGACCTGGGCCAAAGTCACAGGCTTAACCATCTGAACCACCCAGGTGCCCCATAGGTTCAAGGTATCCACAGAGACAGTGAAGATCCATCTTGGAAATGCTACAGACTGAGGAAAATAATAGGTCTCAAGTTTAAAACCAACAAGAAAAGTAAAAAATAAACAAACAAACAAACAAATAAATAAATAAATAAATAAAACAAAAACAAAAGTGAAAAGTAGAGAAGAAAAATCTGTATTTGAAAAACTAAGATATAGCTATGGATGACATTCTGATAAATGTGTCCAATAAACAGTCATATATATTCTATATATCTGCATATTATGTATGCATATATAAGTTTTACATTGACCTGTTATTTATTTATTTATTTATTTATTTATTTATTTATTTATTTAAACTCCGTGTGTGTGTGTGTGTGTGTGTGTGTGTGTGTGTGTGTGTTTTAAATAATCTCTTTGCCCAACGTGGAGCTTGAACTCACAACCCCAAGATCAAGTGTTGCATACTCCACCAACTGAGCCAGGTGCCCCCCACTGACCTGTTATTTTAAATGCTTCAAAATGAGATTTTTATTGTTTTAAAACATTCTGCTATAAGGCCTATTATAATTTATTTGCCAAATTCCCTCCTAGACATGTATGTTATTTCAATTTTTAAATACTATATCTGTTACTAAAATCAAACATTTATTCATATATATGATCAGTTCTCTGATAGATTAGTAGACAAAGATATAGTGGTTCAAATATTAGAATATTTTAAGTCTTACGATTTGCATTGCCAAAGGGATTTATTTCTAGAGAGATGGAATCAATTCACATTTCTACCAGCAACATGTTAGTGAGGCTGTTTCTCCATAAAATCTCCAGTCATTTATCAGGTGTTAGTTAAATAAGGAAGAAATGGCATATTGTTGTTTTCATTTGCATCAGTATAAAGTTTATTATCTATTTCACAAGCTTATTGACCATTTAGAAATTCTTCCATTAATATCCTTTGTTTATTCCACTACTGGAAAAATTTTTATTAAACTTTATGATGCTTCAAATTAGGGCATTATTTCTTTGACATAATTTTTACATTTTTACATTTCTGTGGTTTCCTGTCAATACAAGGTTTTTTTAGCATTTAGCTTTCTACCCAAATATGTTTCCTAATAATTTCATCATAACTATTATAAATTACTATTATTGTCCCCCAATGTGTGTGTTTATCTGTATTTGTTTTCACAGATGTCATCTTTTTCACATATAAACTTTTTATTAATTAAACACCGTTGATACATAATATGAAAGAGCAATATAACTTGATGTCTAACTCACCCCTAAGTTGTAGAATTTTTTTAATATCCTTTACTGGGTTATCTATCAATATTCCCACTGATTGTGATAGATCCTACCCTGTTTGTCTGTTTTTTAATATATGTTTCTGTATCTTCCAAATAGGCTTAAGTTCTATTTGTTTTGTTCTATTGATCAGTTAGGTTACATGCATTATGTCTCAATTTTCTAAATCATTTCCACTTTATAGTATGTTTTTATAGCTGATAGGAAAACAATCTTTAGTCTTTTTGTTCACAAAATCCTCAATATTTCTGTTAAAAAGACTACTTTTTGTAATACTTTTATTAATTTCCAAAGGTTTCCAAAGACTGAGATTTTCAAGTTTCTACAAATTAATACATACATATACATTATATATTATATATATGTATATATAATTATATTTATACATATGTAAATATATGTTGTGTATGTGTATACTAATGATGCTGAGTATTCCCCCACAGATAGATTCAAGTTTTTTCCACTTCTTCATGTATTCTGTTCAATCTCTTGTAAAGTCTGAAACAATTTTAACACATATTCTGCTATTCAGTTTTTGTTCAGGATTATTCTTAGATAATTCACGTGACTGATATTCTGGATATTTTTCATTGCATTGTATACTAATTAGGCAGAAAAATAGAATTTTTTTTTAATTGAACTTATCCCTGATTAATTTACCAAACAAAAATCTATTTGAAAATAATTAAATATTCCTTTGAAGAATGTCACCTGTAATTATTTTTTGAGTATTATCACCCATATTTTCTAGCATAAAACATAATTCCTGTACAAAAACAGAATTCAGAATGATTAAATACCAACTCAACAGACAAATGACTGAGTGCATGAATGAATTCTACATTTTGTTAAAATGGTCAGAATTCCCAAAATACTATTAAAGATAGTATCCTACCCCTTATTGCTTTAGTTTTCCATTTTATTTTATTTTATTTTATTATTTTTTCAAAGTTTCTTTATTTTGAGACAGAGAGAGAAAGAAACAGCAATAGAGGGGCAGAGAGCGAGGAACAAGAATCCCAAGCAGGCTGTGCACTGTCAGTGCAAGGCCCGACGTGGGGCTCGATCTCACAAACGGTGAGATGGTGACCTGAACCAAAATCAAGAGTGGTATGCTTAACCTACTGAGCCACCCAAGTGCCCCAAAGTAACGTCTCTTTGGTGATGGAGTACCTTCAAATACTGCATTCAGTTTCTGGAGTTTGCAAACCTCCTGAAACACGTTAATATATAACATGCATATATGCTTTACCCTGTTAACAAAAAAAAAAGAGGTTTTAAAAAGAAATAAATTTAGCAAAGGAAACCTATTTTCCCCCAATCATTAAAATTCCAGGATATATTTTATTACCCTAAGTATTATTTTGGCTACTGGTTTAAGATTAACCTTATTTATCCTTTTATAAATGAAATCTAAGGGAAAAATTACTATTTTGTGAGAAAGGAAAATTGACTTTATAGATCACATCATATTATTCCATCAATTACTTTGTTTATTTACCAATGAACTATTGATTTTCTCTAATATATTAATAAATTAATATTAAGATATTGCTATATTCCAGCATTCATCTCCCTTAATTATGTAGGGTCAATACTTTAACAGTATAATTGTAATAAATGTTCTGGTGTTTGATTTGGTACTTTTACAACTCTATAATTAAAATTGTTCTAAGAGTTTTTGTTGGTTTTATTTTCATACTAGTCATGTTAAAAGTCATAAATTATAGACAAGTAGATACAATCACTTGTAATTTTATATAACATGGTGATTATAACTTCATTGTTTGAAACTCACAAATGTTTTAAGCCTTCAGCTTGGTTCACAGTGTTTCTTAGATAGTCTATTAAAATTTCCTTTTTAATTTTCTTATCTTTTGTTCCATTTTTTGCATTAATCTCTGGTGTCCCCCTGAGTATTGTCCTACTTGAATATTATTTCCTTCTAACCATTCATTTGGATTGTCTGTAATGTCAAAAGTCTAATCTAGGGTCTTAATGTATCAGAGGTGAAGTCAGAGGATCATTTGAGCTCCCTCTACAGGAACAACAGCACAGTCACCCTTCAACAGCACTGTGATATACTGCTTATTTACTTAAAGGGGGAAAAAAGTCACTGATTTCCAAGTACTTCATATTGCTTATTATTAATGCACTATACTTTGGTAGCTTTTTTCTCCCTGAAAACCATTCCTTTAAGTGCTTGTATCCTATTTCTCTGGAACTCGTGATGCAGCCCTCAGGTATCTGACCCAGTATGGAATATGAGTCCTTCCCTCTTACATGATTGAAGAAAAATGTTTTCCCTTTTCTTCGGGATTATTTCACCAGGAGGAGGGTGGAACTCTAGAGGTGACAGTAGCCATCTTTTCTGGCATAAGGAGAAAGATGATCTGCAGGATGAAGTCAGTAAGAGAGAAACAATGATAAGAAATAGATGGAGACAGAGTCACCTGGTGGCTCAGTTAGTTAAGCCTCTGACTCTTGATTTCAGTTCAGGTCATGACCTCACGGTTCATGAGAGCCCATATGAGGCTCTGTGCTGACAATGGAGAGCCTGCTTGGGATTCCCTCTCTCCCTCTCATTCTACCCCTCCCCTGCTCTTGCTCTCCCTCTGTCAAAAATACATAAATAAACGTAAAAAAACAGATGGAGACAAAAATCTTTGAGATACTCACTTCAGTTCCTGGGGCTCCAGTTTCTTCAGCTCATGCTTGGATTCTGTGTTATTTTTTTTCTTTCCAGTTTCTTCTCAGGTACAGAAGTCCATGCATTTTCTTATGGCTTAAACTTGGATAAGTTGGATAGTAGCTACCTGAAATCAAAGAGTCCTAACTTTTGTCAGACATCTTTTAAATGCCCTGTTAATAGATATTGATACAAATTATACAAATTCATAGTGACCTCACTGATTTCTTCTTTGTGTAATTAACCTCTCCCTAATTTTTGAATATTGAGATCATCCTTCATCTTCAAGTTTATCATCTTATTCATTCTCCAAGGTTACTTTGAGATTTGTAAGAGTATCATCTAGATGTCAAAAAAAAAAAAAAAAAAAAAAAAAACCTTTTCCCACCCAAAGCAGAGTGATGATATTGAAATTTGGTGAAGAGCACTTAAATAAGTTAATAATAAACAGACCGGCAAGGAAACTTTCTCAAACACCTATAAGGCAATACCTGCTATACTCTCCTCCTGGCTAGTCTTCTCCCTCACTCCTGCCATACCCATTTCTATTATCTTTTCGACCTGCCCCCAAATTCTGCGATTTGCAATTTTACTGCACATTTTTACTTAAATAAAATGTTTGGCAAGTGTTTATTTTTTCAATCGGTATTTAAATTCCAGCTAGTTAACATACAGCATAGTATTAGTTTCAGGTGTAACATACAGTGATTCAACACCCAATGCTTATCACGACAAGTGCACTCCTTAATCCCCATCTCCTATTTTAGCCATCCCCTCCCCGCTCCTCTGGTAACCATGAGTTTGTTCTCTACATTTAAGTCTGTTTTTTGGTTTGCCTCTGTCTTTCTCTCTCTCTTTCTCTTTCTTTCTCTCTTGTACTCTCTCTCATTTCTCTGCTTAGCTTGTATTTTTTAAAGGTGTTTTTTTTTTCAAAGTAATCTCCATACCCCATGTGGGACTTGAACTCACCACCCTGAGATCAAGAGTCACTTGTTCTTCTGACTGAGCCAGCCAGGTGTCCCTGTTCATCTGTTTCATTTCTTAAATTCCACATATGAATGAAATTATATGGTATTTGTCCTTCTCTGACTGGCGTATTTTATTTAGCATAATATTCTCCAGTGGCTCCATCCATGCCTTTCAAACGGCAAGACTTCATTCTTTTTTATGGCTGAGTAAATATTCCATCCTATATGTATATATATCCCACATCTTTCTTTATCCATTTATCACTTGATAGACACCTGGGCTGTTTCCATAATTTGGCAAATGCTTAATTTAACTGAAACCACTGACAAGTGCATGTAACAGGAAAGCAATAAGGTTTCTGACTTACATTATTACAATAAATTTATTTCATCCTTCTCATGAATAATGAAATATTACAATTTGCTCTTAGCATTATGTCTAATGAAAAAGAAAGACATGAAGGAAGGAAGGAAGGAAGGAAGGAAGGAAGGAAGGAAGGAAGGAGGGAAGGAAGGAGGGGGGAAGGAAGGAGGGAGGGGAGGAGGAAGGAAGGAAGGAGGGAAAGAGGGAAGGAAGGAAGGAGGGAGGGAAGGAAGGAAGGAGGGAGGGAGGGAGGGAGGGAAGGAAGGAAGGAAGGAAGGAAGGAGGGAGGGAGGGAGGGAGGGAGGGAAGGAAGGAAGGAAGGAAGGAAGGAAGGAAGGAAGGAGGGAGGGAAGGAAGGAAAGCCACACTGTAGACTTTCCACCTCAACTTGGCAGCTGTTTCAGCCTTAATTGCAGCGGGTTAGGGAAACCTTGAAGCACATGGTGTCTTACAAATGAGCGTTCTTTAGTCAAGGTGGCATGTAGGTAGTGTGCTTGCCTGCAGGACTAACAATTATACTTGCCTGATCTGCATAACCTATCCTTCCTTTTAGAGAAGCTAGGGAGAGACTACTTATCTGTCAGGTCTTAATTTTAAGGTCATCTTTTCTAGAAGTTCTGAATGCTGCCACCGACTAAGTTAAAAATGTAACTTATATAAGCTGCATGGCATATTATGAATATTCTTACCTATAATTATGTATTCAATAACCTTCTTCCATATTAGACTATAACCTCAGTGAGGTCAGGGACCATGTCTGATCTATCTAGGTATTCCTATATATAAAATGTGTATTTTATTTCTTTATAAAGAAATACCATGGCTAGATTTTTTGATAGGGGTACATAGAGATCTATAAGCACGAAAGTAAAAGCTCATTTTTTAATACAAATAAATGAAAATGAAATGAATATTTGCACCATGTGGACTCTATTCTGAAAAAAGAAAACATAACTTTTTTCACATTTACATGACATCAAATCAATTCCAAGAAAATATTTGGGTCTATAAGTGGAGCATATACAATATTAATTCTTTCCTAATTAATTTTACACAAATACTCTGTAATGGGAACATTAGGGAATGAGTTGTCTCTTGTTATTTTCACTGCAAATGTTAAAAGTGAATCTACAATGCAAATATTCTTTCAGAACTCTGAACTATGTCCAAATGTTTTCTTTGAGGGTGGGGTAGAGTGGATATGCAGACAGAGTGTAAATACCAACCAGTGAAAACCTCTTTCTTGGCACTTGCTTATGGAGGCTCAACTGCATGGACATTAAGAAAGGAGCAGGGAGTTAGAAGTCAATTCACAGCAGGAAGATTGCTATTTATGTTTTTCAATTCATTCGCGTGTGAAAGAATATCATATCATAAAATGAACCATTAGAAAGCCAGAGAATGGAGCATATGGGAAATAAACTCCTGAACCAGGCCAAGATACAGGTGTGTGTGTGTGTGTGTGTGTGTGCGCGTACAATGTGTGGAATCTAGAAATCCATTTGTTCTCTGCTCTATATATGCCACCTATGTTTAGAACCACAAAAGTTCTGAAGAAGATATTGCCTGTGTTGCAGGGATGATGTCATTCTAGACAGCCTATTTCAGGATCTCAAAGTAAAGAACTCATCTCTAACCTCGCATTTAGGCAAACATATCTGAGCAGTACAATCTAACAAATATATATTTGTCTATGTTTTCCCATTATTACTCTCTGGGTATTTCAAAATGGAAGTCAAAGTCATCTTACAAAGACAATTCAGTGAACTGTCAATTTTGGTAAACAATTTATTAAATCAGTGTCATAGTAACTGGGGAATACTCCAAGACTCTATCCTCATACTGACCCATGTACTTACCTCATAGGGCTTTGAAAGTTATAACATTGTTTAAGGCAATTATCCTAGACCTTCTAGCTCTGTCTACTTCCTGGGACTCTGTTCCTAATTATTCTATGTCTGGATTTATTGCTGGTCTCTTATTCTTCTCCCAGCTTACTCCAAAACATTGTGTTATACCTAGCTTCCATTTTTTTTTTCATCTTCAGTGTATGCTTTTTTACATTGTTTGAACCATACACCATCACTTTCTAACTGTGTGAACTGTTAAAACCAAACACAAATGGAGATCAGGCTTGAAAATTCCCCCAAACAGACAAAAGCAGGTTAGGCATAAAGTAAAGCTTAATTTAGCTTATTTTGTAAGAAAAATGAGGCTGACTTGACCTGGGTCACTTCTTGCTTATGCCTCAGCAAATCATAGGTGAAAATTAAATCCTTCCCCCAAATCCATATGAGGTAACCATTAACCAATTCTCTTTCATTTAAGACAATTCTAACATTGTAACCAATCACTGTAAAGAGTAAACATTGCCTGCACCCTATGTTAGTTACTTTGGAACAATATACATCTGACCCTCATTCACATTGTGGTTTGATTGTTCCTGGTTGCAAACCATCTTTTGGGTGTGTGCACAATAAAATTCTGCAAATGACTACTCAAATGATTCATTGGTTTTCTGTTTTTTATTTACTTCTGACAGAACTTACAAATGTCAATTAAGCCTTCCCAACCTCAATTTTTTTCCTATTTGTAAAGTTAGTATTGTGCAAATTACTCTACCATAAAATGCAAAATAAACACCAAGGAAATCTGAGATGGTGAATGGTAAGTTTGAATAAATTGCTCTCCTTCTCTACTGGCTTAATGGGGTGCTGTAACAACAGTACCTTAACAAATGTCCGTTTCCTCCTGGTTAATGACCACCCACCACCCCAGATTCTACCATGTCCTACATAGGGTGTGGTGGGGATGGAGGCAGGGTAAGCAAGATCACACATGTGATGCAGACTCACATGTTCTATTAAACATTCTATAGAAAATTCTGTTAAAAATTAACTACAGAGTGAATCTGAAAAATGTGGAAAGGAAGGAAATGATAAATATGAAACTGAAGTAGCTTTTTAAAAAATGGAGACAATCAACTAAATGTAAAATTGATCCTCTATTTTTTTAAATGTTTATTTTGAGAGAGAGGGAGAGAGCGAGCTGGGGAGGGGCAGAAAGAGAGGGAGACAGAGGATCTGAAGCAGGCTCTGCACTGCCAACACAGAGCCTGACGTGGGGTTCGAACCCACGAACTGTGAGATCACGACCTAAGTAGAAGTCAGATGCTTCACCTACTGAGTCACACAGGCACTCCTGAAAAATGTTTTAAAAATCTGAATAGATCCATAGTCAATAAAGAAAAATAACAAAAAATAATAATACTCTCTTAAAAATAAACAAATAAATATCACTAAACCCAAATTGTTTGACAGACCATAAATCCTAGCAAGACAATCTAAAATCTCTACTACTCTATTTTGTCCAGATTACTGTTTCAGCTACAACTGAAAACCCAGATATAGAAATGCAGGCATTAGTCATTGTGAATTATTTTAGGGGTAATGATTTGCATACACAAAAAAAGTGTTCAACTTAAAGTGTTTACATTAAATGGTTGACACTGTCTCTTGTCATAAGATGCAGGCTTATTCATCCCCAAACCAAAAAAAAAAAAAAATTCTTCTATTCTAGAAGAAAGTCGAGTGAAGCATTATCTCAAGTGTTGTAGTAAGTACTTGCATTAACATAAATACTTTAAGAGAAAAGAAAGCAAGGGTATGGCATTATCCCCAAGAGAAGAAAATGTGTGTTACTATAAAAATATATACAAACTAATGTAGGAAAACACAGGCAGACTGTGGGAGACCCTAAACAGAGAAGGATTTAAGAGGGAATTTCAGAGAGGAGGTTTTGTGTTTTTTTTTGCTTTTTGTTTTGTTTTGTTTTGTTTTGTTGTTTTTGTTTTTTAGTTTTAAAAGATAAGCAGGAATTTACAAGTTAGGAAAAGGAAATGCTTTGGAAAAAACCACTGTAGAGAAATGGAATATACTGAAGAAACATGAAAAAGCATGGTGTTTGAGGTGTGGGTTAGACACATTTCCCAGAAATGACTGATGCTTCCTTAATGATCACAACCCTATTGCTATGTATTTGATTATGCCCTGCCCTGCAAATTCGTATGCCAAGGCCTGAACCCCAAAGGTGACCACATTTGGAGATAGGATTTTTAAGATATAACCAAGATAAACAAGAGCATATGGGTGGGGCCCTAATCTGGTAGGATGAGTGCTTTCTAAGAAGAAAAGAGAACAGAACTCCCTCTGTCTCCACAATGAGGCCACCATTGTAGCTGCTGTCTACAAACTAAGGGAGACAGCTTCAGATTGGCACTGACATTGCCAGCACCTTGATTTTGGACTTCTCAGCCTCCAGTACCATGAAAAATAAATATCTGTAATTTAAAGCGCCAGATATCTGATATTTTGTTATGGCCGTGGAAGCCAACTAACACACTTGTCAAAACTGTACTAGGTGGGGTGCCTGACTTTTGATTTTGGCTCAGGTCATGATCTCACAGCTTATGAGTTCGAACTCTGCATCGGGCTCTGCACGGATGGCTTGGGATTCTGTCCACCCCCACCCCCAGCCCCACCCCACCCTTCTCCTGCTTGCTAACTCTCTCTCAAAATAAATAAAAGTAAACATCAAAAAAATGTACTAAGTGAAGAGATTTAGGAGAAATAATTCAAATGACCCTAAGTGTGGGTGGGTCAGAAAGAGTCATCAAGGTGAAGGAGCTGGAAGATGTGATTGGGTCCACAGAATATTAAATGTGGAGGGGTTCTTAGGGACCCCATTTTCAGCTGCTTCATTTTATGGTAAAAGAAATGAAGATACAGCTTTGCCCACGGTTACTTCTAAGGCTACTGACAAAGCTGTGGGAAGCGCTTTGATTTTCTCTGTATGTGTAGGGACCCCTTCCTCTGGAGAGGATATAGCAGTGTAGTATCACTTATGCTGACAATAATTCTATTTTCCTCTATACCCATGTGAAGTTCTGTCCTTTTTCACTCTTCCTGATGCCTTCACTGAAGCAGGTGATTAATTACCAAGAACTATCAAACTCGGCAGAGATATCCCCTAGGCAAAGTCTGCTTTTCTGCCTGAAATGCCAATCTTGGTGAAGGTCTGAGACACCCCATGTTTTCTGACATTCTCAGCTGTGTGGACCCTCTGCCTGGGGCTGATTCAGTGGGAAGAGGGTTGATTTTAACAAACAAGATGCTGCTTCCCCACCAGCCGGCCTGCTGTTGCTGTTGTTTGCAATCCTCCAAAGGCAAGCTCCTCCATATGCTCACCTACCACTGTCTCAAGTACCAAATGCATGAACAAGTGAATGGGAGGCACAGGAACCAGCGGAACTGAAAAACAGGGCTGGCATTAAGCCTAGCTGGGCAACAGGGAAAGGCAAGTACTATATCATGAAAGGATGGAAACCCTGGACCCACATGCTACCGACATGAGGACTGAGTTTCTGTTTCCATTATTCCCTAAGCAATGTCAAAAGCAGTCAGAAAACACAGCTTTGCAATCAGATCTGAATATCATTTTGTGAGTATCAAACTCACGAAGGTTTAAAATTAATAATAATGATACCATCCAACGATGACAAGTATATAATAAGGTGTGTTTCATCCACATATTTATGAACACCTCCAGCTTTGCCCCTAGAGAGTGCATCATTTGGAAACACTTATGAAGGGCCTTAAAAATGCCTACATCCCTTGTTCAGTCATCCAAAAAATAACATTAGGGATCTGGACATATAGGAACAAACCTAGAGGAAACAGATCTATTTATAATATGACAGTCGGGAAAATGTGCTGCTCTTACATCCTGTTACAGACATGAAGACTCTGGCTGTTATCCCTCTGTATTCTCCACCAAGTTTACACCAAGGCTAAGCTACATATGGGCTATTCTAAGCCAGTAATAGAGCATGGTGCGGTTACTAAGGAATTATCTGATAAGGTGAACTCTTTCAATGATGGATTTTAGCTTGAGGACTCTCCAATGACCTGCCTGAAACTTTTTAAAAACTGTGCTGCAGTCTGAGATTTTTCCTGCCACAATGACTATCCTGTCTCTCCTTTACAGGAGTCTGATCTGCATTTTATTCTGAAGATTCTACCCACCTTCTCCAACTGCCTCCCCCAATAAATCTGTTGCATGTCTAATCCTGTCCTGTTGTCCACTTCTCAGGAACCCAAACTAGTACATATAAGAATACTTAAGAGCCAGTTTAAGATGGTGAAGTAGGAAGATCCTGAACTCACCTCCTTCCATAGACACCCTGAATCTACAGCTACCTGTGGAACAATTTCCTCTTAAAATTTCCTCTTAAAATGAACAGAACAACTCCTTCCTATGCAGGAAATGAGAAAAACAAAACAAAACACTGAAGCAGGTAGGAAAGGCCGAGACACATTCTCTGCAAACACTCCCTACCCTGCAAGGCGACCCACAATCGTGAGGGAACTCAAAACGTGGAGTTTCTCCCTCAGAAGCAAAGGGTTCATATCCCAAGATTGGACACCCCAACTTTTAAGCTTTCACATGAGAGATGAGCCCCCAAAATATGAAGTTCTGAAAACCAACAGGGCTTTCATCCACCAGACCCACAGGGCTGTGCCAAACTGAGAAATGACTCTCAAAGGGCTTTTGCAGATTCACCTGCTGCAGGGGCCAGAGCAGAAGCAACCTTTGAAAAGGACCCAGACTTTACGTGAAAGAGGCTCAACGCTAATTTTAAAGCATCAGACTGAGAGGCAGGGGCCTGCTGGGATATTCTGCAGGGACAGAGGCTGGGAGACGCTCTCCCTCAGCCTTGCTAGGGCAGCAGGGGCCATCTTATCCCCCACCCACGCAGTGGGCTCTGTCTCTTTGCTCCAGCCCCTGGAGGCTATCTTCATGCTTTTTCTCAGCCTTGCTAAAGCTGGAGGGAATCATCTTCTTTTCTTTTCCTATTTTTTATTTTTTAATCTTTTTTAAATTTATTATTACTTTTTTGTTTACTTTTTTTTTTAAGCAGGTGCCATCTTTGCACTGTCCCTCTGCTTTGCTCCTGATCACGAGTATCTCCCAGAGAGGAGTTTCTACACACATCGGGTGACCTGTTTTTTGTCGCTGCAGCTCACAATGCACCCCTTGATGCCTGACTGTGGAGGCTAGGTGGGGTTTGAGTTCCTGGGTCCCACAGGACTGTAAGTCAGAGAAACAGTTCTCTGCAGACTACCACCACCAGGGCACCACGAACTAAGGCCCACCCCCAGTCACTCGGAGGAAGAGGCCTATTTGTTGTCCAGGAGCTCTGGTCTGAGGTAGTTTGGCACACTTCAAGGGGCCTGCAGAGCTCCATACAGGGAACAGGGGTAGCAGACACAATTTTTATGCTCCTCTCTGTCTCACTCTGGCTCACGGATAATGTGTACATCAGACATTTTACTGCAAAAGTGGTAACACCTGTAATAGAAGTTAAATAATCACAGCAGTATTTCTCAAAATGAGTTGTATGAAATATATATTCACTGCCTATTATTTGACCTAAAACAAGTGGAAATATTTATAACACCTAAAAAGTTGAGGAAATGTGATAAACATCATGGAACAAATAAGTTTTTTTTCTCTGTCAGAGGTTGTTGAGAGTCCTAAAATAATGTGCATCTTGAATCACTAAAAAGGGGATTTGATATACATTAATAATGTATCTTTTCTTAAAAGAGTCAGTCGCTAATTTAATCAAAACATGTATTAATTATTTGATATGGGTCAAGGCACTTCATAGGATTAGTATTACATAAAACATACATAATATTTCATAAAAACCAACATTATTTTTATGTCTTATAAGTATGTTATACTTATGGTAATAAAATTTATTTTTTTCATGTATAGATATGTACTCATACATCCAATTAACAGCCCTGTCCTTATTCTCAGAGCATTTTTCCTCTCCCCACAATCCAGCCAAGATCCTTCATTATAGTAAGAGATCAGTAAATACTGCCTTCCATTGGGTGACCCAATTTTAATTCCTTGTATGTCTGATTTGTCAGTGTAAAATTGACATTGGAAAATAGTAAAATGATCCAGGAGACACAGCATTCTTAAGGAATGTGTTACTTGTTCCTACTCTTCCTGTAGTTTCTTATGCACCTGATGATTGGGAAAAGCAGACACCAAACTGCAGGGGGATAAGAGTCTTCCCCTGACATCGCAAATACTGCACAATAAGTCTCACAAAAGATTTAAATACATACATGATGTTAATAAAGACATACATGATTTAAACAAATCCTATAATATACATATCAGAAAGCTTTTGCAGTAGCATATCATGAAATATTTGCTTTCACAAGGCAGAACTGTGAAAGGTAATCCACAAAGAACAAGGGCAGGCTGACGTGCTATTCTATGAATGCAACTTCTTCATTGACATTCAATGCCTGGTCATCTGGATTTCCTTTCTTGATACATCTATCATTTATACTGTTTACATAACTGAACTGAGACACACTCTAGAAAGCACAGATTAACATTGTGTCTATTACTCAGATCACTGTACCTTTAACCCATTTAAAACTTTAATATGTAAAAATAAATTTAACAGAACCAAACACATTCCTCTTAAAGGGATTTAATTATTGCAGCAATATGGTATTTATTTGTCCCAGTAACCATTAAGAGATAATAGATATTTCTTTTGCTAACATAGCATGAACACACTGAATAAATGACATTTCGAAAGTAATTAACATCATTTCCACACTTAATATCTTTTCACATATCATGAAGATCACACCTCTTGATCTGCCCTCATGATGTGTGACATCCTTATCTTGTAAGAGATGTACCATTCCTTCACAACTGCCTTCTGTTATCACACTTTTACAGTTCAAATTATTCATATCACAAACGCAGACACATGACACTGGGCTATAGAAAGAACTATTTATGACAGTGTACCACGGAGGTTATAAATCAATCCCATCACATTTTTATTTAAGACCCAGGAATGCCACTGTGGCCAGGAATCAGATTAATTTACCCCTCAATTTTGATAATTATTTTAAAACAAACAATATCACCATTAGAAAAAACTAGTCATTTCTCAATTTCATATCCAACTTCACATGTTGCTGTCTTGTTCCTTTTGAATAATTTACAAGAATTCTGTTTTCTTCTAATAACAGAAACTGCAATTTTCCCTGTTAGATAAAATCATTCAATATTAACTATTTTGGGCTGGGGATCTTTTAATTACCTTCTGTTCTTTTAATAATTTATTTTTTAACTGAATCTTGTGATCACAGCTGAAAGAGAAACTGAACTTACCTTGCTCTACAAATTCCTAATAATCTATAAAGAGTTAGCCAAACTCATGGAAAAACTCATGGAAGTTTCCATTTCAACTGCCAGATTGGTTTTCTGTATTATACACAGGTCAGAGTTGTGTTTCTTCGATCACTTATCTTACTCATTTAATGACTATGAGTGAGTATTATGAATCAATTGGTTTTAGGTGCTTGATAGAATGCAGCAAACAAAACACATTAGCTTCCTACTCTCATGAAGCTTATATTTGGGAGATATAAAAACATAATTATAACCTGGAATAAATTCGCAGGAAAAAAATAAAATTATTAGAAGAAACAGGAGCAGCCTATTTAAACAAAAGCAGTCAGGTGCAACTTCTCCAGTCTAGTAACATCCCAAAGAGAACAGTGTGAAAATGCCAGGGGTGAAAAAAGAGTGCATTGTCTTCAAAGAGTGAGAAGGAGCCCATTGCATTCTTACAGCAGGGAGCGAGGAGGCTAGTGGCAGGAAATTAAGCTGAAGAGGGAGCAGAGGCCAGAAACGGTCTGATAATGCCCACCATAGTTCCTTCATATAAAATTTAGAAGAATTACCCCAGGAGCCTTAGTTTTCCTTCTTTGAGTTATGTTCTGTTCCTTACTGTTTAACCATTGTTACTCCCGGATTAAGTGGTGTTTGTGAATGAGTTCTAACCAGCATTATGCCCATGGGAACACTATGGTTTGGAGATAAGAATGTTGGTACAATAGGCAGCAATCTTGTGGGATACTTGAAACTCTGTCCTTCGTGTTAACCCAAGGTATGTCAGAACGTAGCTATGTCATAACCACTGCTCTTCCCACTTAAAAAAATCATAATATTTTCCCTGGAAAATGTTTATTAATGCAATATTTACATTTAAGAATCCTTTACTTTGGTATCTATACATGCAATCACATACATACACAAAATTCTTATGTGGGGAATAGACATGTTAGCATGGGTTGCTGTGAAAATAATTAAGATTACATACTTATCTTTTTACATATCTTATTGTATCTTTATTTGTATTTTATTTGCCTCTAACATAAGGCAGTAGTAAATTTATTTTATTTCTCCTTCAGCCACATAAAAATGGATTATATCAAATTAGCGTCAAGTCTCACAAGTAACGTTATTTCATGCATGGGAGATTTTTATAACAGCCTTGTAAAACAACCATTTTTTCCTCACCTACCATCTTTTGACTATTGTCTAAGGTAATGGTTCTCAACCTTGGCTGCTCCTGTGAATTACCTGGAGAGCCTATAAAAATCCTTATGACCAGGCATCTCCTGAGGTCAAATCATAATCTCGAGGGCAGGGACTCTGGCATGTCTATTTTGAAAGCTCCCCAGTTGATTCCAATGGGAAGCCAAAGTTGGGAACCCCTTTTCCAGAGTACTCTGTATGGTGATGCAGGGTTTTCTTAAAAAAAAATGAATGCAAAATGTATTTTCCTTTGGAAATCCTCCTCTGCTTTCAAGTTCCAGAAAGAGTTGGCAACTGTATTGTAAAGACTTCCTATTTGAGATAACTTTTACCAGTCAATATACCCTGTGCATATCTTTATTATAACTTTTACAGAAAGTCATCTATAATGGAAGGGGTAATGAAATATTGCACTCTACTTCTAGAAGGTAAGTTTCTTAAGGCAGTGAGATGGATGGATGGATGGGTGGATGGATGGATACACACACAGAGATATAGATATATAATCAGTGCAAGCAAATGTACAGTTTAATATTCTCTTGGATTTTAATTAAGTGGATTTCTAATACAGCTAATATTTTATATAAATCCATAAATGT
Source organism: Lynx rufus (assembly GCF_022079265.1). NCBI lineage: Eukaryota > Metazoa > Chordata > Mammalia > Carnivora > Felidae > Lynx > Lynx rufus. The sequence continues at coordinate 33,189,119 of NW_025814830.1, read as the reverse complement.
CCTTAAGATAATAATGAGGAGCGCCTGGGTGGCTCAGTCAGTTGTGTCCGACTTCAGCTTAGACCATGATATCATGGTTTGTGAGTCCGAGTCCCTGCATTGTGACTACTACAGATCTTCTGTTCCCATCTCTGTCTCCCCCTCTCCCCCTCATGCTCTGTCAAAAATAGACAACCATTGTTTTTAAAAAATAGTATAAGATTATAATGAAAACTTCTGGCTCTTCAACGTAATGGTACTCAATAAATATTTGATGATAATTTTTTTATGCTAAAAGTACAGTTTGTAAAGTTTCTGTTGCATATCAAACCCTAGAAATTATAACATACTCACTGTTTCAGAACAATGATCAGGACAAGGAAAACTGACTTTATTATATAAACATAATTGTTACAATGGAATATTACTCAGTCATAAAAAAGAATGAAATCTTGCCATTTGAAATGATTATAAGGGCACCTGGGTGCCTCATTCAGTTAAGCGTCTGCCTTCAGCTCAGGTCATGATCTCGCGGTTTGTGAGTTCGAGCCCCGCGTTGGGCTCTGTGCTGACAGCTCGGAGCCTGGAGTCTGCTTCAGATTCTGTGTCTCCTTCTATCTCTGCCCCTCCCCCGCTTATGGTCTATCTCTCTCTGTCTCTCAGAAATAAATAAAAATGTAAAAAAAATGTTAAAAAATGAAATGATTATGGAAGGAGCTAGGAAGTATTATGCTAAGTGAAATCAGTCAGAGAAAGACAAATACATATGACTTCACTCATATGAAATTTAAGAAACAAAACAAATGGGCAAAGGGGAATAAAAAGAGAGAGGGAGGCAAACCAAGAAACAGACCCTTAACTACAGAAAACACACTGATGGTTACCAGAGGGCAGGTGGGAGGGGGCATGGGTTAAACAGGTGAAGGTGACTGAGGAGTGTACTTGTTGTGATGTCACCAGGTGAGGTATGGAAGTATTGAATCACTACATTGTACACCTGAAATGAGTACCATGCTGTATGTTAACTAAGTGGGATTTAAAATGAAAACTTAAAAATAAAAAGAGACTGGAGAAAGGTTTTTGAAGAGGAGATTGTGTATGTAGTTTAACTGGGAAATGTAGACTCTAGTTTGGAGTCTGACAAACACTTGCTGGCTATGTTCTGCTTCCGCATCAGTTTCCTCCTGCATGTTTATGCTTTTATAAGACTTATAATTGAAGCCCGAAAGCAGTATTTCCCACCATAGCCTTGAAAAAAAACAGCTTATTAGTATAGTTTTTAGGTAACTGTAGTTGTAATGACAGAGGTAAGTCAATGACCAAACCTCTTTTCCCAGGTACTCTGTCCTTGATGACTCAGAAAAAAGGCTGAGACACACGCATCAATGATGACTTTGCCTTGAAATCTGTCTCAGATAGGAAAGACACAAAGGAGATAGGAGGGAAGTGTTAATACCAATGCCCTCGAAGAATTCCATTCACCCAGTCACTACTGTGAAGACTTGAGTATTTTGCAGATATAAAAATATTGCTAAGCTCTAAAAGAAACAAAGAAATTATAAAGGAATCATGAAACTAAACGTGTGGCTCTCAGTGTTAATTTTTTTTAATAAATAGTTTATATGAAGCGGTACATGCCTTTGAGCACTTGGAATTTGGCTAGTTCAACAGAGGGGCTAAATTTTTAATTCTATATAATTTTAATTAAATTAAAATATCCACACATGGCTAGTGCTGCTGCATTAGAGAATGCGGGTTTAGATTCCAGCCTCAGTATGAATTCCTTTGGGGACAGAGAGGTGACCACAGAGGAAACACACACAATGTGTCATTGGACACCTATAGTCATCTTCCTTGCTTTGAAAGCCAAAATGTGTTTTCTCATACTTTCCTCAAATAACTTTTAGCACTATCCTCTGGAACCACATAAAGAAAGACAAATCCTTCCTTGATGCCACAGCTCTCCAAATTATTTCTTAATCTACTACTTCATTCTTCAGTCTAAGTAGCCTCTCCTTCAAGCACTTCTCTGGATCTATGCTCAGCTCTAGGAGACCCAAGCTTCTAATCAGGTAGATGTAGATTGGAAACCCTTTGCTTACAAAATGTTTTTGGAAATTGTAACCCCTTTTGTACAACAGGTATAATAATAATAATAATAACCAGGGGACCAGGGGCACCTGGGTGGCTTAATTGGTTGAGTGTCCAATTCTTGATTTCAGCTCAGATCATGATCCCAGGACCATGGGATTTAGCCCTGCATCAGGCTCTGCGTGGAGCATGGAGCCTGCTTCAGATTCATTCTCTCTCTCTCTCTCTCTCTCCCTCTCTCTCTCTCTCTTTGTCTCTCTCTCTCCCTCCCTCCCTCGTTCCCTCCCTCTGCCTCTCTTCCAAGCTTGCACACTCTCACTCAAATAAAGAGAAATAAAAAATAACTATCTCACATTTTGTTAACAAGAAATAATTAATAAACCATCACACTGACTGATATGTAGCAAGTAGTGAAATTTTAGCTCGTTCCTGCATATAATAGTTTTAGTTCTGTCTTGTTGGCCTCTATCCCTCTTAAAGTCTGATGTACAAGCTTGAACTCCGTGTTCTCTATGTACGTTTACAAGAATTTGACCATAAGCACATTATAAGTTTCTAAATATTTGACCCGATAGATCAACATTCTTTTACGAAAAGTATTTAACTGTTCTTTCCTCTCAGTGAAAGAGACAAAAGGAATTGTCTCGGTAACAAGTTTGTTTCCAAACTTTCACTGAGAAAAGGCATTGTAGGATTTATTGAAGTCATCTTGTCTAACGCATTCTTGAGTTAGTTGTTGTTCCTGACTGCAATAATTTGTTATCTACAGGATTTCCAATGTTACTGTGGGGGAAAAAAGCAGTTTTATATCAATACACCACAGACAGCTTATTCACTTGCCCCCCAGAAATTGTTCATTACTTTTAAGAGGAGACGATGGCTGAAAAATGGATAGGTTTCCACAGATGGTTTTTTTAAAACTACAAACTGCTCAAATCTAGACATAAAAAGTACACGTCAAAAAGGGAACAATGGAATTCTTTTGAGGTGAAGGACAAGCATATACTTTAAGGCTACATTTGTGAAAACACTGCTAAGTTTAAACATGTTAAACAGATGATAGATAGATAGATAGATAGATAAGCAGATAGACAGGTAGAAAGACACACAGACCAAATGTTTATATGAGGACGTATGCTACACTCCGAAAAACACTACTTGAGTTGTCTAGTTTATATAAATAGAAATTGCAGGAACGTGTATGGGAATGGATACTTAGGGCACAGGATAATAATGGAAGGAACACAAAGATGTTTTTCTCCACTAAATTACCTTTGAACTTTTATTCAAAATTAGCTGAACACATTTTATAGCTCTGTATCTGGACCCTGGTATGTGCCATAGGTCTGTCTATCTGCACACTAATACCACCTTTTTGTTGACTACTGTCACTATACCATGTCTTCAATTGAGGGACTGTTAAGTCCCCCAAATTTGTTGTTCTTATTTAAGCGGGGTTCTATATTCTAGGTTCTTTGCATTTCTGCATGAATTTGAGAAACAGCTTTTCATTTTCTTCAAAATACTATTGGGGATTTGATTGAAACTGTGCTGACTCTGCAATTAACTTAAGGACAATTGACATTTTACCAATATTGAGTCTTCCGTGAGTATGTTTTATCTGCATTGTTTTTTCTTTCCTGTCTCAGAAATGTTCTGTAGTTTTCAATGTACCAGAATTGCATGTGATTTGTCAGTTTTATTGCTGAATATTTCGTATATTTGATATGATTGCAAAGGCAATTGTTATTTTCAACTGGTATTTCTTTACCAATATAAGGAAATACAGTTGATTTTTGTATATTTCACATACTACAATGCTGGTAAATTCACTAGTTAGTCCTAGAATTTGCTTTTTTGAGATTCCTAGGGATTTTCTCCTTATATGATTATGCTGTCTGCTATTAAAAACAAGTATATTTCTGGGGCACCTGGGTGGCTCAGTTGGCTGGGCGTCTGACTTCAGCCCAGGTCACGATCTCATGGTTTGTGGGTTGGAGTCCCACATCGGGATCTGTGCTGACAGCTCAGAGCCTGGAGCCTGCCTTGAATTCTGTGTCTCCTTCTCTCTCTGCCCCTTCCCTACTCATTCTCTGTCTCTCTCTGTCTCTCAAAAATAAATAAATATTGAAAAAAATTAAAAAAAACAAGTGTATTTCTGACTTTCTAGTCTTTATAATTTTTCTTTCTTTTTATCTTATTCTACTGACTAGAATCTGAGTGTTGAACAGAAGTGGTGAGAATGTTTGATCTTGCTTTGTTGCTGATCTTAGGAGCAAAGCATTCAGTCCTTCACTATTTAAGTATGAAGTTTTCTGTAGATACATTTCAGAATATACTTTATCGGGTTCAAAAGATTCCTTATTACTCCTAGTTTATTGAAATATTGTCAGAAACAGATGTGAGATTTTGTCAAATGTTTTTTCTGCATCAACTGAGATGATATGATTTAATTTTTATTTCCATTATTGACTTATTTACCTATATTTCCATTTTGTTTTATTTGATTTAGGGTTTATAATGCGTATATTTAAATGATCAGAATCTACCTTTTAGGACAAGTATGCCACTTCATATGCAGTATAAGGACCATACAATAATACAGCCATTTCTCTGCAGTCCCTCCTTAAATTTTATTCTACCGTCATCATCTATGTTAGGTCATAATATCTTCCAAACACCATGGTATATTACTACTAGTTTTGCTTTAAAGAGTCAATTATCTTTTAAATAAACTTAAATAATAAAATTTAAAGCCTTAAATAGTAAGAAAAAGTCTTATATACTCATGTAGTTCTCTTTTGTGCTCTTCATTTATTTGTGTATATCTAGATTTCCATCTGATACCATATCTGTCTACCTAAAGGACATGATATATTTTATCTTTCTCTTGGAGTGCAGGACTGCTTGTAATAAGCTGTTTTCTAGGTCTGAAATGTCTTATTTTATCTTAATTTCTCAAATATATTTTCCCAGGCTATAGAATTTTAGGTTGGCGGGGGTGTGTGTGCACATGCACGCATGCACGCGCGCTCGTGTGTGTGTGTGTATGGATGTGTGTGTTCTCCTTTAGTACTATAAAAATGTTGTTCCATTTTTTTTAATTGCACTGTTTCTAGCAAGCAGTAGGGCTCTTATTCTTGTTTGTTCCTCTCTATGCATTGCGTGTCTTTATGGTGGCTGTCATAAAGTTTTCTCTTTGTACTGGTTTTAAGCAATGTGTTCACAACGTGCATTTGTGTGATTTTCTTCATGTTTCTTATTTAATTGATTGTCTTTAATCTGTGGATTTATAGTTTTCATCAAATCTGAAATTTTTTCAGCCATTAGTTCCGCATTGTGTTTTTCCCCCCTTTCCTCCACTTCAGGAATACCAATGGCACTTATACTAAGACATGTAAGCATCATAGTTCGCTGATGCTCTCTGCTCATTTCTGTCCATAATTATTTTTCTTTGTGTATCATTTTAGATCATTTCTAGTCCTATGTTTTCAATTTAAGTATTTTTTTTTCCCTGCAACGTCTAATCTGCCCTTAAACCATTCCTTATATTTTCATCTCAGATATTTTAATTTTCACCTTTAGAGGTTTCATTTGGGTCATTTTACATTTTTATGTCTCTGCATACTGTGTTTAATGATTCCTCTATCTTCTTAACCATGTGGAATATAGTTAAATTCATTGGTTTCATGTCTTTGTGAAATATATAATCTGTCATTTCTGGGCCAGTTTTAATCGATTAAATTTTCTCCTCATCATGGGTTATAGTTTCTTGATATTTTTAATGACTATAAATTTCATCGGATTCCATACACTATTCATTCTACTTTTGTGATATGGTGGATATTTTTGTATTTCTAAAAATAGCATTTTCTTTTTAAACTTTGTTGGGATTACAATAGCATTTGGTCTAGAATTAATTTTGCCTCATTAACTGAGCCAAACCCATTCTGAGTATGTTTCCCAGTGCATCACACTTACAAGGGATTCCACTCTGCCTTGTAGGAACAAGAGATATTTCCAGCTTTGTGTGAGTCTCAAGGACCTTTTCCTCTAATACTTTCAGGTAATTCTTTCCCTGGCCTTGGGCAATTTCTACGCATGCATTCATTGCTCAGTATCCAGTAAGACTTGAGGGAGATGCTCTGCAAATATTCACTATTCTCTCTAGTGCAGCTTTTTCTTCTCCGGTATTCTTTCCTGCAAATTTTAGTCATCTTCGCCTTTTGAGGTCTCCTGCTTCATCTCTTCATATCAGGGATTTCTCTGGGTTCTCCCTGTGTTCCCCTCCTCTGAGACATGGCCTGGATACTCCCCTCATTCGGTAAACTGAGGTCACTGTAAGACTCATTTTGTTTGTCTCCTGATTCTCAGAGAACACTACACTGTCCTTCATTGCCTGTCTACTTATTTATTTATTTTCTTGAGGAGTAAATTTTATTTAACTTATGTTTAGTTTTAAGCAAAAGTCTAACCCCCAGATACTTTCAGCAATATCTGGGAATCCCTCTGTTTCAGGTATTAAAAGATGACATTAAACTAGTTTCAAAAGAAAATATTTAATTAAAAAATATATATTTCCACATATCTCATTGATTTCCAAGCCCAGGTGCTATTCCTATATATTCATATGACATTTAACATTATTATTATTACAACATTATAAATCAATTTTTAGCTCTACTGAGGTATAATTGACAAATAGCTATATACATTTAAGATGTATAATGTGATGCTTTGATATACTTGTATGTTGTGAAATGATCACCATGATCAATCTAATTAGCATAACCATCATCTCTAATCTTTTTATACGCAATTGTTCTATATAATTTAACTTTTCTTAAATATATATAATGTGGTTGCTTTTTAAGTAGGGGGGGGATAGTAAATTGGATTCCTATTACTCCATCTTGTTCAGAACAGAAGCACTTACAGTTTTAATAGAAACAGCAAAGGATTGTGGTTCAAACCAACACTAAGATATTACCTGGAAAAAAACAAGCAATCAAACTATCTCAATATAACAATCTAAATAAAGACTTGTAGAAATTGAAGAAGTAACAGGAAAAAAATGGCTGCACACAATACCTTATATGAGGCAATAGAAATGAGAAAAATAAAAATAAATGAAAATTAGAAAGATTATTAAATAAGTTGACAGGCAATAGTAGGCCATGACAAGAGAGCTGGCCAATATCAGGAAAGATTAGAAACAAAAGAAAAAAAAAACACCCAAAATGCTGGAACTAGCACTTAGAAGGATCATGAACATATAGATAGAATAGGGAATGTCATAAAGAAAATAGAAAACGAAAATAAGAAAAATGAAAATTAATGATGAAAATGATAAAAAGAATTTGCAAACAGGCATACAGAAGAAAAGCAAAAGTAATCAGGCATGGAAAAGAAAACTAAAGCAATGGAACACACAGACACACACACACACAATGACATGACATGCAGTTCAAGAAACCTTTCCCAGATCAAGATGTGAACTTTCATACTGTAAGGGCAAACTGGGAAAAATTGACACATTATGGTTGATTGCAAGACATATTGTAGTAGAATCATTAAACTTTGAACAAATGGAATATACTGTGTTCATTCAAGCTAAAAGTTCAAATCACCTCAAGAAGAGAGAAAGTAACACTGATATCAGCTTATTTAAAAAATATACTTTATTTCAGGAAAGATTAGGGTAATATATTTAAGGTACTGAAGGACTGAAAACATAAAGCAAGGATTTTATATCCAGCCAAACTATTCTCCAAGGATAAAGATTATAGGGAAAATGTCACAAACGTGGAGACATTTAGAGTATGTTTTCTCTGGACCCTTCTCAATGAATCTCATACATTCTAAAAACTAGTTGGAGAAACTTCAGCCAATAAGTAATTTGCGAAGCTTCAACATGCAGGTGGCTGGAGTCTTTTACCATGTAAAAATGCACAAGGCCAAACAATGGTCAAATAATAAGAAGGAAAGTTCTGTGGATAAGGCCCATATTTTCAGAAAAGAGCTGTTTTAGATCACCCTGCAACTGAATTGTCATTTAAAAGAGGATTTTCTATCAATTTGGAAAATTAAGTACAATGTTGTGTAAAGATTCATAATATACCATTAGCAAAGGCGATTCAACTCGATCTATTTGATGAGCATATGGCTACCAAGGAAAATGTCTTTACCCTGACTGCCAAAGCAGGAGTAAGAAAAATGCAGATAAATAGGGAAGAAAAGCACTCCTTGCAGAAGAAACAATGAGTGCAAAGACTTCAAAGATAGTATGTGATATGTTCAAGGGAATGAGAGCAGATAGAGAGTGTAAAGGGGGGAGAGACATGGGATTTTAGTGAAGAGAGAGCAATATTCAGGAACATGTGGTTTATCCTTAGAAAAATTAAAAAAAATATATACAAAGGCTTTTAGCAGGGAAGTGACAAAATTTGTTCAATTTTAATTATAAATATAAACAATACGTTAAAGTGTGCAAGTTGGAAGGGACAACAATTTTTATAGGAAGCCCAGTCATAAGGGTGCTACAGTAATCCATGCAAGAGATCATGGAAACTTGGATCAGATCAATTTAGCAAAAAATACGCTTTGAATGGTAAATTAGTGTGAGCACTTTAAAATGTTAAGGTTTTCCCTGACATTGAGCATGGCTAAAAAACAGATAGCTGACCATTAGCCCCTGTGATTTTTATCATGAGTAAAGATACAAAGGCCCTACAGTATCTGAGGAATCCAAGTTAAAATTCAATATGTGGTATTGCCTAATTTATTCCTCCAAACCTGATATATTCAAGCATATCATTGGTTAGATTCAATCTGATTCTTAGTTTTCTGAACTATGAGAATTTCTTCTTATACCTCCAGATTTATTCCCTTGATTATTTATAGAAACAAGAAAAAAATCATACACATCTAGTTCAGTAAACTCTGTGTGAAATGTTAATTTTCTGACTATTATATCTTAGTCCATGGTACACTGTCTTGCACATAATATATGTTAAATAAAAATTTATTGAATTAATTGACTGATTGATACACAGAAGTAGATTATATCAAAAAGAAGGAAAGAACTAGTATTACTATATGATCAACATTTACAGTCAATTATCTATAGTAGTTTTTTACTGTAGCTGTAACACATTACTGCACATTAGTGACTTAAAACAATACAAATTTATTATCCTACAGCTCTGTTAGGTTAGGAGTCCAGTATGAGTCTCACTGACTAAAATCAAGGTTGTGGGCTGTGCTTTTTCTGGAAGTTCTAGGAGACAATGTGTTTCCGGCTTTTCCAAGTTGCTGGCAGACTTCATTTTCTTGCAGTTGTGTGACTGAGACCCATGTTTTCTTCCTGGCTGTCAGCTGAATGTTCTCAACTTCTAGAAGCCACCACATCTCTTGGATTCCTAAATCCTTTCCTCTGTCTTCAAAACCAGCAATAGTGGGTCAAACCAAATCTCCCTCTAACCTTTCTTCTGCCTCAAATATCTCTCAGACCACAACCAGAGAAGTTTTTTAACTTTAAATTACTCACTTGATTACATTTAGTTCACCATGATAATCAAAGATTACCTCCCCATCTCAAGGTCCATAACCTTAATCATATATTCAGTCCTTTCACCAAGTTAATATATACACAGGTTTTAGGGCTTAGGGAAAGAACATCTTTGAGAGCCATTATTCCACATATCTATAAAAATTCCTTAAAATTTCCTCCATAATTATAATTGGGTATACTTCATTCAACAAATCCCCAGAGTTCTATTTTCCTTCAGCACTGAAACAAAACAACTGTTTTTTTAAAACATGGGTTTAGGTGATGGATTTCATTAAAAAATATATTCTCTATTTTTGAATGCTTGAATCATTGCATCAGAATAAGGTGTAAATATTATGAGGACTCTTAAATACTGAGAAAAACAGATCCAGAATCTTCTATCTTAAATTCTTTCTGCTATATTAGCATAAGTAGTAAAATGGTGAGTGAACATATCTACAATTCTAATTGTTCTCTGCCTCATTTCCTTCTTCTATTCTTTCCTTACCTGGATTTCTCCTTACTTCCATCTTTCTCTCTTCTTTTTCAGACATACAATGAAATAAGACGTAGACAGAATGCAATTTTACCACTGTAAACTGATATTCATCAGATTTATACCTGAAGTCCCTGAAGTGGCATCTGTCTTGCACCAGACAAGCCAACAGCATCCTCTCCCTTTTCAGCTTGTCTCTGACATTCACTTCAAGGAGGCTGAACAATTATTCTAATTGCTCAAAGTTTGGAAATGTCTTAATTGGATGGGAAAATCAAAAACAAACCAGGAACACTGAACTAAAGTCCTCAAGTTGATTAGCAAGCGACATAGATTAAATACAGAAGATGAGTGAGTAAACACTACCTTTTGTTACAAAGACATTTCTCATCATCATCACTGCTATCTCTTTATGAGTGACATAAGAAACATAAAGAATATTCGTACCTTAGTACTATTCTATTAAGTACTGCTTAGTATTATTAGCATTATGCCACTACCCTCACAACCAGAATATGTTTATTAAAAAGCAGACACAGAATTAATCACAACAATCTGTGTAAATTATCAAGGGTATACAGTATTTCTACAAGGGTAATATGATTATCCCTGTTACACAGATGAAGATGTACAGTTTTAGATAAATGTACCCCCCCCCAGAAAAAAAAACACTGCAACACACACGAGTGAATGTCAGGAGTTGGGGATTTTTACTTTGCAACTCTCTAACCACAACATGCAAGGCCTTTTTTGGGTAACACTTTTGGAAACCTTCACAGGCACACTGGCAAAGACAGAAACAGCACTCTGTATTACTTTCCTAAGGCTGCTGTGACAAAGTGAAACTGGGTAGTTTAAAACCACAGAAATGTGTTCCTTCATATTCTGAAGGTTAGAAATCTACAATCAAGGTGTTGGCATGGTTATTTTCTGAAGGCTCTGAGGCTCTGAGGAAGAATCTTGCTTTCCTCCTGCCTTCTGGTGGTGGCCAATGATCCTGGGAATTCCGTGGCTTATAGACTCCACTCTCTGCCTCTGTCTTCACATGGCTTCTCCCTATGTCTCTGTGCTCTCACACGGACTGAACTCTTGTATGGGCACCCATCGTACAGGAGACTCCCCTCCTCTACCATCTCAACTTCAAAAACAGTAGCTCCAGCAATCCTGTTTACAAACAAGTTCACATCCCAACCTACTGGGTGCTAGGGTGTCCACACATATTCCTTAGGGTTCGCAATTCAACCTATAGCAGACAGATTCCTATCTGAATGTAAAATGTGTTCCCCCAAAACCTTACAGGGTCGAATCAGAGGACAACACCTAAAAAGGTAATTAATCTTTACAAAATGCAAGGAGAAAATAAATAGGTCCTTGGCTTCAAGAAGAAAAGGTTATTTTTGAACAGCAGTTCTTTAATGCAGTTCTTATATTTTATTTAATAATTAATAAATGATTAATGCAGATTGCTTTCTTCCAAATAAATTATCAGAGTGTGTTATAACAGATGTGAATAAATCATAGGCTCTAGTTCATGAGTTGTCTGCACAAATGTCAGGAGGATAATACATTATATTTAAATATTAGTTATGTGTCTGAAATATGGGTGAAGACTCAATCATAATATATTAACCACTATTTCTATCAATGAGTTATTAATTATTAAAATTCAGCATGTTCTGAAATGACTTTCTAGATGTTTTATTGTTTAAAGCATGTATTGATACTGATTTAATTTTCTCTTTTCCTTTTAGTGGCATATAATTGAATTGTTAAAAATATCATCTATAACAATTAGAGATATTCTAAAACACCAGCAATAGAGTAAAAAAGTCATCATAGTACATTTTTTCTTCCTATTAAGAAATGGAATTGCTTATTCAAATGATTTTAAATCATTTGCTTAATGGAAATAATTTTTTGTGTGATAAGAATAATGTAGCAGAATGATCATCATGTAACTATCACTGTTGCCATCATTACCACCATCATCATCGATACTGTTTATTGAGTACTGGCTATGTGCCGAGCATTAAGAAAGGTGCTCTAAGAAATGTTATTCCAACCTCAAAACAATCTTAGGAATGAGCTATTATTGTACTTCCCATTTTATATAGACAAAATTGAGTTTTAGAGATGTTATGTGTTTTTTTTTTCTAACACACAGTTAACAAATAAAAGCCAGAATGGGAACTCAAGAGTCCAGGATGATACTCTTTATCTTTTATATCCCACGAGTGCTAGGTTTCATGACAAAGAAACCTGTCAAGTTTCTGCTGTTTGAAGTTGGTAATTCATTCAAACTCTTGGGAGTGGGTGGCCCTCACTTGTAGTCAGAAGATTCTAAAGATAATGACTACATGTGTCTAGTACATGTAACCATGATTCTTAGTACTGTACACAGATTATCTCATTCCATCCTCAAAATAACAAAATGTGGGAGATTTCAAACCCCTCCTTAACAGGTGAGAAAACTGAGACGCTGTGGAACTAAGTAACATTTCCAAGGTTATACAGTCATAGTTGTACTAAAATGCAAAACAAATTCTGGTTGCAAAACCTCTGTTCTTAACTTCATTACTGTATGTATGTATGGATGTATGTATGTATGTATGTATTAAAATAGAAGATTCACTCTGAGCATCTATGACTCTGTTTTATGTATGTTACTTTTTCCTGACTATGGCTGTCTTTGCCCAATATCCTACAGGTGTTTTAAGGTGATCTCTCCTTCAAGATCTTGTTGAAATAACTTTTTCCAATGAAAAGCACTAGCCAAGCACTGGAATTTTTTTTTCTAAGAATGTTGTTGAGTGCATGATGGTGAGGGAAACAAGTGTGGAGAGTTATGGCTAGCTCATCTTCTCCATGGTTACTTCAACATACTCCATTCTTTCTCTTTTTTTTTAATTGTTTTTAATGTCTATTTATTTTTGAGAGACAGAAGGAGAGAGAGACAGAGTGTAAGCAGGGGAGGGGCAGAGAGAGAGACACAGAATCTGAATCAGGCTCTAGGCTCTGAGCTGTCAGCACAGAGCCCGACACGGGGCTCGAACCTGTGAACTGCAAGATCATGACCTGAGCAGAAGTCAGTCGTTTAAGTGACTAAGCCACCCAGGCTCCCCTGCATACTCCATTATTTCTTAATCTCCCATAGTACTCCATGTGACTCACAGATCCCCCTTTCATTCAGCTTATCGAATGCCAAATGCATGCTTTTTCTCTTACCCTAGTATCTTCAGTACCTTGCCCTACCTATCCCAAAATTCCAAAATCTAATATCACAATGAGCAAACTGGAGGAGTTGTGGAAAAACAAAGGGATCACATAAGGTAGATGATGATTATCTTTTCCTGTGTGTTTTGGTCCAAAAATGATATTTCTTTCATGTATTTCATCATAGGTTTTATTTAAAACTATCATGTGGCTGAAAGTACAGCTCTCCCCAAGTCCATTTTATCTTTTTCTTGGATCTACAGCTAGGCTACCTTTACCAGCTATGTGGTAAATGTGACCAGCCCATGCTGTATATGCAGAATTGATATGCACCACAAAATAGGAGTGGCTCACAAAAACCTCCATGGATCCTGGATATTCTTCATTGACTTCCTGGATTCCTGGATATTATTTGTTCCCTCCCACGATATAACATAGTGCATTGGTTCTGTTGAAAGCAGCAAGGCCACAGAAATAGAAGGGGGACTTCACTTTGCCTCTCGGAGTAGAGCTGCCTACTCATTCTGATTTCAGGTGGGTGAGAATAAACTTCTCTCATGTTTGATTAAACACACGTTCTTGAGACATTTTTCCAATGGCCACTGTTATCCTAAATCATACATAAACTAAAATAAATAAGTGGTTGAAAATTGCCTCTGTTGGATCACATGCTTGGGGGAAGCATCATTCCTCCCCCTCCCCCAGCTAGCTAAACTTGTGCTTCCGCACTTGTCTGCTAACCTCTCTAGCTTCATCTCATGTAGTTTTTTCTTGGGTCCACTAAACTCAAGGAGAATTCTAAATATATATTATATTGTACATATACATATACATTATATGTATATATATGTAGAATGTGTGTGTGTGTGTGTGTATATATATATATATATATATATATATATATATATACGTGTGTGTGTGTGTGTGTGTGTGTAATGTATATGTTGTCTCCGGGCATCATTTTTTTTAATGTTTATTCAGTTATTTTTGAGAAACACAGAGAGATAATGAGAGTACTGGGGAGGTGAAGAGAGAGAATCCCAAGCAGGCTCTGAGCTGTCAGAGCAGAGCCTGACACTGGGCTAGATCTCATAACTGTGAGATCAAGACCTAAACTGAAATCAAAAGCCAGAGCAAGATATTTAACCAACTGATCTACCCAGGCACCCCTCTCCTGCCATCTCTTAATGGCTAACTCCTTTTCGAGCTCTAAGGTATCATTACAAATGTGGAGATCGCACATACTCCCTGGTACCATAGGCCACTCTGCCAAAAGTTGGTCACAGGACACTATGGTTAAGTATTCAGGCTCTAGATCTATGCTGTCCAATATGTGACTAGCCACATGTGACTGTTTACTCAGTTACGGTAGCAGCATCCACATGCGTAATAGCCACATGGGATTATGGCTACCATATTGGACAGAAGGGATTATAAACATTTCCATCACCACAGATAATTCTATTGAACAGCACTGCTCTAAAGACATACCTGGAATTACAAACAATGGACTCCACCTCTCTACACCTATGTTTCCCAAATATTTCAAATAGATATGGTTGATATTAAATGAGATATTATACGTAAAATACTTTAAACTGTGCCTAGTAGATAAGTGCTGCTCAAAAACTATTGGATATTATTTTTATCTCTCATCACACATTGCAAGTTACTTTTTTTTTTAACTTCTTAATGTGTTTATTTTTGAGAGAGAGAGACAGACAGACAGACAGACAGAGCATGAGTCAGTGAGGGGCAGAGAGAGAGGGAGACAGAATCTGAAGCAGGCTCCAGGCTCTGAGCTGTCATCACAGAGCCGGATGCGGGGCTCAAACCCACAAACAATGAGATCATGACCTCAGCTGAAATCGGAGGCTTAACTGACTGAGCCACACAGGTGCCCCTCATATTCCAGGTTTCTGTAAGCTTCTTCTACTAGCCTCAATCTCAGGCAACCTGCACTAACCTATAATGAATGCCTTAACATATCTTATCTCATTCTCATTCTCATTCTCATTCTCATTCTCATTCTCATTCTTATTCTTCTTATTCTCATTCTCATTCTTATACTTATTCTCATCTTACCATTTATCCTTTTCCTTGGATCTGATATTTGGCCTAACTTCTGACTACCATTTTTACTTCCATTTGTGAAAATAATTAAAAAAAATTTTTTTAACCTTTATTTATTTTTGAGACAGAGAGAGACAGAGCATGAATGGGGGAGGGGCAGAGAGAGAGGGAAACACAGAATCGGAAGCAGGTTCCAGGCTCCGAGCCATCAGCCCAGAGCCTGACTCGGGGCTCGAACCCACGGACCGTGAGATCGTGACCTGAGCTGAAGTCGGACGCTTAACCAACTGAGCCACCCAGGCGCCCCCATTTGTGAAAATAATTTTAAAATTTTCTGGCTAAGCATCTCAGAATGCTTTAAGTGAACATGCTTTTTCTTGTTAAAGTCTTAATTCCAAGTTCCAAAGACAGAACTTTCAGTAGATTCTTGTTCTTCAAGCAAAATTACTTTTAAATAAAGAAGGCTTTTATTTACAAGTAAACTACAAGCAGTTTGAGCTCTATCTCCCAGCACCTCTAGGATCCTGAGTGAAGTAAGCCCTGGGGATATTCCAGGTAGGAGTAAGAATAGCAGCATTCACCACTCTGTGAAGCATGTAGGGAGGAGAGAGAAAGATGCTTCCTCACCATTTTATAAGTCTATGGTCACTGGGCCTACTTTACCATTTTGCACAGATGCCCCAACTGCACATAAAATTCGAAATTATATAACTGTAATTATATGGCCCATAGTCTATTTCCAGTTACCTGAGTTGTACTAGAGAGAAAACCTTAATAACCGCTATTTTATAGTCTACCTAGATGTAGTCATGGTTGTTATAGAAACAGCACAGGGCTTCCTGAACATGTCTGCCCCCTTCACAAGAAGCCAAGAAATTCTTTAAATATCACGAAAAGCCAGGCTCTTCTCTACACTTTAACATTCTATTTGCATCTTTATTTCATTCATACCTTAGCAATGTTATATCATCCTGTATAGAACTTAATGCCTACAGGGGGCAGTCTAATCACCTGGAGGAGAGACTTGCTCACCAGATTGTTCTGGGCAGTTCTGCAAACAACACATTCTTGCCTAACTGGCCAGGCCCTTAAACCCCATGTAAGCTATTACTACTTGTAATAAATAAAATCTATGATGATTTCTCCTACTTACTGAGTGCCCAGCGTATTAAGCACGTCCTTGGTCTTTATAATAAAGATGAAATACGAATTCTCTGTAAATGTTGAGAGAATAACAGGTAATTCATTTAAAACGAATAGAAATAAGCCTAGAAAGGGTATGAAATTCATACAAGGTTGTAACCCTTGTAAGAAGAGCAGCTGAATTTTGGGGTTAACACTGTCAACTCCAAGTTTATGCTTTAGAGAAGTGGCTAAAGGGCAAAGCTTTCCCAATCAATACAAAAGGAGGATTATCAGGCACCTTAAAGCAAATCCTCCAGGATAGGGGATAGGTTTTCAATCTGGAAGTACTTAATGATTGCCTGGAGCGCTCCTCAAAGACTCCCTAATTCTAAATCTTTGGAGGTAGAATCTGGGAATGTGGATTTTAACAAGCCAGCAAGGTGATCTGGCTATCTTTCCTTTTAGGGACCAAGCCCTAGAGAGAGAATTATAGTTTCCTTCCATCATTTGAGACAAATGTGTTCAATGAAAGTCAAATTGCAGATGGTGAGCCGGCCTACTAAGAATAGTCAAGGCTAATTTTCTATAAAGATCTCAAAATAGGAGAAAGAAACAGGGAAGCAGGGGTTTCTAACTTATTAAAACAAGAAAAAAGTTGCATAATAAACATTTATGCATTCACTCAGCAAGTACCGATTCTAGGCAGAGATGGCGCTAGATGTTTGGCTTACAATAACGATTTTATGAAAATTGCATACAAAGGAATAACAGAAAGAGGCCATTTCTGCAAAATGAGAGGATAGCTCTAGTAAAGGATACAGAAATAGGTCTTGGGATCTGAGGAATGCAGGAAGATGACAGAACACCATGTCATCATCTTGGATCTGTTTACTGTGGGATTCCCCAAAAGGTGCGTTGTGAAAACAGACCCTCCAACTGCCATTCTGTAATCCCTGGTCCTCAGAATAGTGATGCTGGTACAGGTCATAAAAGTTTCTTTGGGTAGCATAATAAAGCCAAGATCTGGAAAGCCGGATCTGGTTTTGCATCCCAGCGTCTCATGGTTGTGCAACCTTATTCAATTTACTTAATTTCATTGAGTTGTAATTTTCTTGTCTGTATAATATGGATAATAACATTATTTATCCTCAAGTGTCTTGTAATGATTGAATAAATACACATTTATTATCTCATTTAATCATTTCTTCAAAGTATGTAGAAAGCACTTTGAAATATAGTACAAAATAGGGCCAAGAAAACCTATTTTCTTTCCTCTTTATATTAACCTTTTAAATTGCCTCATTTAACCTCATGGTCCTAAATAACATTACCATCCCGGTGACTCCCTTGAGCTTTAAATGAAATACTCAACTTTCCATTTGAAATCTCATCATGGGTACTTAATAGTTATGTTAAAGCTAATATTTCTCCCCAAATTAATATATCCAAATCCAGACTTTTCATCACTTTATGTCGCTCATCCCTGAAATATTAGCATCTCAGTAAATAGGACCATAATTCAGGCAAAATAAATTTAACCTCAATTCGTCTCTTCTAATCTCACACACTCCAACCCTTTGAAAATTCTGTTAGTTCTATCTGTGAAATGTGTTTCAACCCTGACCACTTTCTCCTGGCTTGTGTCCCATTCAAGCCACCATCCTCCTTTACTTGATCCAATGACACAGCTTCCCAACTGATGCTCTTGACAGTAGCTATGGTTTCTCCTGTACTTTATGATCGGAGGAATCACTGTTTCATTAAATTTTATCATGTCACCATCCTACACAAAACTTTCCAGTGCTTTCACATTCCAGTTAAAGCAAAATCCATTTTATTTATGTTAAACTACATTTCTAACATGATCTGCCCCTGCCCACTTTGACTTTACCATGCTGCCCTCATTTCCAGGTACCCAGTGTTTCTTACTATTTTTCCAACAGGCAAAAAACCGCTTATTTCCATCAGAGTAACTTCTCACGTGCTGCTGTCTTTCCTTTGATCCTTCAAACCATTTGTGTCTCATTTCACACGCTCCTTTCTTTTAGAGAGAGGCTTTCCAGTGACCACACTATAGAAAATGAAATATCTTCCACTTGTTACATTCTATTCCCTTACCCTATTTTTTTAAATTACACTTACTAGTTATCTAAATTTCTATTCTTTAAATTCATGTGTCTTCTGTTTTTCACATTATAAGCTCAAGAAGAGAAAAACAATGTCTTATTTTCTGCTGTATTTTCAGAACCTATATATGTTCAGTACACAGTAGGCACTTCAAAAGGGCATTATACGTTGTGCTGAAGATTCAGATGAAGTGTCCCCTCCTCTGGACATATTTCCCTGGACTTTCATTTCCCTCCCTGTACCCTACTTGAGAATCCATTCAATTAGGTCTTTCTATAGCATCTTGAACATACATATCTTCTTTAAAGCTCTGGTTATATGTTATCAAGGTGATTTCTACTTATTTTTCTGTTCTAATAAATTATGACCCTGTAATGGGAAGGAATAATCTATTTTATGCTATACTCAGTAGGACTTCTGGCCATGTCACCTCCTAACTATACGACCCCAGGCAATATTTTAACTAACCCTCCATGTGCCTTGGTTTTCACGTTTGTTTTTTTTTTTAATTTTTTTAATGTTTATTTATTTTTGAGACAGAGAGAGACAGAGCATGAGTGGGGGAGGGTCAGAGAGCGAGGAAGTCACAGAATCTGCAACAAGCTCCAGGCTCTGAGCTGTCAGCACAGAGCCAGACGTGGGGCTCGAACTCACAGACCGTGAGATCTTGACCTGAGCCGAAGTCGGAAGCTCAACCGACTGAGCCACCCAGGTGCCCCTTGTTTTTCACATTTGTAACAGAAAGCATTGTAAATGCCTCATGAGATGGATTGTTCTGAGGATTAACTGAGAAATACAGTAATGTACCCACTGTTTATGCTAGGTAGGCATTAAGTACTCTCCAAATACTACCTATTAATGTTGTTGTTGTTGTTGTTGTTGTTGTTATTATTATTTCCAAATTTAGCATAGGGCCTTCCTACTGTATATGTTCAATAAGAGTTTGCTGAAGTAAAGAATTTTAACCAGACATAGTTAAAACAGTCAAGGAAGACTTTTTCAAAACTAATGCACAAAAGGAAAAACTAAACTAAACTCTCCTGAAATAAAAAGCAGGGAAACTTTTAGGCTCTGGGGTGAGCTAATGAAAAAGTACTGATGGTGATTAGGGAAGAGGTTGGTCAATGTGATATCACCATCTGTGTTTGTAACTGATACATATGGAAGTTGGGCACCTACTCCCTCTTTTCCTCCCCCCCGCCCCCTACACACACACATACAGCCTGGGAGATAGGGTCTCTATCTTTCTTGATGATTACATTTTGAAGAATGTCTCTCAGATCCTTGGGAAAGGCATATCTGGGTTGTTAAACTGGCAATAGGCTGAGAGATTTACATCTCACGGGGCAGAGAAAGAATGTACAGTAGAAATTAGAAGTAATTTATAAAGTAGATACCCTATGAAAAGGGAGGTCAGGGGTGTCCAGGAAGAAACCTCTGTAGTTTAGTCGGGTTGAGGGTACATTTGAGGCAATCTTGGTCATGGGATAAATAAAGATTCTGATCTCATGTCTTGTATAAAGCTATATAATCATAATACTGCCAATGGCTACATTGTTATAATAATATGTAACAAATACTTTTTGGGGGTAGTCATTAGTAACGTTCACCAAATATGTCTAGCTCTCTGCTTTGGGGCAAGTAGCAGGATAGCATGCTAAAGAGTGTACGGAGCCATGTGAACGGTTTTGTCCAATGCATTTTGGGAAGAAGTGACTTATGTCACTGCCAGGCTGAAGGTTTTAATTGCTGATGTGTCATCCTCCACTAAGGCGACCTGTAATATTTGAAGGACAGCTGTTTAGTCAAACCGATTTCCAGGTAGGAGGATACAAAGCCACATCCAAGCCAATCCACAAGAGACTACAGAATGAGAATAAATAAGCTTCTGTTGTGAGAAGCGGCTAATATCAGGGCACTGTATGTTGTTCTAGTATCACTTAGACATCCCCTCCCCACAGTAAGCATCTAAACTGAATTCTGTCAGTAAATCAAAGCAAAACAGAAAAAAAATCATCGAAAGTTCCAAAACCATCCACCAAAACACGGGTACAGGCTTCAAATCATGAAAAAAAGGTTATGCGTGGAAAAGGCAAGGGGAGCCAAGGATGTGAGCTTGAAACATTGGTCTCTCTTCTATTATTAAAAGGCATTTATTTTTCCTTGTTCATTTTTGATAGAAATATGAGCCATCAATTTTCTTTTATTTCAAGATCTTATAGATTTTCTACAAATCTACCACAGCAAAAACATTTATATTTCATTATTACAAATTCCACAGGGAACTCTCTCTCTCTCTTTTACACTCCTTCTCAATTTCATTACATAATTAAAATGGGGAAGTGGCCTTAGGGAAATAATAAAATATGCTAGGATTCACTTGTCTTAAGTAAATATGTATAAGGTATATTTTTATTGAATATTTTAGGTTACTTTAACTTCTTTTTAAAAAAATACCTAATGGCCTAACATAGACAATTACAGAAACTTGCACATTAATACCCTTTGAATGGTAATTATATTTTAATTAAAATGCCAAAGTGATGGAAAGGTGAAGAATAAGCTATTTACTGTGTGGAGTCTAAACAATGAAATAAATGGGGGAAAGGACTTAAATTTTTATGATGTTTTTCGAGTAATGCTGAAAAAGTGATACTGAGAGCAATTATTATTTTTTTCCCCAAATATGGTAATACATAAATAGAAGCAAATTAAATCTACCACTCAGCAAATTTCATTTGCCATGGGGAGATTAATATGAAAAGGGCCTCTGAATTTTTATCAGAGCAGAAAACTTAATAGGATATTTCAAAAATTCAGCTCTGGCTGGCTTGAGGATAGATAATGGAATTTTGCCGCTTAAATCTTGAGGTCACTATTTCAAAAATGCCCCAAGTTGGCAGTAACTAAAAGGCATTACTATCTGATGGCACTGCAGTGCCTATGTGAAATGAATTACTGGTTTCACTCTGATGGTTACCAGATAGAACTCTAACACCATCCGAACAAATGGAGCTAATTGGCCCAAGTACTGGTATTTCAAGGAGGCAGTGGAAATGGAGGTATTTCCATTTCAACGGAAAATGGAATTACATTCCTGCTCTGTACTTGGTTGCTTTCCCATGATGGGAAAGACAGATGTGAAGTTTATCTAGGCTTATCTTGGGCTTTGATGTAAATAAATCAAAGATTAATTCTGGCAGATCATGCCTTCACTCTGTAGGGTCCTAGAGATCTGGCTTATTAAGTTGAGGATGATGTATCTTGCCCCCTCTTTTTCCCAGAAGGAGGCCTATGGAAGGGAAATGGCGATGTTTAAGGCCTTGGGTCCCATGGAAAAGGACCTGCTCCAGGCTAGAGGAATTCAGGGTGTTGATATGGCTGCCTGCTTCTATTACCCAGCTTGCATAAAAATGACTCTAGAATTCCAGACTGGCAGAGGAGGAAGAGGAACTGAATTAGACAAGTGCGTGAGTTTGGGGCAAACACTAACCATTACACTGTCCTCAAGGCAAGAGAGTGAATATATAAAGAGCTCTGGCCCAAAGACAGATGTCCTGGATTCCAATACCGGCTCCAGCATGGAACAACTGTATAACAATCAGGCATGTTGCTCCCCCAGCCACAATTGCCTCGATTCCTCACCGTTGTGTGACTCTTGGGCAATTAAAATAGTTGATGAACATACATGTAACTTAGTCTGGCCATGAGTAAACACACAATAACACTGGTTATAACATTTCTATTACAACGGGTAAGGAGTCATTATTATTGTTGTGGTTATTTTCAACACCTGTCTTGCAAAAACTACCTCCTAGGCTTCTTATGAGGATTGATAGACGTGAGAACATGTCGAATGTAAGCGGTTCCATGCAAATTCAAGATGTTCATAATTGTAAAAGTATCTGGTTTATTTTTATTTTTGTGTATTATCATGTGTTATTTCTCAAATACATCTTATTCCTGAGATTTCAGACAACGGCATTGGAGACCAATTAACACTCCGGGCATAGAGTAAAGCTGAAGCAAATGGTAGGAGGAATAAAGAGGGGCTTGTGGAAAACCTTTGGGAAATGTGAGCTCCATCTCTGCCTCAAGCAGAGTCCCTCATGCTCTGGGTTGACAGGACTGCCAGGTCACCAAGCATTTTTTGTACATACTGTTTATTGGAGCCAGTAGGTATTAAATTATTTCATCAAGCAGTCCTGTAACTTTGCAGCTCCCTGGTGGGTCTTCTAATCTCAGATTATGTTCACCCATCGAGCCATGATTGCTGGAAGGGTTATTACTATTTCTCATTATGCTATCTCCTGAGCCCTCTTTTATCCTTTTGTTAAAATTGTTCCACTGAGAATATGTTTTTAACTCAAATTGAATTTCCTTTCTGACTCCCCACCATGATGTCATAGAGTCCCAGGTTCCTAAAGATCTCTTAAACATTCTACGGGAAAACAAAATGTGTGAGTTCAGAAAGATTTCTTTTCTTGGGAACGTAATTTCATTTTTTTCCATTCATTCCATGTGTATTTATCAGTCCTTGACTAGTTTGTGCAGATGGTATGTACACGCACATGCTCACACACACACACACACACACACACACACTGAGTGTGATAGAAAATAAGGAGCCAGTTCAATGAATTCTGTTGATTTTAATTCAGAATGTTTTTCAATAAAACGGAATTTAAATTAATGGGTTTTCCCCCACTATGTGTTTAATCCACAGCTTCTGTTTCATTGATCTGTACTCCTACTCTGAATCCAGGTCTTTTTTGTTTTTTTTGTTGTTTTTTTTTGATTGGAATTCTTTTTTTTTTTAATATATGAAATTTATTGTCCAATTGGTTTCCATACAACACCCAGTGCTCATCCCAAAAGATGCCCTCTTCAATACCCATCACCTACCCTACCCTCCCTTCCACCCCCTATCAACCCTCAGTTTGTTCTCAGTTTTTAAGAGTCTCTTATGCTTTGGCTCTCTCCCACTCTAACCTCTCTTTTTGATTGGCATTCTTAATATATGACAATTTACTACGCAGCATAGAAGTGAATTACACATTATGCACAAAAGACCAGACACAACGTGTCAGTGGCCCATTTTGCACTCAGGACTGATGGATTGAGTCTTCTTTGGGTATACATGAGGGTTGAGCTCCCTGCCTGGTGTTTTATCTATAAAAACTTTCTCCTTGTGTCTCTCATCAGACATTATTTTGGCTTCCTGAATATTCCCAGGTCTTGAAAACTACAAGCAAATCTTGGTCAGAGAGCATCTAACTGCTTCACTTATGCTTCTCTGGGACTCATTCATCTCATACACCTTGCAAGTCACCCAACCGCAAAAAGACCACATTTTCCAAGTCCAAAATTAAAAGACTAGGAAACTGTGGTTCCAGGTATAAAAAGAGACATTGGAATTTCTAGAATATACTTACAATTAATAGGATCTGTGATTGAAGTTAGGAAAGGCACTTTCCACAAAATTTTGGACTTATGGTTACTATACCAAACTCACCTAGAATCTTTAGTTTTTAATACTACATCATCACTAAGGACCAAAGCCAACTAACACATTAAAGAACTGGAAATAATCCATGAGAGGTAACAGCTGATTGTCATCTTCATGATGGCTGGGCTATTTCTGTTTCCCACTACAGTATTATATAGTGCCTACCAGTGTAGGCACTATAGTGCCTAATAATAGTGCCTAATAGTGCCTAATAGTGTGCTTCCAGCACATAGTAGAAACACAATAAATATTTGCTGAAGAGAAAGGAAGGGACAGGTGATAGCCATAGACACAATCACAAACTTAGGGAAGCTTATACAGGAAAGAAGAATGTATGATTTCTGAGGACATAGGCAGCAAATTTCCAGATTCCTTTTATCTTGCCCCATGATATCTATAATGTAGGTAATTAAATACAACACATATTTCCTCAGAATTGTCTTTCTAGAAAATTTCTTTTAGACCACTAGCCAACATATAATTTATTCTAAACAGAAGATTCTGTCAAGTCCTCACTCCATCTCCAGGTAAATATTTTAAGGAGGGAGAGCACATTTAAACTTCTCTTCTAATTATCCAAAAGTCATCTTATCAGAAATATCTTTATACTTCTACTGAGACTTAGTTCCAACCTCCTTCATGTAGTTAATATTTATCACACATTTCCTGTGTGTCAGGAACAACTCTAAAGACCTTAGCATGGGATAATTCATAGAATCATTTTAACAAATTGGAATGTGCCTATTCGTCTCTCAGAGTAATATGCAAAGGAGGCTCAGAAAAGTGTCACTGAATTTCTCCTATGAGTCAGTCATTATCTTAAGGGGAGCTAAAACAAAAATGAGTCACTTATGGTTTCTCCTCTCCAGGTATTCTTATTTTCTTGCAGTAGACAGACATATACATAAATATAAACAATAAGGAAAGTACTGTACGTGCATGTTCACAGCACAATGATTAACAAAAATACTTTGGATTGCAGGCTACTATGATTCCAAACTTCATTCCAACATTACATAGCTGTGTAGTCTTAGGAAACCATTAAATTCTTCTATGCCTCACTTTCCTCACTTAGATAATAAAGGTGATATTTGTATTTATCTCCAAGAATCGTCAAGGAAAGGAAATGTAAGTGGCGCACGTAAGTGGCTAGCATATAATTGTTTTCTAATAAGCAAATGACAATAATGCTTATTAGTACCAATAAGTTATTGTGGTTCTTTTAATAAGAATAATAAATGGTCTACTACTGAATTAGAGCAGCTGTCACAGGAAGATGTATTCAAGATGACTCTAAGGATGAGGAGGTGCTATCCCAACATTGCAGAAGAGGATATTTAATCCTGACAGTTGGAACAGCATGTGCAACGATTGTAACAGTAAAATTGAATTTCCTATTAAACGTTGACCTCCAAGTCACAAACATGGACACATACTCCTCCTGTTGACCACAACAAGACCAGCAGTCTTCACAAGATGAATTATACAATTTGGATCATTGATCATACAGAAATTCATTGTCAGCTTGACTTTTAAGATTTGCCAGGTATTAGAAGAGCTTATTTATAGAAAGCAGATGGCTTTTTGTCATTTAATTCACTGAAATTTACTTAGTATGAGGAAGGGAGAAATCAAGCTGGCTCCACGATAAAAGCTCTCTAAATACATTAGCTCACTGAGTGGACTGCAGAGGGACAAATAGAACACTGCTTTTAAAATGAATTAGCCTTCTTTTATGTTTTAGAAGAGATAAGACCAAAGTCCTCAGCAGTGAATGATAACATGAGTAGAAGCAATTTCAGAATTTGCTTTATCAAATGCTGAATCCTCTCTCATCCCATGGACCATAGGGCCTTCTTTCTTATGAGGTGCCCTCACTGTCTTCCTTGAATGGATCAAG
Source organism: Lynx rufus (assembly GCF_022079265.1). Taxonomy (NCBI): domain Eukaryota; kingdom Metazoa; phylum Chordata; class Mammalia; order Carnivora; family Felidae; genus Lynx; species Lynx rufus. The sequence continues at coordinate 33,163,054 of NW_025814830.1, read as the reverse complement.
TTCAAACAACAGTGCCTCAAACCCCAGACCCATTCCATTTCAATTCTCTGCCTTGTTGGTCTACTTTTTCTTTTTTATTTTCAATTAAAACTCCAAATGGCCGCCCTCTCTTCTGGCATTACAAAGCACCTTTTGCTTTCTTTGCAGTAACAAGTATCCTGCAACCTTTCACATGCTGCCCAAATTATTCATCCAACTGTTACTTTTTTCTTCTATATTTCATTGTGATACAGATACTCAGATGAGTGTATTCTTTCTATTCTGTTGGTCTCTGTCTCTCCTTTCTTCCTTCTCTTGCTCTCTCCTAACCACCCCATGCCTGGTTGGCATTATTTAAGAGTGTGTGAACTTTGGAAGCAATAGCTTTGCGTTCTGACAATAGTCCTTTTGTTTGTGATGTGGTAATCTTATCAAAGAGTATTTTTTTCTTTGCAATTCTCTAATCTGTAAAGAGTTATGGAATTCTTGTGATGAATAAATAAGATAATGCATGCAAACAATACCTGGGAATATAGCCTTACTACTCTCATTGCTGTTTACATTAGATACACATTATCAAAACCTAACTAGTTCTCACCACTGAGAGTCATCAGGATTGTAAAGTCAGAAAAGCCATGATATTTTCCCTGAAGGAGCTCACTACCTAGGTTTGGAAAGCTTAGAGTAACATTATTTTACAATAAAAGTTAGGCTTGAGTAGGCAGACAGAAATTGAAGGGTGAAACAGAGTGTTTTAATTCTTTCAATAACCAACTTTTGAGCACTTCAATTTGCAAAGGAAGGCAATTGTGTCTTAATCTGCATGCGCTGGAGATGGCCTGGAGGTGCATGTTTGGAAACCTGCACTGAACTATAAGACTGCTCAAAAGGATCAAATTCATGATCTTTGGCAGGGACACAGGACTAAGGAGGAGTAGAAAAATCACCTCATGAGTTTCCCTCTGACTGATACTATGAGGAAAATGAAGATGCCTCCCAGTCACCTGCAAAACCATACGGCACCTCAGTAAGGAGAAGGTGTAAGTTATAGGAAAGGCAAAGCTTCTTGGAGGAATATCTTGGACATGCTCAGTCATTTTGGCCCAGTGAAGGTCAACTCTGATGGGCAGTACTATTTGTTTCAGAGACCCCACAAGAGTTGGTCAAGATTTTGCCAAGTCTGAATCACATTTTGATTTCTCCCTTTGCTCAATCCAGACACTCTCTCCTTTCTTTTACAGGTTTTGATTCCTAGTACACATCTTGCATACCAATCTCTGTCTCAGCATCTGCTTCTAGAGAAACCTGTAACAGTGGAATAAGGGAAGATACAGCCAGTCATTGGTTACAGGATGAAGTTTTTCCAAGTGTATTTCTATAACTGCTGCAAAGACTTTTCATATTTATAACAAATATGTTCATCATAGTCTTCTTCCCTAAAAGACTGGCAGAGCAGATGTGCCTATTTCAGCTCATATTGTTCAAACTGGAAGAGTCCAGGAGCACCTGGCTGGCTCTGTTGGTAGGGCATGTGACTCTTGATCCCCAGTCATGAGTTCAAGCCCCATGCTGGGCACAGAGCTTACTTAAAAAAAAAAAGAGGGGCACCTGGGTGGCTCAGTTGCTGAAGCGTCTGACTTTGGCTCAGGTCATGATCTCATGGTTCATGGGTTTGAGTCCCATGTCAGACTGTGCTGAAAGCTCAGAGCCTGGAGCCTGCTTCGGATTCTGTGTCTCCCTCTGTCTCTTCCCTTCTCCCGCTCATGCTCTGTCTCTCTCTGTCTCTCAAAAATGAATAAATGTTGAAAAAAAAATTAAAAAGCAAAATTTAAAAAAAAGAAAAAAGAAAAGAAAATGTAAAAAAATAAAATAAAAAGAGAGGGAGAGAGAGATGACAAGTCCAAAGTAATTGGCCAAATTAAAAAACAACAACAACAAATGGAAGAGGTCAGAGACAGTCTAAAATTAATGGTCCACATATGCTCATCGAAGTTGGAATAAGTCTGCTATTCCAAGAATCTGTCTTCGGCTCTGCTTCAAAAGGCCCTTTAAAAGCAATCCTGGTGATGGATGCACAACACTGTGCATGTACTAAATGCCACTGAACTGTACAGTTTGAAAATAGTTAAAATGGTAAATTTTATGTTTATCCTAGAACACAAAAATGCTAATAAGTCTGGAAGTGCTCAAGTACTAGGCATTGAGAAAATAGCCAGAAAGTGATCATTTGTAAGTTGGTTTAGAACAGGAATTTGTCACAGCTTTGTTGATTGGGGGAATTGGGCATAAATACAGGAAGATGACAGGAATAAGATGACAGAGAAGTGGCTCTCCATCTTCACTCTGGGAATTCTTGACCTGTGGATGAACATAAGAATCACCTGGGAGGGTTGGAAAAAGCCAGTTCTCCAGGCTGCATCCACCAAACAATTAACTCAGCACCTCTGAGAGGGGATGCCAATCTCCATTCATCCTTTATGTAATCAAGTTTGAGACACTCTGTTCTACTTCTGTACCATTTACTGGTGACTGCATTTCATCTTTAATGGATCCTGTTATATACAGGAATTCTTAATTGGGAGGTGGGGTAAGAGACCATCAAAATCTCTCATCCCCTTAATTCTGGCATTTCCCTCTCATTCCCTAGTCACAGGAGGGAGGAGGAAAGGAGGTTGCTTCCATTTGTGAGAATCACCCTGGTGGGGAAGTAGAAATGTTACCAAGTTCCAGCTTTGCCAACAACAACCCATGGCTAAAACCCTGGCATAAATAAATATATAAATATGTACATATATATATAATAGATGTATTATATATTTTATAAATATATAAAATATATAAATATATACATATATAAATACACACACACGCACACCACACACACACACACTTTGCCTAAAAACTTAGTGTAGAGTAGGCTCACCTCCTTTTTCACCACCAATACCACAGAAGTACTCAAGCTGCTTTTCTTGTTTTCTGTGTTTATTCTTCCACTCCTTTATCTAAACAGCAGTCAGCACAATCATTCAAAAAGGCAATTTTATTCTGTTTAGGTCAATTTCCTGCTCAGAACTCTTCAATGGTGTAGGTTTTTTTTTTTTTTTTAACCTTCATAATAACTGGCTACAAGAACCTGGAAGAACTCCACCTTCTTATCCCTGCAGCCTTATCCTTTCATCTTTAAGACCTTCCATATGACTCTTTCTCATCCAGTCTGATTATACCTCTCATTTCTGATAATACTTCTCCCTCTCTTTCTCATCTCAAAAATGTGACCTGTGCTATTGTATTTAACTAGAATGCCTTTGTTTTTCCTTGACTGATGATCCCAACTCATCATTCAGGTCTCAGATTAAACTTCCTTCCTCATGGAAGTCTTTCTGACACACTGTATTACCCACTGTAATAAACAAGGCAGTAGGCATGATTAAGATATATCCATAGCAAAGTATGTGTGTTAGATTATCTTTTCTTCCCTACTCACCCTCAAGTTCCATGAGAGTGTAGTGGTGTCTCTTATTCAACACTTTTTCCTAGGGCTTGATACCATGTCTGGTGCTTTGATAAATGTGTTTTTCCCTTTAATGATGAAGTGATTGACTGATTTTAGTTCCCACAGCAAACAAAACAAAACAAAACAAAACAACCCTAAAGGAATGGGATTTGATAGTATTCTAAGTGGTTGTGTCTTTTCATTCCAGAACAATTTCTCTCAACTCTCAAATTAGATGGAAAATTTCTTAAGAGTCCCTGAAATCTGGGATTAGTCACAAGAGGATTTGATCTTTAACCAGAATGATGATGGCTCAGAGGGTGGATGATTATAGCCTAGCATATCACAAGAGGACTCAAGCGAGAGAACACAGATTTGGCATTCTAAGATTTGTTGAAGCAATGTGAACACCCCCTTGTCAATCTTGATAAAGGTCAGATTATAAGAAATAAAAGTAAGTACTATTTAACCCAGTAGGTAGCATATCTATACCTCTATTTTCCCTAGAGCCTGAGAATATAAATAGTTCAAAGAAGATTCTGAGAAATTAACTGATCCAGAAGGCAGTAACATGTCATTAGCTGCCACCAGGTCTCAGCATCTTCCCATGATTCTTTTCTTCTTCTTTTGTTCCTGCAAGTATAATGAACTGAATCTTCCTTTTTCCTAGCCTCTCAGATCTATCTTTTTCTTAGAAATTGTAACTAAAGCCTAAAGGCCAATAAACTAAACTGTATGAAAAGAAACCATGAATTACTTCAATAAAAATCACACAGTCCTTAAAAGTTTTAAAGAAGGAACCATTTGAACAGTAGTGAGGAGGTGAATGTTCTCATCCCATGTCCCGCCACTCAAATGTGTCTACTCTTCAAGATTTCCCATAAACATGAGTGTCTATACATCATTTACCTCCAGGAAATGCATGAGTGAACTTTCAGATACCTCAGATGCCTAACCAAAAAATGAATCACAGACACAGAACCCAAATTCAGTTACTTTTACCTTAGGTGACAGTGAGCTCTTTCTGTGTTAATTGTATTTACGGGTCAGCCAATCACAATCCACGGGTCAAATCTGCAGGCAGCCAGTTTTTGTAAAAAAAAGTTTTATTGTAATACAGTCATGGCCATTTGTTAATGTATTGCCAATGGCCACATTCACCACAAAGGCAAAGATGCATGGTTGAGACATATAGCATAATATGAAGCCAAAAACAAACTAGCCCTTTACAGACAATGTTTGCTGACCCCTTCAAGTGTATAAGGTCCTATTATATCATCAATTGGTCTCAGGGGTATGGGATTAAGGAAAGAGTGTCTACTTCCTGAAGCTAGTATTGTAGAAGCAGTTTTAGATAGGTAGTAATAAATAGGTAAGAAATCTTAAAGAAGTATTGAATTTTCAGGTAGAAGGTTTGAGGATCTTGGCATTCTCTTTAATGTTAGTAATGAGGTGGAAATCTCAATTTGAGGAAGGGAGTTTCAGTTGGCTTAACTGGATATATTGAATTTTGGTCATCAGTGGAAAGTGACAGATTTGTAGAAGTTCATCAAAAGCTGGAATCTCATCTTATACCTATCTGATAGCCCAATATGTAAGCCAAGCACATTTCCTGGGAAAGCCATTTATTTTTCTTAAAACAATTACTGAGCACTTAGTATTTAAAAAAAGAAAAAAAAAGTTGTACTAAATCACCGATTAGTCCCATAAGTGAAATTTTAAACTTTAAGCTTGGAAATCGCTGTTTGGTCATTTATTTTGCTTTTAAGGAAGATCTTTTTTTCTTTTTTAATTGTACACATATCATCTAAAATGAAGTAGAGTTAATCTCATTTTATAGTCACTTAACCTTGGACAGGTTACTTAACTTCTTATGACCCAGTATCCTCCCATGTGAGACAGAGATGATCATGGTTATTAATTCATCGGGGTGTGAATTTTAAGGTAGTTATTATGTTTAAAAGTTACAGAACATTTTTTGGCATAGAGTAAATACTTAAAATAACCCAACACAGTGATAAATCTATTCTCATTGTTAAGAGATGCATTCAGATCTATGAGAATAGTTGCAATAAATACAATCTCACTAATATGCGCATCCTGTTTCTCAGACTTGTCCCAAAGATACAACTGTGGCTACTTAAACATGCAGGGCATTGGTCTCACCCTGTGAAGCCATTTCATTTTTTTGTCCATATTTGGTTTATTTTATGAAAACAACACAGCTGCTTTATCTAGCTTCTGCTTTTCATTAATTTCTTCTTTGTTCCTGGTCTGACCTCTCCTCTACACTTAAAATTTCTTTTCTTTTTCATTCTCTACCTTTTCTTATTTTCCATGACACCAGAGTTTAAATTTCACACCTTAAATGTGGGCCAATATATTGTGACCAGACCTCATAAACCTAAAACACTGGTCAGATATTAATTTTTATTATCACTTCCAATCAAAGAGAAAGTCTCTTGCCTTCTTGTCACCTCTCTGATACCACCCCCTGAGAGATATTTGTGGTCTTAGAACATTCAGCTTTTCTTAATTTGGTCTTTTATTCTGATTTTGTGCCTTCCCAATCCCCCCCCCCTTTTTTTTTTTGACTAGGCTTATTTATTTCATATGTTATAAGGCAAACATCAAACAAGTGATGATAAACCTTCCTAGGCTATGTTGTGTGGGTAAATGCTATAATTGTTCCAGAAATTCCTGAAGTTTTAACATGTCTTGTTATAATGTCATCACATGAAATTCTAATGACTGAAATGTTGAAATGTGTGTCACACAGATAATCAGATTTCCTTGTGAACTGCAATGTAATGAACTCTCATCAGATTTTTAACTGTGTCCCTCTTGAGTCTTTTGTCATGTATAGTTTTTGCTTCATCCCTCAATATCTTATATTATTGGAAGTCTGACCTTCATATATAGGAATCATTATAGTAGATAAATAAGGAAAAATAATAATACTTTACTTTCCATTGAACCTTATAAATATTAAATAAATTGTCACAGGAAGTCGAAAGCTGGACTGTAAGCTTGAGGCCAGAGACCATATTTTATTTATCTTTGTAAACCAACAATTTGCCTTACATCTAGCAATTAGCATGTGCTTAATAATTTTTAAAATGTAAATGTTATCATCAGAAAGGCCCCATGAGAAATCCAAGTAGAGTACTATCTCTTGTATACAAATGAAAAATAAACAGTAAAGAACACTCAGAACTAGAATTTAGTTATTCTAATTCCTTATTCAAAATGCTTCCTACTACATTAGGCTTGAAACAACAAAAACAGAAGAGTATGATTTCTCATTGACATCCTCATGATGTTGCTTTCAATAACAGGGTATTACAATGAATGGATTATTATTGCAACCTGCCTTGACAAGATCACGTATTTATATTTATTCAAGAAATTTCCATTGCACTGATTAATATGGTAGACATTTGCCATATGTGACTACTTAAATTTTAATTTTAATTAAAAAAATGAATAAAGTAAAAAATTTAGTTCCCCACTGACACTTAGCCACATTTCAAGTACTCAATAGCCACGTGGGGTTAGTAGCTACCATACTGGAGAGCAAATATATAAGGCATTTCCCTCTTTGCGAAAATGCATGGAACTGCTGGGATAACTGTTCATTCATGAATTTAGAGGTAAGTTTGCCAAAACATCCACTGGTATGCATGGACAGATAGATATAATATGGTTGGGATATTTTGAAGGATTGTAAAGAGAGGTGAAAGGAGAGACTCCTTGAAACTTTATGTTAAAAATGATTTATTAATATAACAAAGTGAAATATTTTGATTTATCATGGTTTCCTAAAATGTGGTAAAAGCACATCCACATTTTAGTTCAGGCTTTCTTCAAAGACCAGTTACCACTGGTTTGTCTGCCAACAAAATAATACTTCTTTGTCCCTTGTTCCCCCCTCCCAATGAAGGCATTAGAAAAGTTCCATAAAAATGGCAAGCTAAATTATTTATAATGTTGAGTTAGAAAGAAGGGTCAGATTAATCCAAACCTCCTTCTCCATCTCTGAGTCTGTACAGCTCACGTGAGCAGTATTTACTGAGAGCCTATATATGCCAAACATGGCATTATATGCTAGGGAAACAGAGAAAAATAATATATCGTGCCTGTATGCAAGCACCTTGCAGTAAAGGAAAAAAGACATATATATGTATATCTATATCTACATGTATATCTATATGTATATGTATATCTAGATATAGGTATATCTATCTATATATATAGAGAGAGAGAGAGAGAGAGAGGGAGGGAGAAAGGAAGAGAGTACTTATTTTAGAATAATTTTAAACATACAATTTGAAAAAAATAGAGACTTCTAGCATATTCTTTACAGAGCTTATTGGAAGAAGGAGATAATATAATTCTGTGAAGGTTTGATGCTTGTGGATGTCTGTTTATTCTCCAACTCCCAAACACAAAGAAAAAATTGCAGATAATTTAAAAAGTGAGGAAAAATGCAAAAAGTTATTTAGTTAAAATAATCCAGAGAGAGCCATGTAAGTTTGTAAAAAAAATTTTAAACAGAATATTATTTGGCACCAACACTTGATATTGTTAGTATGTGCAAAAAAAATACACACGGTGAATTGATAAATTTGATAAAATTGATAAATTAAGTGATAAATTTGACAATGTGGCAAAATGTCTCCTCAGACAAATCTTTGGAGAAGTGAATGGAAAACATTCACCTGACCAGCTCATTCCTTCTCTTTAGAATACTCACCATGGTCTCTATGTGAAAATTCTCAACCACTAATTACATAGAGGTAAAAGCACAGGATGAAGCCAGAGGAGAGCATTTCAGGGAGCAGTGAGTATTTCAACAGAAGAAAATCTGAAACCCCAGTGAAGAAAACAAGAGGGCAAGAATGATGAATTGTTAACCCCAAACCAAAAGTCCTATCCATAGGTTTAATTCATTAGTTACTATAATACAAAGGGGCATAAATAATAGGTACTTGGTAAATTTTCAATGAACAAAAGAATAAATAAACTGTGTGGCTGCACAGGTACATGGTAATAAAACTTCTAATCAGCTTGTTGAGGAGAGCAAACATTTCTTCATCTAAGGATTCTTCAACATTTTTGGGGGGTTTTTACTTATTTATTTTAAGAGAGAGAGAGAGAGAGAAAGAGAGGGAGAGAGAGAGAGAGAAAGTGCACACAGGTGGGGGAGGGGCAAAGAGAGAGGGAGACAGAATCCCAAGCAGGCTCCACCACACTGTCAGCACAGAGCCGAATGGTGGCTCCATCTCACAAACAGTGAATTCCTGACCTGAGCCAAAATCAAGAGCTGGTGGTCACTTAACTGACTGAGCCACCCAGGTACCCCAAGGATGCTTCAACTTTAATAATTTATAAAGCCATCCTTTATTCATCTCGAATTTAATACCTCAATCTTTCCATTTTTCTTTAAGAATGCAAAAGGTTTGAGATAGTCTGCAAGTTCATTTGTTCTGTTTTCCCATATATATATGATATATATGTATTATATATATATATAAATATATAATATATGTTATATATATTTATATATAATTTATATTTATATAATTATATATATAAATATAAATTATATATAAATATATAATACATATATAAATATATATAAGTTATATATAAATATATATAAATATATATAATTTATAATTTATAATTTATATAAATATATATATATATATAAACTGAAGTACAGTTAACGTACAATGTGACACTAGTTTCAGGTGTACAACACATTTTCCTCTATTTCTACCAATCATCAGCCACACTGAAATAAAGTTCAATCATTTCTTGAACACACAATCCCATTTACTGCCTTACTATCTCGGAATGTGCTTTTCCCCCTGTATGGGATGATTCTTCCTCTCTTTCACTCTTGGCAGACTTCACTCAAGACCAAGGCAAAGAGTCAACACTACACACTTTTCTGGTGGCATGTCATTTGACTCTCTAGCCATTCCTCTTTCCTCATTTATCAATGAGTTCAAGTCTCAAATGATGGGATCAAATGAAACTCATGTATAAAAGAGCTTCTTTATGCTCCTACTTTATTATATTTACTTATGTATTCTTTGATTTGTTTATTCATAAATATTTATTAAGCATCTGATATATGCTAGACATTATATAAGACACTAGTAGTATAGTATGAATAAATAAATATAGATCATTTTATCCTGGAGCTTAAGGCAAAGTTCAGTGTTGTAGCACTCACTTTTTCCATTTTTATAACCATGGTGTTTACACACAGAGCCTGAGATAGAAGATATCCAATAATTATTTGAAGTAAGGCAGTAAGAAAAGTGAGAAAATGGGAGAAAGCCAGGGAGAGAGGGAGGAAGGGAGAACACGGAGAAATAGGAAGGAATTAAGTCAGAGAGGGAAGAAGAGGCAGTGAAAGAAAGGAAAGAGATCCCTGAATACCAAATTCTCCTAACCAAAATCTGGGCTGGAGCTGGCCCTTAGGACAGCAGAAGAAGCAAATTTCTATAGAATATGCATAGCTGCCATCTTGACAGAAATTCATTGTTACTTAATGCAGAATATCCAAGAGTCGGCAATGCACCGGTTCACAAATTTTCCCACTGAATTATTCTAATAGCAAAGGGGAGTGAATGAAGACCCCAGAGGCTCTCAACCAACTAGAAATTTAAGTCTTTGAATTTATTTGAAAAATTCATGTAAACATTATATTCTACCCATAATATAGCCATGTTAGTTTACATATGAAAAACATTAGTTTCCTCCCAAATCTGCTAATAAAATGTATGCTTTAGGAAACAGCATCCATGGTTACCATAGAGTTCCATCCCTGCAGGCATATCACCACCTACTCCACACTAATAGGCGTTATGCCAGCTTGCATAGCAATGGAATGGGGAATACTTTGGGTCATATGACTTCCAAAAGTGAGGTCTAAAACAAGTGTCACTGGAAGCAGTGAATGGGACTCCTTGCCACCAACTGTATACAAGGAGAGATGTCCACACTAAGATACATCTGCTCTTACTTTATATGCCTGGAATCCTTCAAGCATTCTAAAACAGCAATTACTATTTAAGAAGTTCCATTTTAGCTGTTTCTAAATCAGTTAATAATATGTATTTTCCTTTTAATATCCTTCTGAGGAGACAAAAGTGCCTCTCACATAATTTCATTAATCTACACAACATTTCCTTTTCAAAGATGGGCTTTTTCATCACTTCAAGTACCTTATTTTATACCAAGTTAATATCTAACATCAAACATTTTGCTGGCTTAAGTAATAGCAATGTTTATAATTGGATGGCAGTTAGAATTTGAGCTTTAAATCTAGAGGCTATTTTGCTATTAAGTTAATACAATATAATAATGGGGGCTGTAAAGAATTTTTTAACTCATGGATATATCTGTATCTACATCTACCCATTTATTTCTTTTTTTAAATTCACAGGTATATTTATAGTGGTAGAGTTCTCATTTATCAAGGATGACCAGTTCTCAATGCAGTAGTTTAAACAGATGTTACTAAGTGTGTAAACATACAAGCATGTAAAAATATAAATGATGATGTTTCAATTAATTGGAAATGTAAAAATATTCATATTCTGCTCAATTGAATATCTCATATGCCTGAGGACCAATCACAAAACTGTCTTTTCTATGTATTTAATGGAAAGTTTCTAAAATATTTGAGAATTCTATTCCAGAAGACATCGAAACCACTCATTCTCATTATTCAGATAACTCAGCCCGGAAGTTGCTCTCTGTCAGGATGAGAGGATGGTCTGTAAAACCACCCCACAGAGTGAAGGTTTTAGTAGCAGGTGTTTCCCAGTGTGTGCAAGGGAATAGAGCATGTCCCTGACCTGCTAAAATTGCTTCAACATGTTGAAAAGCAAATAAGAGACCAGACATCTTGAATAATGGACCTATTACAGTATTATTTTTTACTTCAAAATGGGTGCAGAGGGTTATCAGCATCTTTGTCTGAAATTAATATAATTATTGGCTTTTACATTGACAAATGCTCCATCCAAAATGAATCAAATTACATAGCAAATATTTGTTAAACTCCTATATTCTTTAGGAGCTGGTGATATGACAAAAATAAGTAAGTAAACAGCCTTTCTTATGGTGTTTAGAGTATAGTTGGTATGGTATAATCAGGAAGTATCAGGTAAGGATGACCATATACTGTTAAAAGGCTAGGGAGGAAAATGAAGTCGGGTGTGGAATGAAGAGAATGCCTGGGATGGCCTCACCCAGAAGTAGCAGGTGTGTATTACAAATGAAGAAAGAGAGCCATGTAAATAAGGCCTGAGGAAAACTATTGTAGGCAAGAGGACCAATAAGCTTGTCCTACCCAATGAGTAGCATGAACACTGGAAAGGCATGATAAGTCCAGAGATGGACAGGAATCCAGGCCACAGAGGTCCTTGTAGGGATGGTGAGAATTATGTGTGAGGAGTGTTATGGAAATGCTATGGAGTGACTTGATCTTATTGATGATTAAAAAGAGATCATTCTGTTGTGTAGAAAAAAATAAAAACAGAACAAAAGGGAACAGGGACAGCAAGGGAGCAGTTACAAGAAAACATGATTGTCTAGAAGACAGAAAGAAAGGACTTGATAGCTATAAATCTGTTGTGAAGGGGTTGGACTTGAGATATGTTTTGAAAGTAAAAGTGATAAAATGCTGATGCATTGGCTATGAGGAGTGAGGGAAAGTGGAAATTAGACCAACACAAGGTTTGCTCTGCACAGCTGTATGAATATCCTTGACATTTATTGAGATGGGAAGGTTGCTGGATGATCAATTTGGGGGAGTTAGGAATCAGGAGTTCTGTTTGCAACTTGTAAGCGTGAGGGACCAATTAAATATCTAAGAGGAGATGCAGAGTAGTTCACTGGAGATATGGTCTGCAGGTTATGTGAGGTTAAAGGTAAGAACAGGAAATTTATTTAGAGAAGAGAAACAAAGATTGATCCTTGGTTCATTCCACCACTTAAATACCAGGAGTAAGCTAGAAAAAAACAAACAAACAAACAAAAAAAAACAGGAAAAGAACTTAGCCCAAGAGATAGGAAGAAACTCAGAGGACTGAGGATCCTTAGAAGCCAAATACAAAAGTACTACATAAAGAAGAGGTAATTAATACTATTTTGTTCAAATGAGATGAAGGTGACAATTACCACTGGACTTATGTAGATGAAAATCTGGTGATCTAGTCAGTGACATGTGGAGGCCAAAAGACTGATAGGAGTGTATTGAGTAAATAATGGGGGAGGGGGGGTGAAGAATGGAGAAATTGTAGGTTTAACCTTGTTTTTGACTGTTTGTTTAGAAAGGGTCACAGAGAATTGGGGTGGTAGCTAGAGGGCCATGAAGTCAAGGGATTTTTTTAAAGGAGGTTATTATAAAACGTGTTTTACTATGATGGCAATGATTCAGCTCATCAAGGTCTCCATCCTCATTAATAATCCTCCCTTTGAGAGGCACCTGGGGGCTCAAGTCGGTTAAACATCCAACTTTGGCCTAGGTCATGATCTCATGATTCGTGAGTTCAAGCCCCGAGTTAGGCTCTGTGCTGACAGCTCAGGGCCTGGAGTCTGCTTCAGATTCTGTGTCTCCCTCACTCTGCCCTCTCCTGCTCACACTCTGTCTCTCTCTGTCTCTCAAAAATAAATAAATGTTAAAAAAAATCATCCCTTTCAAAGGGTTTAGAAAAAAAAAGCTAGAGCCATTTAAATTGATCAAGATTCTTATTATAGACTAAAATTTTCAGAGAGGGGCTTATAGTAGCTTAAAGTTCATCTAAAATATCTGACTTACATGCTCTAATCTCCTATTTGTTCTTGAAGCATTCTAGAAAATAACCTACAACATCCACTCCGAACAACAGAACAATCCCCAGAATTCAAGTTATAAGTGCTACAATTTAACTTGCTTGTCATCACGAATATCAACAACAGAAAAATATTTTGGATTATTTTTGTTCAACAACAAAGATTCCAGATGATAAGATTGATTCTGATATTGTGTAATTCACTGTTTCATTCTTACAACTTTCATTGGGTTCTGACTTTGGAAAGACATAGGACTTGTGTTTTAGTTGCCACCAGAGTCATCTGACTAAAAATTAAGCTAAAGGGATGTTAGGTTGAAAAAATATAAGAAAAGAAGGTGACCATCTTTTACTTCCCTCTTCTGATTATCCCAGATTTGATCATTGTAGTGATATTATATTTATCTAGTATTTTGGGTGGGTCTAAAATGGGCCTGATGCTGGAAATAGAGAAAAAGATACAGTCTCAAATCAGAAAAGGCTCAGAAGTCAAATAGGAATAGTAGAGACAAGAAATTGCAGCATAGTATGTAAAGTGCTCTCATGGTATGATGTACAGAAGGCTCTGAACAGAGTGTACAGGGAAAAGATACCTGATTCAATCCTTGCCTTTTCCCTCAAAATACATGGTACTCCCTGATCAAGATAGTTCTACAGAACAAACAACATTCTAAGATGAAAAGAGATGTCACATTTTCAATGGTTATTTGCTTTATGTTGACTTTTGACAAGAAAATTTGTAGAGGCTATTGAAAAATAACAATAATCAGCACATAAACAACATACTGAGCACTTACTACACGTCTATAGTTAGTATTGTATCAACTGGGTTAACAACTCTATAAGGTAAGTCCCATAAACCCATCATCTCTCCCTTACAATGAAGAAATGGAAGTACGTGGAGGTTAGGTGTCTTTCCCACGGTCACAGAACTACAGTGGCAGAGCTTGGACTTCAAGCCAAGAAGTTCAACCCCAAAGCCTAACTCTGACATCTAAGAGGAGGGTGAGCAGGGGGAAACTACAACTTATTAGGAATCAATAAAATAATTTGTGTCTGCTGATCTCCAGGTTAAACATCCTGAGAGCATCTGAGCTGGTAAGGGTCATGATTAGAACATTTAAATACTTAAACAGAACAAAGTATTTTTCCCACAAAGCCATTTACGTGACAGTAAAGGTAGGAATAAAATCTCAAAGTTGCAAGAGGTAGAATTGATGTAATAAAAGTGATGCATTGATTTAAACAAATAAAAGTCTTCTCTTTCATGAGGTAGTAAACAAAAACCAGATAACCAGAATTGTTCAAATGTGTACCCTCTACCACAATCATATGATTGACCTGAATTAATAGCTTTCAGTGTAACGTGTTTAAGAAATAGAAAAAGGTATAATTACATTTCAACTAAGCTTTAAAGAGCTTCACCTGAAGTAAGAACTAACTACAAAAGTGACTTTAATATTTCTAGCCACACTATGGCCTAGAGATACTCATAGAAGAATATGACAGTGGAGTATGGTCTTGGGTGTCCTCCAAAAAATTTTTTTTGAAAATGATCTCATACAAATTTTAATAGGTCAAGTGGTACTGCTGTTTCTAAGTTACATAAAGTTTCTGAATCTCTCTCTTCACTACAATACAGAAACCATGCCTACCTTGCAGAAATACCATATGGATTTGAGTTAATTCACACACAACACCTTTTATTTTCTGGTATAGAGTACAATCCTAAATATTGTGATGTTATACATAAGTAAATGAAGATCAGAGCATTTACTCCCTGACAGTCTTTAAAAAAAATTAATGTTTATTTACTTTTGAGAGAGAGAGAGAGAGAGAGAGAGAGAGAGAACGAGCAGGGAAGGGGCAGAGAGAGACGAAGCCACAGAATCTGAAGCAGGCTCTAGGCTCTGAGCTGCGAGCACAGAGCCCGATGTGGGGCTCAGACTCAGGAATGGTGAGATCATGACCTGAGCTGAAGTAGGATGCTCAATTGACTGAACTGCTCAGGCACCCTGACTCACTGACAGTTTTTAAAGTTGAGAAACAAAAGTAACTATGCTTACTGGCATAGAGTTGCCATTAATTTTGTTAGCTTGTTTTTAATTAACTTATTTTTGTAAATTTGTAATGGAAAGTTATATTAAAATGTATCAAATATAAAAATATAAAAAGAAATCACTGATCAGAGAAAAGCAACCACAGTTAACCTAACAGTGTATATCTCTTCACATTTTATGACACACTGATCTCTTTTTTGAATACAAAGTTATTTCTGGCCTGTTAAGTGCTATAAAGTACAGCCTTTCTTTAATGATTCAGATGTCTTCACATAGATCAAACTGGAAGTGACTGATATTGGAAATGTCCTGTGTTTTTCTGAAGCCAAAAATTATAGGTGTGTACATAATTTAGTTTTATAAATTCAAAGAATCTAAAAAGGATATAATCTATAGAAAACTTTGTCCACAATACATGAGGAGTTTGCTTTTTATACAGGGCTGAGGAACACTGGTGAAGTGGAAGGAAATGAATGAATCCCTTTTTTCTAAGCCATGAAGTCTGGATTTTCCTTTCTGAGATCTTTTGTTTTCAGATGGGAGATGCCTAGGCACTAAAGATTAACTAACTTGAGGATTTTCTCTAGTAAATTAGACAAGTCCTTTTCTTTCTATCTTTTGCCTCTCCACATTCCTGAACAGGTTCTTCAAAACTGGAATCATATATACTAACTGCATGCATTCATATCAAATGTTTGAAGGGCAAAGAGAAGACTGTCCATGCTACTTTATATCGCATATTACTGAGGTGCTAATTTCTCTATCACCATAAAAGATCATAATTATCTCTGGATTTCTTCCCTGCTATATGATCCACAGATACATGCCCGGACACTGAAGTCATGTATATTTTTTTTAAAACCTCACCAAGCATCAGCAAAGATGACTGTTCATACCTCCAGAATTTTTTATTCATGTTTATCCACAATGGGTGAAAGCAGCATGCAAAATAAATGAAGAATGATACCACAAATGTCTTTAGAGAGATATTAGGAGAGGATCAGCAGAGAGGCCTTATGAAAGTTGTATGAGCCATGTATTATCTATGCATATGCTACAACGGTCAGAGCATTTAGTATGTCATGCTCCGCACCAGCCCCAAATAATATATTTGACACATAATGAAGTTTTAACTTGGGCTGGGGAACTAAATTCTGCCTTTATTGTTATTTTTAAAAATGTATTTGCCTTTAAATGTGCTGTTCATATGAAAAGTCGCTGCATACTTTCACAGTCCTTTCAAATCAGGCCTTCATATGGAAACATCAAACAGCTAAGCTACATCACCATGTGTAAGCACTTGCAATGTTCCGTTAGCCTGAGTGGGGTTCATGTTCCTTTTTGTCACAATGTTGCTAATAAATATTGAAGCTGAAGACAGAAAATAAAGTGCCTGAGACAAGGTCAATATGTTAAAACAGTAGCATATTAAAAAATGCCCATAAAATGTTTCTTTGAGCCCAGGAGTCATATTGTAAAGTGGAAGATGAAGAGGCCCCCTTCACTTAGGAAGGCATTTTTCTTCTAATTAGCATGTGTCAACCAGGGCTGAGGGGAAAAATGCATGATGAGATTTCAGACAATGCAATGGAGATGCTATCTATGGAGTACAAGGTTAACAAAATCTATAAGGGTATTTACACACATTTATTTTTATTACTATTTTTTTTGTCTTTGTCCCTTCATGAATGTAAAGGATATGGTTTTCTAGAAACAAAAGGTCAGAGCTGGAAAGGGATTAGACATAATTTAGTCTGGTCTCTTCGTTTTTAAAGATGAGGATGCTACAGTCGAAAGAGGTCAAGAGAATTGCTTAAGTTCACATAACTAGCAAGAGCAGAAACGAGGCACGAGATCTCCTACTTCCGAATGTCTGCCCTCCCATTGTGTTCTATTCTGTGACCTGAATGACCCACAAATCAAGCACATATTCAAAGAAAACTTCAACGATGATACTTTGAACATTTTATTGACCCCACTACTGATGATGAATAGTTTCAAATATCTCAACCATTTTCAGACCAAATTCTAATATTATTCTATGTGGCTGTGCAGCAAAGTGAGGTAATACAGGAACAATTTAAATGCTTGATCACTACACTGGAGTGAGATGTCCCTAACTTAAAATCTAATATCTACAACTTCTATTTATGTGACCTTGGCTAAATTACTTGATTTCTCTGTGGCTGAGTTGTCTCATTTGGAAAATTTGAATTATCATAGTTATAAACTGATAAAATTGCCATGATGGTTAGATGTGTGTACATGAAATGTTTATCAAACTATGGAGTCCAAAGTTAGTCCTAAATATATATTGGAAGCTAGTATGATTTATTATTATTCTTAATGATAGGAAAGAGAACTTTCCCTGCCTTGCACTTGGATGTAGCCCATTAGACTGATAAATTCATCCACATTCTATAAGAGTGTGGTTTTTATCTCCGGAGAATAAAGAGGCATAGAAGAGATTGGTCAATTTTCATATAATAACTGAACACAAACCAAAACATTCCATCTTATTAGCTTCAAACACATAGGCAGATGGTCTGTTTTGACATATTGGAATCCAAATCCTTTTGCAGTCTTGTAAAGTTCAATCAAATGAAAACCACATTGTAAGTCACGGTACAGGGAGTCAAATATTTGGCCATAGTTGAAATGCATGGGTTAGCTCAACCTAAATAACCCTTGGAAGACAATCATTATCACACCAAAGGACTTCTTTTATCCAAAATTATTAAACAACCTGTTCTGGCTAGGTGTTCTGGAGTACAGTATATTGTTAGTATAGTTGGTCTCTGGACTATAGGAGCATCTCTTCACCCACTAAAAATAAAGAATTTAACTTTAGGTGCTCTCCACTTAAATTTTATAAGCATCCTATATGTGTAACCTACTAAGCTGTATTCTGGGAAGAACTGCTCAGAGGCCCCTCGAGCCACTCTCTTGACATATATGGTAGTCAGAAGACTCCCACTCTAGGAAATCCTGAAAAAATCATTTAAGAACAATTAGTGAGAATGCTGCATTGGTAAAGGTAAAGTCTTTCCAGATATTAGTTTCACTTTTTTCGTTTGTTTTTGTTTCTTAAAGTGCCATGTAAAAATCTGCATTGCCCTTATAATGTTTCTATTAAATAACTCATGACACTAATGGAATAATGTTTTGGTAAAAATGATTCAACCATAGGCATCATGAAATATCGTCTTTGTTCCACCTTCTAATGTTCAAATGTAATGGCAATACACCATTCATAATAGCCAGGGGCCCTAATTACCAAAAAGAACACTTTAGCCTAAAGCAGATTTTGAACTGAGAAACAAACAACTAATTGATTTACAAATGACTTGAGGTCCAAAACTTAATTTGTAAGTAACTCAGGGAGTTAAATATCCCATGAGAACTATTGACTGGTAGAATCACAAAATAATCCTAATAGTAACAATTTATAATGAAGATAGGCCAATAGTTAGATTCGTTTTCTTTCTCAATGGAGACTCTGCTATAGTAAGCTTTTAATGACATTCTCTTTGATTAATGTTTGCATTACCTACAATTTATCGGTCACTTGCTCAGCTGAATCTTTTCAGGAAAATATTACATATAATGATGTTTCTTCAGTTATACCTCCACAAAACATACCTAGATTACAAATTGGACAATAGAAGACTCATTAACACTGATCAGCAGATGTATCTGCTGATGTGGTGCTCTAAGACAGACAAATTTACAACTCAGTTCCTAGAAAATAAATTTATTTGTGACTCCTCACAGAATACCTGGATGGGCATTTAAAGTCTATCCCCAAGGCCCTCTTCCCATATTACAACATCAACACATCAGTCTTCGGAGTTAGATAAAAGGAATCTGATGAGGACCACGTTAACATTTATGTTGGGCTTAAATAAAACATGAAACTAACATCTTGAAAGAGTCGGAGCTGAGCGAGGCAGCATTCACACCACGCTATTCAAGAATTATTCATGAAGCTTCAGTGCTTCTCAAGATTTTAGTTGCTTATATCTGATTTTACTTAAAGTTCTTCCTTGCAATGATTGTTTTCAGATATTTCATCTACTGAGACAGGAAGTGTGCAATAACAGGAAGATGCAGTTTGAGCACCTAATGATATCTAAATGCCTTAATTGCCTGATCATCTTCCTTCCTGAGTGTTAAATATCTCTATTTGTTGGAATGGGGAGGGTGTTGGTGGAGGAAAGGGAAGGTTTACATTTCGGAAGAGCCGATTAAACAGAACTATCTTATTTAGAAAAATGAAGGCTAATAATCTCCTGGGTTCAGAGTTCAGGAAATCCTGAGTCATTTTCTAATGACATTGTCATACATATTTTGGCTTTATCTTTAAGCAAAGACCCAGAGAACAGACACCCAGTGAACAAGGTTTACAAGAATCCATACTCAAAACTTCCTGGCTGTAACTGGAAGAGACAGCCATCTCTTTCCTTGGGTTCCTCCTCCCCTCTACTCAAAACTTCCTCAGTCTCCAGGGAGAAAATGAGTGTTACAAATTGACCCACCCTGACACGCTTCAGTTCCAGAAACGGCTCTGTCCCACTTGGTCTCTGAGAATTACTGTGAAGCAAGTTTTTATCTCCCAGTAAACAACATTCCTCTTCTTCCAGGAATTCTCCATGGTCCTAATTTGCTAAGCCAGAAGCCAAAGCCCCCTCAGTGACAACAGAGGGTTATATCTATTTCTTCAGTAGTTTGTAGTTTTCAAGGCACTTCCACATACATTTTCTCATTTGATAATGATGAATATTTAACTCTATTGAAAGCATATGTTAGGCTGGGAAAGGGGCTGTGGCAGATGTGACATTTATGGGATTTCACACAGGGCAGAAATTAGCATGAGGAAGCCAAGGCTGTTCAAGTGTGTAAGACTCATAGTCCATAATCAGAGACAGGGTGTCATTTGTATTTACATGCAGGCATAACTGGAAATGCTGATCATGAAACATTCAGCAACATTATTCCTCTCTCTCTCTCTTTTTTTAATGTTGGCATGCATTTTTAACTCTGGCGATATCCAAAATAATTTGTGCAAATTTAACAGATAGAAAGCATTTTGACCCAAACTGTGCATTAGTTAATAAAGAGAAAAAAGAACATCAGGCATACAAACGCAAAAATTATTCTTTCAGTTGGAGTGTTTTATTCAGTTTGAAATTAAAGTGTTTAATGGAGGGAGGGTAGACTGAAGCCATTTTTGTGATTAGACGTGTATTATGATATTTATACTTTGCAAAGACATACAGCTTTTCACCTATGACACTAAATTCTCTTCATCATTTTATTCATATTGAATTACTATATCACTGTGCTAATGCTTTTATGAAGAAAAGAGCCATTGTATTTTTTTTCAAAGCCATACAAACTATACCTAAAAGATCATATTTTTCAGAGACAAAATGGTAAGTATGTCTCCCTAGATCTTAACTTCATATACCCTTTACAGTTTTTATGTGAATATGTACATTCCATCAAAAATGTTCAAGGATATTTTTCTGAGAAAATCTGATTCTGAATATTGTTTAGATCTTTTTTGGAGTAATAAATCATATATTTAGAAAATGTACACAACTCATAAATGGAGTAAGTCAATTAATTATTGAAAAGTGAATATATTTGGCACACCTAGGTAGTTCAGTCGGTTAAGCAACAGACTCTTGATTTTGGCTTAGGTTGTGATCTTACTGTTCCTGAGATCAAGTCCTACATCGGGCTGCACATTGACAGTGTAGAGACCGCTTCTGATTCTCTCTCTCCCTCCCTCTCTCTCTCTCTGCCCCTCCCCTGCTCACACTTGCTCTCTGTCAAAATAAGTAAACTTTAAGAAGTGAAAATACTTGATTCATCACAATGCAGATCAATTTGTACATTACTGATGCCCCAAAAGTTTCCTTTATGCTCAATCCCAGTCATCATAACCCCTAATGAAAACTCTATGACATCTTAACATAAATTAATTTTGCCTACTTAAAAATTTATACCAATGGAGTCATACAATATGTATAGATTTGAATATTTTCCCAAATGTTATATTTGTGATATTCATCAATGTTGTCACACATAGAATATAGATGTGGCTTCATTATCTATTTGCTATGGGATGTCTCTAGATCAGGTTACTATCAACAATCTCATAGGTATTGATTCTACATATATTTGATTATATTTTTGTTGGGTATAACCTTTTTGTTTATTTCAATTTTAGCCATTCCAATAAGTGTTTAATGCACTTGTACATGGTTTTAATCTTCATTTCTCTACTGACTAATGATGTTAGATATCCTCTTGGGTTAGGCGCCAGATAAAGACTTTTGCCTTATGCATTAGATTGCCTAGCTTTTTCTAATTGAATTAATGGATTAAATTGATGGAAAAATTTTATAAATTGATTGCTAGGTAGGTAGATATAGGATGGATAGATAGATAGAAATAATGAAATAACCCTACTTATTCCTGATAATATACTTTATTCTGAAATCTATTTGATGTTGAAATAACTACTTTAGCTTTCTTTTAATTAATACTAGCATAATATCTCTTTTTCCATCCTTTCACTTTTGACCTGTTTGTGTCCTTATATTTAATTTTTTTTTGGAAGCAGCATATAGTTAGGTCTTGCTTTTCTTCTTTTGAATCAAATCTGACAATCTCTACTTTTAAAATGGATTTCTAAACCATTTACATTTAAAGTGATCATTAATATAGTTGAGTTTAAAACTGCTATCTTCCTCTTTCTTTTCTATTTCTCAGATTTGTTTATTTCTTAATTTTGGGTCTATGACTCATTTTATTACTGATTCTCCCTTTTGTTTTTCATTTTGAATAGATTCCTTTGCTCTGTCTTCCACTTCATTCATCTTTTGCAATATATGATATGCTGATAATCATATTCAATATATTTGCCATTTCAAGTATTATAAGCCTAATGTCTAAATATTGATTTGGGTCTATTTTTTATGTCTTCAGTTAACACATCCAAGTGTCCCTCTAGTTTCTTAAGCATAGGGAATATAGTTTTAATAATTTTGTTTTTATTGCATTAGCCAACTAATTATATCATTTGTGTCAGATCTTGGCCAGTTTCAATTCATTGTACTCTTTATTACGTGCCATATATTCTTAGATGTGACAAAGTTACTTAGAACAGTCTGATATTCTGAGTTTTCCTTTCAAGCTTTTTTCTCTCTTTTTTTTTTTAAAGTGAGGCCAGTCAGCATTTACTCTAGAGTAAGTTTTCATTCCTTGCTGGAACATGACCCCTTTGCTGCACTCCATTTGATGTCCTATAAATTATGAGTTTTTTTTACTCCAACTGGTGGGAAAAGACTTTATTTCTGGTACCATGAAATCTCTGGACATTGCTCCCTCTGAATGTTTTAAAGGGTTCTCTGCTAGCTATCATTAGTTTCCTTATATTTGTGTACTACCAGTACTCAACTGAACACTGGAGGGAACTCTGCAGATGTCTGGAGTCTATCTCTGGGAGCTATCTGCTCTCTGATACTTTGCCTTGCAAACTCGATTTGCCTTTGCCTTCCCAGAATCCCAACCCTGTCTCCTTAACTCTTAGCCTGACAGGCTTTTCCTAAATTCCTCCTCCTTTCACCATAACTTGGAAACCTTCTATAGGCAGTAACTTTGGGCAACTGTAGGCATCACCTTATTTTCCATATCTTTGGGAAAACTAGCCTTCACTGCCTCATCTTGGCTAAAAGTAAAAGTCTCTTTTTTTAGTACTTGTAGATGGATGCTAGACATTGGGTTAAACAGTTGTTTGTAAGGATAAGATTTACATACAGAAAAGGACACATCTCTTCTTTTGTTAGGCTGCTTGTGTGGAAGACTGGTCAATCTGTTGGTCTGTGCTTGGGCTTCATTTTACATTATTTAGAGTCAGTGGACTATAGTTTTCAAATGGAGGGTGGAATCATGAACCTTCCTTTGGTAGGCTTTAGGTTCCAAGAGTCTGAATGGTTTGTCACAGCCATTGGTATCACCTCAGTGCCTACTGATGAGTATCAACAGAGCAAGAGAAGAGAAAGAAACCCTAGAGGAATCCAAGCCTTTACACTTTTGAGGCAGATGGTTCCTGTAATAGCAAAGTGGCTTGAGAACTGAAAAACAAACCTGCTAATGTACAGATGTTAGGGCAGAAATATGAGGGGAGAGTTTCCTGCAAGAAACCTTCCACCCCAGATTTTCTATGCCTGGCACTGAGTACCTTTCCTGCTACTGTTCTTTCCTGAAAGCACTTGGTGAAAAGATTTGTCAGATGAGGGCTGTTTGTCTTTTCTGTCTGTGGCTCTTGGGGATTCTAAATTGCCATGTCAGTTGACCCTTAAACTTTAAAAATTCATTAAAAGTTAAGGTGTTTTGTTTTTTTAACTCACACCTATAGTGATTTTTCCCCCTTTTCCACTGCTCCACTAACAGTAACAGCAGCCATGAGTTTCTTCTCTCCTAGGATGTGCTCAACACTCTCAATTTTAGTTAATCAGATTTCTTCACATTCTTAGTTATTTGTTGGGATTTACAAACATGAGTTTTTGGGTGATCCAGAATATTGGAATTGCTAAAACAGGAGGAACTTCTCCTGCAACTTTCTGTATCCTAAGAGAAACCCTAAGTCCCTGCCTGGTAATCTTTGATCAAATGTCTCGATGTATATGCAAAAGCGCACAGTGTAAATCATGCTATCTTCCCTCAGAGATGATTTTGTTTGGTAGATTATTGGAACATTGTCTGATTGTCTTGATCCAATTAATAGTTCAATTGATTCAAGGTGGAGTTTTAGGCTATTCCACTTGTAGGCCTTGACCCCTAGAATTGGGCTGTTCTAGGATTTAAACTGAAAGCCTCATGTGTTTACAAGGGCTTGTGGTCCTCAGTAGTTCCTTACTTAGCATTGTGAGACTGCCAACACTTTGCTAGGCTTTCTAACTTCTAAACCTCAGCCTTCTACAAAATTTTTCACTTCTTATTCCTTGAATCTGTAAGTGGTAAAATGCCTTGTGATCAAACTGAACAAAATAACAGGTTGACTTTTGGTGATTTTTTTTGAGGGATCTTTATTCCTCAAGACCTAGAAGACTTGGAATCCTCCAATTCTATTGTGGGGGCCTTTTCCCAGCCCTAGAAGACCACTATGAGCTCTGAGGTACAACTTCCCATTTCTGTGCCTCACTCTGAGAATCAGGAAATGCACTAAGAGAGAAAAGGAACATATAAAAATAGTGGCAGGGGCACCTGGGTGGCTCAGTCAGTTAAGCATCCAACTTCAGCTCAGATCATGATCTCACGGTTCTTGAGGTTAGCACTGCATTGGGCTTGTGCTGACAGCATGGAGCCTGCTTGGGATTCTCTCTCCTTCTCCTTCTGCTCCTTCCCAGCTTGCATGTGAGCTCTCTCTCAAAATAAATAAATCAACATTAAAAAAAAGATTTTATTTTTAAGTAATCTCTACATCCAAAGTAGGGCCTGAACTTACAATCCCAAGATCAAAAGTTGCAAGCTCCAGGGGCACCTGGGTCGTTCAGTCGGTTGAATGTCAGCTCATGTCATGATCTCCCAGTTCACAAGTTAGGGCCCAGGTTGGGCTCTGTGCTGACAGCTCAGAGCCTGGAGCCTGCTTCAGATTCTGTGTCTTCCTCTCCTTCTCTGCCCCTCCCCTGCCTGTGCTCTGTCTCTGTGTCTCCCAAAAATAAACATTAAAAAAAATAGCGGCAAATACTGGGTTCAACTCAATGCTCTCTCCTTTTTTCCTGTAGGTTGGTTTGCTTTATGATGCCTTTGAAAACTTTTTTACGGTCATTCCAAGAGAGAGATTTGGTATGATACTAGACACCCCATTACAGCCTGAAGTAAAGATTTTAATGATAATTTATAATTTGAAATTGTTTTTACATTTGAGAACTTAAACTTCCCACATTATAAAAACTGATGTGAGAGCCAAAGTAATCTACAAAAATTTCAGTTTATTTTAAATCATTTCATAAGAATTTCACTAATATGAAAAGTTACAGTGCACATGTCCTATTAATAAAGACATAGTATGTCATTAATACCGTAAGTCAGAATACCTAAGTTTAACATTGCCTGATTCCTATGACTTGCCCAAGCTCATACCAGCTAATGGAAACTGCTAATTCACAGCTCTAAGTATCTGCTCAATCCAAACTTTATTGTGGTTTTATTTTAAAAATAAAATAAAATTTTAATTTTTCCTGACATTGATAAATAGAATATTTATTCAAACACTGCACTAAGCTGTAACTATCTCCAATTCTTCCTTCCCCTTACCTACCACAATAGCTCATGTTTTCAGTCCTATGACTAGTGCCTATTCATTCCAACATTTCTCAAATATGTTCTCTTCTCCTTCCTTCCCACTGTCAGAGATAATTATTATCATCTCTCTTAATTTGGCTCCTTGACTCCCCTGTCAGTGCATCAATATTAAAGATGCTGCCTTATCTTTTCAAAATATAAATATTACTATTATTACTATTTCACTCTTATTTTAAAGCTTGTTACGAGCTCAGTACATAAAATGGAAAACAATGATTTTTTTTAGGATGGTAACCAGTTTGTGTAGGGGTTTTATAAATCAGGCTAATTTTTTTGTCTTAATGTCTGTCTCCAAACCCATGACCTTGTCTATTAGCTACAGCAAAGTACCCCTAAGTTACTATATTTACAAGCAAAATTATCGGTCTTTGTCTGAAAGGCTCTTTGAGCAAGATCCCTTTCTTTTTGAGTCCTCTGAGACCTCCTCTGTGACGACTTTCTTAAAAAAACTATCATTATACATTCCTTCCTCTGTTCTTCCATGATTCTTTTATATGGATGTGCCATAATACTTATGCATGGTCTATTTGTGAAAGTTTATTATTCTCCAGAGATGTCTCCTGATCATTTTCCCAATTCTATCTTTCTTTCATTGATTGTATCCATGCCCATGACTCTATCTGCTATGTATATATAAATTAATCTTAAGCGTCTCTCTAAATTCTCTTTCCCTTGAGCTTCAGAACTTTATGCAAATTGACTTTTTCAATTCTTCTGCTGCATGCTTTACTTACCCCACATGTAAAATTGAATCCATTATCTATTGATCCTCATGTTATATACTCTACGTTCCCCAATCATATTACTGGATAGCCAGTTCTTTAGCCAAGAAAAATTTCCAATTTCTCAATTCATTTCTTTCCTTTGGTTCCTGTATCCATTAAATTGTCAAATTCTGTTGAGCTTTTATCGGAAATGTTATTTAACTCTGCTAATTTCTTTTGTTTTTCACCACCATGAATCCAGTTTGAATCATTATTGTCTTCTAAAGGGTCATGATTCTACCAATGTCACAAAGGCTATCACTTAAAGATGGATCTGATATAACTTCTTCTGTTTAAAACCTTAAAGAAATGTCTGAAGCTAAACATTTAGCTACCAAATTTGATGTATAAGACACTGAATTAACTTTCCAGTTTGATCTTGCTTTAATTGCATCCTCTCATCCTAAAAAACTTAGTATTTACTAATGTCCAACCAAAGACACTGTATGTTCACATTATTTTTTCTACCTGAGAGCATTACTTTCTTCAACTGGCTTATCTTCTTCCATTCACAAGAGCCTGATCAATTTCAATCCTCCCTATGAAGACATATATAATTTCCACAAAGTAGTTGCTCAATTCATTCTACAAATATTAATTCAATGTCAACTTTGCACCAACTGCCATTATACGTGCTTAGAACACTTCTATAAATAAAACAAAGATTTCTGTCCTTGTACTAGAATTTCTGTCCTAGAATCTTGTGTTCTAGTGAGAAAGAAAGAAAAAGGGATTGGATAGGTAGCAGTTTTCAATAGGATGGTCAATAAGATGGCCTCACTGAGAAGGTGATATGTGAACACAGACTTTAAAGAGCTGAAGGGGTAAAACAAATGAACACCTAAGGAAGAGTGGTGTAGGCAAGGAAGCACAAAACCTCAGGCAGGAGAACATGTTTGAGGAAAAGCAAAAAAGCTGGATTAGAGTAAGCAGAAGGAAAGAGTAAGAGGTGGAAGTCATAAAGTTATACAGAAAAACAGTTACATATGGCCTTGTCAGAATTTTTACATTAACCCTGAGTCAACTCGTGAGCAATGCAGGATTTTGAGAGATAAAATGGTCTCCCCTATATTATCAAAGGATAAGTTTGATTCACAAAGAATGTGATATTCAACTTTATTTTAATATTTAAAATAATATATTTAACCATCATACTGAGTCTCACACATCTCTGCCTCCATATTCTGAAGTTCTCAAAAATAAGAACCATGTTTTATTTGTCTCTGTGTCCATAGATAGAAGCTGGTACATACCCAGGATATTGCATGTGGCCAAAAGTTCAGATGTAGATTTAATTACAAAATATGGCCTGTCCAGGATGTTTCAGGCACAGAAATAGATGCTGTTGCATAATAATTCAACTCACAATAGAAGTCAGAGGTAATTTAATGTTATGTACTGCTGACAGCACACATTTAATGTATTGTTATTTCATTCGCCTTTGGATGACTTTAAATTATCATCTTCTGCTACATGCCCCTACCCTGGACCAAGAAATATATCTTTCCACATATCACCTGAAACCCCTATATGATACGGGGATGACGAGAAAAAAGAACTTTGAGGCCCTAATAAGACCTGTTATTATTGTGAGACTATGCATACTTTAGTGCTTTATTTTTCCACAAGAATCCTAAGTGCTATGTAATACTATTTTTTAAGGTTCATTTATTTTTGAGAGGGGGGAGGGGCAAAGAGAGAAGGGGACAGTATCTGAAGCCAGCTCTGAGCTGACAGCAGAGACCCTAATGCGGGGCTTGAACTCAAACCGTGAGATCATGACTGGAGCCGAAACTAAGAGTTGGACACTTACCTGACTGAGCCACCCAGGCACCCCACCATTTTCATTTTCATAATGAAAATGGTAAAATTCATTAAGAATTAGGATTTCAGGAGCACCTGGTGGCTCAGTCAGGTAAGCGTCCGACTCTTGGTTTCGGCTCCAGTCATGATCTCACGGTTCGTGAGTTCAAGCCCCGCATTAGGCTCTGCGCTGGCAGCAAGGAGCCTGCTTGGATTCTTCTCTCTCTCTCTCCCCCTCTCTTTCTGCCCCTCCTACTGCTCATGCTTTCTCTCTCAAAATAAATAAATAAACAAAAAAATAAACAACAAAAAAGAATTAGGATTTGAACCCAAACTATCACTTGCAGAATTATATTGTCTTTTTGCCTCATCACTCCATTCAAGAGAAAGTCTCTACTTTAGAGAGAATTTATGCATCTATATTATAGAGATAGGTATCTTGACATATATTCATGGACCTAACCACACTTATACAGTACTTACATGAAAAAAAAATTACTGCCACTTTTAGGAAAACTGTCTTGTATTTAAAAAGAATGGGTTGTGTCAGTCGCAAAGGATGAGATTTTGGCATATCCAAAGAACTAAAGATTGGTTTATTGGCTTATTCTCCTCAATCTGGAAATTCTGACTACTTCAGTAAAATACCTTATCAATTTCTCACTTTGGCTTTAATATGCCTCTTGAAATGCTTTGAAAGATACATGGGGCTCTAAATTGCAACCTTGGTTCTTTTTACCTTCTCAAAGTAGAAATAAACTTAAGTGATTTTTCATTCTTTCTGCCTCCTCCTGTTACCTGAGCGCTCTCCTCATCCAAGGCCACTCTATTCTCACCTGAAGAATACTGCCTATCACTTCCTTAAATGGCTCTGGTGAGGGACAATTCTAAAATATATATAAGAACTATTTGAACCAATGGTGTATGTATAGACAGATAGATAGGCATATACATACATGCATTTGTACATACATATACAGGATAGGCTGTTTGTGTGTATCTGTATTTACACGTAGTTGTTAAAAACCCTAAGCTCTGAGATAAGATAAAAGTGAAATTGGAATTTTAACTCTACTATTTTTGTAGCATTAACATCAGCAAGTGACAAGTTCCCTGAAATTCAGTCTTCACATCTGAAGGAGCACTGTTGCCATCCTTAAAAGTTATTACAGCAAAATGAAATCATACAACAAATGAAAAGCAATAGTGGAGGCTAAAATTACTCATTTAATAATAGTATCTTTTAAACTGTTAATGACTGACTAGGACCTGTATGTTAATATCTAGTATTTCCATGTGCCAATTGCATTAACTTTCATAACTGAAAACAAACTACAGGTCACTATATAACCAATTTTCATAATGAAGCATTGTAATACAATCATTTATGCAAATAGGGTGTTAGACATTTTTGTTTTATAGTCTTTGCTATAAACTGAAAATCTCACAGAATGGCCCTGCATTGACATTTCAAAGGAACTTGCTTCTCTACCCTTCCTCTTGTCAGTTGACTATTCTTTCCAATTGTGATTTACACATCTGTCCATTGTGATGGGAAGCCATGCCTATAGGTGGACAGAGGTGGGCGACACATCGATTTCTGTGACATGCCATTAGCCATCTTCTTTCACTTAATACTATCTGACGAGCCTTGACCAGTTCAATTTTCCCACTGAAGACACTGTGTTTAATAGAAATAGAACTCCCCCTGCTCTCATGCCATGTTTTATGTTTAGGCAGATTCAAAGTTGTCTCTTCTTAATTGTGTCTATTTTAGGTCATTTTAGCGAATTCTCAGTTCCTTTTTAATTCCTACACAAAATGAAAAGCAAAACATTTCCACTAGCCTGGGTAAAATTTGTCAGTCATTCTTTTGGAAAGTTTAGCGTGCTAACTCAACCATGATGTTGCATTGTTCAGAACCCTAGTAATTTGGAATGTTTATCTTTGTTGCTGTTTCCAAGAGAATTATGAATTCATACTTTAAAATGTGTCATTTTAGTTTTTTCAATGGGAAATAATTTCAGTTTATTTTGATTTTTTTCCTCTAAATCGACATATGGTAGGGATAAGAAAGTTGTAGTGACCCAGAATCAACTCATTTCACAGAAAAAGTCTGAAACTTTTTGTTTACATGTTTTTGGTGTTTTGGGTTTTTTTTTTTTGTTTTTGTTTTTTTTGTTTGTTTGTTTTTTGGTTTTTTTTTTTTTTGCTTACTAGGATGCAATTTCAGCCATAAAATTAAACATCTATTTGTAAAGAGACACCAACATTTCCCTGATGAGCAACTCTGTCATTTCTTCAGAACTTCAGAATGGAAAGTTTACTAGGGAAATAGAAAACTAAATCTTATCAAAAATGTATTTTGTTGAAAAATAAACACAGTATGTCATTGGATTGATATGCATTTAATGAATATTAGTATTTTATTTCTTTCTCTCTTTCTTCTTCCTCTTCTTATCCACCTAGGTGATATGAGTGCATTGTATCTTTTAATGTCTAAAATAAGCACCTGAGGGAGTATTTGGTAGCATCAGTCTATTCTTGAGGAACATAAGGCAGGAAAAAAAAACTTAGCAATGTTATACACATGAAATATTTTGACTTTTGACTTTTGCCTAGTTTCTTCCCATATAGCCCCAGGATATTGAAAGCAATTGCCACAATTTGGTTCACCATTTTCAGGCACCTCTCATTAGTGCCTAAAAGGGCTCATTTGCAAAATAATAGTGGAAATGATAACAACAATTCAAAAATAACCATAACTGCTGAATGGCATAGTGATAGCAAAGAAGATCAATGACCACTCACTCACTAAAACATTACATAGATTATGCAGCAATCTGCATGTTTGTGTATGTAAATGTGTGTGTGTGTGTGTGTGTGTGTGTGTGTGTGTGTGTGTGAGAATGCATGGGTTTGGGTAGGTGAGTGTATATATCCCAGTGTTCATTGTCTTTCTGCTGAATAAATGGAAATGAAAAATGTTGACTCCCAGACAGACTTTAACCTACAAATTCTCCTCTGTCTCCTCCATCTTTCGCACTATATTGTTTGGGATTTATTAAACATATCCTTCTTCAATAGCAGTAATTATGGTCCTCTCCAACCCTTGTTGCAGGCTGTTCCTCCATTCTACCTACAGAAAACATACCCTAAATGCCAGTGTTGGGATTCAGAATGAGTTGCCCCTAGATGTGCCACTTTGCCAGCAGATTATTTCAAGCTGAAACTCATCAGGCTCAAAAGACTCAGGAAGAAGCTGACCTTCTTCCTAACTACCTAAAAGAATTTAGATATAGGAACTGTGCCTGAAAGACAGCTATCACCTTTGGTAACTACAGTATAACATGAACTATGTATTGTAGACAGGGAGGAATTTAGCAGAATTCATTAAAATTCCTCTCTATGCCCCAGTGTTTCTGTATGGACCAGCAAACATTTGTTTACCAAAAATTTACTCTTTTTCATCTTCTTGTGAATTGCTTTTTTTCTCTCTGAAGTCTCAGACCCCTGTGCCCTTCTCCTTAGTTCAAGATGACATATAGACACTTTATTTTGCTGGTCTGTCTTTGGAATCTCATGTTTATGTTCAGAGAAACACTAGTTTCTCTGAAATTTTTCTTGGTTGATATATTTATTTCCTCTTGCTGCTACAATAAGTTAACATAAGCTTCCTGGCTTAGAACAACATGAATCTATTGTCCAAAAGTTCTGTAGGTCAGAAATATCACTGAGCTAAAATCAAGGTGTTAGTAGGACTGCTTTCATTCTGGAAGCTCTAAGGGAAAATAATTTCCTTGCCTTTGTCTCTTCTAAAGTTGACCTGAATCCCTTGGCTTGTGTTCTTTTCCTCCCTATTCAAAGCCAGCAGTGTAGCATCCTCAGCTATCTCTCTGATTCTGACCCTCTTCAAAAGCCCTCTGTAATTACATTAGGCCAGCCAGAATAATCATAGATAATCTTTCCATGTCAAGATCCTTGGTTTAATCACATCTTCAAAGAACAAAATTTCTTTTGCTATGCAAGGTAATATATTCACATGTTCTGGGGATGATAACATGGGTGTCTTTGGAGGGACAACATTCTACCTACCACAGATGGAAACAAATCCCATTTCTGTCATTATATTTCCATTAAGTGTTTAGACCACTTTTACATGTAAAATGTAATAGAGATTTATGCACATTGTTTTCTGTTGTGGTTTCATTTCATCACATTCCTTAAAAGTTAAAATCACAGAGACCATTGAAATATTAATCTCTTCCATTCTATTTTTGATACATGAGGATAGCCCTAACTCTTGGATAGCTCCTGATTTCTATATCACCCAACATGAGTTCAATATGTTAAACTGAATTTAAAAATGTTGGGAGTGATCACATTAACCTATGAGTTAGGCAGAACAGTAAAAGCAATGAATAAAAGAGATACCCTGTTAAGTGATTTTTTTTTTTTTATTACGAGGCAGAATAAGATTGGCAATAACTCCAAGCTGTGGTCTTTCACCAAAATTAAGTCTAGAATGTGACTTTTGAGGGTTGGAATATTTTCTAAATAGGTGTGTTTTCTAAGACAGGATGCCATCATATTTGAGGGGCAAATATCTATGATAGCTGTTGAGAAAAAAAAAATTAGAGTCATTTGAGTTTCATCTTTAATCTTGATTGCTTTCTAAGATCATTCTTGGGATCAGAGGGTGATTACTGTGATTTTACCTCATATGGAAAGATTTAAACTCTCTTTAGATGATATTCCAAACCAATGTCAATAATAAATCTGTTTAATGCTTATTTTAGAATTAAAGAAGGAATTAGTCATAAAGATAACTAATATCCCTGGTCTCAATTTCTAGAGGAGTGAAGAGTTGTATTCTTTCAGGGACTATGGTTAGGGGAGATAATAGAGAACATGATAGATGATTTCTTCAAATTTAGAGAAAAATAGTTGAATTTTCCCACTGATCATGGTCACCATCACGCCTGGCACCCAGAAGAATTTCAAAGACCTAGACAGATATTTTTAATCTCCTCAGTTCTCTGTAAGGAGAAATATATCCTGTTTTAAAGAAATGAAAACACAACATTTTTTGGTTCAAAGTATTGTGCTCTTTTTTTCCCAAGACTATCCCCCATGACCTCCCTAAAAGACATTCACTAATATCTTCAATTTTCAAATACAGACATTAAGCAAATGAGGTTAAATAACATGAAAGATGCAAAATCACTAATACGAATTAATAAATATTTTGGTGCCTAAAAAGATAACATTAAGAAAACTCATTAATTTTTAAATAAATAAGTTGTTAAATTAGCCATCAAAAATACCCATCATATTGAAAACATGTCGTATGTTAAGTTTTCTGACTTAGCAAGAGCTGTTACGTGGGCACCAATGTTTGCTAAAAAAAAGGATATTCAATTTTAAACTAAATAAGTTACTCATGGCCAAATTATTATAAAAGCCAACTATAAGAAGTCTTCTAATTTATTATAAAAACTGACATTTTTAAAGCTTTTTAATATATTTTGTATGATGCAGATTTGGACTTCTGAAGGTCAAAGTGCTGGACGAGAACCTACAAAGATTAAAAATAAAACCTACCTCCTTCTTATTAAATGTATTTTATACAAATTTAATTTTTTTCCCAGAATGTCTATTTTAAAACCTGCTGCCATCAGTTACCAAAATCTAGTAAGGTTGACTCTCACTTGCCAAGGAGTAGGATTCTGGGCAAAGAAGAACACTGTTTGAGGAGGACACACGACAGTATGTTTCTGAAAGACAGGTGGGATAGTTACATTTGTGTGTCAATTCAGCTGGAAGGTGGTACTGAATCTGTGGTAAAACATTCTGAATGTTGCTGTGAGGTGTTTTGTGATGTAACTAACATTTAAATTGATGAACTTTGAATAAAGCAAATTGCTCTCCATAATGTGATGGGCCTCATCTAATCAGTTGAAAGCTTTAATTAAATAAAAACTGACCCCCCACAAGCAAGAGGGAATTCTGCCAGCAGATGACCTTTGGACTTGAATTGCAGATTCCTGATTTACCAATCTCTATAATTGTGTGAGCCAGTTCCTTAACATAAACACACACACACACACACACACACACACACACACACACACGTATATACACAC
Organism: Lynx rufus; assembly: GCF_022079265.1. Classification (NCBI taxonomy): domain Eukaryota; kingdom Metazoa; phylum Chordata; class Mammalia; order Carnivora; family Felidae; genus Lynx; species Lynx rufus. The sequence goes on along the minus strand of NW_025814830.1, from coordinate 33,128,569 downwards.
CCTCTTGGTTCTGTTTCTCTAGAGAACCTTGACAAATACAAAGAGAGAAGGGGGTGATTAATGTCCCATAAAAAATGAAATAGAAAACAATGGATCACAAATATAGTATCCAAAGTAGTATCTACCATAAAGATGAAAAGTGACCTGCATGGGTGAGACAAGGGAACGAACATCTCTTCGTTACCAAAAATTGTACTTCTTGCTTCAAAATTTAACCCCCTTAGCCTTAATAGGAGATATTCATTATCACCTTTAATTTTCAAGTAATGATATCAAGGCCTGTAAAGCTAAATAATATACAGCCTCAAGCAACCACAAAATTTTGGAAAAATGCTAAATTAGACCTTTATTATAGTTGTGCTTTTTAGTTTACCTAGGATCTCAGACCTAATCTGATAAAACCCCACACATGACCCAAAACCATTACTGCTACCTAACCAGATATTTAGGTATGAAGCTCATATATCATGGGCTAACTGTTACATTAAACTCAAGATGCATTACTGGTATGTTTCACAGTTGAAGGCCCCTAATGAATTTGCACATCACCACTAGTTTATGGGATATAATTTATGTGAAGTGTCAAAAATATAAGTGTACATATGGCTTTCAGGTATCGTTTATATGTAGTTCTAAATCACTGCACATATAACTGAGTCAATTATTGAAAATTAACATTCTGGGGAGGGGGGTGAATTCACACCTACAGACATCATGCTGGGCTCTTGCAATGGAAAGAAACCTTCTCCAATGGCCCCTCTGTGGCTGTGGTTTATTACCTCGATGATTTTGTTGCTTGTTGTAACCCAATATGTATGTTAGAATACCTTAAGGAATAGGTTGTCGTCCGATTTATTAGTTGGAGTATCTTACATCTTTCAATGGTAGGGAAAATTTTATATTGACATATCCAGAGTTTTTATTGAAGTTATATTAGTCCTATCTATCAGAGATATGCTAGAAAATCTATAACTTCCACCAAAATGTTGCCCATGTGAGCAATTCAGTTTATGAAGTGCAATCTTCTAAGGCAGGCTTAGGGCCTCGTGATTCATTTTTCAACCTATGTGATGTTTAATGATTTTGTCAAAATAAAAACTAATATACAGTTCTATGTCCATCATCAAATTTTGCCATTCAATTTATAGCTTACACTATGAAAAAAGACATCCAGATATGGAGGTTTGAGGAGTAGGAAATAGCTCCAGTCTATGCAATTCTCCTTCCTTTGACACAGATGTTTGTAGTAGGTGAGAAGTTATTTGGTTTATTATTGCACTGGGAATTTTTTATAACAGAGTAATGACATTGTTTCATTATGTCAAACATGTAGATATCTACCTGGGGTATACTGTTGGACCAAAAAAATGATTATTAAAAAAATGAAACTATATAAAACAAGAGGGAAAAGGGCTGAAAGGTCTTTATCACATTGTTTAAACCAATCTTAAATTCCATTTTCTAAACTACTGAACAGTAATTCCCAAACATATTCATTTTTCTTAGCCATCATAGAATATCAAGAAGAATTTTTGCAAGTTGTGTGTGTGTGTGTGTGTGTGTGTGTGTGTGTGTGTCTGAGTGTGTGTTATGAGCTCATGCATGCACAGACATTTTAAAAGGCTGAATATAATTCACATTCCATTTTAATCTTCTTTGTTACATATTGTTTTCTTAAGAATTAGATATTGTTAAATAATGTCAAGGAATGAAAACTTCCATAATTAAAAAGGAGAAAACTAATATGGTTCTCTCTTTGGAGGATAAGATTTCCGCAAATAAAGTTACACTTTTTTTTGGTCATTTAGATAATGGTATTCCTAAATCAGCCCTGATGATAAGTCTAGTGTATTTTCACCTTCTGAATTGATGAAAAGCAACCTTACATTTCAAGTAGGTGAATTTCTGAGTTCCTTGTTTTCCTCTTCTTAGAGTGAGGGATTTAATATTTGACAACATCCTTCCAAGATCCTTTAGATTTTTGTGTACCACTGTGAGATACACAGGGAATTAGACCCACTCTGTAACTCCCTACAAATATTAACCCAGGTTCACTTCAAAGGCACGTGCTAAGATTTCTCATGACCATGCATGAAGACATTTTTATTTTAACATTCTGAGAAAGCATATAAAGCTTGGAATGATTCAACAACTAGCCCAGAGCCTCACACTTAATTAGTAGGGAATTCAGACTCATACTCAGATTTGTCAGAGTCAAAGGCCTATGTTCTTTATGGAATATTGCACAGCTTCTGGAAGTTTCAGAATGCCAACTGTAATGGGGTAAAGTCACAGACACATGTCAGATTTAGCATGTATCACCAGAATGTTCAGCACAAAGCATCGATCCCCCATGCATGACAGATCCTGCCACTGATCATTTTGCCTTTTTCTCATACACAGCACATGACTCCAAAAACAAGGCTCATGTGGAAAATGAATTTACATTTTCAATTATGTATCTGTTCCTGGATGTATTAAAACAGATTCATCTTTAATACCATTCTAACCAATTTTTTTTATTACTGGTAACTAGAGAGAGTTTATCAAGAGGAAGCAGATAAGGATTAAAAATAGAATCTTAGGATTTTGTCATCAGTATTATGGCTCAAGAGCAATGAAATGTTGGAGATCCCAGGAAATAAAAGCTGCCACACGGAAAAATTAATAGGTCAGAGGGTTTCGTAATAGAATTGCTCTAGGGAAAAAAAAGAATCATTAGTTCAAGTGACATACAAGCATACCTCTTTTTCTTTTAAGTTTGTTTATTTTGAGAGAGAGAGAGAGAACACATACATACATGCATGTTGGGGAGGGGGGAAGGACAGAGAGAGGGAGAGTGAGAGGACAGACAGAATTCCAGGCAGGCTCTATGCTGTCAGTGCAGACCTCAATGTGGGACCTGAGGTCACCAACTGTGAGATCATGACCTGAGCTGAGATCCAGAGTCAGATGCTTAACCAACCAAGCTACCGAGGTGCCCCCAGCATACCTCCTTTTTATTGCATTTTGCTTCATCGCACTTTGCAGATATTTTTTGTTTGTTTGTTTGTTTGTTTTTTACAAATTAAAGGTTTGTGGCAACCCTGCATCTAACCAGTCCATCAGCATCACTTTTTCGACAGGATTTGCTCACTTTGTGTCTCTTTGTCACATTTTGGTACTTCTCATAGTATTTCAAAGTTTTTCATTATTATTATATTTGTTATGCTGATCTCTGGTCAGTGATCTTCGATGTCACTATTATAACTGTTTTGGGGCACCAAAACCCAGGCCCTTTAAAATGGCAAACTTAACTGAAATGTTGTATGTGTTCTGACCGCTGATGTGGTGGAAATAGTAAGCCAGAAGTGGTGCCTGGACATGGGACTGGATTGCTGCAATCTCATGATAAAACTTTAACGGCTGAGGAGTCGCTTCTTATGGATGAGCAAAAAACTGGTTTCTTGAGATGGAATCTGCTCCTGGTGAAGATGCTGTGAAGATTGTTAAAACGACAACAAAGGATTTAGAATATTCTGTAAACTCAGCAGGCTTTGAGAGGACTGACTCCAATTTCGAAACAAGATCTACTGTGGATACAGTGCCATCAAACAGCTTAGCATGCTACAGAGAAACCATTCATGAAAAGAAGAGTCAACCGATGCAGCAAATTCTACTGTTGTCTTTTTAAAGAAATTGCCACAGCCACCCCAAACTCCGGCAACCACCAGCCTGATCAGTCAGCAGCCATCAATGTCGAGGCAAGACTCTCCATCAACAAGATTATGACATGATGAAAGCCCAATGATGACTAGTACTTTTTAAATTATCAATGAAGGATTTCTCTTTTTTCCAGAGAAGTCTGTGCTTTTATTAGCCAAACAGGCTACTTCAGAAGGATGAAGCAGGACGAGTGGGTGGCCCCAACGCTAGGCTTGCCATGCTTCACAAGCTTAGAGGTAAGGGAGAACTCACCCAGGTAGTAGCCAATCATCTCAGGCTTTATTTCCACCTGACTGAAGGTCTTGCCACTGTAAACACCCGCCATGTTGCCCCCCATCACAGGCAAAATGATCATGTCCTGAAGGCATGCCTTAACCACCTTGGGCTTCTCCATCAGGGAGGCCTCCTTATTGGCCTTGTGCAGGCGCTTCAGCAGTGAGAGCTGCTTCCTCTGCAAACCCTCTGTTGCTGAAAGGCAGTGTGCAGCTGCATCAACTGTTCATAGGACCTGCCCAGCAGCTGGTCAAGGTCCAAGCTGCAGGAGGTGAACTTGCTTCTTCTTCTGCTCCACTTATGCCATCTTATCAACTCTTTGCAAAGGACTATTTTTTAAGCAAAGATATGTACATATTTTTCTAGATATAAAACTATTGCACGCTTAACTTTATTGCACAGTATAGTGTAAACATAAGTTTTATATGCACTGGGAAACCCCAAAATCCATTACTTGCCTTATCACCATACTTGTTTAACTGCAGTGGTCTGGAATCAAATCTATGTTATCTCTGAAGTATGCCTGTGTTACATTAGAGCATGGAACAAATGGATGTCCAATACTAGCAGAGAAGAATACCACAGAAGTTTGGAAGAAAGGGAAACCCTACAGAAAACAAATCAGAGCAAAATGTTTTCTGCACTAGATCTCAAATCCAAAGATTTCAGCTCAATGGGTATCAAAAACATAAGATCCAAGACATTGACCATATCACTGAAAGTGTGAGTAATACTCAAAATTGTTTTAAATGGCAGATACTCCAACCAAATGTCATTGAATTGCTGAGAAAGTTATTTATTTTTCCATTCTTTCTAGTTACATTAATAAAGAAGTTTGCATACCATGTTAACATGTCTTTAGCACTCTATTAACACTTGTTAATTTCTCCTGTGCAGTAATGCAAAGTTTCCTTTAAAGATACATTTATTTACACTAAAAGGGAGTGAGTTTAAAGGAAAATAAGTAGAGACTTTATGCGGATATGGTGAAAATCATGACAATGTAATATAATTACTCAACTTGAAAAACACTGCACATCTGGAGAAAAAGCAAGGTGAAATGCTAAAAAACCTGAGTCCTTTAGCAATATTTAGGGACAAGCCCATCTCTCGTCATCTCTGAGATTTGTGGGATGAACTGATACTGGAGTCAGACACAAGGGCAAGTTGAGGCAAAATATAATGAGTTTGATTTTATACACTTCCTGGTCATCCACTCAATAGCAAGCCCTAGATACAAGGATAAGTGAGATTCAATTCCTGACCGGCCCTTCCCTCAGCATCACAGAAATTTTCTGTAGCAAGAGACTTTCTCAGATAGGTCTAACCACCAGAGACAAATTTTTTCCAACCACAGACTGCCCTTCTATGGCATGAAGCCACTCAGAGGACTTCTAATCACTCATTCCATATTTATGCCAGGCAGTCATTTCTCCTTGGAATATGTCTCCTCCATCTGAAATACTCTCAGTTTCTTCCGTCATTCCCAATTTTCCCTCTACCATCTTGACTCCTCATCACTGAAAACATTCTAATTTGTTTATATTTTTAAGCATTACAACCAGAACTGCATATACTATTTTAGGTCTAGCAATATTATTTTAAGGATCAGAAAACAGATACAATCAATTGAGCACTATTATAGGAAAATTTTCCTACGTTTGTTTCAGCTCTGAATCATACCAGCTTTGTGTGTTCCACTGATGACTCTGAATTAACTTACTTTTTCTTAAAAGTATGGAGACTCAACATAGCTTAAGTAATCATTTCTTTTGAGTTCATGAGTTACATAATTAGAAAATAAATACAAAGACTATCCCTTTCCATAAGCACACATTCTTTACCACTGTTCTCTAAGTTCCTCAGGTAATATAAATAGGGATTCAAAGGAAAGGGGCCATATGGATAGTAGAATATTACATTGCAGTATTGGTTACATGGTTTCCTATTTTTCATGATTTTTTTTAAAAAGGCCTCATATAGCTTAAGAGATTTTATAAGTTTCCAAATTATTTAAAAAAAAAAGCTTCCTAAGTTTCTTTATACCAATTCTTTCCTTCCCAAACTCACCATAATCACTCATTTGGATGTCACTGTGTTACTAGTGGGGCAGAGAAATCACCTGTTGATGCACATTTACAATAGTCATGCTCTATCTCTCCAATACTACCAGGGGCAGAAGACTGCAGATTAGTTCTTAAGCTAAACCTCACAAAGTACAGAACTCTAATTTTCAATAAAACAGGAAGACAAGTCTCCATCTTTTCCAACTGTACCTTTATTTATAAAAGGCTGTAAGTGGGCACTTGTCCTGGAGAGCATTATCTTTATCCTAGGGAGGATGCTCAAACAGCAGAGTGAAAATAACAGAAGTCTCTTATGTAGGTAAGGGGGCATTCCAAGCCATTCTGCCTCATTGAACTCTGACTAAAATTAGGCCAGTCTTGTCCCAGCTTAATTTGCAGACACAACACCCACGGGATCTTGTTAAAACACGGATGCTTATTCCCTGCCTCTGGGGTCAGGCCTGAGAGTCTGCATTTTTAACAAACTTTTTCTTCAGAGAAGCCATACCACTGGTCCAGAGAGCACACTTAATTGTTAAGGGATTAACAGAAAATTGGCAGATTTGGGATTTCCTACATTTGATTCTAATTGTATTTGAAGAGTAGACTACCATAGATTTCATTTGCTCAATAAACATGTATGGAGCATTTGCAACGTTCCACGCACTGCTTTAGGTGATGGGAATTCAGCAGTGATTTTCTTCCCCGAATGCCCTTTAGGCTTTGGTTCAAGTAAGTGGGTCTCTACTTAAAGATCCCACTGCAGTAGGGCAAGCATTTCTAGCACAGCTTTGATACTAACATTAAGAGCAAGGACCTTGAAAATTAGAAAGATTTGGTTTTGAAAGCTTGCTGTCACTTAATCACCTTGCCATCCTGAGTAAATTAACTAATCTCTGAGCCTCAATTTTCATATATATGATGAATAAAAAGGCATGATGTTTGTAAAGCACTGGTCCAGTGCCTGACATGAGTAGTGTTCAAAAAAATGCCAATTATTATTACTCTTGTTCCAGTTCTGGCACTGAGCCACAGAGCAAAGCACAACCTGCAGATGCAGACATACTTAGTGGTAATCTATGCAGGGCTGGGCAGAGAGGGACCAACAAATAGCAGGTGGAGGATCCTGAGAACAGGTCCTGAGAGTTATGCACTTCCCTATTCCAGAAATGATCGTGTGCATCAAAATAGATTTTTCTGTAATGACAAACATGCCCATATCTGAACTGAAGCCACTTTTACAGAGTCTAAATGCTGTACACAGGGTGGAATGAGACGTATAGAAAGGGGTCAGGAAGGCTACCAAATCATCCAATGAGATTTCATAGATAATATATGGTTCCAGGGGTACGAGCGACTTCTTACACTATGGGTGAACTGCTATGGGGAGTGTAAACCTCAGAAGGGTAAGAAATGACCCTAACAGCAGAGGGTGATACCAGAAAGAGGAAGGGAGAGAAGTGGCAGGGATCCCATCCCTAGAATTGGAGGAGAAAGGGACTTGGATATCAGGTTGTAATAATCCAGTTGCTGATTTACCTACCAGCTGGAAGATCCTAAAAGTTGAACACAGGATCTACGGAAATATGATCCAAAGGGAAGGACATGAGAGTCACGCAGGTGGGATGAGTGGTAAATGAAATGTAACCCAGACTGGAGTGCTCAACAGTTATGCAAACTGGCCATTTGAATATGGAAGCAACTTGTTCTGTGCTAATGCTGCATGCTTGCACGAGACACATTCATTTTAAGAGTTATTAGAGGGGCGCCTGGGTGGCTCAGTCGGTTAAGTGTCCGACTTCGGCTCAGGTCATGATCTCGCGGTCCATGGGTTTGAGCCCCGCATCAGGCTCTGTGCTGACAGCTCAGAGCCTGGAGCCTGTTTCAGATTCTGTGTCTCCCTCTTTCTCTGACCCTCCCCTGTTCATGCTCTCTCTCTGTCTCAAAAATAAATAAATGTTAAAAAAATTTTAAAAAAAGAGTTATTAGAATACCATAGTAGAAAAGAGAAATACATGGACAGACCAAAGCACAGGAAAAAATATAAGAAATTGAGGCAAAAGAAATGTCCATCTGTTATTTCAGAGGTCAGTTAGAAATCACAGTCTGGGGATAAGAACTGTGATAATTTCATGTAATTCTGAAATATTAGTGACATTTTCACAAGGCATATGTGTATGTGTCTAGGTGACCACAGGAAGGAAGGGCTAATAGACAGTATACTGGTTTGGTGCTAGGCTTGGAGGGCAGGAAAAGATGATGAATGAGTGAATGATCAAAGGATAGATATACAAGCTTTAGGGAAAAAAAAATCAAGTTAAAAACTTGAGGACAGTAGGGAGAAACCCAGAAGCCATATTAAACCTGACAAGGAGGGCTAGCCATAGGGAGAGAGCCTCTGTGGTTCTGAAAACTTTCACAGAGCTGAAAACCTTCACTGGGGAACTTGACAGACTACAGATCAGTAAGAAGGCCAAGCGTTATTGGCAGAAGCAATTAAAGATCCAGCAACTAGACTGGAAAAAACTTGCATTCATAAGAGGAATGAACTTCTGCTCTTGTTCTCATTTGCCTTTCTGATCTTACAGTGGAGCACAGCGTATGAAGGAATTTACGAGACCGTGGCCACATGGTAAAATGTCAGAGCGCTTGGCAACTGTCACTACGTGAAGGGGATTTCTCCCCTCACCCCGGCTCATTAGTCTTACCACAACAATATCTTGTGTATGCTGGCATTTTGGAAACTTCGCCATTAGTCCTTTCTGATAATCACCCAAAGTGAATTACTGTTTCCTAGTGCGACTTTACCCTGACTTTTTCTTGTAACCAGCCATGAATATATCAACATTAAATGGGTGGAATATGAAAAGGTGACTTCACAATTTTTTTTGACTCTTCTGAAAATGTCATGTCCTCAGTAGGGAACATTTGAGAGGTCATTTTGCTTCCTGTCCCCATGCAGTAAACCACATCTATCTTTCTTTATATATGCCTTTTTCATAGTTTCACTTGGGCTTGGTCCAAACTAAAGTGGAGGTAGAGACATGACTTTCATAGTAAATTGTGGTCCAGGGAAGACACACGGATTGAATGAATGAGGTTGAGTAAAGATATGTAAAATTGATTAATATAATGTACTTGAGTTTACTACGTAACAATTGCCTCTTTTCTTTCTCAGTGTTTACAGCCTACATTTTTAAAGCAACACCAAAGAAAATGTCATCCTCATTATAAAAAAGAAACAAAATCTAGAGATGTCTGAAACGCAGTTACATTAAGTACATAAACAAGTGTGTTTTATTTCTTTTATTGTCTGCTCTTTAAAATTTTATTTCTGAACTCCAGGAAGATTCTTTCTTTGTGAGAAAAAAAACTACCTAGGGATAATTTACCTAGGGGTGCCTGGGTGGCTCAGTTGGTTGAGTATCTGACTTAGGCCCAGGTCATGATCTCGTGGTTCATGAGTTTGATCCGTGCATCGGGCTCTGTGCTGACAGCTCAGGACCTGGGAGCATGCTTTAGATTCTGTGTCTCCCTCTCTCTCTGCCCCTCCCCAGCTTGTCCTCTGTCTCTCTCTTTCTCTCTCTAAATTTTAAAAATCATTTAAAAAACTACAAAAAAAAATGACCCAGTGGCTAACCTAAGTTCTCTTGTCCCCAGCTATGGGAACAGAATGTCAAAATCAGAAACAACTTGTGCCATCAGGAATTTAGTTTTAATTGACTGGACAAACCCAAACCTCCTTTCTCCTCATCCTCCTCAAAGATGGACACAGGTTCAAGTCTTAATTTTTTAGACATCTTATGCTCATAAACTTGATATCCATAATTGCTATCAATTTAAAATATGGAAATAATTATGGTTTTAGTAGCACACATTTTGCATTATGCAAATTAGGACTGATGGATCCCTTTCACCTTTGTTTTTTGTTGTATCCTCTCACCAATAGAAATGAATGATGCAATCCCATTGTGCAGGTAAGAGGAATGGAGTTGCTTAAGGCCAAACAGCTACCGTGTAAACAATCTGAAGTTCAGGCAAATAACTTGTCCAATGAGCTGAAAGTTGTCTCATACAATAGTTTAATTCTTCTTCAAAAAAGGGTCATAAAAATATTCATTTACAGATGAGAGGCAAAAAATTCAACAATAAAGTAACTGGCTCATTCAACTAATAATATTTAAAGGAGATGTACATTAAACTTGCTTTCATTCCACACCTTAGGTTATTTTCTCTACATCATAGGGAGAGATGAGTACATTGCTTTTCAATGTACTGAGGAATGGTGGGGGGGGGGGTGGGCCGGAGCGGGGGGTAACATGAAGCAGTAGAATAGAGTGGCTAAGAGTGCCAATGCTGGAATCAGACTTCCTTAATGAAAATGTCAGTTTCATCAGCTTGTCCTTGGGGTAGTTTACTGAATTCGTCTATTTCAGCATTCTTGCCTATACAGTGGAACTCACTACAGATATCCTCACAGGGACATTATAAACAGCCAATGAACAACTACGCGTAAGCTCTCAATGCAGTGTCCACTACATTGTATAGAGTCAACAAACGTTTGCAGTGAGAGTCATGAAGACAGTTATCCTTTCTATTTTCCCTCTAGCATAATCCAGAATCTAGTACTATTTAGGTTTTAAGTCAGCACCTTTATTCAATAACTCTCCTTTGAAGGGCAACATGACAACCATATTGCACCTCTACTGTGTCCCTGAAAAAGTATTATCTCAGTGATTTGGAGAAAGGCCAGCATAACTAAATGACATTTGTTGAGAGATTTGTGTAGGAAGCAAAGATATGTTTACCAAACAGGGAGTGAAACATATTTCAGGGCTTCTCATCTACAGGTGCCCATTATCTATAGAGAGACCAACACTGGAGTCACATGGTCGTGTTTTTATAAAATTGGCAAAGACATTTTAACCTCAATTAGTCAAGACCATTGTTTCTTTCCTTCTCCAATCACCCTTTGCCTTTCTTCTCCCATGGGTTAGGAGTGATGTACCCTGTGGACATTTTGGGGTCTAGCTGACTGGACAGTCTGCTGGGACTTTGTGGATTTAGCAGAATATATTTACATGGTTCAGTTGCTTTGTGTATCATAGTTATTGCTAGGTGTCGCAATGTAGGGACTTCCAAAGATTTACCTATCTCCCACTACCACAGCACCACACTGATGAGTGTAGTATCATGTACAAATATGTGATTTGGCCCCCAGCACCAGAATTATCTGATAGAAGAAAGAAAAAAATATATTTAAAATTTAAAGCTTGTCAATAGAATTTTTTTCCAACCCACACACATGTAACTTAAAAAGAAAAAGATTTGGTTCTCATTGAAGCCTAATCAAATTACAATTTTTATTCCATCAAGAGTATATTTGGCAATTCAAGAACAATAAATTTAAAAAATCAAACTTCCTTTTTTTTTTTTTAATTTTTTTTTTCCAACGTTTATTTATTTTTGGGACAGAGAGAGACAGAGCATGAACGGGGGAGGGGCAGAGAGAGAGGGAGACACAGAATCGGAAACAGGCTCCAGGCTCTGAGCCATCAGCCCAGAGCCCGACGCGGGGCTCGAACTCACGGACCGCGAGATCGTGACCTGGCTGAAGTCGGACGCTTAACCGACTGCGCCACCCAGGCGCCCCTCAAACCTCCTTTTAAAGAGCCTGAAGTTGGGGCGCCTGGGTGGCTCAGTCGGTTAAGCGGCCGACTTCGGCTCAGGTCATGATCTCGCGGTCCGTGAGTTCGAGCCCCGAGTCGGGCTCTGTGCTGACGGCTCAGAACCTGGAGCCTGTTTCAGATTCTGTGTCTCCCTCTCTCTGACCCTCTCCCGTTCATGCTCTGTCTCTATCTGTCGGCCGACTTCGGCTCATGTCATGATCTCGCGGTCCGTGAGTTCGAGCCCCGAGTCGGGCTCTGTGCTGACGGCTCAGAACCTGGAGCCTGTTTCAGATTCTGTGTCTCCCTCTCTCTGACCCTCTCCCGTTCATGCTCTGTCTCTATCTGTCTCAAAAATAAATAAACGTTAAAAATAAATAAATAAATAAATAAATAAAGAGCCTGAAGTTAACTTTCTATTCACTCTACAAGAGAAAATAATCTAAAGCTATCATAAGATTATGCTGCCAAATAATTTAGGAAACAGAAAGTCTTAAGGTACTGTTTCAAGGAATTAATTTTAAAAATATGCTATTCTTGATAGATACTAGGAAGATGGCGGCGTAGGAGGACGCTGGGCTCACCGCGCGTCCTGCTGATCACTTAGATTCCACCTACACCTGCCTAAATAACCCAGAAAACCGCCAGAGGATTAGCAGAACAGAGTCACCGGACCCAAGTGCAGACGAGAGGCCCACGGAAGAGGGTAGGAAGGGCGGCGAGGCGGTGCGCGCTCCACGGACTGGCGGGAGGGAGCCGGGGCGGAGGGGCGGCTCGCCGGCCAAGCAGAGCCCCCGAGTCCGGCTTGCAAAAGCGGAGGGGCCTGACGGACTGTGTTCCGACAGCAAGCGCGACTTAGCGTCTGGGAGGTCATAAGTTAACAGCTCTGCTCAGAAAGCGGGAAGGCTGGAGGACAAAGGGAGGGTGAGCTGCGGAGCCCCCGGACGACAGAGCTCAGTTTGGCGGGGAACAAAGGCGCTCTCCAGCGCCATCTCCCCCGCCCATCCCCCAGCCAAAATCCCAAAGGGAACCGGCTCCGGCCAGGGAAATTGCTCGCTCCGCGCGAACACCCAACTCTGTGCTTCTGCGGAGCCAAACCTCCGGCAGCGATCTGACTCCCTCCGGCTGCACAGGGCCCCTCCTGAAGTGGATCACCTAAGGAGAAGCGAGCTAAGCCTGCCCCCCCTGCCGCCGTGCACCTTGCCTTCCCACCCCAGCTAATACGCCAGATCCCCAGCATCACAAGCCTGGCAGTGTGCAAGTAGCCCAGACGGGCCACGCCACCCCACAGTGAATCCCGCCCCTAGGAGAGGGGAAGAGAAGGCACACACCAGTCTGACTGTGGCCCCAGCGGTGGGCTGGGGGCAGACATCAGGTCGGACTGCGGCCCTGCCCACCAACTCCAGTTATACACCACAGCACAGGGGAAGTGCCCTGCAGGCCCTCACCACACCAGGGACTATCCAAAATGACCAAGCGGAAGAATTCCCCCCAGAAGAATCTCCAGGAAATAACAACAGCTAATGAGCTGATCAAAAAGGATTTAAATAATATAACAGAAAGTGAATTTAGAATAATAGTCATAAAATTAATCGCTGGGCTGGAAAACAGCATACAGGACAGCAGAGAATCTCTTGCTACAGACATCAGGGGACTAATGAACAGGCACGAGGAGCTGAAAAACGCTTTAAAGGAAATGGAAAACAAAATGCAAACCACCACAGCTCGGATGGAAGAGGCAGAGGAGAGAATAGGTGAACTAGAAGATAAAGTTATGGAAAAAGAGGAAGCTGAGAAAAAGAGAGATAAAAAAATCCAGGAGTATGAGGGGAAAATTAGAGAACTAAGTGATACACTAAAAAGAAATAATTTACGCATAATTGGTATCCCAGAGGAGGAAGAGAGAGGGAAAGGTGCTGAAGGGGTACTTGAAGAAATCATAGCTGAGAACTTCCCTGAACTGGGGAAGGAAAAAGGCATTGAAATCCAAGAGGCACAGAGAACTCCCTTCAGACGTAACTTGAATCGATCTTCTGCACGACATATCATAGTGAAACTGGCAAAATACAAGGATAAAGAGAAAATTCTGAAAGCAGCAAGGGGTAAACGTGCCCTCACATATAAAGGGAGACCTATAAGACTCGTGACTGATCTCTCTTTTGAAACTTGGCAGGCCAGAAAGAATTGGCACGAGATTTTCAGGGTGCTAGACAGCAAAAATATGCAGCCAAGAATCCTTTATCCAGCAAGTCTGTCATTTAGAATAGAAGGAGAGATAAAGGTCTTCCCAAACAAACAAAAACTGAAGGAATTTGTCACCACTAAACCAGCCCTACAAGAGATCCTAAGGGGGACCCTGTGAGACAAAGTACCAGAGACATCACTACAAGCATAAAACATACAGACATCACAATGACTCTAAACCCGTATCTTTCTATAATAACACTGAATGTAAATGGATTAAATGCGCCAACCAAAAGACATAGGGTATCAGAATGGATAAAAAAACAAGACCCATCTATTTGCTGTCTACAAGAGACTCATTTTAGACCTGAGGACACCTTTAGATTGAGAGTGAGGGGATGGAGAACTATTTATCATGCTACTGGAAGCCAGAAGAAAGCTGGAGTAGCCATACTTATATCAGACAAACTAGACTTTAAATTAAAGGCTGTAACAAGAGATGAAGAAGGACATTATATAATAGTTACAGGGTCTATCCATCAGGAAGAGCTAACAATTATAAATGTCTATGCGCCGAATACCGGAGCCCCCAAATATATAAAACAATTACTCATAAACATAAGCAACCTTATTGATAAGAATGTGGTAATTGCTGGGGACTTTAACACCCCACTTACAGAAATGGATAGATCATCTAGACACACGGTCAATAAAGAAACAAGGGCCCTGAATGAGACACTGGATCAGATGGACTTGACAGATATATTTAGAACTCTGCATCCCAAAGCAACAGAATATACTTTCTTCTCGAGTGCACATGGAACATTCTCCAAGATAGATCATATACTGGGTCACAAATCAGCCCTTCATAAGTTTACAAGAATTGAAATTATACCATGCATACTTTCAGACCACAATGCTATGAAGCTTGAAGTCAACCACAGGAAAAAGTCTGGAAAACCTCCAAAAGCATGGAGGTTAAAGAACACCCTACTCACGAATGAGTGGGTCAACCAGGCAATTAGAGAAGAAATCAAAAAATATATGGAAACAAACGAAAATGAAAATACAACAATCCAAACGCTTTGGGACGCAGCGAAGGCAGTCCTGAGAGGAAAATACATCGCAATCCAGGCCTATCTCAAGAAACAAGAAAAATCCCAAATACAAAATCTAACAGCACACCTAAAGGAAATAGAAGCAGAACAGCAAAGGCAGCCTAAACCCAGCAGAAGAAGAGAAATAATAAAGATCAGAGCAGAAATAAACAATATAGAATCTAAAAAAACTGTAGAGCAGATCAACGAAACCAAGAGTTGGTTTTTTGAAAAAATAAACAAAATTGACAAACCTCTAGCCAGGCTTCTCAAAAAGAAAAGGGAGATGACCCAAATAGATAAAATCATGAATGAAAATGGAATTATTACAACCAATCCCTCAGAGATACAAACAATTATCAGGGAATACTATGAAAAATTATATGCCAACAAATTGGACAACCTGGAAGAAATGGACAAATTCCTGAACACCCACACGCTTCCAAAACTCAATCAGGAGGAAATAGAAAGCTTGAACAGACCCATAACCAGCGAAGAAATTGAATCGGTTATCAAAAATCTCCCAACAAATAAGAGTCCAGGACCAGATGGCTTCCCAGGGGAGTTCTACCAGACGTTTAAAGCAGAGATAATACCTATCCTTCTCAAGCTATTCCAAGAAATAGAAAGGGAAGGAAAACTTCCAGACTCATTCTATGAAGCCAGTATTACTTTGATTCCTAAACCAGACAGAGACCCAGTAAAAAAAGAGAACTACAGGCCAATATCCCTGATGAATATGGATGCCAAAATTCTCAATAAGATACTAGCAAATCGAATTCAACAGCATATAAAAAGAATTATTCACCATGATCAAGTGGGATTCATTCCTGGGATGCAGGGCTGGTTCAACATTCGCAAATCAATCAACGTGATACATCACATTAACAAAAAAAAAGAGAAGAACCATATGATCCTGTCAATCGATGCAGAAAAGGCCTTTGATAAAATCCAGCACCCTTTCTTAATAAAAACCCTTGAGAAAGTTGGGATAGAAGGAACATACTTAAAGATCATAAAAGCCATTTATGAAAAGCCCACAGCTAACATCATCCTCAACGGGGAAAAACTGAGAGCTTTTTCCCTGAGATCAGGAACACGACAGGGATGCCCACTCTCACCGTTGTTATTTAACATAGTGCTGGAAGTTCTAGCATCAGCAATCAGACAACAAAAGGAAATCAAAGGCATCAAAATTGGCAAAGATGAAGTCAAGCTTTCGCTTTTTGCAGATGACATGATATTATACATGGAAAATCCGATAGACTCCACCAAAAGTCTGCTAGAACTGATACATGAATTCAGCAAAGTTGCAGGATACAAAATCAATGTACAAAAATCAGTTGCATTCTTATACACTAACAATGAAGCAACAGAAAGACAAATAAAGAAACTGATCCCATTCACAATTGCACCAAAAAGCATAAAATACCTAGGAATAAATCTAACCAAAGATGTAAAGGATCTGTATGCTGAAAACTATAGAAAGCTTATGAAGGTAATTGAAGAAGATTTAAAGAAATGGAAAGACATTCCCTGCTCATGGATTGGAAAAATAAATATTGTCAAAATGTCAATACTACCCAAAGCTATCTACACATTCAATGCAATCCCAATCAAAATTGCACCAGCATTCTTCTCGAAACTAGAACAAGCAATCCTAAAATTCATATGGAACCACAAAAGGCCCCGAATAGCCAAAGGAATTTTGAAGAAGAAGACCAAAGCAGGAGGCATCACAATCCCAGACTTCAGCCTCTACTACAAAGCTGTCATCATCAAGACAGCATGGTATTGGCACAAAAACAGACACACAGACCAATGGAATAGAATAGAAACCCCAGAACTAGACCCACAAACATATGGCCAACTCATCTTTGACAAAGCAGGAAAGAACATCCAATGGAAAAAAGACAGCCTCTTTAACAAATGGTGCTGGGAGAACTGGACAGCAACATGCAGAAGGTTGAAACTAGACCACTTTCTCACACCATTTACAAAAATAAACTCAAAATGGATAAAGGACCTAAATGTGAGACAGGAAACCATCAGAACCTTAGAGGAGAAAGCAGGAAAAGACCTCTCTGACCTCAGCCGTAGCAATCTCTTACTCGACACATCCCCAAAGGCAAGGGAATTAAAAGCAAAAGTGAATTACTGGGACCTTATGAAGATAAAAAGCTTCTGCACAGCAAAGGAAACAACCAACAAAACTAAAAGACAATCAACGGAATGGGAAAAGATATTTGCAAATGACATATCGGACAAAGGGCTAGTATCTAAAATCTATAAAGAGCTCACCAAACTCCACACCCGAAAAACAAATAACCCAGTGAAGAAATGGGCAGAAAACATGAATAGACACTTCTCTAAAGAAGACATCCAGATGGCCAACAGGCACATGAAAAGATGTTCAGCGTCGCTCCTTATCAGGGAAATACAAATCAAAACCACACTCAGGTATCACCTCACGCCAGTCAGAGTGGCCAAAATGAACAAATCAGGAGACTATAGATGCTGGAGAGGATGTGGAGAAACGGGAACCCTCTTGCACTGTTGGTGGGAATGCAAATTGGTGCAGCCGCTCTGGAAAACAGTGTGGAGGTTCCTCAGAAAATTAAAAATAGACCTACCCTATGACCCAGCAATAGCACTGCTAGGAATTTACCCAAGGGATACAGGAGTACTGATGCATAGGGGCACTTGTACCCCAATGTTCATAGCAGCACTCTCAACAATAGCCAAATTATGGAAAGAGCCTAAATGTCCATCAACTGATGAATGGATAAAGAAATTGTGGTTTATATACACAATGGAATACTACGTGGCAATGAGAAAAAATGAAATATGGCCTTTTGTAGCAACGTGGATGGAACTGGAGAGTGTGATGCTAAGTGAAATAAGCCATACAGAGAAAGACAGATACCATATGGTTTCACTCTTATGTGGATCCTGAGAAACTCAACAGGAACCCATGGGGGAGGGGAAGGGAGAAAAAAAAAAAAGACGTTAGAGTGGGAGAGAGCCAAAGCATAAGAGACTGTTAAAAACTGAGAACAAACTGAGGGTTGATGGGGGGTGGGAGGGAGGGGCGGGTGGGTGATGGGTATTGAGGAGGGCACCTTTTGGGATGAGCACTGGGTGTTGTATGGAAACCAATTTGTCAATAAACTTCATAAAAAAAAAAAAATATGCTATTCTTTTGCATCATGTGACATTTGTAATTTTTTAAATTATATTCTGTTGTGATTTCTTTACTCATTGTAAATAAATATGGTATTTCATATAGATTTAAATTCATAATTTTGTATTTTTTATCTTAAAGAAGGCTCCATTCATATTATAAAACTTCAACACCTACAAACATGAATGTGTCTGATCTAGAATATCTTCCACGTATATAGAGATGTGGCTAAGTCTTTTCAAGTGTTTGAGAGTGAATTCTTGCTCAATCAACTTACAGGCAACCAGAAATGCAGAAAAGGTAAACCCAAGGGGAAAGATGGCATCATGTTAGGTGTTCTGTTGGCTCTTTTTACTTTCCTTTTGGGTTCTTTGAACAATTTTACCTGAGGCTATATAGCAGAGCTCTGCAAGCTCAAAGAATGAATATCCTCCCTTGATTTGTCAGAGCTACCAGGGGTGCTCTTTGGGAGAAAGGAACAACATGAAGAAGAAACAAGTAAATACACGCACAAACGTGAATAGGCATCACAAGAATTCAAAAAGGGGTTGAAAGAGAAGCAGTAAAGAGAATCATTTGGGAATAAAGACACAGGAAATGTTTCTACTACTTAGAATAATGCTTCTATTAATCCCTCACCATCTTCATTTGCTGCAACCCCACCATCTTCATTTCCTGTACTTTTTTTTTTTTTAACATCTTCAATAAACAATTCATGCAGTAAATGTGTGTTACATGGGAACTACGTGCCAGGATCTGAGCTATGTGTTGGGCTATCACATTAAGCAAAAATTAAGACCCTATATTCCAAAATTAATAAATTGAAATCCTCACCGCCACTGTGATGGTATTAGGGGATGGGGCCCTTTGGAGGTGATCACATAATGAAGGTGGAGCACACATGAAGAGATTAGTGCCCTTATAAAAGAGACCTAAACAGCATAAAGGAAGCTGGTCCTCATCATATCCGAAATCTGCCTGCACTTTGGTCTTGGACTTCCCAGTCTCCACAGCTATGAGAAATAAATGATTATTGTATAAAAAAAAAAGTAGGCCCTATACACACAGAACATATAGCAAGAGTGAGAGATAATTAAAACTATGCAAAAATCACACAGACAGGAATTGCAAGACTGATATGTACTACAAGTGTGAGAGGGGTGCCTGGGTGGCTCAGTTGGTTAAGTGTCCAACTTTGGCTCAGGTCATGATGTTAAAATTCTTGAGTTTGAGTCCTGCAACAGGATCTCTGCTCTCAGCACAGAGCCCCCTTCACATCCTCTGTCCCCTCTCCCTCGGCCCCTCCTCCACTCACACATGTGTGCATGCTCTCTTTCTTTCAAAAATAAACATTTTTTAAAAAGGGTGAAAGAGTTAAAAGATAGACAGGCAGATATGACCTAGCCAGATATGTCCAGACAGATCTCCCGGAGTGCATAATATTTAGCTAATTTTTAAAATATAAATTGAGGAGATAAAAGTTACGAATAAGCTACAGGATAAGAGGGAACGATGAATGATATTTCAGTCAGAAGAATATATGGGGCAAAGCCACAGAGCACGAGAGAAAGAAATCACAAGTCCTATCTTAAAAAATGATTAATTTGTATATTAAGAAATGTACTTTTACAGAAAATATATTGTATCAGGTGGAAGAGTACCATCGTCATCATCACCACCATCATTACCATTTTTATTACTATCATTGCTACGATGTCCACAACCACCAATTTGAGCCCTATGTACCAAACACTATGCTGGTTTTCTCATTTAATCCTTATACAAACCTATGTTCATTCATTTCATCATTCATTCATTCATCCATTCCATACCTATATTTATTAAATACCTAACCTATACCGGCCATTCTGACAGGAATGCAATTAATATTTGGTATTTGACAAAACAGATGTAGACTCTACTTCAATGGAACCTTAATTTATAATTAATATTAGCTTGATACATGTTACCTGCTAATTATTTGTATCTCATTTGACTCCGTGTCCTGAAATTACTCAATTATTATCTCATGGCTCATCTCTGGAGGGTGTCTCAAGCTCATCCGATGGGACAAATACATGTCAGCTTCAGGAAGGTTGGAAGGAGAAAGAGAGAATTGCTCAGGAATAGATCTGGCTGAGAGAGTGCTCCTGGACACAAGGATCTTTGAGGGTGAGTACAGACTCTCAGAGGTGCTCATAGGCATGCCACATGAAAAAAATCCTGTGGGTGCCTGGGTCTCCATCCACGAGCTCGTAAACTGACACACTGTGCCCTGGCCAGGGGTGGGGTATTCAGGAGTAGGATCTGCTTTATCCCTTTCCTGCAGGCTTGCCACTGCAGAGACCAACAACAGATGAGCATGTACTACAGATCTTTAAACCTCCCAGACAGGACATACATGGTAATTGGACTGGGGGTAGGCAAAAGACTTTTCCCTGATGAGACACAATCTCTGGTCAATCACCTGCCAGACAGGGCATTGTGCTGCCAGCCTAGAGTAAGGTATCATGTCCTACTCCAAGATGTCATAGGGCAGTGTGACCAACTCTGACATGCTGTGTCCATGCCCATGCACCTGACAGGGAAGAGAATGAAAGTAGTCACAGGCAGGAGAGAGAAGGAGGCTCAGTAGGCCTAGGGAACAGGGGGCAGGGAAGGCAGGTGGTCAAGAAACCATCCCACAGCATTGCTGTGACATGATACTCTGTGCAAGCTAAAGTTCCAAGCCTGGGTACGTGCTCCATTGACCCATTGGATTTCACTTATAAAATACAAATTCAAAAGTAAAATTACTAGGAATTTCAAGTTGGCAAATGCAGAACACTAAATCCCAAGTACAGGATCCTTCTAAATGTGAGGCCTTGTACAACTGCATTGGTCACATGCCCATGAGCCAGCCCTGACTGTGAGGCAGAGAGTAATTATGTACAGAGGTTAGGAAGTTTTTCCTGAGAAGGTGAGACCTGAGTGATGAGAAAGATCTAGACATGGAGTAGGAAGAGATAATTATTATTAAAACAGACTGAATGTTTGTGTCCCCCAGTCCTCCAAATACATATGTTGAAACCTAATCCCCAAAATGATGGTGTTTGGGGGTGAGGAGCCTTGTGAGTGATTAAGTCATGACGGCACTGGAGGAGTGCTCTTACGAGATATCTCAGAGAGCTCCCTTACCTCTTCCATCACGCAGAAAGAACACAGTGAAAAGATGGCCATCTATAAACAGGAAGTAGGCTCTCACACACCGTATCTGCTGGCATCTTGATCTTGGACTCCCCAACCTCCAGAACTGTGAGAAAAAAAATAATACTTGTTGTTTATAAGCCACTCACTATATGGTAGATATTTTTAGCAGCTCAAATAGACTAAGATACCTCTTCCCCTTTTTTAAGATCGAGTAGGTGAATTAGCCTGTGTGTGACAAAAATCCCCATTAGCCAGATTCCAAACTCTTTGTTTTTAACCAGTGCTGTATTTCTGCTTTTACTTGGGAAGGCTGTGTTTTTCCTATAGAAAGAAACCAAGGATAGTTTTTTATAAAACCAGGGGTAAGTTTGTCAAAAAGCTGCAGTTATACTTCATAGCTCAATGAAAATAAAAGAACAAAACAAAAACAAAAAAACTGAACACCCAAAAAACCATATGACTTATATATAAATTATGAAAGGATCTCTGCAATCAACTTAATTAACATGCCCAAAGTTTTGTGCATGTGTTTGTGTACTGTGTATGGTATGTGTATGTGTGTGTGTGTGTGTTCACACACGTGTGTGTGTGTGTGATGATATTTAACTTAAGATCTTTTTGGCAGATTTCAAGTACAAATCAAGTATAAAACACAGTATTCTTAACTATTGTCACGTCCTGTACATGTAGAATGTAATCTTGCTCAACTGAAATTTTGTACCCTTTGGCCAATGTCACCCCATTTCCCTCTCTCCCAGTCTCTAGGCACATCAATCTGTTTTCCCTTTCTATGAGATTGGTTTTTTAAAGATTCTACAGGGGCACTTGGGTGGCTCTGTCAGTTGCGCGTCCAACTCTTGATTTCAGCTCAGGTCACGATCATATGGTTCATGAGATTGAGCCCCACATCAGGCTCTGTGCTGACAGTGCATAGTCTTCTTAGGATTCTCTCTCTCACCCTCTCTCTCTACCCCTCCCTTGTAATAAACTTAAAAAAAATAAAAATAAAGACTCTACCTACAAGAGAAATCATACAGTGTTTGCCTTTCTCTGACTTAGTATTAGTGCCCTCTAGCTCCATCCATGTTATCACATAGATGTGATATTCCTTTTCTTCTTAGGACAGAATAACATTCCCCTGTATATGTAATCTAATACTATATTTTCTTTACTCTTCTGGCAAGGGAAATTTAGGTTATTTCTATATCTTGGCTATTATGAGTAATGCTTTGATGAATATGGGAGTGACAATATCTCTTTATCATCTTGTTTTCAGTTCCTTTTGGATATGTGCCCAGAAGTGGGGTTACCAGATCATAGAGTAGTTCTATTTTTCATTTTTTCACTTTTTAAATTTCTTTTGAGAGAGTGTACGTGCATAAGCGGGGGAGGGGCAGAGAGAGATGGAGAATCCCAAGCAGTTTTGCACTGTCAACACAGAGCCCAAGGCAGGAGCCGATCCCAGGAACCATAAGATCTAGACCTGAGCCGAAATCAAGAGCCAGATGCTTAACCAACTGAGCCACCCAGGTGACCCTCTATATTTCATTTTTTGAGGAATCTCCACACTGTTTTCTGAAATAGCTCTACTAATTTGTAGACCAGCAGTCTACAAATTAGTCTAATTTCCCACCAGCAGTGTACAAGAATTCCCTCTTCCATACTTCCTGACCATCACTATTTCTCTTTGTCCTTTTAATAACAGTCATCCTTACACATGTGAAGTGCTATCTCATTGCGGCTTTGATTTGCATTTCCCAGATGATTAAAATGCTGAGGGGTGCCTGGGTGGCTCAGTCGGTTGAGCTTCTGGTTTCGGCTCAGGTCATGATCTCACGGTTCATGAGTTCAGGCCCACATCAGGCTCTGTGCTGACAGCCCAGAGCCTGGAGCCTGCTTCTGATTCTGTGTTTCCCTCTCTCTCTGTCCCTCCCCCACAAGCACTCTGTCTCTCTCTGCCTCTCAAAAATAAAGAAAACTAAAAAAATAAGTAAAAAAGAAATGTTGAACACTTTTTCATGTATGGTAGCCATTTGAACTTATTTTGAAAGTGTTTATTTAAGTACTTTGCCCATTTTTAATGAGATCATTTGTATATTTGGTATTAAATTGTATGAGTTCTTTATATTTGGAGATTAACCCCTTATAGTTTACAAATATTTGTTCTCATTCCGTAAGTTGCGTTTTCATTTGCTGTTTTCTTTCTCTGAAGCAACTTTTTACTTTGATGTAATCCACCGTGTCTATTTTTGCTTTTGTTGCCTGTGCTTTTGGTATTATATCAAGAAATTATTGCCAAGACCAGTGTTAAGATTTTCTCTGTTTTTTTTATTGTTGTTGTTGTTGTTTTGTTGTTGTTGTTGTTGTTGCTGCTGCTGCTGCTGTTGTTGTTGTTGTTTCAGGAGTTTTATGGTTTCAGGTCTTACGCTTAATCCTTTAATCCATTTTGAAATGAATTTTGTGTGTGTGAGACCAGTACAATTTCAACTTTTTGCATATGGATATCTAGTTTACCTAACACCATTTATTGAAAAGACTATCCTTGGGGCACCTGGGTGGCTCAGTCAGTTAAGCATCTGACTTCGATTCAGGTCATGATATCGCGGGCCGTGAGTTCGAGCCCCGAGTTGGGCTCTGGGCTGATGGCTCGGAGCCTGGAACCTGCTTCCGATTCTGTGTCTCCCTCTCTCTCTGTCCCTCCCCCATTCATGCTCTGTCTCTCTCTGTCTCAAAAATGAATAAACGTTAAAAAAAATTAAAAAAAAAAAGACTATCCTTTCTGCATTGTGTGTATTCCTCCTTGAGGATCAGTTGACTGTAAATGTATAGGTTTACTTCTGAATTCTCTTTTCTGTTCCATTGGTTTATTTATCTGCTTTTATACCAGTACCATATTGTTTTGATTACTGTAACTTTATAATACCATTTGAAGTCAGAAAGTGTAGTGCATCTAGCTTTGTTCTTCTTGATCAAGGTTGCTTTGCTATTTGAGGTCTTTTGTGTCTCCATGTGAATTTTAAGGTTGTTTTTTTCTATTTATGTGAAAACCTCAATAAAACTGTTTAAAAAAATGGACATATAACTTTTTCTATTTATGTGAAAAATTCAATAAGACTTTTTAAAAAAGAAAATACAACTTTTTGTAATAAACAACAACTACAACAAAACCCATATGCAAATAATGCTCTTTTGCTTAAATATCGTCCTTGATTTCCAGTCACCAGAGCTTGAACAAAGACATTTCAAGTTTCTGATTCTTGTTTTAGCCTTAACTCCTTCCATTTCTCTTCTTATCCTAATACTCTAAAATTGGGGAGTTAACAATATTTATAGTCGTCTAAACCTACCATGCCATTCCACATAGGTTTTGAATCTTTGTACATGATGTTTCTCATCCATTCAATGGCCTATTCCCAGTCTTTACACCTAAAAATCAATAAGGATATATTCAAAGTCCAGCCCAGAAGTCAACTTACTTCTCTGGAAATACACTACTTACCTGTAAGAGATATTATGTTCTTCTTACTGTGTAATACCAAGGTATTTATTCTTGAGCTCACTGCCTCTATTGACTATTTGTTCATACCAGTCTTTCCCACGACACTAAAAATCCTTATGTGCATGAATCACATAAACTTCATGTTTATAGGGTTAACATTGTGCTTAATTCATAATAGGTATTCGTTTCATGCTAATTGATTTATGTTCTGCCCATAGGATATTTTACCTGTCACGTCCCTCTGCCTGAAGGGCCAGTAGCTCATGTAAAAAAAAAGTTTTCCTAACCAACTCTATAAAAATGTATCAGACAGGCCATATTTTTAACAGTTGAACAGGGGAACAAATAAGGAAATGTCTCTGTCTGTAGGCCATTCTGATGTTGAATTTTCTTGCCAGCAATGTTCCCAATTAATGTTCAAGAAAAACCATTTGTTTTAGACAATCATTCAATGATATGTTTTGTTTTGTAAAAGAACAGCATTTGACTGTATCAAGACAGAAACAGACAGACAGAAGACAATAAAAGAGTTTTCTTTTTACTGTCTATTTTCAAATATAAAATATACATCAAGGGTAGTTTTTGAGGTCTGCTTGTTTTTCTGTATAGTTATTATGCCCATTAGGCACCCAGGAAAACAAACAGGATGCACAACTAAAATACTGCAGAAAAAGAAAAGCTCAAGAATCTAGCAAAAATACGGTGTTTAAACTAATATATCTTATTTTATCCACAACATATATACTCTTATTAATATAATATTTTATGAATATAAAAAATAGGGGCGCCTGGGTGGCGCAGTCGGTTAAGCGTCCGACTTCAGCCAGGTCACGATCTCGCGGTCCGTGAGTTCGAGCCCCGCGTCGGGCTCTGGGCTGATGGCTCAGAGCCTGGAGCCTGTTTCCGATTCTGTGTCTCCCTCTCTCTCTGCCCCTCCCCCGTTCATGCTCTGTCTCTCTCTGTCCCAAAAATAAATAAACGTTGAAAAAAAAAATAAATAAAAAAAAAAATAAATATAAGTATATAAATGTGTGTGTGCTTCCATTGTGACAGGCACAATTAGTTTGTATACAGAAGCTCATTTATTCCTCCCAACAATCTTGTAAGGTCAATGTTATTATTTCACAAAGGTAAGATTCAAGCTTAGAAAGAGATTAAAAGATTTAAATTTTGATATCCTTGATCTCAAAGCTGATGCTGTTGGTCTACTAAATACTAAAACCAAAATGATAATATCAAAAACAATAAAACAATCTTAAAGCACTGACTGAGCCCTCATCATACACTCATTCTTAGTGCTATAGACACATGATACAATTAAATTCTCACCCCTACTCTATTAACCTGTTCTCCCCATTTGACAGAAGCCCAGAGAATATAGTAGGCACACGGACTACACTGTTTTCACATCATGGCACTGAAGTTATAAGAACTCTAGTTCCTAACAGCTATGTTTCAGAATCATTTATGTGTGTAACAGTCTATATGTAATATCTGTACACTTAGAAATACCCAGGTAAATATCAATTAACAGTCAAATTTAAACTTTTTAGAGACAATGTGCTTGACAGATGTTATTACTATGTCAAAATAGCAGAAGTGCACATCAGTTTTACCACTGTCTGTGATAAACAAGCAAGAAATTAATGGAATAAGGACTACTGAATCACACAACACTCTTCATT
Source organism: Lynx rufus (assembly GCF_022079265.1). NCBI lineage: Eukaryota > Metazoa > Chordata > Mammalia > Carnivora > Felidae > Lynx > Lynx rufus. The sequence goes on along the minus strand of NW_025814830.1, from coordinate 33,102,021 downwards.
CCTTTAACTAGATGTCTCAAGGCTTTAGTCTAACATTCCTGTTCGATTTCTATTTTTTGTTCTTTTCATTCTTATGTTAGTTTTCTTCTGGTTTGCCTGTCTTTTTCCTTCGCATCAGTCGTCTTTCCTCATTATAAAAATATGACAGAGTCTACTACTGCTCTTTCTAATAAGTTCTATGCTTGGAAATCAGAAAATCAAACCTGTCCTCTTAACCTATGGAAAGGATATTTACTTGGATAGTTACTGTGCATCAATATATAGGAGACATAATGTTAAGCTAAAAGCCAGTGAAGAAGTCCCCACCTTTATAAAATAAGAGTCTAATCTAGGAGGCAATTAAAGACAGAAGTTGTACACAGAAATGACAGCTATGATAAGTAAAAATTATAAAGATGATATGAATGTATATGGTAGAGGAAACTGACCTAACTATGGGAATGTGTCGAAAGAAACAGTTATTATTAAAGTGACGATTATTCACACAGTCATACATAATGATCATAATTTTGAAGACCTATTTCCCAATACCTGGTCCAGAAAAGTGAGAAGCAAAGAATATATTACTACTTTTGTACCATCCTTTTCTGGTCTATTGTTCAGCACGACAGTGGTCCACCTTCATGTTCCGTAACCATTCTCAGCCTTTATATAATTACATGTTAACAGAAAATATATTCCATAATTAAAGTTCTATAGTTTATGAGAGTTATGTTACACGTGAATGCTAGATAGATGGAGAATATACACTCAGGCTCACTTTTCTCCTCTCCACTTTCCTCTCTACTTTTTCTTGTTCTTCCCAGTGAAAATGAATGTATCACCATTAAAAGTGCAGGTTCTAGAGACAACAGCTGGATAAACAGCTTGGCTCTATTCTGTAGAATTTGTGTGAACTTGGGTACATATTTAATTTCTCTGTGCATGAGTTTGCCTATATACAAGGAAGGGATACAAGTTGTAACTTCCTTCTCAGGGTGTTGTTGGGATAAAATGAAAAGGCTCCTGGCACATAGTAACTGTTCTATACATATTAGCTGTCACCACTGACAGGATTTTAGCATACTCGCTGGATCCTGTTAGCTTTTACTGTGCATCCTATAGGCCCAGCTAACCTCCTCTAATTCTTCTTTGGGTATTCTTGTTGCTTAGTTTCATTCTCAGATTTAGCACTGGCTTCTTGAGACTAGAACCATCATCTTATTTTTAGAATCACATGCATCCCCCAGAAACTTAAGACTTTGTGACAGACTCTGTCACTCAGTCTCTCATTTTCATTTATTTCCTCACTTTTTATGTCAGCTCATATGCTCTAGTGGTCAAGGAACTTAGTTCAGGTATGGCATCCTCCTCCTTGAATAGCTTTGGATGATAAATACATGAGGTAGTATCAAACGAATAGAAATCATGCCAGTGAGTTCTACATTCCCACAAATGGCCTGCTTTCACATGATAACAGATTCAAAGTACTTGAGAACCACAAGTAAAAATCACTCTTTGGGTACAGAAAACTACAAATGAAAAGATTTAGTTTTGAAACATATGTACCTGGGAGGTTTGTGCATGTGCTTTGTTTTGGATTTTCTCATCTTGTAATCTGCATTGTTTGTGCTGACAATTCCTTCTGAAAGGGATCATGAATGACTTCCAGCTGGAAGAAAGAGAAGAAAGCAAACAGCTTGTAGGCAAATGCACAAAAAAATCTGAGCTTCTTCTAAAATGGCATGCACAAGCTTGTAACTATTTAAGTCTCAATATCTCTACGTGGAAGTTCATCCTGCTATAAACAAGAAAACAGAATTTTTTTAAAAAACGCAAAAATCTTGACTTTGTTTATGGGAAACCATGTTCCCTGTTCTCTATTATAAAATCTCAGGGATAAAAGGGACGTGAAAAGAGTGTGAAGTCTAAACTTTTTTAGACACTTGTGCGTTTTATATATACCACAATGATTTGAGACAAGCAAGGATGGTGAGAAGATGGAAGGGGGTAGAAGAAATAAAAAATCGGACTGAGTTAGAGAGGGGTAGTGGTTTGGATATTATCAGGTACCTGATGATTGGCTGATACATGGCTTCTGTCTTCGGGGAAGAATGACCGGGAGTCCATTATTATCATTATATAATACAAATGAGGATCAGGACTTACTGAATGCCTACTGTGTGAGAAGCACTATGGTATGTGGTGCAGTCACAAAAGCTTCTTCAAGTCCCACAAAGATGCAATAAGACAGATACTAGCATTATTATTATTTTATACACAGGAATACTGAAGCATAAATTAAGTAACCTCACCAAGGTCACTCATCAGAGAGCTGTGATTAAAAGCCAGGCTGTCTTACTCCAGGCCCTTGTCCTTAATCATCATGCACCATCCTCTCCAAAGCATGTGAACTGCAGTACTTTGAACACTGATGTGCATACACTATACGCAGACTCCCAGATTCCACAGGAATAAAATTCTCACCACCTGGTCCAGAAATGTGAGCATTTACCAGATTGCAAATAACTTCTTAAAAGGATGCTAGGAGCAATAACAATACCCTTCTACTTATATTTTGTCTTAAGTAATTTAGCTGTTGGTGTCCCTGGAGAAAAGACTACGCTTGCAATTGTAACCAATATACATTATTTATCAAGGTACACGATTTATAATCAGAAGTTCCTTAAATTATACAAAGTGTTATACCTGAACCAAGATACAATTTGTGTATAGAAGCTTCTTCAAATATAAAATCTCATTCAAAAACATATGAGAATTTTCCAAACAAATAAAACAACATTGTAAGTATTACACTGTGACTAATCACCTCTTTTATTCATATTTTGCAGGCTTGCTAAAGATAGCTTTATCTTTGATAAACTTAAGATTTACAGGGGTAACAGATGAACAATTAGAAGATACTTCTGTAAGTGAGTAACAGAGTATGTACTTAGTAATGATTAAAAAGAAATAGTTACCAATATTTTTTTATCTTTCAGGTATCATTGCCATATAAATTGCTTTAAACTATTACATTAATACACTTGGTAGCACGATGATGTCATCGGTACTCTGGGATTCCTGGGAAAGAAAGGTCTTTGTAAAAGACTAAAGTGTAGAAGAGTTCATAGAAGGCTTTAGAAAAGATGCTGCTAGATCTGAAAGGTGAGGAGAATAAAACACAAGAATCAGAAAGGAGCTTCCGGGAGAACAACATATGCAAAGAAGCTCAGAGGTGTGGGAGAATAAGGGGTGACTGGTGAACAGAAATTGTAGCTATTATAAACTTGGAGGTTGTATATGCCATCCTAGAGAGCATAAATGTTACACCGAAGATAATGAAGAGACAGTAATTTGGTGTCTGCATTTTGGAAAGATCTCCTCGGAAGATAAATCTACCAAGTACACAACTGATATGGAGGAACCAAATGATGCAACTCTGAGACAGAAAGTTATTGCTGTATCTCTATATATGTCTTTTTTCCTAGATTACATTTCTTTTGTAAATCAAGAAGCAGCACAGAATGAAGGCATCAGAGCCAAAGGTCTTCAAGGCCTAGTTTTAAATTACTATGGCTAGGAGCGCCTGGGTGGCTCAGTCAGTTGAGCGTCTGACTTCAGCTCAGGTCATGATCTTGCAGACCGTGGGTTCAAGCCCTGTGTAGGGCCTTGTGCTGACAGCTCGGAGCCTGGAGCCTGTTTTGGATTCAATGTCTCCCTCTCTCTCTGCCCCTCCCCGGCTCATGCTCTGTCTTTCTCACTCTCAAAAAATGAATAAATGTTAAAAATAAATAAAAAAATAAAAAATACATTACTATGGCTAATACATCGTTAAGAGACAGACACTGGTTTAATATATGACCTAGTATTTATTTACTTTAATTGAGACTACTTTATATACAGTAAAATGTTCAAATCTTAAGCAGATGTTTTATATTTCTATGTATGCATTCAAGATGCCATTGGGAAAATGTGTATAACATTCTGTTCATCAGAAGAAGTGATAGATATATGAATTAATTAAAATTACAGGGCGCCTGGGTGGCTCAGTCAGTTAAGCGTCTGACTTTGGCTCAGGTCATGATCTTGCAGTTTTGTGAGTTTGAGCCCCGTGTCAGGCCCTGCGCTGACAGCTCAGAGCCTGGAGCCTGCTTCAGATTCTGTGTCTCCCTCTCTTTCTCTCTGCCCCAAACCTGTTCATGCTGTCTCTCTCTCTCTCTCTCTCTCTCTCTCTCTCTCTCGCAAAAATAAACATTAAAGAAAAAAAAATTTTAATTCAAAATTATTTTTTATGATCTATTTATCATGTCCCACATATAAGCTCATGGAGTCAGTTCTATGGAAAATAGAGAATTTACTTATATGTGGTAGGGAAAGCTTGTCAAATAAAACTCAGTTGAAGCCGCAAAGTGCTAAGTGTCATGAACAAGCATAAGGAAAGTTCCATGGTTGTTGAAAACAAACACACTGCATCATTTCCATTTTTGGAGAACAAAAATCCATTCTGGGAGCTATGGGTATTTGAATTGCAACTTAAGTATTTACCAGCATTTAAATCAACAGAATACCAAGAAGACTAAAATTTTCAGTCACAAAAACAATGACAGGGGCGCCTGGGTGGCTCAGTGTGTTGAGCGTCCGACTTCGGCTCAGGCCATGATCTCACGGTCCGTGAGTTCAAGCCCTGCGTGGGGCTGTGTGCTGACAGCTCAGAGCCTGGAGCCTGCTTCAGTTTCTGTGTCTCCTTCTCTCTCTGCCCCTCCCCCCTCACGCTCTGTCTCTTTCTCTGTCAAAAATAAATAAACATTAAAAAATTAAAAAGAAACTGATATATTTCAGTTCTCTATGCTTCAGAGAACCAAAACATTGATGTCAGGGCAAGCTTTTCCTCAAGGTCGCTGGTTATTAATGTAAGATACCTAATGGACAGGAGGAACCCTGTGTGAACATCATACAAAAAATACAGATATATTTTTGGAAATACACATAATCACCACAAATATTATAAAGATTTAATAATTAATTTAGAACTAAAATAATAATTATTAAACCAATGTACCTTTATAAGCATTAACTATTTATGGTGTTTGTTTTGGAAATTCCAACCAAAAACACTGATTGCACAGCTAATCTCTGTTAATGTCTGACCTGCTTGTGTCAGAGGGATTAAAAAAAAGACTTAAGTAAATTAGTCATATCCCACTTTTATATCCTTGAGCCTTGGCAAGGGAGCCTTAAAACCCTCTTATTTTAGTATGTGACAATAAATTCTTGGCATTTTTGGCTTCTGTAAGTGTAGGTTTAGAATCTCTACGGTCCCTTGATAGTTCAGTTTTCATATTACTACTACTAAATCTGATTTGGAGTACTCCATTAGTGAAGAAAATTTATTAATTTGAAGGGAGAATACACATATGTTTAAATGAATAAATAATTTATATTTCCTTTAAAGGAGATAAAAATATTGAGTATTTTCATCTTTTACTTTTTTTATAAAGTAGGTAACTTTTGACACAAACAGGTTTGAGCAGACTCCAGTATCTGAAATACGGTGAAAGATATTTTATAAACTATTCCAGTGCCAGATATTCTAATTAATAACCCTGAAATTCAATAAACAAATCTCCGTTTGGTATTGCAACTATTCAAATATTTCTAGAAATGTAAAATTTATTAGAGTATTGGCTTCTGTTTTTCCATATCATCTTTGCTAGAATTACTAATAACTTCCATGTATTGATCTAGAAACTCCTACTCCTGAGTTCAGTTGTATTAGATCAGAGATAATAGTGTAAGTTTAGCTTCATTGGTGAAATAGGACTTAATTTCAATCTTGTTCTCTTAGATTTGGTACTTGATGGCACTAATCACACCATCCGAGCTTAATCCTTATAAGTAGACTTCTTCTTTCTCAGGTGTTCTGCCTAGCACTACACTTACATGAACTTGGACACCAGATTTTTACTGCTTTAATCTAAAAACCATAAACTGACCTTGAGGTATCCCTCCCTTGAGGACTATATTGTCTTTTCCATCCCCACTATATGTGAGAAAATGTCACCTGGATACCATCCCCATGGCCATCAGTCAGTTTTCACCTATTCCTTATGGATGTTGAATTATGAGCCTTGGTTATTCTCACCTCCTTGTGTCCATGGTTTATACCACATGATTTTACAACCCCTTTCACTAGAGGAAAAAATGTACTTTTCTGCAACTTTAATTTAGATTCAGCGTAATCGTTTAAAAGAGACACAAGTCTTTGATGTTCTAAGTGTCCATTGATAGATGAATGAATAAGGAAGATGTGGTGTATACACACACACACACACACACACACACACACACAAATATTATGCAGCCATTAAAAAATGAGATCTTGCCATTTGTGACAACATGGATGGACCTAGAGGGTATTATGCTAAGTGAAATAAGTAACACTGAGAAAGACAAAGACCATATAATTTCACTTATGTGGAATCTAAAAAAAAAACAAAAAACAAAACAAATGAATAAACAAAGAAAAAAGCAGAATCAGACTTATACCTACAGAGAACAAGCTGATGGTTGTCAGTGGGAAGAGAATTGGAGGAGGGAAAATCAGTGAAAGGAGTGGAAGATACAGCCTTCCAGTATGAAATCAGTAAGTCACGGAAATAAAAGGCACAACCTGGGGAATATAGTCAATGATATTGTAATAGCAATGTATGGTGACAGATGGTATCTACTCTTGTGGTGAGCACAGCATATTTAGAGAAGTTTAATCACTGTATTGTATACCAGATACTAATGTAACATTGTGTGTCAACTCTACTCAAATAAAAAAAAAATTAAAACTTTGACCCTCCTTTCATCAAGAGGCAGGGGCTAATTCCTTTACCCTGGAATGTGAACCAGCCCTAGTGACTAGTTTGTAACTAAGAGAAAATATTATAAGGTACACCGGGTAGCTTCTCAGGCCACATCAGTAGAAGTCATACAACTCCTGCCTGGTTTTCTGAAACACTTATTTAAAAAACCCTGAGTCACCATGTAAGGAGTCTAATGAACCCAAAGCTGGAAAGGCCAAGTTTAGGCAATTTGTTCAACAGTCTCAGCTGATTGTGCTATCCAGCCATCCCAACCCAGACCAGACATATGAGTGAAGAAGTAATCTTGGAAGGGGATTCTCCAGACCAACTGGTCAAGTCATTATCCATTTCAATAATCTTAGGTGAGAACCAGATGTCATAGAATAGAAAAGAGCCATTCATACTGTGCCTTTCCCAAATACTTAGCCAACAGAATCTGAGAGAACAACAAAATAGTTATTTTGCACCAGAGATTTTGGGTTTAACTTGTTTCACAGCAATTTGTAACTAGAAAACTAGCTAGTCACTTTGGATGCTAAGATATGGGTAGAAGTGACTGTGTGCCATTTATAAGCCCAGACCTCAAGAGGTCTTACTAATTACATCTTTACCTCCAGCCCCTCTTGGGCATCTGTCATTGCTAGAATAAGACCATACTCTGGCTAACCTGATATTCCGTGGGATATGTAAATATGCAGGCCAAGTCTGTGTCCACCATAGAGTGAGGAGCTAGGTCCAGCTGTCCCCATAGTTTGAAGCACAGTCACCCAACCACATCCAGACTAGTTGCCTGTAAACCACCAGGCAACTTACAGATTCATGACCAAGTATATAAATAGTTGCTTTAAACCACCTATTTTGGGGGTAGTCAATTATACAGCAAGAGTGGTCCAAAACACCCCAAAATTCGTTCTGTTACTAATCACAATTGTTAGATTGTTTCCCATTAAATAACAAGGCAAATCATGTCGTTTTTTATTTTGTACTTTGGATTTTTGGAACTTCCACTCAGGTGCTCACTCGTCTTGTTGTATGTGCTGCATAGTCCTAGAAGGTCACTCCCATAGTTGACTTCAGTTATGAAAGAGAATCAATGTTTGGGGAGTACAGATTTGTGTGTAACCAAAATAATTAAAGAATGGGCTTTCTTTCATATCTCCCATTTTGGCATTTCTAGTCTCCTCTTTCACACCCTTAACTTAAAACAAGTTATTTCCCAACGATTTCTGAGTCTTCAAGCCTCTTTTATAAGTATTCACTGTGCTTTCTTCAAAAGACAGAGATTATCTTTCTCTTTATTTTTCTTTTCAAGCCTATAAATGCACAAATGCATTGCATAGTTCTAAATCAATCAATCAATCAATCTCTCTCTTTCTTTTCCTCCCCTTCCTCCACCATGATGGGAGCATTTCAGGATTATTTTCTTGACCATCTGTTCCTCAGAAAATGATGGCGACCACAAAGTTCAGGGTTATACAGACATGCGGGATGATGGCATCAGTATTTCTTGCTCACACACAGCCCCCAAAAGCTCAAAATTGCATTTACCAGTAAATTCCAATTGCAAAAGCCAGATGGAGAACTGAAATGTGATGGAGCAAGATGCTTAATTCCATTTCAAATGTTTAATGACTTGCCATTTGTAGATAAAAGATTAGAAAATTAACGTAAGGTACCGAAGTCAGGAAATGTGGGAACATTAGGATAGAATCTGTAGATAAATTTTTATAAATGCCTAGAGTGTCTGAAAGAAATATCATCAACATTATAAAATGGAAATTCTGGGAAAGATCTTTGAGAATACCTATTGAATTTTATAGATGAAGAAACAGACTCAAGGTTAAAATGCTTCAAATGCTTCACGATTCTACTCAATTCAATTAAATGGCGGAGTGGAGGGGGGGTTTCTGAAGTAGACATTACAGGAAAAATTTCCCCCCTAAATTCCATTATTAAGAGGTAGAAAGAAAGAGAGACAGGAGAAAGAATGGTAGTGCCAGAAGAGAAGAGAATAGTAAAGAATGAAGTAGAAACGTAATGCTATTAATCAAAGGAGAAAGGAAACTGCATGAGGGGGCCTCCGCCTGCAGAGAAGGAGGGTAGGAACCTAAGAACTGGACTTTTTTGCCTGTCACTGGGTGTCTTATTTTATTCTCTAATAATTTTATTGAAAATTAAGCTATTCAACTTAAATTACAATGGGTGGGGGAGGCCATAAGACAAAAAATTACTTTTCCAGAATCTTAATTCTAAATTAGGCCACCCCAATGCCAAGGTTCATGACCTTCTTTTTACTACATCATACCAACTCTGGAACAGAAAAGAAGGGAAATGGGCAAAGGAGATCTGCTGGAAGACATGAAAATAGAATTGGATGCTTACAGGTCAACAAAGTGGAATCCAATATTTTGCTCCACTATTCATCTGCTGTTTCACCTTGAGGAGCTTATTTCCCCATAGTGTGCCTCTATTTTCCCATCTCTCAAAGGAGGAATATTTTAAGGACTGAATGGTATAACTGGTTAAAGCAACTGGCATGTTTTAAGCACTTTTTGGATGTACAGATGCTTAGATAGGTTTCAATGGTACACAGGACTAGAATAGAGAGAAAACTTTGCTCAAAATAGACAAAATCAACCAACAAACCAACCAAACCAAAACCAAACCAAACCAAAACCAAAAAACAAACAAGAAACAACAAAGTATTTTTTGTTTCAAGTTTTTACTTAAATTCTAGTTAGCTAACATGTAGTGTAATATTAGTTTCAGAAGTAGAATTATGATTCATCATTTACAAATTATACCCAATGTTCATCACAAGGGCCCTCCCTAATACCCATCACTCATTTACTCATCCCTCATCCTACCTCCCCTCCAGCAACCTTAAGTGTTTTCTCTATAGTTTAAAGTCTGTTTTATGGTTTGCCTTTCTTTTTTCCTGCCATGTTCATCCGTTTTGTTTCTTAAATTTCATGTATGAATGAAATCATTTGGTATTTGTTTTTCTCTGACTTATTGTGTTTACCATAATACACTCCACCTCCATCCACATCATTACAAATGGTAAGACTGCATTATTTTTTATGGCTGAGTAATATTCCATTGTACAAGTGTGTGTGTGTGTGTGTGTGTGTGTGTGTGTGTGTGTGTGTGTTCTTCTTTTCCCATTCATCAGTCGATGGACACTTGGGCTCTTTCCACAGTTTGGCTATTCTTGATAATGTTGCTATAAACATCTGGGTACATGTGCCCTTTTAATCAGTATTTTTGTATCCTTTGGGTAAATGCCTAGTAGTGCAATTGCTTGACTGTAAGGTAGTTCTATTTTTAACCTTTTGAGGAACTTCCAAATTGTTTTCCAGAGTGGTTGCAATAGTCACCATTCCCATCGACAGTGTAAGAGGGTTCCCTTTCGTCCACACCTTCACAAACATCTGTTGTTTTCTGTGTTGTTGATTTTAGCCATTCTGACAGGTGTGAAGTGATATATAACTGTAGTTTTGATTTGCATTTCACTGATGATGATTGATGTTGAGCATTTTTTAATGTGTCCCTTAGCCATCTGTACATCTTCTTTGGGAAAAATGTCTGTTCATTTCTTCTGCCCATTTCTTAACTGGATTATTTGTTTTGGAAAGTTGAGTTTGATAAGTCTTTATAAATTTTGGATACTAACCCTTTATCAGATATGTCATTTGTAAATATTTTCTCCTATTCTGTAGGTAGCCTTTTAGTTTTGTTGATTATTTCCTTTACTATGCAGAAGATTTTGATTTTTATGAGGTCTCAATAGTTCACTTCTGCTTTTATTTCCCTTGCCTCCAGAGACTGGTCTAGTAAGAAGTTCCTACAGCTGAGGTAAAGCGGTTGCTGCCTCTGTTCTCCTCTAGGATTTTGATGGCTTCCTGTCTCACATTTAGGTCTTTCATCCATTTTGAGTGTGTTTTTTGTATGGTATAAGCAAGTGGTCCAGGTTCATTCTTCTGCATATCACTGTCCAGTTTTCCCAACACCTTTTGTTGAAGAGACTGTCATTTTTCCATTGGATAGTCTTTCCTGCTTTGTCAAAGATTAGTTGGCCAAAGAGTTATGGGTCCATTTCTGGATTTTCTATTCTGTTCCAATGGTCTAGGTGTCTGTTTTTGTGCCAGTACAATACTTGATGACTACAGTTTTGTAATATAGCTTCAAGCCCAAATTATAATGCCTCCAGGTTTGCTCTTCTTTTTCAAGACTGCTTTGGCTATTTGGAATCTTTTGTGGTTCCATAAAAGTTTAGGATTGTTTTCTGTAGCTCTGTGAAAAATGCTGGTGGTATTTTGATATGAATTGTATTGAATCTGTAGATTGCTTTGGGTAATATGAACATTTTAACTACATTTGTTCTCCCAATCCATAAGCATGGAATGTTTTTCCATTTCTTTGTGTCCTCTTCAATTTCTTTCATGGAGTACAGATCTTTTACCTCTGATTGGGGTTATTCCTAGGTATCTTATGGTTTTTGGTGCAAATGGAAATGGGATCAATTCCTTGACTTCTCTTTCTGCTGCTTCATTATTGGTGTAGATAAGTGGAACTGATTTCTGTACATTGATTTTGTATCCTAAAACTTTACTGAATTTGTGTATCAGTTTCAGCAACTTTTTGGTGCAGCTTTTGGGTTTTCATACATAGATTATCATGTTGTCTACAAATAGTGAAGGTTTGACTTCTTCCTTGCTGTTGATGCCTTTTATTTCTTTTTGTTGTATGACTGCTGAGGCTAGGACTTCCAGTACTATGGTAAATAACAATGGTGAGAGTGGACAACCCTGTCTTGTTGCTGACCTTAGAGGAAAAGCTTGGTTTTTCCTCATTGAGGATGATATTAGCTATGGGTCTTTTGTAAATGGCCTTTATGATGTTGAGGTATGTTCCCTGTATCCCTACTTTGTTGAGGGTTTTTATCAAGAATGGATGCTGTACTTTGTCAAGTCCTTTTTATGTATCGATTGAGAGGATCATATGGTTCTTATCCTTTCTTTTATTAAAGTAGTTTATCATATTGATTGATTTGCAAATATTGAACCACCTTGCAGCCCAGGATAAATCCCACTTTGTTATAATGAATAATTCTTTCAGTGTACTGTTGGATTTGATTTGCTACTAGTTTGTTGAGAATTTTTGTATCCATGTTCATCAGGGATATTGGCCTGTAATTCTCCTTTCTAGTGGTGTCTTTGTCTGGCTGTGGAATCAAGATAATACTGGCCTCATAGAAGGCGTTTGGAAGTTTTCCTTCCCTTTCTATTTTCTTTAACAGTTTAGGAAGAATAAGTATTAACTCTTCTTTAAATGTGTGGTAGAAAAAAAAATAAATGTATGGTAGAATTCCCCTAGGAAGTCATCTGGCACTGATTGATTGATCGATGATTATTTATTATCTATTTATTTATTTATGGGAGATTTTTAATCACTGATACTATTTCTTCGCTAGTTATCAGCCTGTTCACATTTTCTATTTCTTCCTGTTTCAGTTTTGGCAATTTATGTGTTTCTAGGAATTTATCCACTTCTTCAGATTGTCCAATTTGTAGGAATATAATTTTCCATAATATTCTCTTACAATTGTTCATATTTCTGTGGTGTTGATTGTGATCTCTCATTCTTGATTTTAACCATTTGGTTCTTTTCTCTTTTCTTTTTGATAAATCTGGCTAGAGGTTTATCAATTTTATTAATTCTTCCAAAGAACCAGCTCCTAGTTTCATTGATCTTTCTGCTGTTTTGTGTTTTTGTTAGTTTCTATATAATTTATTTATGCCTTAATCTTCATATTCAGCTGGTATTAGGCTTCATTTGTTATTCTTTTTCAGTCTCCTTTAGTTGTAAGCTTAGGTTGTATATTTGACATTTTTATTTTTTTATGAGGTAAGCCGATATTGATATAAACTTTCCTCTTATGATCACTTTTGCTGCATCTGAAAGGTTTTGGACCATCGTGTTTTCATTTTCATTTGTTTCCATATATTTTCTTTTATTATTTAATTCCCTGGTTAATCCATTCATTATTTAGCAAGATGGTCTTTAATTGTCAAGTATTTGTGGTCTTTCCAAATTTTTTCTTGTGCTTGACTTCAAGTTTCATAGCACTGTGGTCTCAAAATACGCATGGTATGATCTCAATCTTTTTGTACTTGTTTAGACCTGATTTGTGACCCAGTATGTGATCTATTCAGGAGAATGGCTCATGTGGACCCAAAAAGAATGTGTATTCCACAGCTTTAGGACAAACTGTTCTGCATGTATCTGTTAAGTCCATCTGGCCTAGTGTTTTTCAAAGCCATTGTTTCTTTGTTGATTTTCTACTTCAATGATCTGTCCATTGTTATAAGTAGGGTGGTAAAGTCTTCACTATTACTGTGTTACTGAGTTTCTTTAGGTTTGTTATTAATTGATTTACACAGTTGGGGCATAAATATTTGCAATTGTTAGATCTTCCTGTTAGATAGTCTCCATTATTATGAGATAGTGCTCTTCTTCATCTCTTGTTACAATCTTTGGTTTAAAATCTAGTTTGTCTGATATAAATGCGGTTACTCCGGCTTTTTTTTTTTTTCTTGATAAATGTTAAGTGATAAAATTTCCTCCATCCCCTCACTCTCAATCTGCATGTATCTTTAGGTCTAAATTGAGACTCTTGTAGGCAGCATATAGATGGGTCTTATTATTTTATCTATTCTGACACACTATGTCTTCTGATTGGAGAATTTAGTACATTTACATTCAAAGTGATTATTGATAGATATGAATTTAGTGCCATTGTATTACTTAAGTCATTGTTTCTGGAGATTTTCTGTTTCTTTCTAGTCTTTGTTGCTTTTGATCTTTTTTTCCCACTCAAAGAGTCCCCCTTCAATATTTCTTGCAGGGCTGGCTTAGTGGTCATGACCTCCTTCAGTTTTTGTTTGTCTGGGAAACTCTTTGTCTCCTATTCTGAACGACAGCTTTGCTGAATGGAATATTCATATCTTTCCCATTCAGCATGTTGAATACATCATGCCACTCCCTTCTGGCCTGCCAAGTTTCTGTAAAGAGGTCTTATTTGTCTTCCTTATAAGTTAGTGACTTCTTTTCTCCTGCTGCTTTAGGATTTTTTTCCTTATCTCTGTATTTTACAAATGTTACTACAATATGTCTTGTTGTTGGCCTGCTTTTGTTGATTTTGATAGGAGTTCTCTGTGCCTCCTAGATGTGGATGCCAGTTTCCTTCCCCAGATTAGGGAAGTTGCAGCTATAATTTCCTCAAATAAACCTTCTGCCCCCTTTTCTCTCTCCTCGTCTTCTGAGACTCCTGTAACACAAATGTTATTAGGTTTTATGGAGTCACTGAGTGTCCTAAATCTACATTTATGATCCATTATTTTTCTTTCCCTCTTCTTTTCAGCTTCATGATTTTCCATAATTTTATATTCTATATCACTCATTCATTCCCCTGCTTCTACCATCCTTGTGTCATTACATCCAGTCAGTTTTGTATCTCAGTTACAGCATTTTTCATTTCAGCCTGACTAGCTTTTACGTCTTTTATCTCTGTAGCAAGGGACTCCCTGTTGTCTTCTATGCTTTTCTCAAGCCCAGCTAGTATCCTTATGATTGTTTTAAATTCTGGATAAGACATATCACTTTTATCTGTTTCAGTTAGATCCCTGGCCATGACCTTTTCTTGCTCTTTCCTTCGGGATGAATTCCTCCATCTTGGCAATTTGTCTAGGTCTCTGTCCTCTTCTCTGTGTTAAGAAAGCCTGCTATATTTCCTGCTTGAGAGTGATGGTTTTGTTAAGAAGAGGTCATATACTATCAAGGGCCTGGCACTTAAGTAAGTATTTCTGGCATATGCTGCATGCACTGGGCTACTGTGTTTTCACTGCTCTTTCCCTCAGGTCAGTCCTTTGCAGAGTTTCTCTTTGCCTGTGGTAAAGAGTGTTTGGATCTTGGCCAGAGTATGGGGAGATTTAACTAGATGTGCTCTGGTCTGTCTGCTTGATAAAAGAGACTTGATGCTATTTCCAGTAGAGCTGAAGCTTTGCAGCACTCTATGGTCCGTAGAAATCTGTACATTCAGGGGATGTTATTCTGGTCTTCTGTGGGAGGGGCCCACCAGCTTTTAGCATCTTCCCTACTATGCACACTTACCCTAGTAAAGAAGCACCTGCAGAGTGAAGAGTGCAGAGTGCAGGGGTGTGGGGCTTGGTGTAAGTGGTTTAGGCTATCACTCTTGGTGTTGTGCTGCTTACTAAAGTTAGGTGGGTTACGCTGAGGGATGGGGGAGAGGAATGGCACCAGCCCTCTTTGTCATCCCTGGAGAGGGGAGTTTAATCCCGCCATTGTCTGGGAAGCCCTCCCAAAAAAGTGAACACTCTCCCCTTGTGTGTCCCAGGTGTCCCTCAGATCCCTGCCATTTACCCTGTCTGTGTCTGGGCTGTCTGCCCATCTGGCAGAGCAGTGCACCTGTGTTCTATACCAGGCAGGCTGTTTGTGTTTTAACACTCCAAGCTTCAGGGACCTGGTGTGGTGTATAACCACGCTTGACATCTAGGGGAGGGTCTTGCTACACTGGGGCTGGTGCAGGTTTGTCCCACAGGGACAGTCACACCAACACACAGGAGCTTGGAGTTTGGAATAAAGTGCAGTAAAGAGCAGGTATCTCTGCCCTTGTGCTGAGGGGCAGGAAAGCATAATGGTGCCTGCTGGCTCTTTGTCCCCAGAGAGGCAAGGTCACCTCTCTCAGATGTACTCCAAGAAAGGGGAACTATCTCTCTGGTGTGCCCCAAAGGATCCTCAGATCGTGCCATCTGCTCCTGGACTTCTGACCTCCTTCTCCACAGGAGTACCGTAGCGCCTGCTGGGCTCAAAACCAGCCATGGCGCAGATCTCTAAACTCCAGTCTTTGAGTTCCACCTGAGGTAAAAACTCATGATCATCAGCTCCTCTCATTTTCCCAGTCAATGGCTTTGGAGAAGTGTTTTCCTTGTGGGATCCCCTGTGCACTCCTCTCTCTTTGTCTCTCTCTCTGTCTCTGTCTCTCCTCTCTCCACAATCAGGGCTCCCTCCTTCCATGGCACCTATGATCCTTTTCTTCCCCAAATCACCTCTCTGCACCTCCTAGCCTCCACAATGTGGTCTCTTTTCTCCCTCTAGTTGTGCAGTTTGTTTGGTCAGTTCTCAGAACAATTTCTTGGGTGTCCAGAATGATCTGATATTTATCTAGCTGTGTTTGAGGGATGAGGCAAGCCTAGGATCCTCCTATTACTTCACCGTCTTCCAGTCTTCAACAACAAACGTTTTAAAAATCATATGCAATAGTAGTTCTGGCATTTCCTAAAATCCCACCTGTGGTGATAAAGCTAGCATTCGTGGCAGTTATATAAAGCTTTGATTGTTCTATAATTCTATAATTGTTCTGTAAATTCTAAAGCTTGTTATGCCACAGCTATGAAACTTTGGGAACAGTAGTTAATGGGGGCTTTATTCTTGCCTGAATGATGCCAGGCTGCCACATTCTTAGCGAATAACATTTAAAAGGAAATGGGCTTCATGCAATAGAGTTTGTCATACAATGAAATTCCTATTTATGCAAAATGCAGCAGTGCTTTAGAAAATCCCAGTCATTTGAGGGTATGGTCAACTGAGATTCCATTACTTGGCATTTCATTACACTATGTGCATCTGTAATTCGTACATTTTGGAACTCTTTAGTGTCTAGAAGAGAGCATGACATATAACATCATGAATATGGCTTGTTATATTCCTACATAATGTAATGCCTGAACTGGCTAAATAACAAAGGATGATATAGGGAAGAAAACATTAAGTTTTAAACTTTGTATCTAGTTTAGTCTCCCCTACCCCCAAGCAAGATAGCTGCAAAACTTAAACTCCATCTCTTCTGAGGCTGATACCTCATGGACTGAAGCACAGTGACTTACATATGCTAGCCACTAAGAGAGGCAATCCAAATCCGCCAAGCTGATTGCTTACTCTTGGAACCAGTCTACTCAGTGTCCAATACCAGCTGTGCCACTTTATTGGCTTGTACAGTCTTGAGACAGTTACTTCGTGTTTCAGTTTCTTCAGTCACATCTGCTGTCACAGTCAGGGGAGGTGATAATAACTACCTCATAAGATTGTTTTAAGAATTGAAAGAGGTAATCCATATAATCAAATAGAACAGCATCTGCCACAAAGCAAAACCTTCAATATATGTTAGATGTCACTGTTTTTTTCTCTAGGAAAAATCAGAAGCTAACTAAGAGTTTTAGACTGGAGTGAGGTGTGATGGAAGTGACCATGATTTGTAGGTAAAAAACATTTCTGCCTAGAGAGGTGCATGCTAATCGTGCAATGTGTAGAGAAGAGCCCAAGAGCAGGATTACAGCAGGGGGCATGTAACAGCAGGAAAGTGACTTCCACGAGACATGTGGCTCATATCATTTCATGGAAGGCAGGCCCAGAACTGAGACTCTACAGAGTGTAAGTGCAGGGAGACCAACAAATCCCATGAGAATAAAGAATGTCAAAATCCATCATTTCCAACAGGCTTCCAAGTCTGAAATTAGGAGATGAAAGGGCATTAAGTCGATTTCTCTGTGTAAACTGGTCTTGTATTAAATATGAACAAAAACATCCTAAAGACTAAAGGAGGCAGTGCAAAGATACAGTAGACATGGGGAACGGCATACGTATAGGGTTAGGAGGGTCCTAAGAAAAGTCTATAGTAACCCTACTCAATATAACTTTCTGTGATTATATAAATGCTCTATTCTTGCACTCTCCAGTATGGTCACTACTATCCATAATATAATATGACTTGTAACTATAATGTGTAACTATATAATGTGACTTGAGCATATGAAGAACTAAATTTTAAACTTAATTTAATTAAAATTTTAATAGTCATATGTGGCTAATGGCTACCATTTTGGGCAGTGGGAGTCTAATAAAGGACTATGATATCCCCACACCTAGGCAAACCAGTATATTTCAGTGCTTTCTAGTTTTGTGATTTATCCAGTCATCTGCATTCCTACAAATGATGCTAAGAGACTTAGAATTCATATTGTCTATAAGAATAAAAACTTATCTTCTTTAACAGCAAGTAGGATAGAACTCCGGAAAACAAAGTGTTGTTGCAAACCCTCTTGCTAGAGTTAATAAGCACTAACTGTTGCTCTTTCCTTTTGTGGTCTCCATTACCTGTACACCAGGCCCAATAAAAAAACAGGGGTTGGTGAGCAGTTTTAAAAAAAATCTAAGTTCTTCTCTCAAATTATCCAGAATCAGTGTGCCCATTAAACTCATAAAAATATCATCTTTCACTGGATGCTACAGTTGAGAAAGAATACAACAAATGTGGTAAAATAATGACAGTTGTTACTTATTTTTCAGATATAGCATACTTAAGTTGTTATAGTGTCATCATTTCTGCTCTTGAAGAATTTCTGAAGACAAAACAACAAATACATTTAGAGGTGAATGTACAACTTGGATTCCTATAAACAAAGCTGTAGTCAGGCATCCAACACTTCAGGAAGAAGATGTATATTTCTGCAATATTTTAAAATAATCAATGAAGGAGTAAAGTTTTTCCGAACAATTCTTACACTTAAAATGTATTGTCAAGACTCAATAAAGGTGTCATATGACAGATGATTCCCTACTTTTCCCTTGAAAAGCAGCAACTTATTTTCTCTTCCCTTTGAGCTCTCTCCTTTCTGAAATGTTCTTCACTATGCCCTGTCAGATGAAAAATAAAAAGGCTCCATTTTATGTAAGCCACTATTATTCTTGGCAACAAATCCTAATGTATACAGAATAAGATTGTGTTAGGGGTGCCTGGGTGGCTCAGTTGGTTAAGCGTCCAACTTCGGCTCAGGTCATGATCTCTCGGATAGCTCACAGCCTGGAGCCTGCTTCAGATTCTGTGTCTCCCTCTCTCTCTGCCCCTCCATGCTCATGATCTGTTTCTGTCTCTGTCTCTGTCTCTCTCTCAAAAACAAACAAACATTAAAAATAAAATAAAATTTTAAAAAAAGTCATGTTGTATTCTCAACTGATTTGAGTTGAATGTTGGTTTCAAACTACATACATGTTAAGGGGATCCAGGTCATTTCTCCTTTTATAACTGATAGAATTTTCTTTCTTTCTACCACTAATAATGGCTACATTTTTTTTGAATACTTACTATATGTCATACACTATTCTAAGTGCTCTGTACAATAAATTTATGAAATCTTCAAAAGCAACCTATGGAACAGCTAATATAAATGTCCTCAATTTGTAATAGAAAGTTTTCATCACACAGAATTTAAACAATTGTCCCAAGGTCAAAGGGCTACTAAATATTGATACTGGTAAGAGCCATGTAGATTTGTGAGTCAATAAATAGCCCATCCTCTTAACCACTAGTGCTAAAAGGTTAAGGTATGACTGGTATAGCATTATTTACATGAGGCAATAGATCCAGCTAAAATGCAGACAGTTCTGTTGGTTTTTCTGCCTTTTAAAGCCAAGTTTTTAATACCTATGCATCTCAGAATTCATTTTTAATGTATTTCACTCTTTATTTTATTTGTATATTCATGAACTTCTCGTTTCTCTTATATGAAAAGGGCTGTATGAATATCTTCAGACTACTTGCTTGGATTTTATTGGCATTATCACTGTCAGTATCATACCTAATATGTATATTAGATCTTCACACAAAAGTTTACAACAATTATCTCATTCAATAGTATTATAACCTAATTGATGGGTACAATTATTATCTCTATTTTACAAATGAGGAAATGGAAGCTCAGAGTGCTTATGTACCTTTCTCAAGTTGTCACAGTCACAGAGGAATTAACTCAGGCCTGCCTTATTCTACTAATTTTACTGAGGAACCATACACATATAGCCCTAGTTGTAATTTTGCCTGTGGACAAAGCTGATTGTTCTATTCAGCTGTGGTTTTCAACCTGCAAATATGCAATTTCCTGTTTAAGTCATAATAAATATGCCAGTTATTAAGAACACATAACTTTCTGTCCCTGCCTCAGAACACATTTATTGCATTTTCCTCTAGGCAGGTAAGAAACATGCATTTAAATCTCCCTCTGATACATGATTCTTAGAACTGCACTGATTCTTTGCTTTACTTGTGGCCTCACATAAAGTGCTGCAGTTAAAGTGGTGAGTACGGGAAGTAGTAGCAGAATATGGACTGGCAGTGAATAAAGAGAAAAAATGAGAGAGGGGAATAGTCTTTGCCAGTGATGGAAATTGCAAGGCTAAATAGGAATTTAAACTCCCTTTTACCTCCCAGTGAACAAACGCACAACTTTTAACATTCTTCCTTTACATCTTAAATCTTGGAAGCTTGGTATCATTAAGTGACTCAGTGCAATAGTCCTTCAAGAGAAATTATACCCCATCTAAGAAATAGTGACAAATACCAGATAGAGTACTCTCAGTCTAGTCAAACCACTGCCTTGGAAAGCAATAACATTGCCTGCTTTGATTCACACTGTGTTTCTCTGCATCACACACTAGTAGACTGTTTATCTTATTCAATGGCAGCTCAATATAAGACTGAGAGCTATAAAGAATTTATTCTATACTCCCTCCCCAAATCCTTTGTGGTAAAAATGTTAGAGCTTTGTTTTACTTAACTTCAGGACTCCTTTTCTTGCTATTGTTCATTCCTCTTGTCTGATGATTGTGACAAAAGAAAGAGAAGAATTTCTGAGATGACAACCATTGGGTAGAATGTCTTTCATGCTAATTTCCAAGATAGCAAAGTGTTAATGATCATCCCCTGGATACCTATAAAGTTTTAATCTATCCATAGCAAGTACACTTCTTTGGCAGAAATTGTCTGCCCTGAAAACAGCCATTTCCCTTCATCCTCCCTCCTTTCTGGCAGAAATTGACTTCTGCCATAGACAATGGAATGTTGGTCCTTTCTTCACAATCCTTTCCTGCAGTTAAGAACCATTAGGCATTAAAATCCTGGCCGTTGATACATACTAATAATGTCTTCTGAGAGCTTATGTGAAAGATTTTTTTCCCTGATAAAGATATAGCTCCAAGCATCCCACCTTCTTTCTTTCTGCCTTTAAAGGAGATGTATATGGGTGTGTGACAACTGTCTTGTCACTAGGAGTTTACTGGCTTGAGAATGGACAATCAACATGCAGAGCATCATAAGACAAAGACTCAAAATTTTAGAATCTTGAAGGCATTACCGAGCTATTGACCTAATGCTGCAACTGCCTCTCGCCAGACTTCTTAATTTGTGAATAATCAGCTATCTTAACTATGTAGGCCATTTTCAGGTTTATGAGCATTTTTTTTCCTTCCAGTCAAAACCATAGTAACTGTTGCACCTACATGTCCCAGGTATTGCAACTAATTCAGTAAGTTGACGGAAATAATCCCTATTCTCATGAAAATGCAGACATACAACCCTTTCCAGGAAAATGAGTGGTCATCATTAAGCTTTGCTCATGACCACTTTGCCTCTGGTGTCCAAAGATTAAATATGTTGGAAAAAAGAAAACAGTAATGATTAGCTCTTTAGCTTTGACTTTTTTTGTTATCAATTTTATGATCTGTAAAATGAAACTGGAGGACCTTCAAAGTTACCCATAAGATTCTAAAATTCTATCTTCTTCAGAAGTGTTTTGGAACATATGTTCAAACAAAAGTTTGAACAATGGGCATTGCTAAATTTAGTCTAGACATGATAGTGCAACTATTAGAATTCTTCATCCTATTTATAATAAAGATTTGAATCTGAAAGTGTAAGAAGGATTAAATTTAGAGGTGAATATAACAGAATTATAAATCAGATCACATTTAATAATAACATCAAAGGTAATGATAAAAGCAATGTTGCTTCCTAGACATACTTTTGTTTCTGGATGGTTGGGACAAAACCACAGGTAACATTGAATGTGACATTGGATTTAAGGGGACAGGGGACACTTCACAGGTAAAGACAGAGAGAAGGACAGGAAGAGACTTCACAGACTGTCACAGAGGCAGGATTCAAAAGATGATAACCTATGTAACACAAAATTGCTTCCTTAAAATGCTGAGTCCTGGGCCTCACCCTCTGGTCTGATGCAAATAAACTTCTTAGGTAATCCATGAAAATCTGCATTTTAATAAAAGCCTCAAGTGAGTCTTCCCTAAGCACATTTAATTTTGGGAACCATTGCTCAAGATCTGCTCTGAGCCACATGTAATTCTGTTTAAATTAACTAAATAAAAAATTTTTTAATTCAGTTTCTTAGTTGCACTACTCTTTCTTAGTTGCTCCATAGGCACATCTGGATAGCAGCTACCATAGGAGACCACACAGGCATAGAACATTTCTACCCTCACAGAAAGTTCTATTACATGTCTACAGCATGTGTTGTGTATATAAGCTACATCGCCAATCAATTAGCATCTCTCCCTCCAAAATCAAATTCCCTTCTCTATGCTCCAGTCCCTCTCCCCATGAAAGCATTCTATCCTTTCTCTTATCTATACTAGAGGCCTGCTTCTGGCTATTTCTTACTTTAAAAACAATAACACTACTATCACCACCAACAAACATGCTATTGATCAATACTGAATACCATGAGACACTATATCCATCACTTTATGTTTACTGTAATTCTAATTTTCATGATTAATTTGTGAAACTCATGTAACATCTGCATTTTATGGATGACTAAAGTGTAAATCAGAGACATTCATTCATTTACTCAATGTCAAGTATTTAGTGCCTACTATTGTTAGGTATATTCTCTGACTGTGGAAGAGGGTGCAGCATGGTATATACACACACCCACAACAAAAAAAAAACTGCTGTCATCATATTTTTATTTTTGTGGGCAGAGACAGGCAATAAGCAAGTATATAAGTAAATTATTAAACAATGTATGTCATATGTATGTCAGTTTGCTACTAAGCAATGTATTTCAGATTGTGTAGAGAGAAAATAACTACTAGATTGTGTAAAGAGAAAATAACTACTAGAGTAAGATAAGATCAACCAGCTAGTAATTGATGAAATTAAGATTTATATTCAAATATATATGATCCTATGAATGAGCACTTTCTTTCCAAGCTGGCAACGTTCTGGGTACTTAAAAAAAATCCTTACCCCAAGTTTTAAGGAAAAATAACATTTCCTTATTTTTTCATAACTAATTCAAAAGGAAGGAGCAGAATAATTTCCAGAACAAAGAGGAGACAGGCTATGACTGAATAAGTATGGGGAATTGCAAGGGATTATGTATGCTTTTAGGAATTAGAGAGTAGGAAGATAACATGCAAATTAATTGAGAAGAAAATAAGGACCACAAAAGTCTAGGTGAGCTATAGAAGGAAAAATATATCAGTCTTTATTCTTTGCAAGTTACTCTGCCAAAAGAGGAAATATTTTTATTTTCATCTGTATTTATTTTTGCGTACCAAGTGCCTTTATCTTTGGAGTTCAGATAGGTAGTTATTTAATTCCCTTTCTTAACCTCATTTAAAACTATTCTTTTGTTAATAGGGCATATTTATTTATGCAAAGTCAAGTATGCAAAAAAAGTCACACTTCTCTATTTCACTGAAAGGAGTCTAAATATAATTCTGAAGCCCCTTTCCTCTAGGCTGGCACAAATTATAATCTCAGCGATTTTTGTGCCTGGGTAGACACAAACCTATATACACATAAACACATACCCTCTCAATAAATATGCAAAGATGCTTGGTCTTGCCCAGTATGCAAGCATGGGGCAAGAGTCAAGTGCTTCTACTCCAAGTAATTACCACTGAAGTACTCACTGCTCTAGACTTGAAGTTACAAACTGGGATAATTGAGGGACACACTTAAAACACAAGAACCTTCTGAGGCTAGCGTTTGCAGCCTGCTTCCCACTGAGCCATCTGTATGGAAGCCTTGTTACTCTCCTGGGAGCAGACACATCTCCTAGGAGATGTCAGGGAACTGGCAGTATCTGCTCTCTGCTCATCTTATTCCTCTTGCTTTAAACTTACTTTGCATCTCCCCATCAAACAAACGAACAAAAACTCTGTCAAAACCTAAACTAGTGTAGATTTCTATAGAGGTAGAAAGAGGGACTATCTTCACATAGTGTCTCTCTTCCATTTTTAAGGATGCTTGCAATTACATTGGGCTCACCTGAATAATCTAGGATAATCTCCTAATTTTAAGGTCACCTGATTAGCAACCTTAATTCCATCTGCAACCTTATTACCCTTTGCCACATAGCCTAACGGGTTCACATATTTTAGAGATTAGAGTATGGACATTGCGCGGGATCACCATTCTGCCTACTACTACAGCTTTTTATGCCAAAATAATAAGTATCATGAAGCATTTCAGTTGTTTTATTAAGA
Source organism: Lynx rufus (assembly GCF_022079265.1). Taxonomy (NCBI): domain Eukaryota; kingdom Metazoa; phylum Chordata; class Mammalia; order Carnivora; family Felidae; genus Lynx; species Lynx rufus. Next base: position 33,077,761 of record NW_025814830.1, on the reverse strand, counting down.
ACCCTCTAACTTTGATTTGCAATCAACCCCTCCAAGTAATTATCTGTGGTACCAAGAAATAGTTACTTTTATTTTTTACAATTTTTCCTTCCTGCACATCCCTGTTTCACTGTTTTTCCCAAGGCTTCACTTACTATCTCCAATTTCAGCTATCCCTCTGCTCACATAAAGAGAATATTGATGAGGGCAGTGGGAGACTAGAGTTTCAGTCCCAGCTCTGCCACTGGATAACGGCAATTCCCAGATCAATTCACTTTCTGTCTCTGAGATGCAGTCTCTCCATATGTAAAACTCTAGACTATACCAATCTCTTATCAAATAAGATGCACAGTACAGATGAGGGACATGGGACATGTATAAAATATGATTCACTCCTCAATGATCTATCATTGTTATCTGTATTTTAGAGATTAAAGAAATTGAGGCTCAGATAAGGTAAATAACATTTCCTAGATTAACCCAGTTTATACATAAAAGAAACTAATAGATTATCTCATATAATATAAAATATTCTCATATAATATGTAAAGTATAAAATTCTCTCAATTAATAATCAGAGCGCCATGCTGTCACTCAAATGGAAATAGATGTGACTATGTAGAAACATAAACTTACACACAATAAATAATTCATGTCTTTGCAATAAAGTCATTCTAATACCACAAGTTCCAAGTGATGTATTCAAAAGTGAGGGGAGCAGAAAGCTCAATTTCCCAAGCTGCTGAGTCCTTGCTGCAGGCAGATTCTAGCTCTGATTAAATTAATGCCTGCCCAAACACAGGAACAGAGCCAACCTGAGAATCAATGTCAGTTAAAGCTTTCAGCTCTTTGGGTGTAACTTTTATTTTTCAACATAGAATACAGTCCAATTCTTTTTATCACTGCAGAAAGTTAATAGGAGCATTTGGATCAAACACATCCATGTTATAGACTAAAGTGTTCAGAAAATGTAGTTACAAGAATAAAAAAAAAAAATCTGAAGAAAACCCTATCTGAACATCTGTATCACAAGTTGCTGGTTAAAAATTACTAGAGGCTCAAATGGGTATTATTAGCTCTTTCAGGATTTCTGTTCACTATCACTATACACGGATTAGAGCCCATCCATCTGTTATGTAAAGAATAATCAAAGCTAATGATCACAAAGCATCCCAGGTACCGGTCACTATATTAACTAGATTTATATAGGTTTCCTCATTTTTCTTAGCAATTTTATAAAGTGTGTTCTAATATTATCCAAATTTTGCAACTGAAGGGACAGAGACATAAAAGAGTTAAGAAGTTGCCCACAATTGCACAGCTAACAAGATGTGGGGTAGTCAAGTTCTCTCATTTGAGAGCTCATGCTGTACACAGCTTCAGTTTGGTAGAAAAATTCCTTCCCATTGAACAGAAATGCATCATTCTCTTTTTGTTGCTGTTGTTTCTTTATCCATAATTGTGAGACCTTAGGATAATGACATTGTTTCTTTACTTTTTTCTCATTTCATCTTTCACTGACCAAGACAGAATCTTTCCTATAAAAGGTGATCAATAAATAATTTTAAGATTAATAAATCAGATGTGGAGAAAAAGAAACCCTTGTGCACTGTTGGAGGAAAAGCAAATTGGTGCAACCACCATGGAAAACAGTATGGAGATTCCTCAAAACATTAAAAAAGAGTTACCGTAGGATTCAGTAATTCCAATACTGGGTATTTACCCAAAGAAAACAAAAATACTAATTTGAAAAAATATATATATGCCATTGCATGTGTATTGCACCATTGTTTTCAATAGCCACAATCTGGAATCAACCCAAGTGTCCATTGATAGATGAATGGATAAATAAGATGTGGTGTATACACATGGATGCAATAATATGGATGCGTGGATGGATGGATTCAGGCAGTATAATGCTAAGTGAAATAAATCAAAGAAAGATAAATACCACATGATTTCACTCATATGTGGAATACAAAAAGCAAAACAAATGGCCAAACAAAGAGAAAAAGAAAAAGAGACCAAAAGACCCCCCAGATTCTTAAATACAGAGAACAAACTGGTGGTTGCCAGTGGGTGGGTAGGAGGGGTGAAATAGATAAATGGGATTAAGAGTATACTTCTTTTGATAAGCACTGAGAAGTATAAAGAATTCTTGATGATAATGTACATCTGAAGCTAATATAACACTGTATATTAATTGTACTTGAATAAAAAAATAACATCCCTTAAAAAGTATATTAATATACCACCCTATATATACCATTCTCTAATATACCAGACTTATCTCCATTTGTCATGATTGTCTTCAATTAGCACTATCACCCTCACTCGGCAAAGTAGCAATCCTAACAGTCCACAGAATATTCTTAGCATTTATTAGCAGACAATTTAAAACAGGTAAGAAAACATTTATGTTTGGGACATAGGTTATTTTTTCTTAGCTAAGCATTGATTCCAAAAATCTGCTGGTTAACATTCATCCAGTATTTAACTCCCTGTGTGCATCTGAAGTGTCTTAGTCACAGGAATGACTTCTCCTCAATCTGCTTTTCAGTAATCAGGTATCTAAAATTCTGGCCTTTCTGAGGAACTGATGCTTTATTTCCATCCTGGAAGTCTGAAAAGTTGGAGACCTGATATGTAACATTTACTTTAAGGATGTGGCTGGGAAATCTTCTCATTAGCAACTGTTTAACAATTGTTAAATACAATAGTCGAGGACTATTTAAAGACCAGTGATCTAAGAATGGGTTTCTCAAATAAAGAAGGCACCAAAAATATTCTCAACTTAAAATGAATAAAATAGCCAAGTGTCCTCAGATGGTTCATGGTGGCCTAGTGAAATGAATATGTGTACATAAAGACAAAAGACAGATCAGCAGAAGGTTGAGCCAATCAGAGGTCTTAATGGCGAGGGAAATAGAGATTCCTCAAACTTCACTGAAAATTGCAATTGGGGCTTTCTGGGCAGCATTTCTCTATTTTCTCTTCCTCTCTAATATCCAATAAAGCTAATCATCTACCAGTGTTGAATTTTACCTGTTAGGTGACACAAGAGGACTGTGGCTTTGTGGAAAATAAATATGAATATTAATCCCTCCTTTTCTGATTGAAAATCAGTAGCAAGACTATAAATTATGAATTTCTAAGTCACCACACATACTAACTTGATTATTAGCACTGTCTTTGTCATTGTTTCACTATCAGTACCTGTGGTGTTAAGATCTTCATAAGCATTATTCACTTGGTTTTGTTAACACCCAAAAGATTTGTGATAGCAATCTCCTTTTGACACTTGAAAATACTGGGTTTAGAAGCGCTGAAATAACTCATTCAAGGTCACATAGTTAATTCACACCCCTTTCTATTCGCATCCTATATCATTGTCTCTTTTACCACTGACCAAGCATCGAGCTTATACATGTAACTAAAAGAGAAAATGTCACTGTCCTGTAGAAAACTTTGATTTCATTAATAGATTAATATTACCTACAGTAATTTCTAAGAAACTAAACAGACTCAAAGGCAAGAGTTAAAGAAATGGGCTCCTACATGATAAAGAGAATCAAGGACAGTGAGGAAGAAGAATAAAACAGAAATTTGGATTGATAAGCATCAGGATTCCCTGCTCTTTTCTGAGACTGTCCACTGAGATTTTATTTCCATAAAATCACACAATTGTGTTATATGTGCCAATTTAATTCAGAAATCTTTTATATAGTTTCTATTACTTTGCATTTACCCAACCTGTTGTAGTTTAATCTTTGCATATACCTCCATGATGCTTAGCCCTGCCCCTGAAGAACAAAGAAAACAGTTTCAGCCTCGGTCAATGTGCTTTGCACTAAAAATATAAAATATCCATTTTTACTCTTCATCTTCCAAATACTATTCTGTTTTCTCTGCTTTAAAGTCAATGTCATAGGTTTTTGTCCTTTCCAATTTGACCATCAGACATAAGTCTTTACCATGATCACCCTGGCTCTTATTTATTGGCATCCAGATTCCACTTGACTGGTTATAGATTGTTTGTCCCATACCTGTTATTTAAAAGCACATATTTCTACACAGTGGATTTCCTAAGCTACAGTTGATTTCAATCAATTTTATTTAACTCACTTTTAATTTCCTTCATGCCTAGACTTTTAAAAAAATCCAATACCATATTTTGTGCTGTGTCATTTGAAAACTTGCAAACTGATTAAGCTGTGATCACAGCCATGTGCAATACCTCCACTTTCCTTCAAGTTTAGGATATAGCAAGGGGACAATGTTAGCCAGTAATTCTAAAGGGGAGACAAAACGATGTATTACGAAGAGAAAAGAACAAGTACTCAGAAGATCTAGATGCACTGTAATTATGTTATTTCTCAATTTAAAACCTTCAATGATTCCCTCAAGGGCAACCAATTAACGCCCAACACTCTCAGTAATGCTTATAAGGCCATCATGATATTCACTTCAGGGCCATCTTCCCTAGCTCTCAATCCTGCCAGATTTACTCTATCTCGTGGGTCTTCATGTTCTCTCACTTCACCCTTGTTCTTCTTTGTATGTGTTACTGTGTCTCTCTCTGGAAATCTGCCAGGATAACTCTTACTAATTCTTTAAGATTTAGCTTAGACATCATTCCACTCCTAGTGTCATATGTCCACCAAGAGCTTCCCAAATTTGCTTAAGGTAAGAAATATCTCAGGAAACTCCAGATCTACAAAATGAGTGTTTTCAACATTTCTCAGATTTTCTTTAATCAGATATGGTAAGACATGCAGACAAAGAAACAGAAATGTGAAAAAATAATTCAAAATGCAGTAAGCACCGCTAAGAGACTCACTCAAAATGGAGTTGGACAGACCTTGAAGGAAGCAGGACCCATGCACATTTCCTGTTTCAATTCTTGGAACACCACAAACTTTTGACTTTTGTCAGTTGCAAATAGACCACCTCCTGGAAAATTTCCAGTTTGGACTGAAATAGAAATAATGGAATGCCTGTTAGCCAAATAGCCTATCATGTATCAGACAGTCAGCACATTAAACTCTGCCAGCACCAATCACAATTCTTTCAAAACAATTTATGTGAAAATCTAGTGTTTTTTTATCTTTATAAGCCTGTACTTCCTCCTTGCAATTTGGAGCACACTTTTAAATTTCCATTGACACTGGGTCTCCCATATTGCAATCCCTAAGACCCCAAATAAACACTTTGGGTTGCTTCTTGATTAACATAAGATAGGACATGCCACACAGACCAACAGGGGGAAGGGCTGGGATCAGACATGAGGTAGGTGAGTGAGGGGAAAATGTGAACAAGAGTCTTTATGGTGGTTTTCACAGAAAGGAAGGGGAGAAGCAAGTTAATTGGTTTTAGTATTGGCTAGTGGGAATAGGTTTCAGGATTTGGGAAGAACTGGAACTGTTTCTAGTGGCCTGATACCTGGCCAAGGGTGATTAGGGCAGGAGAGTAATGGCCCAGAGACTATTGTTGGTTGTTGTTTTTTTTTGTTGTTTTTGTTTTTAATTTTTTTTCAACGTTTATTTATTCTTGGGACAGAGAGAGACAGAGCATGAACGGGCGAGGGGCAGAGAGAGAGGGAGACACAGAATCGGAAACAGGCTCCAGGCTCTGAGCCATCAGCCCAGAGCCCGACGCGGGGCTCGAACTCACGGACCGCGAGATCATGACCTGGCTGAAGTCGGAGGCTTAACCGACTGCGCCACCCAGGCGCCCCTATTGTTGGTTGTTTTACATTTGAAAGGTCTGCTTCCTCCAAGAGTTATCTCTAGGAACTGGTGAACCTTGGAAGGGGCAGTCCCAGCAAGACTCCAAGATGTCAAAACATCAGAAAATAAGGGGGAAAAAAACCATGACTAGTACAGTGAATCTCTTTAGGGAAAATCATTAACTTCTAAAGCACCCAGGTAGAGTCCCATTCCTAGTAAGAGTGGTGGGATAGTTTATATAGGAATAATCTGCCTCTAGATAACAATGAATTTTACTTCCCTTAGAGACAAGAGCAGAGAAAAATTAAAGGGAACATGACTATTGACAAAAAGTATGGTACTGAACAAGATTTATTCTTAAAGAGTCTTTCCCAAAAAGGTTCTGGTTTGCATTGGGTGGGGCAGCTATAATTCAGGCAAAAATAGCAATAACAATCTTACTGGATTGAGGTGTCAGAGAATGAAGTTGAGGATGCCAAAGTGTTTGGAAATTAAGGACATAACCACAGAGAGTGGAGCCCCTAACTATGCCTACAAATCTCCCATAAAACTCTGGCTGACCCTAAACTATCTGTGCACATGTAGGCTTCAAGAAGTCTCATAAAAAACAACAGAATATTGAAAATCTGACCATAGTTCCACACTATTGACAGCAGGGAAACACACTTTGATGTTTGAATCACACCTATTTAAAAGGGTGTCATGAAAACTTTCCACTGAAATTCTACAATAGTCATGGTTTAGAAATAAAGACTATGTCCTTGGACTAAGTAATATTCCTCAGGCTAATGGAAAAGCTGACACAGACATTCTGTGATTAAGTATAAAACCCAGTCTCCTCTAAAATTAAGAAAATCTGGGTGCCTGGGTGGCTCAGTTGGCTAAGTGCCTAACTCTTGATTTTGGCTCAGGTCATGATCTTAGGGTCAGGAGATCGAGCCCCACATCAGGCTCTGAGCTGCACATGGAGCCTGCTTGTGATTCTCTCTCTACTTTTCCCTCTGCCTCTCCCTTGCTTGCATGCATTCACTCTCTCCAAATAAATAAATAAACATAAATTAAGAAAATCAACTAGTAAAATAAGTCCCTGATTCGTCTGAGATGTTGCATGCATCAATAATCCATTTCTTTCACTGGTGAGTAGTATTCTAGAGCAAAGAGGTAACAGTTTATCATCACTTGGGCTTATGTAGAGCCAAGGTTTTTAATTTTGATGAGGTCCTACTTACCATTTTTCTTTCATTAATTGTGCTATTGATGTCAAGTCCAATAATGCTTTGACCAGACCTAAATCATGAAGACTTTCTCTTTATTATTTTTGTCAAAAAATCAATTGGACATACTTGTATCATTCCATTTCTGGGTTCTCTATTCTAGCCTATTTATCTGTGTGCCTATCTTGCCAGTACGACACTGTCTAAATTACTGTAGCAAGATAGCAGGCCATAATATTTGATAGAGTGATTCTTCCTATTTTATTCTTCTTGGTCAAGATTTCATTATTCTGGGGTCAATGCATTTCCATAAAAATTTTAGAACAATCTCATCTAGATAGAGATTTATATTTAATCTCTAAATATCTTTTCAAAATTTGGTTCTGGAGGAAATGGAAAAAGTATGGAAAAAAGTAACTTTGGTAAAAGACTATTATCCAAAATAAAACAAATATAAATTAAAATAAAGAAATCTCAAAACTCAAAATAAAAACTCAAAATAAAGAAATCTTAAAACTCAACAGAAATTCAGTAACCCAATTTAAAACATGGGCAAAAGACCTGAGTATATACCTCACTAAAAAAAGATACATGGATAGGAAATAAGCATGTGAAAAGATACCCAATGTCATATATCATAAAAGAATCGCAAATCAAAAGAAAAATGAGATACTACTACGTGCCTGTTAGGACCAAAACATAAAACACTGACAAAACCAAATGCTGCTGAGGATATAGAGTAACAGGAACTCATATTCAATGAGTGGGAATACAAAATGGTGTAACTACTTCGGAAGACGGTTTCTTACAAAAGAAAATACATTCTTACCATACGATCTAGCAGTCACACTCTTTGATATTTACTGAAATGAAGTGAAAACTTATGTCCATATCCAACCAGAACATGGATATTTATAGTAGCTGTATTCATACTTGCCAATACTTGAAAGCAACCAAGAGGTCCTTCAGTAGGTAAACTGTGGTAAATCCAGGCAATGGATTATTATTCAGTGCTAAAAACAAATGAACTTGAAGCCATGAAAAGACATGGTGGAGCCTTAAATTTATATTACTAAGTGAAGAAAGCCAATCTGAAAAAGCTACACAATGTATGATTCCAAATATATGATATTCTGGACAAGTCAAAACTATAGAGACAGTAAAAAAATACAGTGGTTTTCAAGGGATAGGGAGGAGGAAAGGGTAAATCAGCAGAGCAGAGATTTTTAGGGCAGTAAAACTCTTCTGTATGATACTATAATGGTGGATGTATGTCATCATACATTTGTCCAAACTTATATAATATACAACACCAAGAGTGAATGCTAATGTAAACTACGGATGCTGGGTGATAATGATGTGGTAGGGTAGATTCACTGATGAAAAGAAGTATATCCACACTCTCTGTGGATGTTGATAGTGGTAGAGGTGATTGGGATGGGGAAAGAGGTATATGGGAAACTTCTACATCTTCTGTTTAATTTTGCTGTGAACCTAAAACAGCTTTTAAAAAATAGAGCTTATTTTAAAAAATCTTCACAAGTTTTCTGTAGTAATTAGTGTAATATTGGAAAGCATTTAGAAGAATGCTTGGAACATATTACAAAGTGCTCCATAAATGTTTGGCACATAAAGAAAAAAATTTACTTTGACTACTAGTTGACACTATATACAAACATTAAGTCAAAGACGATCATGGATATAAACACATCACTGGGAACAATAAAGTTTGTGTAAGAAAATAGGAGAAAATATTCATGACCTTGGGTTTGACAAAATTTTCTTAAACTAGACCTAAAAAGCACAGTCATTGAAATAAGAAGAGAACGGAGTTTGAATATATAAATATACACACTCACACACACACAACTTTGGCTTACCCCAAACACTGTTAATTAAATTAAAAGGCCAGAGATGGGATAAAACATCTGAATACATGTAACTGCCAACATATATGTATTTAGTCAAGAAAGAACTACACATCAGTAGAAAAATAACTCAATAAGAAAATATAAGACTTGAACAGAGATGTCAGAAAAGAGTTACAGATAACTAATTAGCATATAAAAAGTGTTTAATTATTCATATGATAAATGCATATTAAAATCCCAGCTATGCAGTATTTAACATTCACAATAAAAGTTACAAAAGCAACAACAAAACGACTAATAATATCTAGTATTGGCTTGTTTGTCGAGCGATGGAATTCTCAACATTTTTAGTACGAATGTAAAATTAAAATACCACGTTTGACAACTAAAGATAGTGTTGCATAAAATTAAAGATGGATCTACTCAATGACCCCACAATTCCATTTCTAGGTATTTATTGGGAAAAAAAGAAAACTATGTGTGCAAAAAATGTTCATAACAACTTTACTCCTAACAGCATAAAATTGGAAAAGAACCAAGTATCCATCAACAGGAAAACAGATTAGGAAAAGATGGAATATCTATGAAATATAAGAACATCAGCAATAATGAGTGAACTATTGATACAGCATCATGGGTTAATCTAAAAATGCCATCATTAGTAAAAGACACCAGACACAAAAGAATAAATATATGGAGTACAAGAACAGGTAAAAGCAATTTATTGTGATAAAAATCAGGATAGCGGTTACTTCATAAAACATATATCATGCAACTAACACCTCGCAGGCTTGGGAGGTCCATGTATTATGATTCTAAAGTCTCAACTCTTAACTCTAAGAAACTTCATTTTGCCCTCCTCATGATAATGTTATATAAATCCTTTGTACCCCTTCTCTGTGCCCTATTGCTAAAGCCTCAAACCTGGAAAGGGAGTAGGGATTTCCGGGAAGGTAAAAGAGCAAACTTTACGGAAGTGTTGTAAAATGTAATGGATGTAATATCACTTCAATATCATATGTTATTCTGTCTACTTTCTAGAATGTTTAAGTGTGTTTTAGATAAAACAATCTTGAGAAGATTTACATACATAAACTATTTCATTAGAGTGTAATATTTAGATTAAGAAAAATAAAAAAATAATTCATTAACGTAATTTTTAAAATTTTAAAATAAAGAGTTGCTAACAAAACAAGAGGCGAGGTGCTGTGTCATGATATTTCAATGCAATTGTCAGGTTAGCAATCTTACTCCCAGTAGACCAGTGGTTCTCAAACTTTAATTGAAGTAATACAACCTAGAGACTTTGACTATATGAGAATTCAGAAAACCGAAGCCTCATAGAAGTTGATGAAGTAAAGCAGAATTGGAGCCAAGGGATACGTGATCTAAACAATCACCCCATGCCAATCACCAGTCAAATGATCATCTTAACAAAAGAGAGTCTAGTCTGTTCTTGTCCATTCTTATTACATCTAACAAATCGATAATATACATCTGCAGAATAAATGAATGACAATTCAGCACCTTCTTTGGGACTTTTATTTCTATTTTTTGATTTAGCCATGGCTTTGGCACTCCCTCTCTGACTCAGCTTACTTCTTGTGTTAACATAGAGCACTCTCCACTCTGTCTTTTAGTAAATTGCCTATTGAATTTGTCTGGAATCAACAAAGTGGTCTTAGATATTAAAGCAAGTAAAGAGGCAAGCCTATGTATATCAGGCTGAAAAGTCACAGGTCAAGTGGTGATATGTCACTTAATTCTACCTGCTGGAACAGCCAACCTATATAATACCAGAATAACCTGTTGGAAAATGTGCCCTTTGTTTTGACTGATCATTAATAAAACTCCAGCTGGCTGCTCTGAATGACATTGTCTCAGAATTAATTAGCTATTCCATCATGATGTGGACTAATGGTAACATATCCTCAAACTTTTCTTCTTTCTCTTCATTACATGACCTAATTTTTCCTTTCGCATCTTTGTATCCAACAACATGTACTCGACAGTTACTATCTAATAACGAAAATAGCAAAGGGGAGGCTCATCAGCATATTCAGCACTTTCTGTTCCCAAGTGATATTAAGAAACTTCAAGTGTGTGCAATTCTGTGAGCAAGTCTGAATTTGTACTTAAGGCACAGCAATGCCTGGCTGGTTCCTTGCTACCCCCCAGGATATGTAGTGTGTGATGTTTTGGTAACTTGCCCAAATGTTCTTGGGTTTTGTTTTTTTAGGGTTCTTGTAAATTATCACATCCTCATTGTAGCAACTGCTACATCCAGATGCCTCACTAATGCAGACAGTTTTCTAGCTGTAGCATCTGGGCCAGCAATGATCAGGCAGTTGTGTCTGAGTCAGTTCTGTGGTTAAATGGATAATGGACTGTCTGGCCTGCCTGGGTCTTTTGAATGTCAGTTTCTTCTGACTCAAATTTTCGAGTAATTTATTCATCTTTTTCATTGTTGATAGAATTTCTGCTGCAACCCCCCACCCCACATGACTCCAATCTACTTAAGGTGATGGGAGGAAGCATCCTGTTCTGATTTAGTTCTGCAGAAGAGCTGAAGTTAAAAGGTGCTCTGTTTGCAATTCACTTTTTAAAATGTCAGTAAAATATATGCTTCTCTGTTTTCATTTCTCTTTTTTGTTTTCTGTATCACAAACATGGTTATAATTATGGTACTTACACATGTTTTTATGAACTAGCAAGGACTTGAGCTGTTAGCTAAATTGTTCTAATATGCCAGGAAACCACACCCCTATTTTGGAAGCATTAAACAAATTGAAAAAGTACCTTTATTGGAAATCAAAACTCTAGCAGTTAACAGCCCACATGCATCCCCCAGTCGGAGGCGTATTTTGTTTCAATGGTGGCCACAAATGCAGACAGAAATCACTCTGATTTATAGTGAGTAAGGTAAAAATTTCTGATTACTATCCTGTCTCTGCATGAAACCAATCTCCTTAGAAAGACCATTTGAATCTGGGAAATAGAGGGCAAATGTAAATATGAGTGGAGGTTAAAACTGTTGCTAGGAGTATGAAGTCATAAATTATGCAGCCTGAAAATTCATTATGTTGTTTTTGTCACCAATCTCCTGAGCTGTATTACCAAAAAATCTAGAAAAATAAAAGAAAATGAGATTTAAAATAGTGAAAATTCTTCTACAAGAAAATTGGGTTTATTGTAGCATTTCCTAAGGAGATTGCCTCAATGTAAAATATCCTTCTTGCACAATACGTTTTAGATGGTTATAGCTGAAAAACAGTTTTGGTGTTTTTTTTAGCTTATAATGTGTTTGACTTTCAAAGGACTTTATTCTTTCCTCAGTTATCAGAAATTATTATGATAATTTAAGGGAAACAATCTATTATAGGAAGAGCGTAGCATTATTTTCAAATATACAAAGATTTGAATTCCACTGGATGTGTTTTCAAGCTTTTTAACCGATGTGGTTACTTAAGGTTTGTTTTAAATATTTTAGTTTACATTTAAAAGCAGTTTAAACCAACACATGCATGTGTTGATTTATTTACAGCCATACCTTGGAGGTATTACAGGTTCCTTCCAGTCTACCTCAATAAAGCAAATACTGCAAGAGAGCAAGTCAAATGAATTTCTTGGCTTCCCGGTGCATTTAAAACTTACATTTACACTACACTGTAGTCTATTAAGTGTGCAATAGCATCACATGTAGAAAAAAATGTACACACCTTAATTTCAAACTACTTGCTTGCTAAAAATGCTAAACATCATCTGAGTTTTCAGTGAGTAGTGAGTAGTAATCTTTTTGCTGATGGAGCGTCCTGCCTTGATGTTGACGGCTGTTGACTGATCAGGAAGGTGGTTGCTGAAGGTTGAGGTGACTGTGGCAATTTCTTAAAACAAGACAGCAGTGAATTTGGCCATATTGATTATTTCTTTTCTTTCTTTTTTTTTTTTTTACAAACAATTTCTCTGTAGCATGCAATGCTGTTTGATTGCATTTTACCCACAGAACTTCTTACAAAACTGGAATCAATCTTCTCAAACCCTGCTGCTGCTTTATCAACTAAGTTTATGTAATATTCTAAAGCCTTTGTTGTCATTTCAACAATATTCACAGCATCTTCACTGGCAATATATTCCATCGCGATGAGCTGATTTCTTTCCTCATCTGTTAAAGTTTTATCGTGAGATTGAGGCAACTGAAATATAATAATTATGAAAAAAGTTGGAATATTGGGAGAATTACCAAAATGTGACACAGAGACACAAGGTGAGCAAATGCTTTTGGAAAAATGGTGCCAAAAGACTTGATCAATGCAGAGTTGCCAAAAAACCTTCAATGTGTGAAAAACACAGTATCTGTGAAGCACAATGAAGTGCAATAAACCAGGGTGTGCCTGTGTTCACTCTTTCCTTCATGAAGCTTCACTTGAATGCCTTTCCAAACAATTACAGTTATTGTCACATGGCCCAGCTGAGGTAAGGTCATATGTAAGTTACTTTAGCTCTCAGAATTTCAGTTTTCTCAACTGAAAACTGGCAGGGAGGACTCCTGAACTTTCAAAATTGTAGAGTCATGTGAGGATCGATTTTAACTAACTTTCAACTTGCTTTTTAACTTTGATGGCACTGGCAAAGAAGCGTGATGATAAGAGGAGGATAAGCTGTCAGGCTGATGGAAATTTACCAGATTCTCTTTGCCCTCTATTTTCTAGATATAAATATCATTTTAGATTCCTAGCTTATAGTTAGAGTATTAGAAATTTCTTATGCTTAAAGAACCCAAGGATCATTGTAAATGAAAGATGTTTCAGTGGTGCTATAACTCAGCTTTGCCTTCCTTTAGTATTGTATAGAACCAGGAACATCCCCTTTATATGAAAATCCCAATCTATTTTGCTAATATCAAAAGAAAGCATAAGAATCTCTAACTCACAGTAGTTACATTTGTAATGACAGCATTAGGTTAAATGTTCCTTGGGCATCATCTAGACAAAATGTTTTATAATTCATTTTCCTTAATCAAGATGGAAAATACTCCCCCCCCAAAAAAGATGAAAAATACTGAGTAAGTGCTGGCCTGCTGGCTCAGAAGATACAAACTTATTATGAATAGGACTCTTGGGGCAATCAAGCGGATATCTGCCTTGCTAGAGAGATTCAAGTCCATTAAATCTTTTTTTTAAATGTTTATTTATTTTTGAGAAAGAGAGACAGTGCGCAAGCAGGGGAGAAGCAGAGAGAGAGGGAGACACAGAATCTGAAGCAGGCTCCAGGCTCTGAGCTATCAGCACAGAGTCCGATGTGGGGCTCAAACTCATGAACCGTGAAATCATGACCTGAGCTGAAGTCAGATGCTTAACCAACTGAGCCACCCAGGTACCCCTCAAATCCATTAAATCTTCCGTGAAATCTCTTTGCAATTATGTTCGAGACTAGCGCTTCTCAAACTTTATATTCATACAAAACATCTAGCTACCTTTTCATTCCTTAGAGTTTTCACATTTCTGCTTACATTACCCATCCATTCTTAAGTATTTTCTACTTTTTTCAATTAGTGGTCTTAACGGGTTAATCATAGTTATTTTATATTCTCTGATAATTACAAAACCTGTATCTGAGTCTAGTTCTGATGCTTGTTTTGTCTCTTGAGAATGTGGTTTTTCTCACCTGTTAACATTACTCATAATTTTTCATTAAAAGCTGAACATAATTATTAGATAATAGAAACTGAAACAAATAAGGCTTTCATCGGAGGATTTATGTTAATGTAAGTAGGAGTTGGTCTATGTTTAATATTTGCCATAGCTAAACATTCCTGGGGCTTCAAAGTACTCTGGTGTTGTTTCTCTTGTTGTCTTTGGACTTCCCTAAGAACCCTTCCTTGGGTATAGTTGGTACCCTGCAGATCTTTTAGCTATAATTTGCTATTATTAAATTGGAGTCCATTGGTCATGATAATAAGGAAAAAGGGAGAAGCAGCATTCTATAATCTTATGATTAAATCTCAGTTTTTAGTGATCTCATGTTTCTAGGCTGTGATGTTTCAAACACAAATGTTTCTTAGCATTCCCTCAACTTAGGTGAGACAGGAAGTTTAAGGGAAAATGAATTGGAGAAATGCTTTTACCCCAATGTGGGTTAAGACTCTGGTAAATTCTACCCCAGAGAGCAATCTGTTAATATAGAGACCACTCTGGGGAAATTTCAGAAGTATCATTCCTCACCTCTTCTATGGCCAGAGCCATTGGGAATCTCCCTTGTCATTATATGACACTTGGTGAATTTCCTAAAAGCAAAAACCTACAAAAGTGTGGGGGACATCCTAAGACGAAAGCCATCAGGAGTTTCTCACACTCATGCTGGTTTTCACCCCACCCAGTAGGGCTCCCTGGGCTTCTAATGTTTCCCAGTGCTCTTGCTAGAAAGCAGGGGCTTTAGCTTCCCTGCACTGTTCTACACTTCTGTGTCTGGGTCTCCAGTGGGCAAAGTGGCAAGAGAAAATAGCCTATGGGATCAATGTCTCCACCAGCCCACCCTGCTGCCAAAACAAATCCATTCTGTAAGTGAAGCATGACTTGGACAGGGACAGGAGAATCAAAAGAGCTCCACTGTACAAGGGACCCCCTTCTTAGTTTTCTTGGTTTTTCTGTTTGAGAGGAATATTATCTGTCTGCATCCATTTGGTAGTTTGGGCTGATTTAGAGTCTAAGTCAGGAAATATGGGAGAAAAAATAGCTAACTCATTGCTTTATGAATCATGTTGGGTTTTAGTTCTCCTGTCTTGTCCATATGTCCCTATTTAATCTCCAGAATCCTCATATAAGTATCTTTATATTTTCTTTTAGTTGCATTCAAGGGAAGAGGGAGTGTTGAGTGTCTTTCTTCTACCTTAACCGTATTAAGCCTCCGTTTGACATGGCGTTCACTTTTTTCACCCAGGAGTGCCTTGTTTCACTTGATTAGAACTTAGAGTGTCTTTGAATTGCTTTAGTAATGAATTTCTGATTTGATTTTATCCATATTTTGCCAGTTGGAACTACCACTGAAAAACAACAACCACAGTAGATGTGCCTACACACACACACACACACACACACACACACACACACACACACACACCCCACACACACACACCTAGGGGGAAGTCAGGGGCAGTATTTTTTCCATATTTAAGTCATAGTGAATTGGTCTCTGAAGGATATTTAGAGTTTTCTTTAATCTCTTGAATATCTTCAATAATGCCCTCCAACTCCCTAGATAAGAATCATATTCTTCATATTATGAGGGTCTCTTCTAATCCCCCTATATCTGACTGCACAAGTCCTTACTCTTGGTAGAAGGAGGAAGTTTGGGATTTTCATCTTCATCAGAGTGGACAGCTATAATACAAACACCTCTGATTTTTGAGAGTATTGAGAATCTCCCCTAAAAGAAGTATGAAATAGACAAAATACATACAAAGAGATTGATGCTTATTATGGTAACAAAGACATTCTCCCCTACTGGGATTAAGATGAGCATGAAAACAGAAAATTCAGTCCTGCAGCAGAAATTAAATAACAATGACAGCAATAATAATAAACACAAGTATTATCTGAGTGCTTATGCTGCTATCCACTAAAATAGGTTCTGTGGGTATCCCTTACCTTTTTTCATCTCCAAATTGAAGCTTGGAATAATTAAGGCATGTGTCTATCATAAAGATAGCTTTAGAAAAACAAATCCAACCCTGTGGATTATATTCTGTTTCTATGCTTTCTATCTTTCTATATTGCCAATTCTTAAGGATGTCTCACACACACATGCATACACACACACACACACAAACACACACACACAAACACTGGTTATCTGCCAATTTGCTGAGAGTTACTTGCATGAGAGATATTGCAACTATGTACCTGCTCACTTAAGTATTCCTGTCGTTGCTATTGCTATGGTTTGGAGGAGTATTATGAACTAGATTGAGAAAATTTTCTTGGCATAGTTTCACCAAGGATTCTGAGACTACTTCTCTTAAAAGGTCCTCCACTGCAGGTGAGCACTATAGTTATCTAGAACACTGCTCTGTTTGAAGGTGGGTCCTAGAAACTGTATTTTTGAAAGAAAATTTAAAGTAAAGCTCCCAGGTGAATTGCTGGTCCAACAATTTGTAAACTTCTGGTTTAGAGATATTGATGATATCAATTGAGAGATGATGGTTTCTGTATCTACAGCACGTGTTATTAATATGGGATCTACGGACAGAATGCGGGTTATTCTGAATTTAGATGGAAAATAAAACACAATTATGTCTTTAATTTTATTACCTTTTAACTGAAAGTTTGCATTACCTTTGGATTAAAAATATTATCTAGCCACAGTATAATGAACCAGTATTTGTGACTTTGTCACTAATATGAAACCCTAGATATTTTCACATCTGTATTTTTCCTATTAAATTACATTTGTGTAGATATCTGTAAATATCATTAATAGCTTCACAATTTTGAAATTATGATTGCTATTATACCACAGCTGAACAGGTTATTTACTATTTCAGTGAAAAAAAACCCATATATGATTACATTACACATTTGCATTTTTCATATTTTGATCAATATGTTTGACATAATTTGTTTCCTTTGTAATCCTAAGTATTTTATGTATTTATAAAGTATTCTGAGAAGAGGTCCTTAGACTTGACCACACTGCTAACGAGGTCCAGGGTACAAACTGTTTGAGATCTCCTATTTCAGAGGTAATTCTACTGAATGAATAAAGTAGTCATTTAACAAAGTGGGACAGAAATGAAAGCATGAACATATCGCCACCACTAATATTTCTTCACAGTAAATAGTTCACATTTACATTCCATCCTTCTGTACTCCCACCAAATCCCAGCAATGCTGTCCATAGTCATCACATAGGTACTGAAAAGGTATGACACAATAGGTATTTCATGCTAATTAACAGATTTTGGGAAAAAGTATGAAGACAAGGGTAAGATATAAAAATGACCAAAGAGAAAGATGAGACAAAGAGATGTAAAAGAGAAGGATAAAATGAGACAGAAAGAAAAACATAAAGCCAAAGAAAAGGCTTGCTCTTCCTCATCTCACTAGCTTCAGGCTTCCTCCTCACACACTTGGCAAAATCACCTAGCACCTCCTTTGCCTCTGAGCCCATAATATATTATACAGAGATTTCTATCATCTTTTGTATGTGTAATAAGTCATATAATTTATAAATAACTTGATATTTGTTTAGTATTATATTTATGTAATGGTTTAGTTCTAATTCCTTTTTACACTTGTTTTAGTGTTTGAAATCCTAAATATTTTATCTTCTTGAACCCCTAAAGAATAGAATATAGAAATTTAGCATGATACTAGTCTAACCTCCATGCATAAAACAAATAATTTTCAGCCTTCTGTGATAGATTTCACTTATTCTATTCCCTTGCTTGAAAAAAAAATTCACTAACTGTGATGTCTAAAGTCTTCAAGAAAAATTTTTCCATGTGAAATGATAATGGAATAAAAGAGTTTCCTGCCAAAAGTAGCTTCATTTCAATTTATGGGAAATAATAAATCAATCATTAAAATGAAAACTGCATGAATAAAATCAAGAGACAAGAACTGTGACAGCATTTTAAGTAAACTTTGTGTCAATCCTCAAAAGCCCAATACTTATTGTTGATGCAGTTGGTGTTTTTATACAACCATGTTTTGAGCCTCCCTAATTATGCCATAGTTGAATTACAATTAATATGTAAATAGAAACATAAAACTGGGTTTATCCAATGTAGCGATCTGTACCAGCAAACATCCTTCACAATCCTCTCCTTGGAAAATCCCCTGGGTTTGCTTAGGCATTCTGGTTTTCTTTTCCTTTAGTGTTAGCAATCTTGCCGGGAAAACAAATTCAGAGCAGGATATTCTGTCCCTATAACCTGCTTTCAAATCTTTAACACCTGGAAAATGTAGGTTCTTTGCCGGTTTTCCTGTCCCCTTGACTCAATGACATCAAGTGGGTTTATCCTGGCTTCAGAAAGTATTAAATTTTGGTCATATTCATTTTATAGATTTGCTATTTTTGTTGTTGTTTGTTTGTCTTTATTTCCAAAAAGCACAATGGTTAAAGTAACTGTTTTAGGCCACCCATAAAAAACATGTTCTGGCCTAAATTCCAGGACTTAAAACATAGCCTATGGATTATATAGGAGTCAGATGGTGAGGACAGAATTTAGGGACATGTTAAGCATTGCACCTTCCTAAACTCTCTGTTGATTCTGATCATTCTCTTATTTTAGGAACATTTAATCCTAAAAAGTAATGTGTTTTTGTTTTTGTTTTTGTTTTTTGTCTGCTTGTTTGTTTGTTTAGCACCATGCCAGTATACTAGCTATTTGGAATCACTTGGAAATTAATTTAAGTTAATTAAGTGTCTTTTTAGTTTAAGTTAGGTAAAGCAAACTTTAATAAAATGAGCAATATTAGAAATCAGTATGGGAACAATGACTGATTAACTGATGCCACTCTATCCTTGGCTGCACAGCAAATCCACATTCCTTTTGGCAATAGATCCCTATGGCCTGACTACAAAATTTGGCACATTTCCCTACACTGAGCCAACTGCAGTACTCTTTGTCCCATCTATGCTCTTTGAACCAGTAGAAATCCAGCTTAAGCATGGCAAGTGGGTATCTTTTTCAGTATTAGTTATAAATATAATTATAGTTTCATACTATTCTTTTGTCATTCAGGAAGGGCAACAGGATGTATTTGTTTGGAGTGTATGGGATGAACTGAATATATGGATAGTTTCAAGAAAGTTTGTCTCCATCCTTAGAAGGTTTGCCCTCTTAATGCAACAGATCCACCATGAGCATCTTTGGGTATGAAATACGTCAGCACAAAATTTTTTTATCCACATAATTGTTTGTGGTTTCTAAGAAAGTAAAGAAAGAAACTTCTATCAACCAGAGTCTATGCCTAAAATATAGTTTTGTGTGATAGTTTAACAGGAAAAATTGCACCATTTGCAAGAGTTAGGATGGCATTTGGAAATTAAGATTTCATGCATACAGCCCAAATCTACCATTTAATGGGAAATTCTCGGTTTCTCTACTTAATATTTATGAATAGATATAAATATGGAAACATCTTCATTTAGACCCACAGTTTTTGAAAATAGCCATTAAGCTTTTTGTAATATTCCTTAAGTACCTAGTTCACAGAATCAACTATGGGGGATGCATTAGACATACCAACCATATTAATCCAATGATATTCTGTTTTGATTCTTAAATTTGCATTTATCATTCTGGGGCACCTGGGTGCCTCACTTGGTTAAGCATCCTGACTCTTGATTTTGCCTTAAGTCATGATCTCACAGTTCATGCATTTGAGCTCCACATTGGGCTCTGTGCTGACAGTGCAGAATCTGCTTGGGATTTTCAGTCTCCCTCTCTCTCTGTGCCTCCCCCGCTTTCTCTCACTCAAAAATAAACAAACATTAAAAAACTTTGCATTTATCATTCCGCTTTTTAACAATTACTTGTCAACTTCCCACTTGTTACCCACACATTATAAAATTGAAGCAAATTGATTATAAAGAGGAAAAACCACTAAGTTTTATATATATTCATATAGGGAGAGTACATAAGTATGAATTAGTTCTCTCATAATTAAGCAAAATGTACAGCTTTACTAAGCAGTTACTTTTTGGAGTCAAAGTCATTCACTTGGGTGACTGTATTAAACAGACTAACTGATCATTGCCAAATATTCACATGGATTTATGATTTCAGCTACATTAGCTAAAAAGAAAAAAAAATCAGAACGTTAAAACTGAAAAGAAATAGGTGTAGTCATTTTTTTCTCTTCCAAAGTTGAGTACAATCAACATGGAAAGAGGCGGGTGTTTTATCTACTAAGAAAGAGAGGGCAGGGGCGCCTGGGTGGCGCAGTCGGTTAAGCGTCCGACTTCAGCCAGGTCACGATCTTGCGGTCCGTGGGTTCGAGCCCCGCGTCGAGCTCTGGGCTGATGGCTCAGAATCTGGAGCCTGTTTCTGATTCTGTGTCTCCCTCTCTCTCTGCCCCTCCCCCGTTCATGCTCTGTCTCTCTCTGTCCCAAAAATAAATAAACGTTGAAAAAAAAATTTTTTTTTAAATAAAAAAAAAAAGAAAGAGAGGGCAGATGAAAAATTTTTAATTTTTACACAAAGAAAACAGTTACATTTTTACATATATTCAACAAAATTCAAAGAACTAGAACACAAAATAAATTCAATTTAAATATTTAAACACAAACACAATAAAAAGTATTGTTAAACAGTCTGATGTGTTTAGACAAATTCCTGCCATATTATTCATGAATATGGCCTTCAGTAAATAGTCTCTCTGTAATTGTTTATTCGGCCCAGTGATAAAAGCTACGTCTTTTACACACTTGTACTTCAATTCCCAGGCAATTAATGTGTCTTGCCATGGAAAAATAATATGCAATATATTACCCTAGGAAAATTCCTTCTATGATATGTAATACATTTGTAAAATGTTAGAAATATAAACTCCTCATAAATCTCACTAAATTATTTTTATATTTTTGAATTTGATGTGTAGAACCAGCAGACTCTATGGCAAGGTTTCTTTGATAAAATATACACAGTAAAGGGTGACTGGTCTATGATATCTCTGAATTTGGCCAGCAGAATTAAAAGGGAGGAAAAAGGCTTAAACCCAGGGTAGAAAGAAGAGAAAAATAGGTTTTAAGAACAATCATTTAGTTATCTTTTATCTCCATAAAGAGCAGAATCATTCATTGTTTCCATAGCAAGTGAAGACATTTGGAGCTCTTTATGTTTCTATGATGGAGATGATTTCAGATCTACAGCTCTGGTTATGACAATATAGTGGGACATGTTAATTAAAGCACATGAATCCCAAGTTTCTGAGAACCTCAAGGTTCAAATTAGAATGGAATTAACCTCATTATAAGAAGATGTTTACAACTGTTTATCTATGAAATGAGCACCCTCTCACATTGTAGGACTTAAGCAAAAAGGCCAACCATGGTCTGCCATATGCCCATCAGTCTTTTCCATTCCCCATACAGAGAAACAAGTAGATCAGCTTTATTACTAGACAAAGCAATACTGAAGGAACTTCAGCTGTATCATGATACCTTCCTTGATATGAAGGAAATCAGATATGTTTGCTAGCCTTAAAGAGGTGATATTAGTCCTTTGTCATTATATTAATGGGAATTATAGGACACATGAAATATGTCCAATTTACATATGTTAAAGCGGACATAAAATCTACTCTGCTTCTCATTCATTTATAAAATTACCTCCATCCATTACTAGCTTCAATAAGTGAAGATTAAGTAATAATAAGAGTAATAACATTAATGATAACAATAAAAGGGGCACCTGGGTGGCTCAGATGGTCAAGTGTCGGACTTTTGATTTTGGCTCAAGTCATGATCCCACCATCCTGGGATTGACCTCTGTGCTGGGCATAGAGCCTGTTTGAGATTCTCTCCCTCTCTCTCTCTGCCCCTCACCCACTTGCACTCTCTCTCTCTCAAAATAATAATAATGATAATAATAATAATAATAATAAATACTTGAAGATTTTAATCAGGCAAGAACCACCAAGTCGTCATTGTCCATGACAATGGACAATATCCGCTTTACCTAACTGTATCTCCTAGGGAGGGCATATTTTCTTGTTTTAAAAGACATAGAGTGGGAGAGAGCCAAAGCATAAGAGACTGTTAAAAACTGAGAACAAACTGAGGGTTGATGGGGGGTGGGAGGGAGGGGCGGGTGGGTGATGGGTATTGAGGAGGGCACCTTTTGGGATGAGCACTGGGTGTTGTATGGAAACCAATTTGTCAATAAACTTCATATATTAAAAAAAAAAAATAAAAGACATATATTTGAATCAGACAGGAACTTCTCTCACATCCCTATATTTAGTATTCAAGGCTAATAAAATAGATCTCAAACTCATTTTAATGCCTTATTTTTTATGCAGTCATCTCTATCCATTTAGTTACATGTCTTCGTAGAGCAATATTCTGAGGGCAATATTTTTAAAAAGCCAGGTAAGAGAAAATCATGAATAAAATCATGGTTAATTTAAAGATTTAAGACATATATGATTTCTGAAAACATTTTAGGTGGAATTGAAAAGCCCCATGCCCCAAAGAATCACTATTGTTTCCAGCATAGAGTGTTACTTTAATAATGACTAATTAAGTTAATAGCTCTCATTATGTCATTCAACCATGAAATTATAAATTTCTTTCCTTCCTTTAGCCTCTTTGACCAGAATGGTTGAATAGCCTGATAATTTTACAAATCCTATCAGCGACATTCAGAATTTATTGTCTCTTAATTTAATCAACTCAGTAAGTGAAATATAATTGTAGCCAACCAAATTTTGCATTAGTACCTCAAACTCTTGAGTATGTTTAAACAATTGATTTTTTGACAGAATACAATCTGATATTGGTCATATGTATTGGTGTTGATCTGTAGTTCTGAAGGAACTATTTTGCTACTTAAGTATTTCAAAGCTCCTTCTAATTGCTTCAGTATCTTTCCTGACATATAATTACAATATGTGAAATATCCCACCATTCCCTGCTCTTCTCTCTAAGCTTTCATCCTTCAGGACTTTATCTAGTCATAGAATTCCTTCTGCCACAATGGAGATGACTCCTAATCCTCATGCCTAGTCTGGTAGACAGTTCTAGGTCTAGTTCTCTTCTAGTTATTGTTAACGGGATAACCCATCAGGATATCAAAGTCAGCATTTCCAAAAAAAAGACCTTATTTTCCAACAAATCCTGTTCTTCTTCCTGGAGTCCTAAGACTAACCACCGAAGTTTGAAACCTTGGTATGGTCATTGATTCTTTTCTGTTTGCTGTTCTCTCCCTCTATCATTCCATTTGTGGTACTGTAAACATACATTCAGTCACTTGCAAAATTCTCTTAATTTCTCATTCATATTTACCCTTCTTTTCATTTTGCCTGGCCAATGTCAATCTCTACTCAAGATCCTTCCACCTCTTTTCTGCATCTAGAGAGGCAATAGAAGCATTTCCCTGATGCAAAGCTCTAATCATGCCATAACCTGTGTACAGAGTTCATGGTGATCAGAGTGATGGTGGTAGTCAGGCTCATACTGTGATAAGGCAGAAATTCAGTCTTTCACAATCTGATACACATCAGTTGTTGTAAACACTTCTGTCATAGTCACCCTGCAAAAAACAGGAGGGACTCCTACCTAAAGATTTAGTGGTCAACACTGATAACAACCCCCTACCCCAACACACACACCAAATGTGTATGAAAGGAGCTATTACTTAGGTAATTGAGACGTCTGGAAAAAACAAGGCAGTCCCCTCTAAAAGATCCAAAATGGCTTGAAAGAGTAAGCAAAGGAGGCTGACTCCAGGTTCTTATTGTGTTCAGGCGGTGAAGCCAAAGTGAGACTTCTGCGTGGAGGCACTGTCTTATCTGAATCCCTACCCAGCAACAAAAAAAATGAAGATTCAGGCATTTTTATCAGTTAGTCCAGATGTAAGGTATAAGGGAAAGAAGGAAGAAGGACGCTTAGCTGTCAGCCATCAAACATCAAAAGCTAGTCAGATTCCTCATGACACAATTACCTTATATTCTCAAAATTCTACTCTGTCCTTAGCTCATTCCAGACCATCAGTCAGCAGCATTTCTGGATCCCACCACCTATCCTAAAGCCACCATCCACAAACAGAAGAGTAGAATCAATAAAGTATAATTTCAGGGATATTAATTTATCGCTTGCTATTTAATTATTGAAACACTCAAAAAATTCTGATTCGGTGTTATTATGTCTTACTTGAAGAAAGTATTAAAAAGAAAATTGCTATGTGATATGTTGTTCTAATCTCTCTGGATGTCTCAATATTGTACTACATCATACTTTCTCTTCATTTGTTTTGTTTTGTTTTTTTTTTTTTAGCAGGAACCCAGAAATACCTAATTTCAGTCTTGAAAATCATTTAAATGATTTAAATCATTTAAATATATTTTGGCCAAAAAATCTTTATAATCGACCAGGTTTCCAGGTTTCCTTCTTTGCACTGGAC
This sequence comes from Lynx rufus, assembly GCF_022079265.1. Classification (NCBI taxonomy): domain Eukaryota; kingdom Metazoa; phylum Chordata; class Mammalia; order Carnivora; family Felidae; genus Lynx; species Lynx rufus. The sequence goes on along the minus strand of NW_025814830.1, from coordinate 33,052,839 downwards.
ACAAAACTAAGCCAAAATTTGGATTTTATTATTATATACCTTTTAGGAATCAAATTTACTGCAGGAATAATATTTTTTTCTCACATTGTTTTCCTTTGGCCAATTTATTTAATCTATTTGCATTGTTTAATGCATCTCTCTCTGTGTCTGTTTCTTTTTTCTTCTAAGGTATTTACAAGGGAGACCTTCTTCCTTAACACATATCATCTTGGTGGTTTTAACAAGATATTCATAGTCAGCAATAGAAAGTGAAGTGTTGACACCACACTAACTAAAAGTTGAATAAGAAAGATATTTAGCCTAAAGTCTGGGTATAAAACTAAATATTAGTGTTGTATACTCTCTAATTTCATTTACCGTGTTATATACCATTCAATCAGGGGTTAGCAAACTAAGTAAGGCCTGTAGGCCAAGACCTACCACATCACCTACTTTTGTAAATGGTCTTAATTGTGTTGTCTGTAGCTGTTTTGCTTTGATAAAAACAGAGTTGAGTAGTTGTGGCAGAGACCATATGGCCCACTAGGATTAAAATATTTACTATATGGAGTTTTACAGATAAAGCTTGCTGAGCCTTTACAGAAAAAAATACTGAATACATTTTAATTCCAAAATACAATCAAAATGTAACTTAAAATTTCTTGTCTTAAAATACAAACTGTTCGTTAAGAATTAAAGAATACCTAAACAAAAACATTGATTGAAGAGTCATGTTCTTCCAACCAAATCCAGATACTTGTAGTATAGTATATATATAGTAAAGACCCAAACTAAACCTGAAATTCAGAAATCACAAAGTCTTAAATTTGATGAATTCTTAGCAAATATGAAATGGTTACCTCCGTCACAAGAGATGTGTAATTGTGTGTATGCAAAGCTACCATATTACAGAGTATGCTTCCCTTTGAAGAGACCTATATACTATTTTTAAAAAAGATAATAAAACAAAAGAACACATCTACTTATGATCCATGCATAAAACTAACATAAATTATTAAGGAAATATATTATGCTTAAAGTTAGTTCTAAAATAAGTCTCCAGGTGATATGTAAGATATGATAATAATGAAAAATTTCATCTAGTGTCACATCTCAAGAATGTGTTACATAGGTAAAATAAACACCATTTAGAATAAGGGCAAGTGGTTTTATGCATTCAGATATATAAAATGACAGATATCATCTTTACTAATGTATACTACTAAGTATAATATTAAGTAACCATGATATCATTCAAAAGTTTATCAATATAATGTTCTTCTCAGGGAACTTGGTTTCCTAACCTTGTTTCCCCTACAAATTCCTCAGTTGTAAATTATTCTATCATATGGATTTTCAAAAACTGAACATGTTTAATCCTAGTGACTCCTAAAATTTAAACTATATGTCCATTGGCAGAAGAGGAATAATGCTTTTCAAGAGTACCTGCATGAAATATATGCATCATTGACCGATGCCGTTCCAAACATAAAGTCACCTAGGGAAGTCACCTACTTAACTGGTTGCAAATCACCAAATCTAAATGAAAGATGTGGAACCACTTTTTGGACAAGATAAGGGTTCCATCAGTAGCTAAATCTACTTGATTTTTCTTCAGATGTCTTACAGATACATCTCTTATTTTCTTCATCTCTGTTATTTATTGTAACTAAATCAGTCTCTCAACTGATTAACTACAATAGACTTCTAATGGGACACTGGCACAGGGTTGGGTCCTTTTCCCTTCTTTATTAGAGAAGCCATACCTTATAGTATTCTTAGGGTCAAGGATCCCAAGTGAGCCATTTGTCAGCTACATTTTATATTCAAAAATTTCTGATGACTTAGTTCTTGCTCATAAACTGAAATCCATTCTATTACACAGGACGTTAAAAGCACCCTTTGCCTAAAACTCCCTTTTCAGTTTCTTGTAGACATTAACCTTTATATTCCTTCTTCTTTTACATTTATTTTTGAGAGAAAAAGCCAGTGGAGGAGGGGCAAAGAAACAGAGAGACAGAGAGACAGAGAATCCCAAGCAGGTTCCACAGTCAGCGCAGAGCCCGACGCAGGGTTCGAACCCACAAACTGTGAGATCATGACGCTAGCCAAAATCAAGAGTTGGATGCTTAACCACCTGAGCCACCCAGGTGCCCCTACATCCTTTCTTCTCAGTATATGAAATAACGTTATGACATAAGAATATTTTATGCTTTATGACTTGGATAATGTCAGTTATTCTCAAACTTGTCCCTTAAATATCTCTAAATGCATGAACAATGAAAAAATCAGCTAGAGAAGTTTAGGATACAACCTCTGTTGGCCAATTATCTTGACTAAGCCTTACTTCACACTTATGTCTCTTACTTCTTTTTTAAAAAGCACAGAAAGTCCCCTTTCTACCCCATAATATGCCTAACATTATTTTAGTTCAGAAAAAAATATTTTAAATTACGTTTGAGATTAACATACTGATATAATTGAATTATATACATGTGACAACACAGTAAACTTCACCTATTTATATGTCTGTTATTCATTCGCTTTGATTATGAGTCCCTTGTTCAGGAATCTTAGCTTATATGTCATTGTATTATGTAAGTCAATGAAAAAAATGTTTCTAAAGAATAAATAAATGTATATAATGAACCATGGTGATACAGAAAACTATGTTCAATGATACTAAAATCTATTTCCTTTCAGTATCTTAAAGGAAAACACATTAATATAATTTTTAAGCATTGATATATTTCTCCTTTCAGTACAACTCCATCACCTTTTAAACATGGACAAAAACATTAATTTCTCCTTTTAACTGTTGATTCAACGAATCTGTAGAGAATCTGTTTATTTGAGGGAGGATTAAGAGAGATAGAAGCCAAAAATTGTGACTAAAAACTTGTATTATTTGTACCTACTATCAATTTGAGTGTCAACATTTTGAATGTATTATTTTAATAATTAATAGTCTATCTTTTAGCACAGTGTGAGATTTACAGAATAACTGAACACATAATACAGAGAACTCCACACACTCAACCCCATACCCACTCTACAAGTCTATAGTTTCCCTATATTAACATCCAGAATTAAGGTAGTATCTTTGCTAGAATCAATGAGCCAATATCGATACATTCTTCTTATTACTATTGTCCAGGGTTTTTATTAAGTTTCACCTTTTGTGTTGTACACTTCTTGGGGTTTTAACAAATGCATAATGGCATACATCCACCATTAAGTTAAAAAATTTTTGGTGCAGTTTTAGGTCCACAGACCATTAAAAATTTTTTAAAAATTTTTTAAATATTAATTTTTATTTTTGAGAGAGACAAAGTGTGAACAGGGGAGGGGCAGACACACACACACACACACACACACACACACACACACACACATACACACACACAATCCAAAATAGGCTCCAGGCTCCGAGCTGTCAGCAAAGAGCCTGACACACGGCTTGGCTACAACCCACGAACCATGGGCTTATGAGCCGAAGTTGGCTGACTGTTTAACTGACTGAGCCACCCAGGGAGCCCTAAAATTTTGTTCAGAATAGTTTCATGACACAAAAATCTTGTGTTTCACCTATTCACTCATTCTCCTCTCCTGAATTCCTGACAACCACTGATCTTTTTACTGTCTCTATAGTTTTGCCTTCTTCAGAATGCCATATAGTTGTAATAATAACATATGTAGCCTTTTCAGACTTGCTTTTTTTCAGTAGGCAATATGCAGTTAATCCTCCCCTCCCTCCTTGTCTTTCATTGCTTGATAGCTCATTTCTTCTGAGTACTGAATAATACTGCTTCCATTGGAAACAAATAACAGACACCTAACTCAGTTCTAAGTGATGAGAAATATCTTCCTGAACTAAGAATATCTGGCATGAGCTGGAGGAAACATGGAGTTAGTCAGGCCAAGGACGAACAGAATGAGTGACAAGCATGAAGAAGACAAGGAAACCCAGGCAAAACTGCTGAAAAGATGTGCCGAATAATACGGCCTGACCTTTATCCTAAGAAGCATTCACCAACAATCACTATTCACTAGATATGTAAAAACATATTTACTCTACAGGAGAAGAAAACCAAAACCCTTACAGGCATCTATTTAAATAAGAATGATCTTTCTGTCCAAAACTCCCTCAGTAATAATTAAAAGCATGTATCCTACCCTCAATAATTTAATTCACCATAGGCCTCCCAAAAAGCAATCAGATGCACATTAATTAATAAAAGATTATCAACAGTCAAAGACTCCTGGCCCTAGTTTTGATCGGCCAAAGCAGAATACTTTTGGGAAAAAAAAAAGATACCCAGCAAATCAGGAAAACAAACAGTACAGTACATTTCAAAAAACAAATCATCTTTTACTTCTTAACTTCAGGTTTGCTCTCAAAGTGTGTATTACAACATTCTGGAGTTTTACAATGCAAATCCACAGCAACTCTACAAGGTCCTTCCCGTGTAAATGTCTTCAGATGCATAATCAAGCACAGAGAATCAGAAATATGCCTGGTTTGTTACACAGAGCAGGAAAGAAGTGTTTGCTCAGATAGATTCTGGGCACCATCTGGGAGACAAGTGCTTGGTTTTGCAACAGATTGCATAATTTTCCTGTAGAATCTGGAGAAAAGCCCTAACTGCTTTAATAGAGAGTTGATTTTACATGCCTTTAATCTTCATTTCAGTTTGTCTGAAAGGCAATCCATATGGTTGAATGGCAGAAGTAGTCATTAGCTTAACACAGTGTTCAGGCTTCCATCTTTCTGTGGGAGACACGCAATATTTCACCTTATAGAGAGTTAGTTTTCATTGCACATGGCAATTAATCTTTTTACTAGCCAAGCATCTACTGCATATGTATGCTATTTGATTGATTAGATTAGAAATTTAATGTTACAGTTCATACATTAGTAATATTTCAATATAACACATACCAAGGACTCCACTATCAATAATATGACTGGATTAAGAGCAGCACAAATTAGCACCCGGAGCAGGAAGGATGACCTTGGCTGGTAGGAAATACTTCATCCACAACAGAGAAATCCCAGAGCAAAGGTCACCTTATTAGACGCCCTATGTGGAACTTGTAGCTAGAGGGAACATGGATTCCTAACAGGCAACCACGTACACATTAAAGAAGATGGCAACACGCAATTCCCAAAGAGAAGAGACAGACTACCCTTTTATGTACCGTGTCTATACACCTTTCTTGGCAGTTGAAAGAAAGGAAAGCACTTTGGCATCATGTAGTAAAAGATACTATTAAAAATGGAAACAGATTAGCAGAGTTGGATATTTAAATTGAAAGTATTCCTCATAATTGTACACTCATGATAGTTCCTAAACTAGAAGGAAAGTAGAACAGTTTTTTTTTTCATGGAGTTAAATTCTTAGGTATGAGCCTTGTGTGCTAGAAAAAGTTACCTGTATGTTTCTTTCTACCCAACGAGGGAGAGTTGAGGAAAAAATTTTCCATTCACTTATCATACATTAAACCAGAGGCTAGCCTTGAAATCTCAAATATGCTATCCATTACAAATCTAATTATACCCGAGCTTCAGTTGCACATTGGAAGAAAGTTGGGATGGAAGTATGTGGATACATTCCTAAGCTCATAAAATGTTAAGTGAAAGCTACAAGATTTCAAAAATAGAAATCTACAATCCAGACTTTTTTTTGTATGGTTCCCTTCTTTATTTCACCTTGGTTTTCCTAGCAGAGGAGCATTCCAAGCAAGGTAACTATGCTTCTCCCCACAAACCATGTACTTAGGTGGCCCCAGGGATAAGGAAAATGTACACATGGTAGGTTATTTAAGGGAATAGAATAGTAACTATGGTAGAAAATATAAAATAGAGGATTATGGCTGAGAAATAAAAACATGACAAAATTGAAGTCATTGTAGTAATAAAATTATTTGTAACACAGCATCATTTTTTTTCTTTTAGAGAAAGAGAATGAGTCAAGAGGAAGGGTGGAGGGGGAGAGAGGGAAGGAAGGAAGGAAGGAGGGAGGGAGAGAGGGAGGGAGGGAGGGAGGGAGAGAGATAGAGAATCTTAAGCAGGCTCCATGCACAGCACAGAGCCCGATGCAGGGCTCGATCCCACAACCCTGGGATCATGATCTGAGCCGAAATCAAGAGTCAGACACTCAACTGACTGAGCTACCCAGGTGTCCCTGCAGCATCTTTTAAATAAAGTACAGTTGACCCTGGAACAGCATGGGTTTGAACTCTTCTGGGTCCACTTATACATGGATTTTTTTTCAATAAATAAGTATATTAGAAAATTTCTCTATTGGAAAATAACTATTTTTATTGGAAAATTGTCCATTTGAGAAAACTTGTAAATGAGCTATGTAGCCTAGACATCTGCCTCCCAAAATTAAGAAAAAGATAGGTATTATTGTAAGAAGGCAGTATATATTAAGTATAACATACAAAATATGTGTTGTACTCAACTGTTTATGTAAGGCTTCCAGTCAACAGTAGGCTATTAGTAGTTAAATTTGGGGGGAGTCAAAAATTATACACAGATTTTTTATTGTACTGGCAGTTGGTGCCTCTAACTCCTATATTGTTCAAGGTCAAATGTATTTTGTAGATTATAATAATGGTCCCAATTCTTATGCACTTCATGTGTTTATATATACCCTTTGCCTTATAATTTTGTAATATCCTCCCTTTGTGACCCCAACTTGAGTTATATGAATTGCTTTGGGCTATTTGAAACTTAGCAAACACTACAGAAAGGGAGGATTAGAAGGACTATTGGGGTTGCTTACTCATCCCTTCTCATGGTAGGTAAGGAAATGCCTAGCCTTACCCAGTGATCCCAGGAGGACGATGAGAGTTACATGGATCAGAGGTAAGTCATTTCAATTATTCCAGTAAGGCCTTCCTAATCAGCTAGCAGCTAGCCAACCTCCAGAAGTCTAAGCAAACCAAGAAAAGAACAGCTGACCACCTCAGCACCTAAGCAACAAATGTTTATTGCACCACTGAAGTTCTGGGTTATTTCCTATACAATGTTATTTTGACAATAGATATGTAATATGAAATGATGAATGTCAACATTCACTAACATTAAGTGTTATTAAGGTAGTCTTTTTGTTTATTGTATTTCTGTTCTCTCTCCTTGTTTATCCCCCAGAACTTCTACTTTCTAAAGATGTGTGCTGTGGCATTTGGCATTTGGTATATATTCATAGCTGTTACATCATCATCATCATGAATTATTGCCTTTAACAAATTCAACCTGAGCTTATTACTGGGGCCAGGTTTATGGTTATTTTGATTAGCTTAAGCTAATCAGGACCCATACCTAGAAAATAAGATTGTACAAAAATGATTGACTCGTAAATATAGATCATTACTAAGAAAAAGGAAATGAATGCAAAAGAGATCATTAATAAATGGATAGAAGAGTCTAACAAAGATGTGAATGAATGAATAATAGACAAATGATTGAATGAATAAATTAGTGAATGAACATTTAAAAAATATTGGTTTTTAACCTTTAAGAACAATTTGAGTATGATCTGCTGGATATTGGTCATAATCACTAAAGGATAAGTGAAATAAGTTTTACTTTGAGGTATAAAACAGACATGAGATGTAGTAATATGGTATGCAGGAAACTTAAATATTTTATGTAAACTTTATGCTTTTTTAAGAGTAGACATTATGGCTTAGAGTCTAGAAAATGGTGTCTTCACTGCCTGAATGGTGATGTGCATTAATTTGGGTATTTAATGTAGAAGTCAGTCTGCTGAGGAAAGCTTCGCAGTCTATTTAAACTTGTTTTAATTTGAATCCCAAGTCATTCTTTGTGTCTATAATGTGGAACTGCTTAAAAATCTGGAGCAATAAAGCAAAGATTTGGGGACAGATTGGTTTCCAAAGTACCTCTTAAATGCATACCATAGACTACCCAACGGTTACAAATACAGTTCCTACGAGTAAATGAAGGAGAATGATGGGTGCAAATCAATTAGCATGTATCATTCAAATCATCAGTCTAAAAGCAGACAAACTTTCAATAAGAGTCAAACTGAAATAGTAAAATATAATTGTTAACGGTCAAACCTTATTAATCAGTCCTGCACCTAATCATTAAATAATTTGCCAGCACTGTTAATAATCAAAGACATTTATCAAAGTATAATATTAGACTGACGTAATTAATGCTCAATGGTAAATCACTATCTAATATTAACCACACGGAATTGAGATTAGTTAAATCTGGAACTGATTTGAAAGCTGCATTCAACTGTTGGTGGGAATGCAAATTGGTGCAGCCGCTCTGGAAAGCAGTGTGGAGGTTCCTCAGAAAATTAAAAATAGACCTACCCTATGACCCAGCAATAGCACTGCTAGGAATCTACCCAAGGGATACAGGAGTACTGATGCATAGGGGCACTTGTACCCCAATGTTCATAGCAGCACTCTCAACAATAGCCAAATTATGGAAAGAGCCTAAATGTCCCATCAACTGATGAATGGATAAAGAAATTGTGGTTTATATACACAATGGAATACTACGTGGCAATGAGAAAAAATGAAATATGGCCTTTTGTAGCAACGTGGATGGAACTGGAGAGTGTGATGCTAAGTGAAATAAGCCATACAGAGAAAGACAGATACCATATGGTTTCACTCTTATGTGGATCCTGAGAAACTTAACAGAAACCCGTGGGGGAGGGGAAGGGAAAAAAAAAGAGGTTAGAGTGGAAGAGAGCCAAAGCATAAGAGACTGTTAAAAACTGAGAACAAACTGAGGGTTGATGGGGGGTGGGAGGGAGGGGCGGGTGGGTGATGGGTATTGAGGAGGGCACATTTTGGGATGAGCACTGGGTGTTGTATGGAAACCAATTTGTCAATAAACTTCATATAAAAAAAAAAAAAGAAAGAAAGCTGCATTCAGATTCTGTAATAACTATATATGACCGGATGCTGCTCACAGTGTGAGAGCAAGGAAAGAGAGGGTGTTCTTTACATATGAAATGCTGTCTTCTCATCGCAGAGAACACCCTGATCCAAGCTGTTCAGAATGTGGGAGCCAAAGAATTCCCTGGAGATTAAATTAAAAAATGGCTATGCGGACTAATTACCAAAAGTCTAAACTATATGAAATTAAACTGGCAGAAATTGTTAGCAGCACCCAGTTAAGGCCCCAGATTTAGAGTCTGAATCATGGATACAGCAACAAAGCTAAGTTCGGCAAGGAGATGCTACCATCACACAGAACGATCAGTGGCAGCAAGAACAATAAATCAAACCCATGGCACCAACTAAATGCAAAAAGACTTTCTTATGTACTTTTTAGACAGGAGACATGTAGAACTTATAATGGCCTGAGGTTCTAGAAAATCTTGAAAATAAAAATAATAAAGCAATGATACGTTTATTGCACATCATGTACACTACATGCAAGCCTCTTTATTTTCCACTTATTACCTTGTTTATTTTTCTAATTTGTTTATGAATTGAAAAGCATTATTGTCCTATAGAAAAGGTGAAAAATCCATGAGGCAGAAAGATTAAGTAACACGTCCAAAGTCAATTTAAAGCTAGAAAATCAAGCACCTAGGACTGAGTTCCAGGCAACTTAGCATCAGAGTCTATACTCTTAAAGCAGAAGTTTATCCTTCTGTCCCACAATTCAACAAGTTGAACTTTATGATATTAAATTCCCTGTGTCAACTGGGAAGCCAAGACTGGCTTACATTTAAAAATCCTTCATTCTCCATGATGCTTTAACATCCTCCATGATTTCACAACAACCAAGTGGGGAAGAGATAACATCGCTTATGTGCATTTTCCAAGGCAATATAGCTAGTTTGCTTATTTCTTTGTTGTCTTCTTTTTTTTTAATGGTTTACTTATTTGTACCTCACCTTGTTCCAGACATATTAAAGGTTTTACAAATAGGAGTTGGTATCATAAGACCAAACTGTGTCCAGAAAAGGGTAAATTTTATTTCTACTCGAAGACAGGAAACTAGTTGTAAGCTATATGCCAGCTTACACTTCTAACATTCTAGGTGTTTATAAATGCATTTCCTAATCTGCAAGTAGAAACTGAGTGCTAAATATTCAGTAAGTACTGAAAAGGCAGAGCAAATGAAGATGTTCTTTTAATATGATGCATTCATATGCTTTCAGTATACCGAACAGCTTAACAGAGGAAACCTGTGTCAGTATCATCAATGATATAAACCTACATCAATTCTGGCTATTTTTCCCAAAACATACCCACCATATCCTTTCCCTTGATTGTTTCCCTTAAATACATATTTCTAATATCTAATATAATATCTAGTTATAAACTATTGAGCTTTTGCCTAGAAATGTAACAAACAAAAATAAAATGCCATCTTTAGATCTTTCCAATATTTCCAACAATGGAAATATTTCATAAAGATAAAATCAATAACAAAAATGAAAATAAAGGGGTGTATACACTTAAATTCAACTATGTGGAAAATTCAGACTGTGTGTGAGCATGGGTATGTGCACATATGTGTGCGCGTGTTTCCTAAAGATTATTTAGAGTGAAATTTGCTAAGGAAAATGGAATTTGAGACTATTCCATAGTTTATCAGTACAATGCCAAAAGTGGTAGATCCAACTAGAAAAAGGCAATTTTATGCAAGGAAGCCCACTGAAAAATTTAGCTATTTCATAATGCAAACCCAGGCATAGGTTCAGATTTTAGCAAGATGAAACAAAAAAGATGCGGAATTAAGTTGCAATTTCATTTTAAAGGCCTGGAAAGAGCATTATGATCTATCGTGGAAAGACACTAATCACTGAGGACCGAAACGATTGCCGTTTGACAATTTTAATATGTGAGGGTCCCTGATTAAAATTTTAAAGGCATCTTGAGCATTTCTGAAGCTAACTTAATATTTATCAAGTAGTTCTTGGTGCTAGGTTTTGGGCTGGTGGCTTTGCACAAGATATCCCACTTAATCCTCATGACAACTTTGGGAGCTAGGTTTCATTAGCTAGGAAAAGGTTTAGATTTTAGTGGAAAGAACATAAAACTTGGAATCAGATGGACATGGATTCAAGATATCCATTACCAATTTTTTGTTGAGTGACATTCTTAGGTGGATGGGCCATGCAAACTGGACAGGTGCTTTCTTGCTTTAAGCTCTGATAGAATTTTTTGTGGTCATTTTCAAAATATATATTCTGCTATTGTGCATATTCTTAAGTCCTCCCATTTAATAGAGAGACATTAATACAATGTTGGGAAAGCTGTTACTGAAATGTAGGGGAGAAGAAAAGGATGATGTTTATATGTTAATTAAAAATCTGTAAGAAGGCAGTGTTTTTTGTTTGTTTCTTTGTTTGTTTGAGAGGGTGTTTGAGAGACAGAAGGGGAGAAAGAGGCTCCACCTCACAACTGTGATATCATGACTTGAGCAGAAATCACAAGTCAGACACTCAACCAACTGAGCCACCCAAACACCCCAGAAGAGAGGGTTTTTTAACTAAAATTTGGAGCATTTCGAAACCACTATTGTAAGTGTGATGGCTCAGCACCACATTGGAATTCTTCTTCTGTGAAGGACTAGTATCACTCAGGATAGACTAGATGTGGATGAGATGAGAATTAACCCAAAATTTTGGAGGCAAAGCACAACAAAGCTTTGTTTCCTTTTCGCAGAGAATCAGTTGTGGGTTAGAAGACTCTCCATGGTAACTCTTCTCAGGTGGATGGCTCAGTATTGTACTTCCACATCAACTCACACTTCCACGTTAACTGGAGCAGTGAGGAGAGAGAGGTGGGGCATCAGGCCCCAGCAATTAAGGGCTTTCATACAGAAGCCACACATATCACTACTTTCACCTTTCAGCAGGCAAAGGCGTTCAGATGACCACTCCTTATTTCAGAGCGGCAGAGCAGCGGAAGTCTCCCTTCTGGGAGAGGCCTAGGAGGAGTGAGGGACTCGACAGGGAGCAGTGGCTGGCTAGACATTCATATCCCTTCGCGTGCATTTGTAATTAATTCTAAGACAAAACTGTCAAAGGTATATTAATATTCTCTAGAATGTTCCATCCTTTCACTGATGTGTGGAACAAGTTATCCGGAACTAAAATATAAAATTTTAAAGAAAAATATACAGAGGTTACACTCTGGTTCATTAAGTCAAAAGAAAAAAATTTGACATGGCATTGCCTAAATTTTTAAATCATGAGTTATCCATACCTGTGAAAGTCTTCCTGAAAGTTGTAAGGGTAACTAACAGATTGCTGATAACTGACAGGGAAACCTCTCTGAGACTACACCTGCCTGTGTGTAGAATTTACTGCCAGAGATAAATGTGACATTTAAATTGCAATGCTCTTTCCCCCATGCATTTCTGTCAGGATACTTTCAGCAAGAAAATGGAATGATTTAAAAATACCTTAAAATATACAATATTTGGTATAACATTATAATACGGAAGATCTTTCAATGAAATATTAGGTGGAACAGGTTGCTTGATTATTATCATGAATGTCAAAAGTATGCAGTGTGGTATTTAATACAGTTCAGTAAGTGATGAGTTGGTAGCAATTTATTCCCTCAGAGAAAGGAAAAAAAGACCAGAAAATTCAAGGAGAAGCTCATCATTTCCAATAATTTCATATTCAAGAATAAAATAGGATAATAGATTTAAATCTAAAGTTAGATATTTTGCTTACAATACAAATTCCTCTTGGAAAATAGAGAAGCCAAGAAGATATTAATTGAAAAAATAATTTTAAAATTCAGGAATATAAAATGAAAAATAATTTCTCCTTATATGTTTTTTAATTTTTTTAATGTTTATTTATTTTTGAGAGAGAAAGGGAAACAGAGCATGAGCAGGGGAGGGGCAGAGAGCAAGGGAGACACAGAATCTGAAGCAGGCTCCAGGCTCTGAGCTGTCAGCACAGATCCCGATGCAGGGCTCGAACTCAAGGACCCAAAATCATGACCTAAGCCAGTCAGATGCTTAACCAGCTGAGCCACCCAGGTGCTTCTCCTTATATTTCTTAAAGATATGAACTTCTTAAATGTTTGAGCATGGATAAAACTGTAATTAATAATCAGTACCTAGATTTCAACTTAGCTTCTCAGTTTATCTTCAAAATAATCATAACATTACAACCTCACAAAGCTATTATAAGGGCTAAAAGACATAACTAATTAATATGTCCAGTACAATCCCTATTGTATATTGTATGCCAGTATGCAATTTGGGTTTAAACCCAGGATAAGCCTCAAAATATAAATCTTTGGAATTGTGATTTAGAAATTGATTGTCTATGTTTTTAAATAAATGCTCAAAAGGTGATTCAATACAGAGTTTCTGAACTATATGAGAAACTAAAAACTGCTGAGGTCATGAACGTATATGGAAAATCCATCAAAATATACATGTCTGTAGTATGTGTGTGAGTGTACATACATATATAATTTCAAAGGCTTCACCAAAGCTCATCCATACATATTTTAGCAATCCCTAGCCCTCAGGTCAAGGACCACTGTATTATTTTGTGAAATAATTTTGCATCTTTTTCCCTAAAATATGTTGAAAGAAACATACAATTGACTTTAAGTATTCTCCTCCATAATAGTCATTAAAAAACAAATACAAAATGTTGATATAGAATAAATCAGTATTCTCTTTAGTGGAGTGGATTTGTGAATACTTCAACAAGCAACATTTTTATTCTAGTACCTTGAAATGCATTAAATATAGCACAGGTACTATCAATTAAAGTGTCTGAAAATTAATTACAACAAGAAGCAGAATCATTCAACTAATCACAGCCAGATCTAAATAAATTAGTTCTTAATCATAGCTTTGAAAGGAAAGAAAAAGAAAGCAACGTCAAGAAAGTCAAATTGCCTTCCCTTGGGCAAAGACATAATAAAACATACAATAAGTCAAGAATTTAACTTCAATTTGTTGATAAGATCATCATAAAATTTTAGTAATAATATTACATATTTTCCCCATATCTGGGTTTTCAATTTAACTGCTCATTGTTAGATAAAGGGACATATTTGCCAAAGCTAGTGTGGAAGCTGCAGCCAGGTGACAACAGTCAGAAGATAATGGAGAAATATACGCTTTCTAGCTTTTCCAACTCATTTTATCCCCAGACTGGGTGGGGATGGGGGGGTGGGGCAGTTTCCTTTTCCACATCTTCTTATATCGGGGCTTGCCTCCTCTGCATTCTTCCTTTATAGAGAGAGATGGTAAAAAGTCCCAATTTATCTTTATATTTAAGAGATCCAGAATAAAAAAATGTATGGCAAAAATTTAGGAACTGAGACATACTGGAAGTTTCTTTCCCTAGTTTCCACAAAAGTAAACTTGTCGCTGCCTTTTAAGGGAAAAATAAAACAAATTTGAAGTTCACCAGGCTCATTTTGAATCCTGGCCTTTCGATTCACTAACTGTATGGTCAAATTACCTAATCTTTCTTAATTTCAGGTTACTAGATAAGTGAATCAAAGACTCTGTGTCTCATAGGGTTGACAAGAGGATTATATAATAATAGTCCTCATAGCACTTCATTAATATTCAATATTACATAAAATTAACAGTTTTATACCTGCCATCATTCAAAGATTTAATTACTAAAACATTTATTCTTAAGGCTTTAATCTTGACTCTCCACTTGACTCTGAACTTATGCTATTGCTAATGGTGGGATAGTTTGTTAAATCTCTGGATTTGAGCAAGGAATACATTCCTTTTTGGTTTATAATGCTGATATACCACTATTTTTTAAATCTACTATGCATATTCCAGGAATGACCAGGATGTCTGGGCACATGCATTAAAACCATTGCTCTAAGAATCTGCTCATAATTCCAGAACACATCTCTTTATCTGCACATTATAAGCATTGTGAACAGTTTCTATATCAAACCATTTTCCACACAGAAGCGAAAAGGATATATCTGAAATATATATATAGATATATAGGTATATATCTATATCTATCTATATCTAGATATATATAGATATAGATATAGATATAGATATAGATATAGATATAGATATAGATATATCTGAAATACAAATTCGATCATATCTCCCCTGGTTTAAAATCTTTAAGTATCCCCCTTCTCCTGGTCAATAAAGTCTGAACACCATACCAAGGCTTACGAAGTGCTCCATAATTAGGCCCTGGCTTGTTCTTATACTCTCCTTCCACACTTTTCTATTTCTAGTACTCTGTTCTATATTTTATATCATGAACATACTCCCAAGGGGCCTCATTTCCTATACCTTGGTCACTCTTGCCCTTTAACAAACTCTTTGCCTGCTAGCTTGAATTTACTCTGCAACTTATACACTGCTTCTCCTTCCCTGAATTGCACACCTTGGTGAGGTATGCTGACAGAACATGCTACACAGGACTCCTCAGAGGCAGATCTAAATTTCTTCTACCTAGTATTGAAATTATTCATGTGTTTAATGTTGTCCACTTAATCATAAGGTCAGGAACTGTTTTGCCACTCACTGTGTCATTAACATCTAATACAGTACTGGGCACATAGTAAGTGCTTAAAAATATTATATGAATGAAACATAAAGCATTGCAATTGTATGATTATTGTATTTCCATATTTTAAGCTTTTTGAGAACAAGAATAATTTTTAATAATTGATGCAAATGATCTGTATTAAATGCAGAATATTATGTAAGGTCCTTGAGATCAAGAAGCTTGTCTTTGTCTTTGCTTTTACATAGCTCAGTACCCAACACAGAACTGGGCACACAGTAAGCATGAGACCAACATATATGGAACAATAAATGAATTAATATATATTAGACTCACAAGATCTAGAAAATAATGAAAATACCAAGTTTCCTACTAAATTATATTAAGATAATCTGCTTACTAACCTTCTCCTAACGTCTTAAATATGAATGATCTAAATTACCATCTCATGGTCATATGGAACTATTGCAGATGCTGAAATATTTAGATTTTTCCCCTTAACTAGTATGTTTGTTTGTTTTTTAAAGTAATAAGACAAATGGTCTTTACTAACGACAGGGTAACAGAGGGATACATTTTATGATGTGTGTGTGTGTGTGTGTGTGTGTGTGTGTGTGTGTGGTTTTGTTCAACTCTGATATCTAGGTTAATTTGAAAATGCCACAATGGGTTGCTTGACATTTGCTAAGAAATTATACTCAAAGTGAATTTTAAAATGATTCATGCTTTGTAATCTGAAGAAATGAATGGTAATGACGTTCCCTTATATTTGTATACGCATTAATCTCCATCATTGCTAGTTAATTGTATACATTTTTTGGCTCATGAACAACAAACATTTTAGGAAGACAAGTAGCTTCTTTTTCTGGAAAGTATTATGTATGGATCTTTTGCTTTTAAAAATCTTGCTAGTGTTTATTGAATGCATGTCATTATAAAGAATTAGGACAAAAGAGGATTGATGTCTGAGCTGGAAGATGATGAAGAAAAGAAGGTGAAGGGGAGGGTTTCAAGTCTCTTTCAGGGATCACTGAAGTATAATTAACTAATTATCAATAATTAGTTATACTTAACAGTAATTAGTTATAATTACCAATAATCCAATACTGCAATAATGTGGGGGGAATCAAAATACTGGTAAATCTAAGGGTAAGTTTAGTTTGGGGCACATCTGAATCAAGAGGTAAAATATGCCATTAAGACTTCTGATTGAACAGTGTCCTCTTTTGCTAACTTTATTATCAGGTAACCTCTCTCCATCATGTTTAGCTACTCTAAACCTAAGTTAAAACTTTGGATCCCCCAAAAGTACCATCATCTTTTCCCTGCTATCTCAGTGCCAAATTTCAGTGAACATGCTTTAGGTTTTGCTGTCATTCCAAAGGCAAAAGAGATGGTAAAATGTAATGATCTAGTCTAAGATGTTATAGTGATGAGAGAGAAGGGGCAATGTGATTGATAGCTTCAACAGGGAATGCATGAACTGAGGTAGTGATAATTCTTGGAAGGAAACACTAGTGACTTTACAAAAAATAAGGAGGAATTTGTATTAGATCACTAAAATAACAAATTACTTAATCCAGTAAAGGAAGGGTTTATGAGTAGGATGCTAAACTCATCATACTTCAAATCAAGTTAATTTTGTTTTATGTATTGTACACCTACATGAGACTTTTATTAGAAAAACTCTTTTATTTCTTTAAAAACCTTGGAAATTTCAGACATTGATTAGCTTAAGTTTCACTTTGAGGATTTCATTTGTTTCTGAGAGGTGAGGACAGGGTCAACAGTATTCAAGACAGGAGGCTCATAGAGAGGTTAACAGATGATGCTTCCTAAAATGAAATTATAGTCATTGTGGGAGATAATTATTATTAATAAGTGGATAAAAGTGGCAAGATAGTAAAAAAGAGCAGAGATTAAATACCTAGCACCAACACTGACTAACCTTTTCAAATTATGATTAATTGCCCAAGAGCAAAAAATGGCCATGCTGTTGTGATCCTTTGTTTGCTTCATGTTGCTTTTGGGGAATCCTGAATTAGGTAGTAAATAGGATCTGCAGAGATACAAAGTTTGGGTCTTACAACTTCAAGAAAACACATGTTCTTGAGAGGTGTTGACTGGTCAGGAATTATTGCTGGAGGATAAAGAGATCATCAGGACTATGACCTCTCCATTAACTCTAATCTTCATATATGTGAGCATTATTCCTATGGGTTTAACCATTATCTTGTGGCTTGCTTATGCCTAAGGAGTGAATATTTCATCTCGATATGCCATGGATGGTGATAATGATACCAAAGATTATTTTCAAGTACCTACTAGAAAATAATACTGCCACTAGGTTAAGCATTAATCAACCAAAATATGCCAAATAAATACTCTTTTCATTTTTTTTTCAACTTAGGAAGCTTAGTGTAGATAGGTCAAGCACGCTGATTAAATTCAAATGACTAGTAAAATTCAAACCTGGGTTCATTTGATCCCAATGTTGACTCTTGTAAAACAAAGGGATAACCTTTACCCCATAGGTTTCTCTAGTCAATCCTTTGTCTTTTTTTTATGCACAGAATGATTCTTACATATAACAAAAGAACACAGTGATGGAGTTTCCATTTTTTAGTATTGCTCTTCTCTTCTTAACTTCTCACTCCATGAAACAGGACACTGGGATACAGAGCTAGAGTAATTTCAAATATTTCTCTCCAACTCTTCAGAGTCATTGCTCACTAAAAACAGTCGAGGCAGGAGTCCCTGAGTTCTTGGACTAGGAACTTACCTTCTTTTCAGAAGGGATTGTGAAATGATCCATATGGAGTCGGATGACCCCCTGCTAATTCTGTGTACCATGAATACTATGAGGAACACACAGTTACAAGGGGCAACAAGGGCAATTCTTTTGTTTTGGAGACAGTTCTTCTGGGGGATGGCAAGATGGAGTCAGTAAATGAGACAGAAACTTCTTCCTTATGCTAATGACAATACCATCTAGCCCATAGGTTACAAATTTTCTTCAGAAAAGCACTTCATTTGACTTTGTCATTGTAAGGACATTTGAAATTAATACGAATGTGTAGTTTCAAACCAGGTTAATTAGAACAAAATACAAAGCTGCTTTCTGTACTTTCAAAAATAAATTTAGAGAAAGTACTCATCAAAGGTAATTTTTCTGAAAATGGAAAGAAAATTTCTAAATTTGAGCTTCAGGCGCATCAGAGACTAAATATCTGAATCTCCTTCGTTTTAAGCTAGAAAAATGACAGTGACATCAGAACTGAAGCACTGTCCATGTTGGGACTCATGTACAGAGCTTATGATGACAAGAACATTTGGTATCAAATTCTAAATTGATGCTGAGTGACAGTGTGTCTGCCATATCTCTGCCACTTGCAGACAATTATCACAAGCCCCATTTGCTTAACAGGAACATGGCAGGTGCCATCCCACAACAAGGCGGGTGCCTTCAAATGACCAGTGGCCAATATCACTTTTGAGAAATATGAACACTTGTCTGCCTTCACCAAACCAATTATTCAGCCAACTATACATTGGGGAAATTAATTCTTGAAGCAAAAGATTTCATTACATTCATAACTACAAATATTGTTCTTGGATATAAACTGCCTGGCTCACTTGACTCAGTGACCTTTTATTTCGATATATCTAATAGATTTATAATATGTTCTGGGAAGAAGCCTCTTTTTTCTCCTTAAATTGCTCTTTCAACTTCTTGAATATCAGACGAATGTTAAGTCTTTCCAGGGATATCTGAGAAGTCAAAAACTCTATGTATGTTTTAAGTTTGGCTTCCAACTTGCTTCATAGATACAGAATATCATGGAAGCTTAATGTTGGAAAGAATCATAAAAGTGATTTAGTCTAATCTGATAAGGAGTCTTCCTTCCCTACTGGATTGTGAGTGCCACGAGAACAAAAATAATATGCAATGAACTCTTATTTTCTCAGCACTTGACAAAGAATCTTATCCACAGTAAGTCTTAATTATATAATAACTAATGGGGAAAATGATGAACTAATGTAGCCTAGTTCCCCACAGAATGGTGCATTCACCACCAAAGGTGCAAGACTATTTGAAGGTGGTATTTGGACAAGTGTCAGTATGCTATTTTATGTATTTTAATATACACCTTACTGTGTATTACTTTATCCTTGAATTAAAACTACAATATTATAAAATTAAAATAAATAGTAAACATAAAGAAAGTATAATGAATAAAAGTGCAGGTTATAAAATTGATGGTAAAAACTGGGGAGACTAGAACAGAAAAATGACAGAAATCTGTTCTACTCAATGCTTGGTTCTCTCCATCTCATTCCTCCTTCATAACACCACCGTCTACATCTTTAGTTTTATTATCATTATTATTTTTGTTGACATTATCCTAGGGAAAAAAAATATAACATGACTTTACAATGCCATAGAAATATACAGTTCTAGTTTGTCAATGATTTCACAACCACTTGACCTCTATGCTTGTTATTAGCATGGGATTGAGTGCTGTCATCTGTCCTCATTTCTTATCATTTAAAAATTTTACCTTTTTAACCTCTGATGTTTCTGTTCTTTTCTAGCAAACTAAGGTTGTGATCTAGAAAGTAGCTCTGAAGGGTAGTTTTTGACAGATGTAAATGTATTGTTCATCAAAAGCTGTTTCAAGAGTGTTGGGGCCAGAAAGAAGGGTTGGTGGATTTCTTATAGAGCCAGGAGTAGAATTCTGGGAAGTTTAATTTTCACGATCCTTTTTACATTAGAGTAGAAAATACATTTTATGTATTTATTTACTTTTATCTTCTAAGAAATACTCAAAGAGACCCTCATGTCTTTATCTTTCATTATACACAAAGGTCTGCCTCTGGTACTTTGAAATAAATAATGAGGAATTATTAGAAATTCAGTTTTTCTCTCATTAAAATTGGACATGCAGGCTGTGAAACTCTTGCCTATCATTATTTCTGACATTCATTCTCATTTTCATTTTGGAATATTATTACAATAGTGCTTATTCTGCTGTCAGATTTTTTGAACAGAGAAGTACTATGGATGTATTACACCAGTCACTGAGCAGGAATTATACACTTGGTGCCCATCTGAAATCAGTATCAGGAGAAGAACCTGTCGTGTTTTCCTAGAACAAACAATTTAACATAGCATGTTATTTAGTTCTTCTATTATTTTTTTAAATGAATGGGAATAATAGATATGCTCACAAGCTTATCCAGTGTGCCATTGTAAAACATCTAAACATTATCATCTCTCTGTTCCTTCTTGTCTTCTTTGGAGGAGACAAGGTATTTGAAGAGAGTTAGAGGTTCGTTTAGGGATAATGAATGCTTTGCACCAGACTCCTAATGTTTAGATATTTGAAACAATTACCTAAACTGTCTGCCAAATTTCAGCTTACTGATTTTTCTTACAGAAAAGAATATTTAAAAAAATTTATGTGCTTCTAGGGTATAACAAATATTTAAACCAAGTCTGAACCTGGCACACATTTTTCCTTCCTTGTTACTATAATGTAACACTTTCCAACTTTATATCCATGCATTAGTAACAAGTGAGCAGAGAAAGATTGCTAAGGTTGATTAAACCACATATGAAAAGTCTCTGAAGGTTTTTGCAAAAGAATCTTTTCCAATAAATTATTTGCCTCCACTTTTAAGTGGTGGGGGATTTTTGAGTGACTAATTCAAACAACTACGTCCAGTCACTTAATTGTAAATTCTGATCTTGGTTTACTCAAAGGCTATTTACTTGTGTATAAGTAATTGAATTATATAATGTTCACAAAACAATTCAGGGATTAACCATGTTAATTTCTGATTGGCTTTCTGTAATATAATTACAGGTTCTTGTAAGGGGGTTTTACACCAAAGCGAAGGACTTAGTAATTTTGGTATTGGCTAAATTACCTTGACTAAAGGGAGCATATTAAGATTTGGGGTCATGATGGACTTGTTTCATACCTTGAATGTGGTGGTGATTATGCAACTGTACTTATTTGTCAAAATTTATATAACTGCATACCAAAAATGTTGAATTTATATCTTAATAGACTAATGACATACTAAAAAGACAAAATCACCACTTTAATTTCAAAATATCGCCACAAACATTTATATGCTGTATCTCAACTTCTCTTTACATTTTCTCTTTGGCTGATCCTACTAAACCATCCTCCCTACCACTACATAGAAGACCTCACCAAGACTGTTTTCAATGACCATCATTTTGCAATCATTGGCTTTTTATCAATTATCCTCTCACTGGACATATCATCATCATATAACCAGTATTCCAAGGGGAAAAAAATAAGTTTCTTCACTTTATTTCCAGAATATTGCAACTCCCCACCCCTGCAATATTCCTCCTGTCTTACTGCTCCTCTACAGGAACCTCTTCTTCTTCCCAAACTCATGCTTGAAAAACATAGACATACACTGATCCCTCTCTCTCCCTTTCTCAATAGATGGGTGATGGATGGATGGATGGATGGATGGATGGATGGATGGTCAGAGCGAGCTTGGTGTTCTCTGAGCTTCCTAAATGTATGGTTTGATGCCTGACATTAATTTAGGGAAATTCTCAGTCATCATTGTTTCAAATAATTCTTCTGTTCCTTTCCATCACTGTTCACCTTCTGGTATTTCCATTACATGAATGTTATACCTTTGTAGTTGTCACACAGCTGTTGGTTATCTTTTCTCCCATCATTTTTGTTTGCTTTTTAGTTTGGGAGGTTTATAAAGAGATATCCTCATGCTCACAGTCTTTCTCAGCCATGTCCAGTCTACTAATCAGCCAGTCAAAGCCATTCTTCACTTCTGTTTTTGATCTCTAGCATTTCTTTGTGGTCCTTTCTTAGAATTTTCACCTCTCTGCTTGCAATGTCAATCTGTTGTTGAATGCTGTCTACTTTACCCATTAGAGTCCTTAGTAACTTCATTATGGTTGTATGAAATTCCCAGTCTGATAACTCCAACATCTCTGCCATATCAGAGTCTAGTACTGATGCTTCCCTGTCTCTTTAAACCATGGTTGGTTTGTTTATTTGTTTGTTTGCTTGCTTGCTTCTACTTGTTAGGTCTTTTAATTATTTCTTGATAGCTGGACATGATGTACTGGGTAAAAGCAATTGTTTTTAGTAATGTGACTTTAGTACGACTTTAGTAATTTGCTGGCAAATTGTAGGGAGAGGAGAAGCACTCTACAGTCCTATGATTAGGTCTCGGTCTTTTAGTGGGTCTGTGTCTCAGAACTGAATTCCCTAATGCTTCTCAGCTTTTCCCCCTCCTGTAGGTGAGACAGGATGTCTAGAATGGCTGAAGTTGGATATTTCTCTTTCCTCAGATCAGTGAAGGTCTGATAAAACTCTAGCAGGTTAGGTTCTGGTTAAAGAGTTTCTCCTGAGGGCAGACCTTGTTCATAAGAACAGAATGATGCTTTTTTTCCCCAATAGAGCCTGAGGGAAAATTTTATGATATTCACTGTAAGAAACTGATAGAGCTCCAAGAGGCAAAACTCACAAAAGGGAGTCGGGAGGATACGGACTGGGTCCCCCAGAGTTTTCATCTCTAGACTTTCCATACTGAGCCTCCAGAAATTTGTCAGTTACAGTTCCGGTTTTTCTACTCTGACACTGGTTCCAATAAAGGATTCTGCTTTATTAAATTGTGATTCTCTATATTTGCCTATTTTTCTCTCCAATTTTGGGGACAGCAGTTTGCCTTGAAGCCTCATTTCTCTTAAGGATTTGAGAAGAGTGGTTGATGTTTTCTTTTTTCAGTGTGCTCAGCTTTTTACTTGTTAAAATGAAATGATATCTTCCAAGCTCCTTATATGCCAGACTGGAAACCAGAAGTCAAACTATGTTTTTAAAAATCCATATATATGCTATTTTCTGCAAGATACACCTAAGGCATAAGATCACTCACATATTCAAAATAAACAATGGAGAAATACATATTAGGCAAATGCTGAGAGAAAAGGCCTGTGCAACTACAATCTGTAACATAAAGTATATTTTAAGACAAAGCTTATTATAGGAGTAGAGACATTGAATATTAAGTTCAATTCAGCAAGAAGTTACAGTAATTTAAAATGTTTGGATTTAATGTAGCTTCAAAATATATAAAACAAAAGTTAATAGAATTATAGAGACAGATTTGCCAACAAGAAGGAAATTTTATCACATCACTCTTGATCACTATATTTTAAGATGTCAGAATGTCAAAAGGGACACAGATATCTGAACTTCACAGATAACTGACATAAACAAATATAGTTATCAAGTTCTGCATAGAAAAAGTACATAGTAAATCCCCATCCCCTACTCAGGAACAATTATACTATCTACAAAAATTGATCACAGGTTCTAAGGAATGGAGAAAGCCTTAACTAATTTTAAGCAAAATGCATTGAATCAATTATATTTTCTAACCATGATTCAATGATATTACAAGTGTATAATAAAAAGGAAAATATTCCTATATACTTGGAAATTGAAGACAAATTGGTAAATATTTTACTTTTCTAAGAAAGCCTTAAAATGAATGATTTAGAAGTTAGAAAATGGCCAAAAAGTAAATTCAAGGAAAGGAGATAAAACAATGAGAGATGGAGAAAGGACAATAATTGGTTCTCAGAAAAATAACTAACAAAATGTACATATTTCCGGCAAAACGTATCAAGAAGAAAACAGAGAAGGTATAACAAATACTATAATAATAATAATATTACAAAATAATTACAACAGAGATTAAAAAGATACAACATGTTGTATCAACAACTACATGTCAAAATGTGAAAATTTAGATAAAATGACAACTCCTGTAGAAAAAAATGTATACATTACCAAGAAAAAAATACAAAGCTTCAAAGAGAGTTCTATTAAATAATATAAAATATTGGTTTGAAATCTTCCCATAAATAAAACATCAGGCCAAATTGTGTATTATAAGTGAGTTTTATCCAACTCTGTCAGAAATTATCAGTCTAATTTCAGACAAACTCTTCTAGAAAAAAGACAAATACTTCACAAATCTATACAAAACCAGCTAATCCCAATACCAAAATTGGACAAAGCCATTATAAGAAATGAAAACCGGGGAGCCTGGGTGGTTCAGTTGGTTAAGCATCTGACTTCGGCTCAAGTCATGATCTCACAGTTCGTGAGTTTAAGCCCCATGTCAGGCCCTGACAGCTGACAGCTTGGAGTCTGGAGCCTGATTCGGATACTGTATCTCCCTTGCAAGCACTCTGTCTCTCTCTCTCTCTCTCAAAAATAAAACAAACATTAAAAAAATAAAATAAAAAGTAAAGAAATGAAAACCAAATGCTTGTTCTACTCATGAATGTATTAGAATTCATGAATGAAATATCAAATCTAATCTATACATATATTAAAAACAAAACAGAGCATGATGCCCTATGGCCAAGTTGGATTTATTCCAGGTATACAGGGATGGGCTAATATCATAACATTGATAAATGTAATGTATCATCTTTTTAAATTAGAATAAACTAAATTGTTATGTAATAAAGAAAGAATTCCACAATAAATAGCAGTTATTCATGATACCACTTTTCAGTATTATGTTTTTTAAAAAAGGTACAAACCTCTGTACTTCTATGGTGAGTTTCGTAGGAAAACAAAACACATAGCTCATAGCCTAAATGTGGAAACCTCAGAAGCCTTTCTTTTAGGGGTGCCTGGTGGTTCACTCAGTTAAGTGTCTAACTTCGGCTCAGGTCATGATCCCGTGATTTGTGGGTTCGAGCCCCACATCGGGCTCTGTGCTGACAGCTCAGAGCCTGGAGCCTGCTTTGGATTCTGTGTCTCCCTCTCTGTCTGCCCCTCCCCTGCTCACTCTGTCTTTCTCTCTCAAAAATAAATAAATATTAAATATTTTTTTTTAAAAAGAAGTCTTTGTTTTAAAACCAGGAACACAACAAGAAAGCCTACCCCATCCCTTTTCTGCATCACTGTCAGAGGATCTCCTTGTCTACTCCCACTTCTTGTCCTGTTTGCTTTTATGAGAGTCAGACCTATATCACCATGTGAAGCCTCTCTATGACCAGTCCTGCTTCCCCACCCCGTATAGCTTTCACAGACACTACAACCCCAACCAACCTCTTGTTCTTCACCATCAAAGCAGGAGATTTTCAAATGTTTCTCTTGACTGCTGACATACTGAGAACTTACACCTCAAGATCTAATTCCTGGAAGATATGCCAAAAGAGGTCTGAGAAAGTAAGTGATGATATAGGTTTTGACATGACATCATAGTTTCAGGCTGGCAGTGACGACCCATAGGGCACAAATCATTCCTCTCCGTTGTAACTTGGGGGAAAGATCCAGTAGATGAGAATGTGGTGACCAGATTAATAGCTCAGGTTTTTGAAAAGTACAGGAAGTAGGGGTGAGTTGGTAGCTTAGAAAGAGGCAATTTATCTCTTGCAAAGGGAAACTATATAGCCTGAAACCCAAATTCACAGCATCACAGTCAAAATCATCAAACACCAAAGGTAACTGAAGTTTAACTGATTTAAGTCAATTAAGCCAAGGCCAGGAACTTTGTTGGTAAAACCTTGGAACCTGACAAATATGCTGGAAATACACAGGCAGATGCCCTCAAAGATTTAGTCTTCCAGACTGCTCTCAGCCCTCAGGGCCAGAAAATCTGACCTGTACCTCACTAGTAAGAGCAAGCACCTCTCCTTATAAGAAGACACTGCATATGTTTCTCTCCACATGGCAACTCGGGCCCTCATCAGTATCTTTTCCAAATCCATTTCTGTCAATCCAGTAAATAGAGTTGAGGCATAGCATAACCCAGCCAGAGCCATGCTAGGCCTGATGATAGAGGAAGGGACTATATAGCCCATTGGGACAACAAGAATTAGCCAACATGTACCAGACTGGGTTTTGACGGCACTTGATCCAGGGGACCATAACATCAGGCAGGATAAAGGAGAGTTTGTTAACTTGGGGCCACTCTCTTGGGAGGTCAGATCTAACACTCTTAGCAAAACCTGAGGAAATGGTGAAACTTCTTGCTACTTGTGTCTTCTAGAATCCAGGATAAAGCGATGACCCATTCTGAGCAAAGTTGAGGTACCTAAATTACCATTTGAGATGGTGAAGGAAAGGACTGAAAGGTTCAGGAAAGTAAAAATGCTGTGGTTGATATATTATGTAAAGACAGAAGTATTACCTTTCTTGGGAAGACCAAGATGACACTATTTACCTAGGCTGTAATGCTCTGGTGACAGACAACAAGCCTCAAGAAAAAGTTTAGTAGTGGTTCTCTTCTGCAAGCCAGGACTGAGTAAAAGAAGCTACCAAAGAACTTACTCATTAATAGCAATGCAGACATGGGGGTACCAAAGCAATAAAGGCCAGGCGGCATTGCTTACCTTTGAGATCCCAGGGGTTCATAATACATAAAAACTGACAAGGTGTGAGTAGCAGCCAAGAGGTCTTGACCCACACAGAGTTGTGAAGATGTTTAATAAAACATAGCATACATAGGAACCAAACAGATGGGCAGCCAACAAGAGTGCCTCTTAATGTAAAATAAAAAAAAAGCAAGAATGGATGAGCAGGAGGTTGAGAGCAGTTGCTTAAAGTAAAATAAAATAAAATCCCTTGCTTAGCTCCTGTACTTGAGCCAGTTTTTATATTTGTAACATATCCACTTCAGAGGGTTGGCACATCAATACAGTTTTTAAGGGTCTGGTGATCAGGGGAATATGGAAATATTTCTGAAAAATAAAACACAAATTGCAACCTCTTATATCCCCTACATAAAGAATGAACTGCAGCACCTGGGAAGCTTCTTCAGCTTCTGGAGCTCATACATTCCACACCTTGAATTACTCTGTTAGCCTCAATGCTTCAAACTTTCAGTTCTGAATGGGGCCAAGGGCAGGAAAAGGTTCTCCAGGAGGTTCAGGCTATGGTGGAAGCAAGCCTATTGCTTGGACCATAGGGCATAGTACAGCCTGCAGTGGTGGATATACCAGTACTGGGAACAGATGCAGGGTGGAGGTTCTGGCATGTCCCAGGGGGGAAATCACAGTTCTGGAGTGAGGCCACGCCATCTTCAACAGAGTATTATACCACCTTTGTAAACAGCTCCCAGCACACTAACAGGCCTTGGTAGAGACAGGATACTCAACCATAAGATACTAAGTGACCATTTGTCTATAACTACCCATCATGAGTTGTGTTCTGTTAGACCTAGCAAGCAATAAGTTGAATAGGCACAATAACAATTTATCAAAGATGAAAATGGTATATCCAGGGTCAAGCTTAAGCAGGACCAAAGGCAAGGAGTGTGAGCCAGTAGCTCAAATCCCCATCTCTCAAGTCCCTTAGCACCCCTCTCTCAGTTCAGACCTATGACAAAAATAGAACTTCCTATATGACCCCCAAAGGAAGGAAACAACTTCTGTACATCTTTCGGGTGGGCTGGATCAGTATGTGGTATGCAAGTCAAAAATTGATGACAGCCATAACCTTGAGAGAAAGAATCAAGGGGAAATTTTTCCCACAGGCAGAGATTCAAGAGTTGTACTTGATTCTGCACTTCATGGTGGAGGAAAAGCCTGAGGTGGGAGTATATATGGAATCATGGACAATGGTAAAGGGGCTAGCTAGCTGGTGAGAGGTCTAAAAAGAAAAAGATGAGAATCTCAGAGATAAGAAGGACTGTGGTAGAAGCAGGTATATGGGAGTGGGCAAGAAGTGTAATGATTTATGCATCATATGTTAATTATGTAGACAAAAAATGGCTAAAAGATGTCTACTTTAAATATTTGTGAAAATTAGTATTTTGCACTATAATTAATATAAGTGATCCATAACCAGCTCCTCAAATTATAAGGAGAGCAGCCACTTCCATTATTTAGTATTTTCCATAGTTGACCCACAAAGGATTTCAGTTGGTTTAAAATAAGAAGACATTCATTAAATAATAGAATATTGAGCTAGAAATTAAAAATCAAAACCACAGAATGAAAACAATATAGGGATTATGGAAAGGGGAGTAAAAGTTGAACGTAAGGGCCGACTTAGTTGCTAGAGTCAAGGGAATATTTGAATTATTCTCAACAATGAGATAGTTACATGTCACAAAACTAGGGATGCGCTGGGTCTTCTGATTGCAATGGCAGTACACTCTCTACTATACCAAGAACTACATGAATTAGGAGTAAAATACTATAGGGGGAAATGCCCTGCAGTTAATTAACAGCTGTGTATTTTAAGGAGGAAACTTGATCTATTTTCCACCCTTTGTTTCACGGTAAATATGAGAAGTCATATTTGCTGTTCTATTTCCCTCTAAGTATTCCTACAGTTTGCACTTTTCCATTATGCTTCCATCTTATTGATGAAGAATTATTATGGCAAAGAAATCTCTTGGGACAGTTTAAACTGGTAAACTATTTAAAGGGGAGGACAGGGGCATTTGTAGGTTGTAATCAAGAACTCCTAAACATCAGGATATATATCATCTTGCTCTCAATCTCCCACATGAGCCATAATCACAGGGCATTTCTTTTTGGAGTATCTGGGCCAGCAGGGTTGGGGAGGTGGGTAGGGGCAGCCATGGTGGGAGGAGAGGTGGAGAAATGAACAGTCCTCAGCACAAAATAACTGGTGGATTTTTGGTGAAGTAGATGCACACACAGATGTTCAACGTGGAAACTAAAAAAAAAAAAAAAAAAAAAGGTAAATCTCTAGATACAAATATCCACATAGGATTCAAAAGTAAATGATGGGGTACTGTATATTATAGAAGGAAAAAAACTGCCAAGTAATCAACAAAGAGAAAAAGTGGTCACAGAACCTGCTTGTGATGAAACAGAGAAAACTAATTGACCTATATAATCCTATTGGGAGTAGGGAAAGGAAGATATTTTTCTTTACGAAATAGAAGCATTCTCATTTATAAAATGACAGCTTTTACTTTCCATCAAAATGCACACCCTTTCTTTCTATTCTCTTGAGATCTAAATCAGAATTAGGAAAATAAAATGTGGCTGCATGAAGATAAAAAGGACTCTGATTTGTTCTGGGACAGAACAGTTTTAGTGAACCTTGAAAATGGATTATTCTAAAAGAGGTCAGAATTTCATGAATTAATCACCATTTAAGGCCTAGTGATGCTGGAGTTGAAACAAAACGATTATATACTGAGAGATATCTTAGAAACAAATGATCTACATCAGTTCCCTCCCCCTTTGGATCATAATTCTAAAAACCATGATTGAGGAGATATTTGCTTTATGAGTTCTGTATTACTATGGAACAAATTATCTTAAAACTTAGCAGTATAAAACAATACGCATTTATTATTTAACAGTGTCTGTGGTTCAGTATTTCAAGAGTGGCTTGGCTCAGTGATTCTGGTTTAGGGTCTATCATGACATTTATGTCAAGGCATCAGCCTGCAGTCATCTGAAGGCTTGACTGGGGCTGAAGGATTAGCTCCCTGGTTGGCTCTCTCTGAATGGCTTTTGGCCTTACCATGTAGATCTCTTGATTATTATAAATGTCCTAAGATAAAGTATAGGATGCTTAGGTAAATTTGGATTTCAGGTAAACAAATAAAATTTTAGTGTAAGTGTGTTCCCAACATTGCAAAGGACATATTTATACTAAAAACATAGCCATTGTTTATCTGAATTCAATGTAACCATTTCCTATATTTTGCTTGCTAAATATGGCAACTCTGTCTCATGGTATGGCAGGTGGCTTCTCTCCCACTGAGTGATCCAAAGTCAAAAGCTGTTATGCCTTTTATAGCATGTTGTAGAAGTCACCTGACATCACCGCTACCACATTTTGTTCATAAAAAGCAAAACACACAGTCTGGCACTCACTCAAGGGTAGGGGAACTGGTTTCCACCTTTTGAGAAGACACTTGTCAAATAATGTATTCATATTTGAGAACCATCACAAATGTATAAATGCCAAAAGCATACACATATTCTAAGGAAACACTTTTCTGATTCACCATTGACTTTAATTCTCAATATGCATAAACACTCATGACACACATTCATACATATTAGGCTTCACTGAATGGAATTAATTATAATTTGTGATGACAATACACTTACTATAATTTTTGATGATGACACCATCAATTTAGGCATGACCCTCGTTCATCACTTTTTTACTTAGTTAGAATCATATTACGAGTATCATGAACGTACCACCCAAAATAAAACCCTGATTCTTGAGTATAGCCTACAACTAACCAAATGATTCACCATCTTATCTCCAAGACTCTCCCCAGAAATTTTCACTTCCAATCACATATTTTTCATTTCCTTGCTTCTTTCACATAGTCCTAGTCCCAAAGAAGATGTGTGTGTGTGTATTCATATATATGTATAGATACTTAGTTATATAGTTATATAATGCTAAGTATAGTTATTTTCTTATAGACATATGTTGGATCCTCTGTTATTTTTAATTTGATAAAAAGGGTATTATCATAGACGTAATGTTTTCACTTAATGTTTTTTTAACCTTCCTCCATATTGCTGCTTGTTGTGACAGTACTTGCATTTTGACTGCTGTATAACCTTTAACTGGATTACTATTACAGTCTATTCATTCATCCACTCTCCTAATGTTAGGCCGTAAAGTGTTGTTTCTAAAATTTTGAATGAACAACGCTGCTCGGGCTTGTATATTTCAATGTACGTGTGCAAGAGACTCACTTAGACATATTCATAATGGTAGAATTACTCTGTAAGTAATTCCTGAAAGCAGAAAAAACAAACCCATACCCAGAAGTATCTACTCCTATGTGAATAAACCACTATCTCTTCCATGGTGAAAGGGATCCAGACTGATAGGCAGTAGTTTGTTGACACCTTGAGGAGTAATGCTTCACATTGGTCTCTTGCTGGCAACTTGAACACTCAGAAGTGGTTACATCAGCCCAAGTACAAACCATGATGTTGGACCCATCTGTAGCATCCCTCTTTGCTATTATGTCTGTTCTTTTTGTGTGGCCATCATGCCAGTGACAAAGCCTGACTAGTGTCAATTAACCAAGTGAATTTTACAGATGAGAAAACAGAAACAAAACTGTGACTTTCCCAGAAATAACAGATCTAGTGACTCATTCAAACCAGGTCTAACTAATTACAGAGTTCATGCACTTTTAGTTGTGCTAAAGCTAACAAAGTACCTAAAATCTCATCTAAATCCTTAATCTCTCTGATCCAAAGGAGTGCAGATTAGAAGCTTTATAACTCCACTCTTCTCTAATTCTCTAATTATAAAGACGAGTGCCCTTAGTCTAAGGTTGCATACCACTGATTCATGAAGTTCTGCTGACTGATGCAACATTTGCCATCAATGTTGCCAAAAAAAAAAAAAAAGACATTTTTTTTCTTCTTTGCTATGCAATGTGAATGGATGAACTATACCAGGAATGACTAGGGGTTAATAATTCAATTTCCTTGTGTTTCTTCACCCAGTGGCCCAAATGTATTTCCTCTCCATTGTTCACTTCCCATCAGTCAAGTACTGCACCTGTTTTCCCACCTTGACTCCACTGCAGTTGACTCATCAGGCCCATGCCTATTGCTTTAGGCTCCTGGCCAGTTCCCCTGCCTTTACCTCTTGCCTCCTAATAGGACTCTCGTCACATAGTATGCCTGATGTCTGTCATTTTAGCTACTTCGGGTTCTAGTACTTCAGGGACTCTTTGCTGCCATCACAGGAAACAAATAAACAACAACAATCAACACACAGCCCCTCCACCCTTGTCACCCATGACTCCCTCCCCCACAGTTTCATTGCTCTGTCATTTGCCTGTGTTGCTCAGTATAGAACACGGTGCCTAGAATTTTCTCTCCCCTATTCTTCATCAAAGCCTACTCAGTCTTCAAATGTAAATCAAGCACCATCCTTCCTTGAAGCCTTCCTTATTCTCTTCACACCTCTCTGTCCCAACATGTATTAGTTATATGACGTTACTTCTATGAAGACTCAATTATTAATAACATAACAAAGAAATACAGTCAATTTACTGGTCTTTTTCCCCAAAGACTGTGAACTACACGAAGGTAAATGTTCCAGTTTTACTATGGCTTTTAAAACTTACAGAGAACTTCTTACATGAGAGGCAGTGTTTTAAAATACATTATAGGGGCACCTGGGTGGCTCAGTCAGTTATCTGACTTTGGCTCAGGTCATGATCTTGTGGTTTGTGAGCTCAAGTGAGTTCGAGCCCCGCATTGGGCTCTGTGCTGACAGTTCAGAGCCTGAAGCTTGTTTCGGAGTCTGTGTCTCCCTCTCTGCTCCTCACCCACTCATGCTTTGTCTCTCTCTCTCTCTCTCTCAACAATAAACATTATTTTTTTTAATATTTTACAAATAGTAACATGGTTACTCCTCATTACAACCTTATGATGTAGGTGCTATTATTATCCACATTATAGGTACCTTGCCCAAGGTATCTCAGCTAGTAAATGCTAATCCTGGACAGTCTGGCTCCTGACTGTTCTTTTAAATAACTCTATGCCACTCTGTATCTTCAGTGCCTAACTCTGTACTTGACAAAAGTAGGTGTTTAATCAGTATTTCTTTAGTGAATGAACTATATCTCTGTTTAGTCAAAAATGGGACCTTAACTGCTTTAAGTGTACAATTGAAATGTTTGTACCAAACAACAAAAATCACCCTTCAATTGAGCATGGCTTTACTTGGAATGCACTTCGAATTCTGGAAATAACTCTATGTCATTCAAAAAGAAAAGAAGAGGAAAAGAAAATGGTGATATTATCTTTAAACATAATAAAAATAGCTCTACCTTGGAGATAATATACCAATAAGTGAAACATCAAATGTCACCAAATCCATTTCAAGCTCTTTAGGATGTTATGGAAGCAGATAGATCTCCCCCTATTTTAGTTTCCATTTTATGAAAAGCATTTACTGATACAGGTGGTTGCAACTGTATCACTTTGCTTGTTTTCTGGCGCGACACCAGATCTGGAGGAAGGGGGTTCAGGTGGAGAAACAGGAAATGTCATGAATCGAAGTGATCAGCCCACTACTGTTCATGACTCAATCAGCCTGAACACTCAGGGTAAGAAAAAGTAACCAGAACGCCTACAGATGTCACATCCATCAAAATCCACACCTATATAGCGGTCTTCATGTCCTGTGATGAAAAGAGTTTATGTTTCACCCAGAATAAATTGGACAGAATAGAAATAAGAATGAAATGCTACAAAGTACAAATACTTCTCTCACTCTCTGTCTCTTGTTCTTAAGTTATCCTCCTATGAACATCTGGAAAGCAAAAGCTTAAGATGAACAATTAGTCATGTTTGTCTTCTTTTTCAAGCTAAAAAAAAAACTAAGTAAAATATCACATTAAATATTTTTTTTAGGTGTTCAAGGCTGAAAATTTGCAACATGAGTAGTTTTCTTAAGTGGTATGATAAATTGTGCTACATTTGTATTAATAACACGGCTATAATTTATCTGAAAGTCAGTGTAGAATAATTTACTCTTAACACCACTCTGTAGGGCAGGCATCATTGATGTAATTTATCATAGGTATGGAAGTGGAGCATCCCTGAAGTTAAGTATCCTAATAGAGCCAGGGCATAAATACTGTTTTGTCTGATTATAAAACACATATTTACTGATCACTTGTCTGCCTTAGAAGAGTTCAGCTGGGGTGTATGTATTGCAGAAAAAACGGGTACATACGAAACCTTATTGCATTCACTCTAGGAATCACATGCTAAGTGAGGGATGAGGAAGAAAGTCTTGCAGGGATCTGTTGGGGGCGAATGGGGTCCTTGGTCTCTTTGTCAAATGATCATCTTAGAGCGAAGAAAAAAAGAAAACATGAATATAAAGGATATGCCCGCTGCCACAGACCACACAGACTTCTACCTCAGGAATGTAGCAGTGGAGGTGCTGGTGGTGATTGAAGAAGGAAGAACAGGGTAGCAGTATTGATTTTTTAAAAGAGCTTTCCCATGCTAGTGACCACACCAAACGCTTTACATCAATCATCTCATTTATTCATTATGGCAATTCAAAGACATGGCCTATTATCATCCTTGATTTACAGGGAAGGAATCTAGGGCTTGAAGTCTTGACAGGTGTGGTAGGTAGAACTCTAAGAAAGCCCCCAACATTTCTGCTGTTCCCCTCGAATATGGCTGGGCACCCTGAATGTGATGGGATTGTCACTCCAGAGACTAGGTTGTGTTATACAGCATATTTGAACTTAGGAAAGGAAAGATTTTCTGGGTAAGTATGGCCTAATCATGTGAGCCCTTATAAAGTACCAGGCTCTTCCTGAAGAAAGCATTCCCAGAGTTAGAAGGACTCAACACGAGGTAGATTCTCTGCTGCTAGCTTGAAGATTGAGGGCGCCACATGGGAAGGAATGAAGACAGTGTCTAGTATTGAGAGCAGCCCCTGGCTGACAGCCAGCAAGGGAATGGGACACTCAGTACCACAGCAGCAAAGAACTGAATTCTGCCGTAATCACATGAGCTTGGAAGACGACCACGAACCCCAGATGAGAGTTCTTGATTTCCACTTTGTTGAAACCCTGGGCTGAGATTACAGTCATACTATGCCCAGACTTCTGAATGACAGAAGTGTGAACTAATAAGTAGCTGCTGTTTTAAGCTACTGAATTTGTTTAATTTTATACTGTAATCATTTTTTTAAAATGTATGTAAAATGTCATATAGCAATTAAGTTGCAAAGGGAAAGTATAAATTGTAATAGGCCTCTGGATTTCAATTCCTAACCATGTGGCAGCAACATGTGCCTAAAAATTAGTCTAAAAGAACTGATTTGGTAAAACTTCTGTAAGACATTTCAAATGCAAAGAGGAACAACTTTGTACTCATGACACTATGCGACATTTTTACGTACAAGAAGACAGAGGGTTTAAATGAAAGAGAAGTTCTAGGTAAGTAATTGCCTCAGAGATCTTCTCATAGGTGGGTAGCCTTGGCCTTGCTTGTCACAGCTTAAGCAAATAAACCTGATATGTCTTCAGCAGGAACACTGGCCAACACTTCAGGGGACAGCTGTCATGTCCAGGGACAGAGAATGGCTTTAGGGGATGCAGGTGCTTCAGCAACCACCAAGTCTTGGGCAAGAACCCCTTTGAAACAGCCAATCTCTTTCTCATGATGGGCCATAGTTGTACGGTGGCCTTTCAGTCTCTGGAATATTCCAAATGGTTCCCAGATGCAAGCCTTTAGATAGACTTCTACCTCTGCCAGACATGCTTCGCCCTTGGATTTTTTGGACCACGTCTATTCTTAATTTCCACATACCAACTTAACTATCACTTTCTCAGGAAACTTTCTTTGATCACCTTATTGAATCTTGTTTCCCTGCTTTTTCTCAAGCATCCAATCTTTGCCCTTCGTAGAACTTATCATACCTTCTAATTTTTCACTTGTTTACTTTTTATATGTTATCTCCCTGACTATTGATATTGCTATTAATAAGATGATAACAAGTGTGTGAACTTATCAGGTAACAATACAATAAAGATCCCATGTTAAATCTCACAATCTGGAAAACTGGGGACAATGATATCCACATGCCAGAAATGCTAAAACAGGATGAATGAGGTTAGAGACCACACAGTTTACACAAGGGCTAGCAGTGATTCATGCAGGATTGAAATTCATGCAGTCTGAATGCCCGTTACTCACCAATACTGCCCTCAGACCAAACAAGAAACAATGTGCCCCTAGCAGGCAGAACAGTTCTGGCACACGAAAGTCACTCAGTAAGGATGTGTGGCAAGAATAAATGAACGAATGCATAGCAACAGGGGCAGAGTTGGGATGCCTTCACGTAGCTTTTCAGACAGGATAGAATATAATAATCAAATACAATAAGAGAAAGAGGAAAGATTAAAGAGGAGAAGGAAGGGGAAGAGATACGCATCGTGACCATCCCTATATGACTGTGAATTAGAATTACCCAATGTTGGGGCGCCTGGGTGGCGCAGTCGGTTAAGCGTCCGACTTCAGCCAGGTCACGATCTCGCGGTCCGTGAGTTTGAGCCCCGCGTCAGGCTCTGGGCTGATGGCTCGGAGCCTGGAGCCTGTTTCCGATTCTGTGTCTCCCTCTCTCTCTCCCCCTCCCCCGTTCATGCTCTGTCTCTCTCTGTCCCAAAAATAAATAAAAACGTTGAAAAAAAAATTAAAAAAAAAAAAAGAATTACCCAATGTCGCAGATTTACTCTAGACCCTCAGAATCATCACCTAATGGGGTTCAGGGAAGTGAGGAATGTGGACATTGTATTTTTGAGTTACCAGATGAATCTGACGACGTGCCATCTTCAGGTTAGTGTGTGATCAGAAAGAGGTATTCCTGGGGACTGCTGGAAATACAGCAAAAATCCCAGGGCTGTTTGGTCAGTTGAAGTGTGTACTAAACACATACACACACACCGCTTCTCACTAAAATTATCATTTTTTTCCCTACCCATGTGTGAAAATTAACAAAGGGAAATGTTTAAAATGGAGGTGGGAGGTCAGCAGTGGACTCTCTCACTCTATCATTCAACCGAGGACCCCAACAGAAGAGAGGTACCTTCCAAGTCCATACTATTTTACCTACTCTACTACCCAAAAGAGAAAAAGAAAGGTTTATCCTCCTCAGCAACAGCCCAGACAATGAGTGTCACAACTCGGCCAATGAGAAGTCACTATATTTCAAACTCCCAGTTCACTCTGATGGACTTTCTACTTATAACTGTCTTCCCAACTCTGCCCTCTCGTCTATAGAAGAGTGTTTCTCTCCTTTCTTTTCAGGACTTGTCTACAGTTTTGCCATAGCTTCCATGTCCCAGATTGTAGTTCTCTGGTATTCTTGAAAAACCCATTTTTGCTGATAAAATAACTGACAGTTTTATTTTTAAGATTAACACGTGCATCACTAGGCCAAAGAAGTAACAGTATAGAAAAAAATTATATTAATTAAACTTATTTTTTTGGCAGTCTTTACACAAACATCCCCTAAATACCTGAAATTGTGTGAAGAGAATATATGTTTGTAGGCTTACAGCTGAGTAGCTCATTTAGATGCTACTGTGTCATTATTTTACACATGAAAAAACTGAGATACAGAAAGATTATGCAACTTGTCCCTGGCCTAAGAGCTGATCAGTGACAGAGCTAAGATTAACTCTAGGGTAATAGATGCTTAAGTCAGGCTCTTGTCCATCCGAGAGAAACCTACCTATCTTTAAAAATGATGTGTCCCAGTTTTGAAGGGTGAGTAAAATATGCTACTCAAATGAAGTGCATGCACACAGGCAGACACACACACACACACACACACACACACACACACACAAACATACACAGATTAAGGTATATTTGGGAAAGTGTAATGAGTTCAATATATTTGAACTATAGAGTGCCAAGTCATCAATAAATGGTAAGAAATTAGAATGAAGAATCAGAAAATAACCTTGGAATACTAAGTTACAGGCTATGAAATTTATCTTTGTTAAAAAAAGTTTATTTTTGAGAGAGCGCAAGCGGGTGAGGGTCAGAGAGAGGGAGACAGAGGATCTAAAGTGGGCTCTGTGCTAACAGCACAAAGCCCAATGCGGGGCTCAAACTCATGAACCATGAGATCAGAACCGGAGCCAAAATGGGACGCTCAACTTACAGAGCCACCCTGGTGTCCTTGAAATTTATTTTTATGACTGAAAGCTAACAAAGTGTCTTTGGCATCCAGTTCAGGGTCAACATCATAGCATTTATTCTAATTATTTAACTGTACACATAACTTCAACGGCCTAAGATAAGTTAAATGGAAATTGAAGACGGAAAATTTTTTACTTCTCTCTCATGTGTAATAAAGTTTTTCTAGTATACAGATTAAATGTTTGGTCTTTTTATATTTTTCTTAATGGTTAAAATAGCTGCAAGGTTGAACTTTAGACACAGAAAAATATATATAAATACAAACAATCATAATTCCAATTATAAACAGATGTAAATCCATTTCCAGTGTCAGAAGTGTGGGCATCTAGAGACCTTATTTTTCTTAAAATTAGCTTGAATTAACCAAGGATGATTCCTATCTAATAAACTTTAAGTAGAAGTATCTCTACTTTTGCCAGAGCCAAGATAAACACATTGTACTAAGCCTGTTTCAATGTATACACTACTTGAATCTTCTTCTGATGGCATCATTATAATAACAGAAGTATTACTATACTTTTCCCCTGGATTATTTTCAATTTAAATATAATTTTCATATAAATATATTTTAAATGTCCCTTCCTGGAACCCATCTGGATGATGAAATTATAGAAGTATATACAAATGTGTAATATATGTATAATTTTGCAAAAGCATTTACATTAGTAAACCTGATATCAAATGATCCATTAGAATGACCATTGTCAATCCATGTAAGCCTTTCTTATTATTCTTATCCTCTACATTTAGTAGAAAGAAAAATGCAAAATAACCAATAAGGAAACACATTACTCCTATTAAAAATTAAGTTATATAGCATGAGAAGCAAAGTGAGTTAAGTAGAACAATATTTAGATTGTGGAAGATTTGGATATTGTACACGTTTCTTTTACAAATGCAAATTAATTTTGAGTGTCATTTAATTAAGAGATTATAATAAAATGCCCCAAAAAGGAGCAGAGAAAGATAAGGGTAATTCTGATGAACAGAAAGACATACAGAAAGAGAGTATATCTGAGTTTGCAAATGTAAAAGATTGGATTGGACCAAAACGTTGCATAGAATATAACAAGAAAGCCTCCAGTATCAATGTCATTCTGTTGAAGCTTATTTACTTGTTTATTTCGCCCACCCTGGGGGAGCAGGGTTTATTCAAATTTCAGACAACGTAAAATCTGTGAAGAGTCAACATGCTGCAAAGGAGCAGAGAGGTTCTCCTCTCCATTTAGAATAACGGATCACTAGCCAGAAGTTAGAGCGCACTTATGCATAGTTATGATGAATAATATGTTCCAAGGGTTCCTTTTTTCATGATCCCATGACAGAGAGATGTTTTACTTTCAGACTTCTAAAATTATACAATACATATTAATTTGAGAATAGATAAATATAAGGAAGAAAATCATTATATGCTTTCCACTTACAATAATACTATACCTTGTTTCTTTTTCAAAACTAGGATCATACTATGCATTGTACTTTTTAGCCTGATTTCTGCCCTTCTCTTTCTCTCCACACACACACATAAACACACACACACACACACACACACACACACACACATTTAAGTTGAGGCAGAATTGACATATCACATCACATTAGTTTGAGGTGTACAACTTAATGATTCGATATATATACATACACATATTGCAAAATGATCACCACAATAAGTCTAGTTAGCATCTGTCACTATACATAGTTACAGATTTTTTTTCTTGTGATGAAAACTTTTAAATCTACTCTCTTAGCAACTGTCAAATATGCAATATAGTATTTACTTGCTTTTGAATTACCATTTCTGTCAAATATCAGGAATCACATCAGTGGACTACCCTCACTTTCTTAGCTAGACAAAAAAGCGCAATTTCCAAGGTTATTTATGATTTCAAACACTTACTGAGAACCTAATATGTGAGATTAAAGTGCTAGGTTCTAGCAATGGAGGTTAAAAACAGAACTTTGCTCTTGACAAAACATAGAATACAGCAGTGGAAACTCACATGCAAAAAAATGCACTGCACGGAGACATGTAATTATAGAAGTATGAACATGAAATTGAGTAAATGGTAGAGAAGAGGGAGTGAGTAATTTGATCTGGGATTTCAAGAGAGGCATCACAGGAGAAAAGTCTCCCACCCCAAAAAGGTTAACAACATAAATTAGAGTTTAAAAGCCCAAAAATGAGCAACAGAAAATCAAATGTGCTGGAACAGAATTTCTTGAATCATTTAATTAAGGCAAAGGAAAAGGTGGTTTTAGAGTTTATGTTGGGCAACTGGAACCAGGCACTCAAATATGATCAATCTGTATTTCACACCTTAGTTATTGGTGTCGTTTTGTCTGAGTGAGTTTTTTTTTTTTTGGTTTGTTTTTTAGTTTTGTTTGCTGTCTTTGATTTTTAGAGGTAAAAGTGAATACTGCCTTTCTACATATAAAGGGTAATTTAAGTCTTATTAATTTCCAGACTTCTGTGGCCAAAGAGGAAAGGGCTTTTCCTTCTGGCTCCAATTTAACAAAACCATGAGAAAGTTCCTCATTGGTCTGGTTTGATGAAGTATGCACCTTGAGCTATGGTGATGATCTGAGCCTGAGTCCTGTCATCACTCCTCGAATCATATTAAAAGGTGGCAGCTTCTATACTGACCATATAATCATAGATGGGAAAG
Source organism: Lynx rufus (assembly GCF_022079265.1). Classification (NCBI taxonomy): domain Eukaryota; kingdom Metazoa; phylum Chordata; class Mammalia; order Carnivora; family Felidae; genus Lynx; species Lynx rufus. The sequence continues at coordinate 33,011,899 of NW_025814830.1, read as the reverse complement.
AGTGACTCTCAAAATGGTAAGGGTGTTTCATAGCCAAACAAATTTTACATGCACTGTTAACATCCCTAGAAAAGGATTTTACATGATGCAGTTAAATTTTATCTACAATGACAGTACAAAAGTGAATCCATTAACATACTTTGTATATAGCCTACCATTTTCATTGGACCATGTACGGTTAATTTAAAGCAACAGAGGCTAAATTTGTCTTGTAAGGAGTGGTGACAGGAAATGCACCTAACACAGTTGTTAGATGTTGCCTCCATACCCTTTCTTTCCCAGACCTAATATCTCATGAAAAGAAAGAGCTCTGCATGGTGTTCATACCTGCTTACTTTTGATTTTTCAACTGAGAACAAATTTAAAAACATAACTTAGTTTCCACCCAACTCCTCATGGGGAAGATATGTTGAAGAATTTCTAGAAATGGAAAATTACTAAGAATTTATGTTATCCTTGGTAATCATTCAGCATAGCATAGCTAGTAAGAACTTCAAAGGAAATGAGGTCAAAAGATGGATCCGAGTTCACGTACAAAAGTAGAGGTTCCACAGTCTAGAAAACATGATTCATATTCTTTCTCAAATAAACTGCTCCGTATTTTCCTTCCTCCCCACTGCTACTGTTCTTTTGGACATATTTTTCTTCCCCTGCTATCGTCTCTCAACAGAGACACAAATTTGTTGAAGACTCTTTATGTTCCTAACACATCTCTAGATGTTGATAATAGACAAAACATAAAGCTTACTTCTTATTGGGGGAAGTAGTGACATCTTTTTGCATATCTGACATTAGAAAAGAAGTAAAAGAAAGAGAAATAGAGTAGTAATAATATAGAGTAATAAAACAAGGAGAGGAGCTAAGGGTGAGCTAATAGGAGAGAAAGAGGACCTAATATAGATGAGTTCCAAGGAACTCTTTACTAAAGAAGTCACTTTGGAGCCTCAAGTAGGAAACCCAACCTGTAAATAAATGAAGAAAAACAGGTGGCAGGCCAACTGAATGAGTACTACCAATTCAATGTGCCTGGCATGTTAAAGAAATGGTAAGCAGGCCAGTGCAGCTGGGGTGCAATGAGAAAGAACAAGGTAGGTGGGGGAGAAAAAAGTTTAGCATGCCCAGTTTAATGATTCGATACATGACTGTGGTTGTTAACTGGCAGTTCCTATGTTAAGTATGCTGGAGAGGAAATAGCATAAGGCATTCCTCCCTGCTTCTGAGAAACCTGTGGTATATTTGGGAAGATAAAACTTACATATATATGAAACAAGAGCAAACAATTTCAGAGCCAGTGATGATGTGCAGTGCAAACTCTAAGTGCTGCTCAGCAAAATTAATCAATGAGAGCTAGGGGACTAGGGAACTTCATCGCAAAAGAGTAACCTGAGATGCATAGAATTAGAAAGTCTGGAGGGAAAGTGTTTGTACTGAAAGTCATCCTGGAATAACAATGTGCAAAATCCTCTTCAGTGAGGAACAGGGCTCATGTATGGGAGAGGGCAATCGCAGCAAGACCTGTCATTTATTCAACTAAATTCAAGGTGATGATAAGTCCCTGGTGTATAGGAGTTGCTTGTCCCAGCATAATTATTCAGAGGACTATCTTTCACTCTCAAAAGTGTTCTGGTTTGGATAAAAAATTATATAGTCACCCTAGCAAAAGACGACATATTGTAAATATACATCCAAATCCATGCATGCAAATATGGGACCATTTACTCAAGTTGAGCTCAGGCTCTGTACATAGAAGCTCTGAGTAAGTATGAGGCAAGGTTAATCACCTGTTGATTCCAGTTTCAGTGATCAAGTTTGAAAGCTTCTACTAAGGAGTCCCCTCACCATCAGAAATATCCAAAGAACATTTTCAAAAAGATCCTTCACTCCTTTATTGAGTTGGTATTTTGTGTTATGGTCGGATCATGCTAGTCACTAATGACATCAAAATAGAAACATTAAACAGCTGCATTTTCTCTTAGTAAAGCCACAATAATCAATCAAATAATTTGATGGCTAGGAGCTTTCATCCTCTAAATAAGATACTTGGGATGTACATTTTCTCCAAAATTTCCTTTGGAAAAGAGCATAATGGTGAGTGATACATGCTTGGTGAAACATAAAAGTGTATAACCTCTTTGCTTTTATTATTGTGAAAGGTTAGTGGGGAAAAAAGAAGCTTATGAATAAATGAAGGTATCTGACAACTGAGTTAATGAGCTCTTGGATCTTATTTTGATCAATGAGTCATGTAGGAAGCTTTGTTTAGACTTCAGCTAATCAATAAACTATTTTGTAAAACAAGAAACATAGATTTGAGGGCACTGGATTAATTTTTAAATTTAACACATCAGGTGAAGAAAAATCTGCAAAGATTTTAGGATTTTTGGTGAAGCTCTTTAGAAGAGAATGAAGTGCTTACAAAAGGGTGTACAGCTTTAGGAAACTTCAGTATCTTAGGTTTCCATTCATCCAAATGTAACGTTTGACCTCGGTCCCAGTGACTTGAAACTCTCTCCCAATTTTGCTTGACAAAAATCAGTAAGTTTAAAAGAAACTTAGGTACAATGAACAAGATCAAACTAAGATTCTTTTTGATCATTCTGGGCCTCAGTGCCCTCAGTTATAAAATAAGGACATCTTGTTATAGTTTTCAAATGTTCCTATCAGTCCTAATATTGTTTTTGGTGAAGACATAAGACTCTAGGGGTTCCTGGTTGACTCAGTTGGTAGAGCATGTAATTCTTTTTTATTTTTTTAAGAGCATACCATTCTTGATCTAGGGGTTGTAAGTTCGAGCTCCATGTTGGATATAGATATTAGTTTAAAAAATCTTCAACAAAAAGACATAAAACTAATAAAAATATAGCATATTTTATATATAGCATATCATATAATATAGATATATCACTGTATCCCTAAAAGAAATTTAACCCAATTCAGCATTTTGTGAATCAGAAGAGCCCCATAATCATATAATCTTATGTAAGCAACTCCTAATATACCTAACTTTTACATATAAAGAAGTAACATTTCTTTAATATACCATGTATCCCCAGGGCACCTAGGTGGCTAAGCTGGTTAAGCATCTGACTCTTGATTTCAGCTCAGGCCATGATCTCACAGTCTGTGACATCGAGCCCTGTGTCAGGCTCTGCACTCAGAGAGTGGAGCCTGCTTGGGATTCTCTCTGTCCCTCTGTCTCTGCCCCTTCCCACTCACACATGTATATGCACTCTCTCCAAATCCATGCATGGATAAATAAATAAACATTTATTTAAATAAATAAATAAATAAATAAATAAATAAATAAATAAATAAACATTTTTTAAAAACCTATGATGTGATGCTGACAATGTACAAAATAAACAAAATTTGTGGACCCATACATTTTCAAAGCTAGATGTGGTTTTAGATACTGTCATTGACCAGATCAAATACTAGATGTCTATCAAGATTAACTCTGAAATGCAATTCAGTTTATTGATTGACTAATGCATTCATGTGTCTGTCCATGCATCTATCCACTCACTCATCCATCTATCCCTCCACCCACCCAATTAGGTATGTCTTAGCTGTTATGTGTCAGATATTGCTTCACATATTACATGGCATTTGGAAATACATAGGGAAAATGAAATTTATCAAGGCCTACAATGCACTAAAACCTTTTCTATAATTGTTAAAAAGGATATGTGAATAATTAGGAGGTCATTAAAATCAGTTATTAAAGTCACTTGCTTCAGGAGCTTTAATACTGTATTTTATTTTATTTTATTTTATTTTATTTTATTTTATTTTATTTTATTTTATTTTATTATTTTATTTGAAAGTGAAGGGAAAAAAACACATATGAACTCACTAGGTCCTAGAACATGGGACATTCAACTATATTGTATGCTCTTTCCATTTCATTGTGATATTTCACAGAGAATAATTTAAACACCACATGATGTCAGCAGGCACTGACAGAAAGACTCTTTCTGCATTCCTAAGGCTTAATATTTATGGGAACCCAGGGAAGACCATCCTAAATTTGCTACAATGGCAAAATGATTATTTTGAATTAAAGTTCCTCAAAAAGCAGTTGATACAAGAGCATCTTGACCCTTTGTCTCCCTGAATGCAAGAAATAAATCCTTCATGTGAAGGATGCCCCTCCTTCATTTGAAGACTGAGAGAAGCAACCGTATCACCTGTGATGAGGATTCAGTGCTGAAGATATAAAACTAAACTTTGTTACTTTTGTTAATTTACTACCCTAACAAACTTTTATCTGGAATTCCCTATTAATTGACACCCCAAACATAAATTTTCTTTGTCCTGTCAATTCCTCACAGGTTTATATTTCTTTACCTAAAACATAGAAAAGCTGTATGCCTTGGTCATTTCCTTGGGTCTCACTTTTATTACTGGACCTCTGTTCACATGTAATTAAACTTTGTTTTTTGAGGTTTTTTTCTCCTGTTACTCTGTCCCATGTCAATTATCTATCCAGCCAGAAGAACTTCTGAGGGTAGAAGGAGAAATTCCTCTCTCCCCAACATGTTTTAAAGGATGAAAGATATAAATGCATACTAGGAGAGAAAAAGAATCCTTATCATGTAAAATTATAGTTCCCACAGAAGTGGATAGAAAAAAGGAAAGGATTAATTTAATCCAAAAGTCATTTCACCAAGTTCCATTGATGAACATTCAACTGGTGGGGCAATCTGTACTTTACCATGAGGATTTAGGGATATTGCTCTGAATTTAACAAACCAGCTCTTAAAAGCAAGCCTGTTCTTTCAGATTATTGAATAATATCTCAGTCACTCCAAGCTTTCCGTGGAAATTGAGTTTCTCCTAGCTTATGTTCAAACCCCTTTGCTAAAATTTTGCCAAGTCACACCACATTTTGTAGATGAAGAAGAAAACGGATGGGAATTTAAAAAACAAAATTTTGACAACTGCTAAATGTGACACTAAACTTTTACGGAATGGAAACAGCTGAATTTAAATTAGGAATTGCAAACTAATGTCTCACTGGTTGAATGTCGTCCTTTAATGTGTTTTGTTGGTCAGAACTGTGTTTCTTTATTATAAAATGTAACCCAAAGCTCCTTAGTTTGGGTGTGCACTTTCTAATTCAGCACAAGCTCCATCAGTTCTTTCTGCCTCACATCCATTCTGTTTTACAGTTTATGATATGTCATCTGGTCTCTGTTATCTAACTTTTCTCTGACCAAGGCCCCTTCCTACCCCCACCCACATGACTCCAGTTCCACTTGGCTCTTTACTGTTTTATGACTTCACTATGCATGCTCCTGCCTTGGATTCTTTGCACTAAATGCTAATTCTGTCTTTAATGTTCTTCATCCATGTACCTGCACTAACTGACTCACATCCTTCAATTCTTTCAACCTCTCAAAAGGAACCATTTAATCATAAGCCAAACTCATAACACAAAGTAGAATAGTAGTTGGCAGGGGCTGGAGAGTGGGGGAAATGGGAAGATTTTGATCAGAAGGTATAAAATTCCAATTATAAGATGATTGAGTTCTGGGATCTAATACACAGCATGATGACTGTAGTTAACAATACTGAATTACATACTCGAAAGCTGCTAAGAGCAAGAGAAGAGATTTTAAATGTTATCACCACACACCAATAATAATTAAGTAAGGTGATAGAAGTGTTAACTAATCTTTGTAAGGGAGGAAAATAATTTTCTCCATGCTCTTCTAGGTTCTTGGCTGAGACACCCCTATAATTAAAACAAATTAAAAGCAGAAAAACAGAAATAAGTTTAATAACATGTATACCTCCTATACACATGGCATATACGCAGGAAAATGGAGTAACTCTACTTTATGGCGCAAGCCATCCCCCTTAAATACCACCCCCAGCTAAAAAAAAAAAAAAAAAAAAAAAAAAAAAAGGTGTTGAGCAAGGGGAAGACAATAATGGGAGGTTACCAGGAAAAGCACAGCAAAGAGATGACTGTTATGCAGATTTACGTCCTTGTCTTCTCCACTGATGAGTGTTTCTAGAGATGTAGAGTCATCTTTCTCTTCCTGGTACAGAGAGAAGAGCATCCTTCCAGATGGAGATTTCCCTTACAAATGTAAATGTCTCATAGAAAAGGTAACTTCCACTGGGTTTTCTGAAGTACTCCTGTGTCTGCTGTTTCTTAAAAATAATCAGCTCAACATAAATCTTACACCAAAGAGGTATATTTGGGGGTGATATTTTGCTCCCCTTCACCTTACTGTGCTAGTCATTTTGCAATATATGTACATAGCAAACCATCACATTGTAAACCTTAAACTTATAAAATGTTATATGCCATATTCTTTTTTAATTTTTTTTTAATGTTTGTTTATTTTTTGAGAGAGAGAGTGAGACAAGTGTGAGTGGGGGAGGGCCAGAGAGAGGGAGACAGAATCAGAAGCAGGCTCCAGGCTCTGAGCTGTCAGCAAAGAGCCTGAGGTGGGGCTCAAAATCACGAACTGTGAGATCAAGCTGAAGTTGGATGCCCAACCAACTGAGCCACCCAGGCGCCCCTAAAAAGTTATATGTCAAATATATCTCAATAAAGCTGGAGAAAAAAATACTGGAACTCCTGACACCAGACCTCCCCTACCTTCCTCTTTTTTTTCTTTTTCTATGAATTGCTTTATCAAAAAATTCCACTCCTGACATAGAATTCCTCCTGAACTTTTCATTTGTTCTCACCTTTACATAAAAGCTAGACATTTTCTTCTTATATTCTAAATTTGGCAGTCAGCTCAGCCTAAGCATGGGGATACTGTTTCATAACAGGGTCAGGATCAGAAAGAACTCAGTTCAAATTCTAGTCCTACATTTTACAAATTTGGCTGTAAACTCTGAGATTCAATTTTCTATCTCAGAAAAACAGAAAGCAATATGCACATGGTGTCACACAGTATTTGGAGTGTCAGTCAGACTCAGACCGGATGCTCAAAAATTATTATTCTTATTAAATGCTTAGTTTTTAGCCACATAAAAAGTGAAAAGAGGTTTATGCCTGTGTTTAGAATTCCCAGAAGGGTTTTTTTTAAAGCTCCTGACCTAGTCTAAGTTTATCCTACTAAGTTATTCACTGTTCCTATAAATTTATGAATAGATTATTACCTCAGGACCTGGTACACTATTGGATCTCTAGTAACGTAAAGCAAGGACATCAGGAGTTTTCTTTCAAGTTTAAATTAAGCATTTGAAACTAGTAGTATATCAAGGCAACAAAAGAAGGGGAAATAAACCTTTCTGCCAAACTGATCTTACTTTAAAATGGTCTGCACTCCCATGATTGTTCGCAGGGAAAGACTGAAAGTCAGGTAGAGGACACTGCTATTGAAGAGACCACGAGGGATACTTCCAAGTTTGGAAAGCTAATAACCATAAGCTTAAAAATGCATCTGAATGAATTCTCACATTGCCTTCAAAACAGTCGCAGATAATGCCAGAGCTTCAGATTCAATAGAAAAATACCATAAAGGTTTTTTAATAAGACTGAAATATTTATTTTCTTGTTTCTGTTCCTAATATCATATCAGTGGTATTATTATTGTTGCTGCTGTTGCTATATAAAATCACTGGGAAAAAGTCCAAGAAAAAAGAGGTGGTGTGGAAGAAATTTAACTGAACCATTCCTACCGATGAACTGCTACCGTGTACCAAAAGTTTCTAGAATATTTAAAAGAATTCTTGATTCAAGGACATCTAGCCGGAAATTCTGTGGAAAACTTTTTGTGGGAATTTCTAAGTAAGTGCTTCTTGGTAAAAACCTAACTGGAGAACATGATGTCCAATTTCAACTATGTAGAGAATCTTCTCACATAGCTGTTCCAGATGCATATTCAGTATTTTTACCAGTAGGTAATTCCTTGTAAAATCTCTACATTATTTTTTAGAAAGCCCCATCTTTTAAGAAATAAATCCTATGGTGAACTTAGATTAGGCACCATGTAAATTCATTTATTTTACACACATAGCACAAGGGACTAGGAACTATGAGTAAAAGATAAACATAGGAAGAGAAGGCACACATTCTATCTTCAAAGATGTCACAATTTACTGGGGACAGTAGATGAACAAATACATATTAACAACAGAATATGATTGAGAAGCTAATGAAGTAGGCTTTTTGGCTGAGTTAGGGGTAGAAAGGTAGGACACATGATATGTTGTTTTTTTTTAATATATGAAATTTATTGTCAGATTGGTTTCCATACAACATCCAGTGCTCATCCCAAAAGATGCCCTCTTCAATACCCATCACCAACCCTCCCCTCCCTCCCCCCCCCCCATCAACCCTCAGTTTGTTCTCAGTTTTTAAGAGTCTCTTATGGTTTGGCTCTCTCCCACTCTAACCTCTTTTTTTTTCCTTCCCCTCCTCCATAGGTTTCTATAACGTTTTAAAATACACATTTATGGGGTACCTGGGTGGCTCAGTTAGTTGAGTGTCTGACTCTTGATTTCAGCTCACTTCACAATCCCTGGGTCGTGGGATTGAGCCCGATGTCAGGCTCCACATTGAGCATGGAGCCTGCTTAAGATTCTCTCTCTCCCCTGCTTGCACTCTCTCTTTCTCTCTCTAAAAATAATAAAATAAAAAAATAAAATTCACATTCTAAATAAACATTAAAACTCAAAGAATTTTATCCTCTAATGTCTTATATCATCATCATTGTAAAGAAGAAAAAAAAAAGTTTTCTCCTACTTTTCTAGATTCTTCTGGCTGGTCTCTTAATTAAATTGACATAAGACAGATTAACAGGAAAAAATTAATTACGTATATATGAGAGCCTCATAAGAATATAAAAACTCCCAGACAGACAGGCAATTGGGACTTAATATCCCAACCTAAGCTAAGGAGAAGGGGTAGGAGTCTCAGACTTCAAAAGGGAGAAATAAATTGATAAGAAGATGGGAAGAGCAAATATTTGGAAGACAAATGCTTGCCATACCACCTGCCATGCTGAGACTGTGGGACACAGAAAGGAAACTCATCTGGTGTAGAGCTTACTCCCAATTAACCACACTTAGCCCATATTCTTTATAGATACCTTTGGTGACAGTTCTCTTCCTGGACCAGGCCTCCTGTCTGAATTATTTCAGGCAGTTAAAGGGGAAGTAAAAGCCCTTCCAAAATTTTCTGAGCCTTAACTGACTTCACCTCAAAGTAATCTTTTAGTTCAGCTCAAAGTAGCACATTTTGGATTTGGGGGAGGCTCATTTTGAACCTTTTCAGCATCATCATTAATACTTGGGGAAGATTTACCAACAGCAAAAAGAGAAACACAAAGACAGAGGGAGAAAACCTCATACAGTAACCTTCAGCAAGTGGTGTCTGGGGAAAGAAAAAAAAGAACATGGAATTAAGTGCAGAGTTTAGGTATCACCTATAAAACAAAGTGGTGAGTTGACAGTATTCTGGGAATTCTCACTAATTAGTGGGTAGTCTTATCTTCTTGTTTCTCCTGCTAACCTAGAAGTCAGAGAAAACACCACGAAGGCAAAAAGAGCAAATGGGGAAAGGGAACACACTGAAGACAGCAATAACCACAATAGGTAAAAGTTGTAAATCCCTAACCTCATATTTTGAAGCTGACTTAGGGTACAACAAATACTCTTGTATCAACACTCCAGAAAAGAACAAAATTAATGCACTTTAACAAAGTCTATACTTGGCCTTGTCTATGCTCCTCCAACACCACCTGCCCACTCTCACCCCACCCATTTACCTTAGGTATAAAAAAGCTGATGAAACACAAGAAAAAGTCCTCATGAGTTACTCAAAGTCAAAGAACTGTTCTCAGATATAGTGTGGGTCACTTGACTCTTTCTGCTCTATCAAAACAAATGTTTGTCTACAGAGTCACTCCAAACTAATTAAGGTGAAAATAAACTATATGGCAAATTTACATCCAAAACTTAAAACAAAATATGGGAGGAAAAGGGAATGTGCCATGCAAATAAGAATAAAAGGGCACAATCTACAATAAAAGCCTGACTCACAATTCATTAAAATTGCTTTGTATCATAGAATAACTAATTAAGAACTTGAATTCCATAAAGTGTTACAACCATCAAGTAAACAAAAAGGGAAATCACAGGTTGAAGGAAACACACTAGAGATCAAATGTTTTCATTATGCAACTAATAAATTTTAAAATATGCAAAGAACAGAATACAGACTCTAAACCTAAATTACAGACACTGGGATAATCATAGTGAATACAGATGAAAACAGCAGAGTAAAACAATTAGAGGTTAGTTAACAGATTTGGAAGATATTGTGACTTAACATGAGGTAACTAGTAACCCTAAAATAAAATAGCTATATATGGAACAGAGAATTTATCTAATCATATAATGCAAGATATATGGCTGAAAAGAAAGACTACTTGAATACACAGATCAAAAGAACACAAAGTGTTTAGGATACCAAAAGTTTAGGATCAATATACATTCTGGATAAACTGTCTACTTTAGAGAATGAAAGAAGAGTTTGTCAAGCATTTAGGCACACACACAAAAGACATCACTTGCATGAAGGAAAAATTATGTTGGTTTCGGCCACTTGCACAGCTATATTCACTTCTAGGAAAATAACGAGTGGCATATCAACAAAACATACATAGTGTTTTGAGGGAATGAGGGTGACACTTGAGAAGATTAAGCTTAGCCTAAATGCCTTCAGACTACAAAGGAGACAAGCAGACACCTCAATCATTAAAGAATAGAATCATCAGAGAATTTCTGAGATCTTTGAAAAACCACTTGACAAATTCCCACCAATTAAAAAGAGAATAAAAGCAAATAATCCAAAAATGAAAAATCCATGATAAAAAGCCCAGTGGTAAACATGAAGTCCATGTAAGTATAATGATAACACTGAAATGAATGAAAACTACATGAATTATGGATATAGAAAAATGTGAAAGGCCTAGTGTTATTTTTGTATTTTCCAGGTCTATAAACTATAAACGTGCACGTGCGCTCTCACACACACACACACACACCCATATACACCCACAAATTTTAATAGGTAGAAGAAAAAGTTCTTGTGTCTTCATCTTTCAAATTAGCTACCCTGAGGGGCGCCTGGGTGGCTCAGGTGATCAAGCATCCGACTTTTGATTTCAGCTCAGGTCAGGATCTCACAGTTTATGAGTTCAAGCCTACATCAAGTCTGCTTGAGATTCTCTCTCTCTTTCTTTGCCCCTCCCCTGCTCGCTCACTCACTCTCTCTCTCTCAAAAATAAATATTTTACAAAAAAGCTACTCTGTTGTCTAAAATTAATACACATCATTAAAAATAAGTACAGTGCTCAATATTCTTTCTGCAATACTCTATTATTTTATTATTTTACTTTTTATTATTTAGCTTAAGAGAATATTTAAGTAAATAAGATCATTGTGGTAAAGAAACACTTAAGTGAATTCTGTTCATCTTTCCAGATTTACTTCCCTTTATTTTACTTATGAAATAGCCAAGTAATATTCAATTTAATAGTTTTTAATAGAATGCATTTTAATGATTTTATTTTTGTAAAACTAATTATATTTACATTTCCTTTCCTATTTCTGTTATTCCTACATTTTTCTTCCCTCTGTTTCTTTTCCTCTTCACTCTTCTTATGTTTCTATATATGTAAGAAAGATGTTTGGAATTATGGGCTCCTATTGTCTAATGGCAGCATTTTGTGTGATTTTTTAAATTTTCTTTCGGCAGTATTTTGCATTTCTTAAATTTTATACTATATACTTTTCATTTTGCAAAAATAAGTAGAAATATTTTTTTTCCCTTAAAAGCAACATTTGCAGCAACAAAAACATAGGAAGTATATAAGTAAATATTTTAACAATTGTTAATTCTGGGTGGTAGGAATATAGCTGCCGATATTTTTTTTCTGAAATGTTTTCCATTTAAACATAGAAGATTTGCTATATAGCATTTTAAATTTACAATGAGCTCTTTATCCAAATAAATAAGTAAGTGGCTTTAGATTCAGGTAAAGGTAGATTTAGATTTAAACTCTATGTTAGTGTTTACTGTATAGAGAACCTTGGGCAAGCTACTAAGTTCTCATGAGTTCATTTTCTTGATCTACAACATAAGGGTTATCCTATGGCCCTAATGGCTACGACATGAGGACAAATAACACAAAAACAATGAATCCATTGCCTGGCATATAGTTAGCTTACCATAAGTGGCATTCTTTTCTCTTATGTTCCATTTTCCTTTTATAGTAAATTTATGGTACCCGAATTGCATAATTATGCACATTTAAATATTACACATAATCACTGTGCAGCAACTAGACAGAAACTTACATGATACAGTTAACATATCTCTTACCAACTCAAGGCCTAAAAATAAAATTAATTGCATTTTCTCCTCCAAATCACACAATTTGCAGCAGGAAAAGTATATTATTTACTAAAATATGGAGCCTAAAATTGGCATTGAGTAACAGGAAATCAATGGCTCTTTTAGAAATAAAAATTAATATCTCCCATTTCATCATCTTCCTCCCTCCATCCCCACTACAAAGTCTATCCATATGTATCGAGTAAATACTTAAGTAGGGACAAGTCACTGATGTGTAACTAGACATATAAAAATGAACAACCTAGTATGTTATTTTCCTTGATGACTCAAGGAACATGACAGAAGGCTCTCTATACAAACTAAGTAACAGAATGCCACTTGTCCAATTTTTACATGTGCAAGCATATGAGATCCCAAAGACATTATGTGGAAAGGATCCCTTATGGATAGTATTGCCAGATTTAGAAAATAAAATTATACAACATTCAATTAAATAGGAATTTCAGATAAACAATAGGTAAGGATTCAAGTCCTACCCCACTTATGAGTTGTTTGACCTTGACAAAAAGATTCATAAGTATCAAGTTTTGTTTTCTTGATAGGATAAAACTGCACTTCACTTAGAGTCATTTTGAAAAATTAATGACAAAAAACATGTAGAGCCATTAGCAACAGTGGTTGGTACACAGCAGAGAATTTTAACTATTGTTTGGTATTGTGGAAAGACCTTGGATTTTGAAATGAGATGACATATTCATATTCTAGTTCTGGGAGTTGGCTAGTGCTAATGTATATAAACTTTCTGAGCCTCAGTTTCCCATTTTTAACAGGCAGTATTTCCAAATATACTAGCTTCCTATGAAGATCAAGCTAATTTAAGTAGATAAAATGCTTGCTATTCTATTATACAACTAATGGATATTTTATTATACCATGTAATAGACTCATTCACTCATTTAACAAATATTTATTTTGTGCCTATTATTTATAAGGTAAGATGAACAAAAATACACATACTGTATGAGCAAAAGGGATTCAAACTTTCATTAGTATAATTACTTGATTTATATTATTTACAAACAAAGATAATTACTTTGAAAGAAAGAAGCCTAAGTTGGAATGGTAGGACGAGACAAGACTCCCCTTAGGAATGTATATCTCTCTTCGACCAGTTTTCTCATCTGGAAATCAAGGGACTGTAATACAAAAGACATTTAAAAATGTCAGTGGCAGAGTTGGGAATAGAGCTCAAGCTTCTTGATACACAGCCTCCAGCTCTCTCATAATGCAGCTAAGTAGTTCCTAGGCTTCTGCTCCTAACTGCAAAATGAGGAAGGTCAGGGGGAAGAAGATGATCTCTATAGCAACCTAGAGTCTATGAATCTTTGAACTTATCACTGTTACAAAGCGAAGTTTGTAAGGAAACCCCACGAGAGGAATTTACTTATTTTATCCCAAAGCATCTTTGGTCTGAGCACACATATGCCACCATATGGGATACATTTAGAACATTCATTAGGAGAAGAATAATTAGTCTCCCATCCTACAGGAAAGAGAATAGACCCAGAGGATAAATACTTTAGAAACTGAAATAAAAGACTTAAAATAAATCTGCCAAAGACAAATTGAGGAGAAATAAACTGGAGCTCATTTGAAGAAAATCAAATGAAATGAACAATTAATTCACCTGTAAAGCTGCATAGGCACTTGTGTATTAGGGGAAGAGATTGCATTTAATCTCATATGGGTGAGAAGGAAGAATGCAATCATACATTTTAACAGAAGTACCCAAGGAGGATTTCTTCTTTATTACAACAAGGAAAAGAATTGCAGATTTAAAGAACTTAGACCCTTGCAAATGGTGATTCATTTTTAACTCCAATGACTTTAATTTTGTCATTAAGCACCAAATGCATATAAAAAGCTATGGGGGACCTGCATATTTGGCTAGAGTTCCAGGGGACTGCAGCATAATGAGAGAAAAGTGACAGAAATGCAGAAGAAAAGGCATTGGAAGGAGAAAAGAAAGAGGTGTGGAGATGTCAAAACCCTAGAGGAAATGCTTTCATTCACTCAGCAAGTCCCATTGCTTTTCTCTTATTTTTTTTATTATTGAGGTATAATTGACATGTAACATTATATTAGTTTTGGGTATACAATGTAATGATTTTGTATTTGCATACATTGGGAAATTATCACTACAATAAGTCTAGTTATCATCCATCACCATACAGTTACAAGTGTTTTTCTTTTGATGAGCACTCTTAGGACTTACTGTCTTGGCAACTTTCAAGTGTATGCTACAATATTACTGGCTTTAGTCACCATGCTGCACATTACATTCCCATGACTTATTTATTTTATAATTGGAAGTTTGTGCCTCTTGACCCTATTGACCAGTTTCTCCCCTGCTCAGCAAACCTCCCCTCTTGCAACCACCATTCTTTTCTCTGTATCTGTGAGTATGGTTTTGTTTGTTCATTTGTTTTGTTTTTTAGATTCCACATATAAGTGAAATCATATAGTATTTGTTTTTATCTGTCTTAAGTCACTTAACATAATTCTCTCAAGGTCCATCCATGTTGTTGCAAATGGCAAGATTCCAATCTTTTCTATGGCTGAGTGGTATTCCATTGTGTATATATACCACTTCTGGATCCATTCAGCCATCAGTGGACACCTAGGCTGTTTCCATATCTTGGCTACTGTCAGTAATGCTGCAATGAACATAGGGGTGCATATATCTTTTTGAATTAGTGTTTTTGTTTTCTTCAGATAAATATTTAGTATTGGAATTGCTGGATCACATGGTATTTCTATTTTTAATCCTTTGAGGAACCTCCATACTGTTTTTCATAGTGGCTGCACCAATCTACATTTTCACCAGTGCTATAAGGATCCCCTCTTCTCCACACCCTAACACTTGTTATTTAATGTCTTCTTGATAAAAGCCATTCTAAGAGGTGTGAGGTTGTGTCTCATTGTGGCTATGATTTACAGCTCCCTGATGAATAGTGATGTTGAACATCTTGTCATGTGCCTATTGGACATCTGTATGTGTTTAGAAAAATGTCTAGTCAGGTCCTCTGCCCAGTGTTAATCAGATTTTTTTTTGCTATAGCCTTGTATGAGTTCTTTATGTATTTCGGATACTAACCCTTTATTAGATATATTATTTGCAATATATTATCTCATTCGACAGGTTGCTACTTCCTTTTGTTGATTATTTCCTTTGTTGTACAGAAGCCTTTTAGTTTGATGTGGCCTCATTTATTTATTTTTTCTTTTGTTGTCTTTAATTTGCAGTCAGGTCTAAAAGTACATTGCTTAGACTGATGCCAAGCAGCTTATCATCTATTTTTTTCTAGAATTTTTGTGGTTTCAGGACTTACATTCAAGTCTTTAATCCACTTTGAGTTTATTTTTGTATATGGTGTAACATAGAAGTCTACCTTCATTCTTTTGCATATGGCTGTCCAGTTTTCCCCATATAATTTAACAAAGAGACTGTCCTTTCTCCATTGTATATTCTTTTCTTCTTTGTTGGCAATTAGTTTACCATATATGCATGAGTTTATTCCTAGGATTTCTATTTTGTTCCATTGATCTATGTGTCTGTTTTTATGCCAGTATCATACTGTTTTGGTTACAATAGCTTTGTAGTATAGTTTTAAATTAGGGATGTGATGCCTCCAGCTTTGATTTTCTTTATCAAGATTTCTTTGGCTATTTGGGGTCTTTTATGGTTCCCTATAAATTTTAGGAATGTTTGTTCTATTTATATGCAAAATACCATTGAAATCTTGATGGGGATTTCTCTGAATCTGTAGGTTGCTTTGGGTAGTATGGATATTTTAACAATATCAATTCTTCCAGTCTATGAGCACAGAATATCTATTTATTTGTGTCTTCTTCAGTGTCTTTCATCAACATCTTATAGTTTTCAGTGTACAGGTCTTTCACCTCCTTAAATTTATTCATACATATTTTATTCTTTTTGATGCAATTGTAAGAAGGATTGTTTCTTAATTTCTCTGAAGAGTTCATTATTAGTGTATAGAAATGCAACAGATTTTTGTATATTGATTTTATACTTGCAACTTTGCTAAATTTGTTTATTAGGGTAACAGTTTTTTGATAGAGTCTTTAGGGTTTTCCATATATAAAATCATGTCATCCACAAATAGGGACAGTATTACTTCTTTCTTTCCAATCATTTATTTTACCTTCTAAAAAGATCCAGGCTTTACACACTTCTCAACAGTTTTACAAAATCTCCAATAAAAGCCATCATTGTGTCTGGGCTAGACAACAATCATGACCTCTAGTTTGTTTGCTTCCATTCCTCCCACCCAACAACGTGTATTTTCCACACGGAAACCTTTTAAAACATGAACAAATACATCAAGTTCCCCTATTCAAAACTCATCAGTATCCCATCACACTCAGAATATATATATATATATATATATACATATATATATATATATATATCCAGTCTTTCCCAAGTTATAAAACTGCCAATGATGTGGAGTTCATTACATGTCTGACCTCATCTTTCTCTCTCAACTTCATTCTTTGATTATTCTGGCCCAGTTATCTTTTGTTTTTAAATGTTAAGTCTGTTCCTACTTTAGGGGTTTGTCACTTGCTTTTCCCTTTTTTTGGAATTCATGTTTCCTCAGATCCCTAGTTAAACATCTTATTTTAAGTCACATCTATCAAAAATCTCAGCCCACACTCCTTCTCTTTCTCTTCCATTACTCTGATTTGTTTTTCTCCATAGCATGTATCACCATCTGAAGTTATATATATTCCCTCTCTTTCTCTCTGCCATATTGCAGTATAAGGACAAGGCTTACAAACACACAAAAATATAAACACCATTTTGAGAAATGGTGTTCAAATATTTATCTAAAACTGCATATAAGATGAACCTGGAGATTTTGACCTGGTCCACATCATTGAGGACTATATCCACTAGCTAAAAGTTCAAAGTTTCTGTCTCACTCTACCTTTGAGCCTCAAGGTTTTTAAGAAAGATGATGATTTTATCTGATGTGTTTTCACATAATTATCTTGTTCTCCTATTTTCTACATTGCTGTAATTTTAGAGGCAGGGAAACCATATAGAAATTTCTTTAATTCCTATAGGCATGAGGAGATTAGAATGTGAACCTAGGTTAGAATACTGACGAGAGTAAGAAGTGGGTAAAAATGAGAGGAGTTGAGGAGACTCATCTTCCACAGGAGTTTCCAACAAAGCTGATCATTAAAATGATACGAGGAAATACTGTATCTTGTGTTATTTCTTCAACTACTGATTTAGGGCCTCACACTAGAAATACTGAATCAGTAAATGAGTTATGTATAAAGATATATTTCTAGGGCACCTGTGTGGCTCAGTTGGTTGAGTGACCAACTCGTGATTTTGGTTCAGGTAATGATCCCAGGGTCGTGGGTTCGAGCCCCATGTTGCATGTTGGGCTCCAAGCTCAGCATTGAGCCTGCTTGGGATTCTCTGCCTCCCTCTGCCCCTCCCCAACCTGGACCCTGGCATGCTCTTGCGCTCTCTCTCAAATATAAAATAAAGATGTATCTCTATTTTTAAATTTCCTTTTTATCAGTAAGATTTCAAATCTATTAATAATAGTGAATATCTTAATAGCACTTAAAATTAGCCAGGAATTTGGGCGCCTGAGTGGCTCAGTAGGTTAAGCGTCTGACGACTTTGGCTCAGGTCACGATCTCACGGTTCGTGTCGGGCTCTGTACTGACAGCTCAGAGCCTGGAGCCTGCTTCAGATTCTGTATCTCCCTCTCTCTCTACCCCTCCCCTGCTCACACTCTGTCTCTTTCTCTCTCTCTCAAAAATGAAAAAAACATTAAAAAAATGTTTTTAATTAGCTAGGAATTATTCCAAATATTTCCCACATAAGTATTTCTTTAAAATGTACAACATTCATATTGGCTAGCTTGTTACTGTATTCAGTTTGTAAGAGACAAAAGTAATGCTGAAAGGTTAAGTAACCTGGTCAAGGGAACTTAGCCAGGAAGTGGTGGGCCAAGGATTTAAGCCCAGTCAGACTGCCTTTAGGACAGTGTTTATCCCGACAGGGAAGGGACAAGGGTAAAGCACATGAGGCACTTACTACAGGCACAGAATTTAAGGGGATGCCAAAAAATTCAGTAATCTAGATAAATAATATGTAATGCAATATTTTACAAATTCCAAACTAATGCAAAAGTTCATGATGAATAAAAATTTTAAATGAAGATAGGATCAGTATGCTATGCTCTTCTTCCTTTTCATTGGAATCACTGAAATGGTTCCTCTGGAGTCAGACCATTTTGGGAGCAGAATTTACATGTCCCATTTGGGAGGTTGATTTGGGGGACTGTTATGTTATTCGACTGGAAATACAGGGCATATCTAGTTGAGGCCATGAAACTGGAGAGAGCCAGAAAGAGAAAGCATGAAGAGTGAAAAAGTGAGTCTGGTGTAAAACCAAGAAGAATACTTAGGGATTGAGCTAGTCTCCCAGACAGACTGATCCATGATATGGGGAATATTGCCAGTAGGTATCAAGACTGGCTTTAAGAATGGGGACCACTGAAAAAGCCATAAGGGAGTACACCTGCTCTCACAAAAGAGTTGGTTCTCTCCCATGAATCACGTTATCAACATTTTACAACCTACCAAATCACAGATAATCTCAGAAACTGAAGTATTTATTTAGTGGCAGAGTACTGCATAATGATAACAGTAATTATCAGTTAAAATAATATGCATTATTGCATTATGCTCAAAGAATATAGCTGGATTGCTAATTTTAAGATTATTTTGCAATAAAAATATAGTTAGGTATTTACGTGGGTATTGGAATCAAATATATGTGGGCTAGAATTAATTTGCCTCATAGTAGCCATGCTAGTTTCAGGGAGTAATATAACCACTCTCACACTATTCTTTCATCTATAGACTGAGAAATCTGTGATGATGACAGAAGTGTCTACAATATCCATCTCAGGGTTCAACACTCTAAGTAGTATAAGGTCTTTTTTTTTTTTTTTGAGAAAGAGAGAGAGAAAGAAAGAGAGAGGAGAGAGAGAGAGAAGGAGCATACATATTTGAGTGAGCAGAAGAGGGGCAGGAGGAGAGAGAGAATCTTAAGCAGGTTCTATGTCCAGTGAGGAGCCCAACACAGGGCTCAATCTCATGACTGTGAGATCAGGACCAGAGCAAAATCAAGAGTCCCATGCTTAGCCCACTGAGCCACCCACGCATCTCAAATATGTTCTTTCTAATTCTCTTTCAAAGAGATAGGAAACAAAAACCAGAAAAATGTCCTCAATGGTTTACCTTCTTCCAGGAAAAT
Organism: Lynx rufus; assembly: GCF_022079265.1. Taxonomy (NCBI): domain Eukaryota; kingdom Metazoa; phylum Chordata; class Mammalia; order Carnivora; family Felidae; genus Lynx; species Lynx rufus. The sequence continues at coordinate 32,992,184 of NW_025814830.1, read as the reverse complement.
GCAGTTGATTTACTAACCTTCAATTCAGTGCCATAATAAAAAACCTGGGCCATTTTCTTACTAATACTTACTTTAAAGCCTTGTCCACTTAATTTAAAGAAATGCAGTTGCTCCATGGCCTGTACCAGTACACAGTTGCCTTCAACAGAACGTCCCTCAAAGAGCATGATATTTAAATTTGAATCACCACAGTCTTTTTCCAAAGCTTTAGATGACTACGGACATTGCACTTATGTATAAATACAATTAAGTTGTATTACTGCTCTGTACTGGAGACTAGTGACTCATTAGTGAGAAATATAAAATATAAAAAAGCCAGGAAAGAAGAGCCCCTTCATAACCTAAATGAAGAGCAGTCAAACACCACTTAAAATGTGCCTGATGGTTTTTGTATCACAACTTTACAAAACTGCTCAGAGCATGGCCTAAAAGAGATTCTTGGACTCTGCAAGGAAGATGAAGGCATAAATGGAATTACCAGAGTTTCGTTCTCAGTGTTTCCATCAACCTTTTCCCTCCAGGTAATTGTGACTTCATTTTTTAGACAATCAAATCCTATGAGCAATGGTGATTGTAAATGCAGGTTTCAGCCCCAGTCACAGCAAATCACATTAAAAAAAAGAAAAATGAAAAACAGATAACATGGGCCTCCAGTAATATAAACACAAATGGGAGAATGTAAGCAACAGAGCTAAGGAATGGATCTGGTAATCTGATGAATCATTATTTATTATAAGGAAACTTTTTTTGGTGCCTATACAAATTTTCTTCTCTCAATTTGTGTGTGTGTGTGTGTGTGTGTGTGTGTGTGTGTGCGTGCGTGTATACACACATATATATATATATGTAACTTTTTAAACAGCAATATATACATAATATATACATATGTGTGTGTGTGTGTGTGTATGCACACACACACGTCACTCTCTATGATGTATATATACATGGCTATCTATACACACAAATATATAATCACTCTATACTACAGTATATCTTTGGAAAGATAAAGAACAATGAAAACAAGAGAAAAATAATTTTGGCAAAATAAGAATTATGACCCAAAGAGTTCTCAATTTAGTTAGAAATTTTAAAAAAGGAAGGAAAAAATTAATAATCCAAATTATGAATATAGTATGTGTTAGCTATGTTTGCTATTTCTCTCCTTGAACAGAGTTTACCAAATTATAGCCTATGGGTCAAACCCACCCCACCATTTATTTATGTATGGCCCATTGAGCTAAGAGCTATTTAAATTTTTAAATGTTGTATAAATGTCTATATAATGTCCTCTATTTTGCCTCTCAGGCCAAAAAACCTAATATATTTACTATCTAGATCTTTACAGAAAAGTTTTCCAGTCTTTATCCCAGATGTTGTTTTTTTTTTTTTTACTTAGAAGGTCATGTTCATTCATACTAAAATTGAGTGCTTACTATGTGCCAGCCCATATACTAAACATTTTCCATGAAATATCCCATTAAGTGCCCATGACAGCATTTTACAGTAGGTAGCTACTGTTATAACCTGTTTCCTGTTAGAAGAAACTGAGGCTCAAAAGAGACAAGGACTACCAGGTCACAGAGTGCTGTGAGTAGGGTAGAAACTGTGACATCATGACTACCTAGCATGCACTTCCAACGTTTCTACTGCCTTTTCCTCTGCTGATTGTAAAGTCAGTTCTCACATAAAAAAGGTGACAAACAAAACCAAGGCAACCTACACAAGGGAGGTCAGGTGAGCAAAGCCACAAAATAAATACAGTAAAACCTTGGTTTACAAGTATAATTCCTTCCAAAACATACTTGTAATCCAAAGCACTCATATATGAAAGTAAATTTCAAGAACCATTGGCTCAGTTGTGATCATGTGACATTCAGCATCATGTACTACTCATATTGCAAGACAGCGCTAATTTATCAAGTAAAAATTTATTAGACATGTTTTCTCCTCTTGTGGAACATTTTCAGAACAAGTTACTCACAATCTAAGGTTTTACTATTTAGAAAACCATACTTCAGAAATCATACTAAGCACGGATATGAACAAGGCATGGTTCAGAAGAAAGGATGGATAATGTTAGAGCTACAGATAAAATTCAGTTGGCAAGAGATGTTAAAGACCAGATACATTTTCTTTTTTAGAATGAGATAAGAAGTAACAACCAGCCCTAAGCCCAGAACCCACAATACAGGAAAGATACCCTCTGAAAAATTGGGTCACTCGAGGCTCTATGAAGCCTTCCCATCAGGCACTCCCACTGCCATCATGGACCACAAATGGATAAAAGCACTAAGACTGGAAATCATGACTTGGAATATGGGTTGAGGGGCTGGGGATATTCCTGAGGCCTAAATCAAAATAGCCATTCTCAGATCAGAGAATCAATCCAACAGGTCTCAGTAAAGAGATGACATGTTTAAAAGCAGACAAAGGACATGAGGATGACTGTTGAGAAAGATACAGATTCTAATGTTAGCTCAAATGCTTATTCTGGTGCAAGTTATTTAACCCCTCTGTGCCTCAGTTTCCTCATATCCCTTAAAATAAAAAATTCATTGAGCTGTTGGATCAAATATGTTTATACATTTGGTAAGTGCTACCTAAGTATTTTTGTTATTGTTGCCATTGTTTTTATTATTACTCTTGTTATTTTCATTATAGATGGAACAGAGAAATTAAAAACTGCCTATTTTGGGGGCACCTGGGAGACACCGGTTAGTTAAACATACAACTCGTGACTTCACATCAGGTCATGATCTCATCATTCATGGGATGGAGCCCCACGTCTGGCTCTGTGCTGACAACACAGAGCCTGCTTGGGATTCTCTTTCTCTCCCTCTCTCTCTGACCCTCCCCTGCTTGGGCACACATGAATGGGATTCTCTTGGGCACTTGGGATTCTCTCTCTCAAAATAAATAAAAAATATAAAAAAAGAAAATAAAAACTGCCTATTTTGACAAAAGGAAGAAAGAATTGACTAGTAAGAGACTACAATATTTAAGATACAAAATTATAAAAGAATAAAAATGTACAAAGAGAGGAAATCTTAAATTTTCAGAGGCAGAACTTACAAGACTTTGTAATAGATTAGATGTATAAATGAGGCACTATTTAAAGATGATTTGTGTAATTTAAAAAAAAAAAAAAAAAAAAAAAGAAAGGGGCGCCTGGGTGGCGCAGTCAGTTAAGTGTCCGACTTCAGCCAGGTCACGATCTCGCGGTCCGTGAGTTCGAGCCCCGCGTCAGGCTCTGGGCTGATGGCTCAGAGCCTGGAGCCTGTTTCCGATTCTGTGTCTCCCTCTCTCTCTCTGCCCCTCCCCCGTTCATGCTCTGTCTCTCTCTGTCCCAAAAATAAATAAACGTTGAAAAAAAAATTTAAAAAAAAAAAAAATAAAAAATAAAGATGATTTGTGGGGCACCTGGGTGGCTTAGTTGGTTAAGCGTCCAACTCTTGATTTCAGCTCAGGTCATGATCTCATGGTTTGTGGGATTAAACCCTGTGTCAGGCTCCACACTGGCAGCTTGGAATTTTCTCTCTTCTTCTTTCTCTGCCCCTCCCTAATGCACATGAGTGCATGCTCACTCGCTCGCTCTCTCTCTCTCTCTCTCTCTCTCAAAATAAATAAACTTAATAAATAGACAAAGATGATTTGTGAGAAGATAAAGATATCAACACAGTATTAACAATCATAGTTGGGTTTAACTTAAGAAATATATTGCAAAGAGGGAAACACATTAAGAAAATATAATTGTCACTTTTTAAAAAAAAATTTCAATGTTTATTTTTGACAGAGAGAGAGAAAGAGACAGAGCATGAGCAAGGGAGGGGCAGAAAGAGAGGGAGACACAGAATCCGAAGCAGGCTCCAGGCTCTGAGCTGTCAGCACAAAGCCTGTCACGGGGCTTGAACTCATGGACCGTGAGATCATGACCTGAGCTGAAGTTGGATGCTCAACTGACTGAGCCACCCAGGCACCCCATCACTTTTTTAGTAAAGCTGAAAAACAGCAGTTTAGGGATCATGGAAGAATTTCACCTAATAAAAAGAAAATTAACGTTCTACTTAGGTTCCTGAGACTCAGTGTTAATGAAATGTATATGCATTGTTTTAATAGAACCTTACTTCAGCACAGTTACTACAGTAATGTTCTAGTCCAAGGGTTGGCAAACTGTCTATAAAGCAAAAGAGTGTAAAGTTTTTAGGCTTGTAGTCCTTAAGCCTATAAAAAGAGCTAAATTCTAATTGATAAATTCTGTCACAACTACTCAACTCTGTCATTGTAATGTGAAATCAGACATAATCAATATGTAAACAATTGGGTAGGAATGTGTTGTCATAAGATTTTATTTCCAAAAACAGGTGGCTCACTGAACTTGGTTCATGGGCCATTGTTTTCCCACTCCTAGTATAGTCAATAACGAAATGTGACTATCTTCACAGTTGGTGGGTTTTTTTTCCCTAATACAGCCCTGATATATTCACATGTGTGTATCTAAGGTACAATGTCTATCATATTATTGGCAAACCAACCCCAGTAATGTATAAAGCAATATGAAGCAATGCAAAGAGTATTTTGAAGTTTATCAAAACGGGTCAGAATTTTTACCACTTTGAATATATGAATACTTCAAAGCCTCAAACTACTAATGTGTAAAAATACAGGTAAGAATCATGATGAAATTTTTGAAAGGATTAGAATTAATATAGGCAAAATACTTAACACACTGCCATACTAGGTTAAGATTTTTTAATTGATAGCTAGTGGTTTTATTTTTATTAACAGTAACTTAGGAAATTCAATTGCCTTGAACAGATAAGATCATGAATGTGTGTGTGTGTGTGTGTGTGTGTGTGTGTGTGTATTTTTTTTTCCTTTTCCAGGTAGAGTGATAGATTTGTAGAACAGAGTTGAGGAAGTTAGGTTAAGAATAAAGACATTGTGTCTTAATAGGAGGCAACATATCAAGAAAAAATTCGATGTCTTTTAGTATATCTACAGGTTGCAAAACATGACCTGTGATAGTTCCTTTTCCTTAGAATTTCTCCTTGAGTACTCTCCTCAGCTCACACAGGCCTTGTCTGAGTAAGAAGTAGCCAATTACAAGGAATAAATACTATGCTAGTTGAGTAGATTAGGAAATAGTATTATGTAAAAGACAACTTCAAAACAAAAAAGATTGAATTCTAACATTCAAATAGTTTCAGCCTCTTGCATCAAGAAATGAGAGCGTCTTTTAAAAAAAATAGAAGCTGTTCATTGACACTATGATCAAATTGATAAAGCTTTCATGCCAGAATCTCTTTGCTGACACAGACAGGAAAATGTACTTCACACAGCTGTACTTAGAACTGCTAGGGAGGTTTATGACTCCTTTAAACATGCAAAAGTTGTTATTCTGCAATTGTATTTCCAGGATGATGGCTACTTAAAATGAGGTGACTCACCTTCAGAATATGCCAGATAATTACCTGGCTCCCCCTACTGTAGTAAGGTGTTAATTATAGAAGCTAATTAGTGACCTGTTTGAAGAAGATCTGATCCTATGGGTTTTCATTTATGGGTGCATATTCTCTATATGCACCGTGAAGAGAACCTTCCAGCAACTGTGATTATTACCATTATTTCATTTTTATTGCTTTTTCCATTCAAGGGAAGACCGCAAAAGTCAACAATGTGGTTAATTTGCTTTAGCAAACTGGAAAATGCAAGATAATATTATTTCCTTATGAGTTAGAAACTACTGAAGAATATAACTATATAAAAGTTTAGTGTGGCATCTAAACAGCAATCCTGGGTGTGTGTATCTCAACTTTCCTATTTCCTGTGAAAACACCCATTAAACTGAAAACACAATCAAAAGTTAAGGCAGACAGTGTAAACTTCTTTCAACCCAGATCCTTGTGAATTCTGTCTAACATCTCTATAGCTCACTTTGGAATTAGAATCGATAGCCAACAATTTCTTCTGGTTTGTCACTGTAGGCAAATCCTCTCATCTGAAAAGAAAGCAGTTGCATTAGTTTGCATTCTCATTCTCTCTCTCTCTCCCTCCCTCCCTCCTTTCCTCCCTTTCCCTCTCTCTGTCTCTCTGTCTCTCTCTTTCCCTCTGTGGCCCCAGGTTTGTACTAATTAGAATTTTCTCTAATTGTACCTTTTGGATGTAGTTACTAGTTTTGATATGACTGTAGTATATTATTTCTCGCTGAACTGACACTATAACTACCTCTTTTTCTATATCAAACTATGAACTGCTAATTACTGAAAAGAATAGGGCATGATATAGGGGGAGATGGTTAAGCTACAACATAGCTAAGCACACAGCTAGAAAAGGAGGAATTGTGCATAAGGAGTTTGAGTGGAAACACAAGGGAATAGGAACAAAAGACTATACAAAGGGAAATAGGAAAGAAAAAAAAGGCAATGCAAGTGTGTGTTATTAAGTAAGCATGTGGGCAACTGGAATCAGATCTTAGTTTCTAAAACTACATTTGATAATCTTTCAAAGAATACAAGGAAACACTCTCAGAATTGGCAATTGGAGAATGAAGTAGTAGTCTTCTGATTTCCTGTTTGTTAAAAAGTTAACTTAACAAGTATTAACCACCTCACTGTTCTGAGTTGTGACATGGCATTGGCATCTAAGAGCAAAGGAAGGCAGCAAGACTCCTGAATGAGGCAAGAAGCCATGAGAGCAAAGTGAGCTGGAGCCACATAGAACTTTATTTTCAAGTGGAATCAGAGGTAAGAGAAGGAAGCAGGGCAAAGAATCACCTGATGAAATCAGAATCAAGACTGATTCACACACCTGTACACACAACTGAATCCGTTCAGAGCACTGCTCTATTTCCACAGAGCCAGCAGATGGGGGGAAAATGAGCCCTCGGAGTTTGAAAAAAAGACCAGCACATCATCACGAAGACTCAGATGATCCTATCATTCAACCAAAACTACAAGTAAAACTAGAAGAAGATTTAGGTAAATGTCTGACATTTTCCAAAGAATCCAAAATGCCTCATTCTCTATAAAACAGGTTTGCTCTCTTCAGTACTTTGTCTATGGGATAACAATGTGTCATTAGGAGGAAAAAAGACAGCTGTATGATGGCAGGAAAAAAACTGCAAGGGAACTGAAAATGCAACAGAAGAATTTATGTATGCAAACAGACAGAAAAAGGAACTGACAAGACAGCAAAATGGATTAATAGAATAGAAGACAAACTAAGAAGCTCTCCTACAAAATAAGCAAACGTGTAAAAGTGATGTAAAGGAGGAAAGGTGGGTGGACGTGCTCTATACTCTACAGTCCTCACTGCTCTATAGCAACTTCAGAGCCGCATGCCCCAAGTGGTAGCACAGCCAGAGAAGGAAAAGGAGCCTGGATCTCTGAGTCACCCTTTGGAAGAGAACCCCTTAGATGAACTGTCTGAATCACACTGTGCCGTAACAACAACAAAAGTCCTTTACTGTGTTAAGCCACTGAGGTTCTTTCTATCTTTCCTTCTTCCTTCCTTCTTTCCTTGCTTCCTTCCTTCTTCCTTTCTCCTCCTTTCTTTCTCCCTTCCTTCCTTCTTTCCATCCTTTGTCCTTTCCGTTTCTTCCTTCCTTACTACAAAATAGTCTACCTTATTCTAACAGAGAAATATGAAACTAATAGTTGTTCTATACAAATTCACCAATACCTTTGTTAGCTCAATTTTCACTAAGATTACATTTGTTCAGAAGAACACTTACTAAAGATGAAGGAAGATGTGAATTTATATATATATATATATACATAAAATTATGATATCAAATATAAAATTCTATTATATTTATATATTTACATAATATTTATAATTATAATAATTATAATAATTATAATAGTTATAAATTATGAAAGATAATAAATTGTAATAATAAATATATTAATAAAATATAAATTATAAAAGTATAATAATTACAATAATTAAATATATTATATATTTAAATATATTATATATAATTATATATAATATATAAAATAATATAATAATTATAATAATTATAATTATATAATATCAGAATTTTCCACCTAATTTCTGAAGATCTATATTAATGATGACAAAAGATGGAAATGGTTTCTTAACACGTCACTTGAAATGAGGATTTTCAGATTATATACTTGCCTAACTCAAAAAGATGCTAGTTAGAAAAATGTCCAAAAGATTGGCAAATAATTCTGAGATAGTGTTTATTGCAGACTAAATGAAAATCAAAGCTAAACAACATTAGGTAGGAGGGAAAACATCATTTCATATTGATAAAAGGTACAATTCATAATGGACTTAAGAGTCATAAATCATTATGTAACAAAATATTGAATCAAAATAAAGTAATAGCTCTTTGAAAATGGAATGTGACTTCAATACAATTTTCTCAGCTTCGGACAGATCAAGTAACACAAAACGAAGCTAATAGAGGTTTTGAGTAATTTAACTGAAAGAGCTGAAATACATAAATAAAATGTATAAAGAAATGATCAAACGTTAATGGATATTAAAGGGCATAACTAATACCAAGAACCGTTCCCTTATAAACTACAATTGTTATCAGCTGCATTCTTTGATGTTTCATCATATGTAATTAAATGCTCCTTAACACAGGAGTGAACAGGGAGAGAGTCAGAAAAACACTTTTTTTAAAAAAATGTTTATTTATTTTGAGAGAGAGAGGGTGAGGAGTAGAGAGACGGAGAGAGAGAAGCATAAGCAGGCTCCACACTGTCAGCACAGAGGCTGATGCGGGACTCCACCTCACAAACCATGACATCAAGACCTGAGCCAAAATCAACTGCTTAACTGACTGAGCCACCCAGGTGCCCCCTCGAAGAACACTTTTTGAGGGACTTAAGCTCATTTTTATTTTAGCCTTTTAAAGGTTTTCTACTGTCAATGGATAAATTCCAAATCCTCAGCATGATTTTAAAGTCCCTGCAGGTGGCTTGGTAAGATGAATATTTTTTCACCCCTTGGCCAAGGCACAAGGCATTCCATCAGTAAGAGGCATCCATTAGGCTGAGCTAGAAAGGATCCAAAAATTAAGGTTTGGTTGTACACCATTCAGAAAAAGTAGAAGAATGCTCCATCTTAAAATACTAGAAATAAATGTGAATATCAGGGGTCATGTAAATTCAGTTTTGTGTCCGTTTTTATAATTATGCCTTAGTGACAGCTCTATATTTTATATTATTTTCTCATTGAATAGTCTCTCCACCACCATCTGTATCTGAACAGAAAACTAACTCCAGTAAGTGTTCTTAAACATATTGACAGAGCAAAGTGAAGCAGGGTCTGGCAACTATTTTCAGGAGACTTAGTCCTAAAGGTGATATCCAGAAGAAACGCAAATAGTAGCAACTGTGTTTGTGAGGCAAGAATGTTATCCATGTTAAAATGAGGGGATGTGTGCTGAGATCTGACCTGCCTCAGCTTGTGTAGTGCTGGGGACTCCGAGCTACAAAGGACAAAGAGAGGAAATGGACTGGGGTCAGAATCCTTGGAGGGATGGGAGGGTTAGCATAAAGCACAGTCAGGACCATTATAAGTTGGGCTAGAATTCTCAAAAGTAGCAGTTATTAATTATAAGCAATAACATTAGAAGTAATCGGTTCCTGGATAATCCCAGAACAAAGATCATAGAGTTGGAATTTGAGGGTAGGAGGCTGGCATAGAGGATTTCATGAGGACAGCACCTTGTTGAAGCAGGACCTATTCTTAGGAATGAACCCTGTCAGAGGCATACCTCTACTACCTTGAAAGACAGGGAATTAAAAGGATACAAAAATGCTGATTCCAAGGAGCATATGCACCCTAATGTTTATAACAGCACTATCAACATTAGCTGAATTATGGAAAGAGCCCAAATGTCCATCAAATGATGAATGGATAAGGAAAATGTGGTGCCTGTACACACACACACACACACACACACACACACACACACACTGGAATATTACTCTGCAATCAATAAAGAGTGAAACCTTGCCATTTCCAACAATGTGGATGGAACTAGAGTGTATTATGCTAAGTGAAATAAGTCAGAGAAAGAGAAATATCATATGATTTCACTCATATGTGGAATTTAAGACATAGATGAACATGGGGGAAGAGAAGGATAAATAAGATAAAAAGAGGGAGGCAAACTATAAGAGACTCTTAAATACAGAGAACAAACTGAGGGTTGCTGGATGGGTGTTGAGTGGGGGGATGGGCTAAATGTGTAATGGGCATTAAGGAGGGCACTTGCTGGGACGAGCACTGGATGTTATATGTAAGTGATGAATCACTAAATTCTACTCCTGAAATCAAATAATAGTAATAATAATAATAGACAGGAAATTATAACCCTGTCTCCTGGTATCATAGGACAATTCTTATTTTTCTCAAAAAGTTAGCAAATATCATCAATATTAATGGAAGAGCAATTATGTAGGTAATTATGTGATAGCCCCTGCAATGGCTAATATCTATATTAGACATTACCCAAATACACACATTATTAGTTGTAGAGTTGTATCATTAATCTTGTATATTTGTATTTCAACACTGAGAAACTTCCTAAGGATTGAATAGACTGGAAAGGGAACAGAGAGATTACGAAACTCAACCCAAGAAGTATCTCCCTCAAAAACTTGCATTCACTACTGTCCATGTTCACCCTTATCCAAGACACTCAAATCTTCCTTCTTCTACTTCTCCTATCATGAACTGTCCTCCACAGAATCACCACAGTGGTATTTTGAAAATATTGTCCATGCTACTCTTTTAAAATGTTTAATGTTTCTGTCACCATTTGGTTGAAAGCAAACTCTGCACAAACTCTTTTAAAGCCATGCAAGGTCTTGCCTCTCATGGATGAAGTCTCCAGCTCACTAACACGAAACCTCACTGCGGGGCGCCTGGGTGGCGCAGTCGGTTAAGCGTCCGACTTCAGCCAGGTCACGATCTCGCGGTCCGTGAGTTCGAGCCCCGCGTCGGGCTCTGGGCTGATGGCTCAGAGCCTGGAGCCTGTTTCTGATTCTGTGTGTCTCCCTCTCTCTCTGCCCCTCGCCCGTTCATGCTCTGTCTCTCTCTGTCCCAAAAATAAATAAACGTTGAAAAAAAAATTAAAAAAAAAAAAAAAAGAAACCTCACTGCTGAGCACATCACAGGCACAATGGCAGCCTTTTGGATTCTTGAACTTCAAACCCCCTTGCAATAGCTGTGCACTTGCATTTGCTGTTACCTCTTTTCAGATAGCTCTTCTTCTGGCTGTGGAAATTACTAACTCCTCCTTCTCCTGAGCATATCAGCTTGCATCTCCCCCTTCTCATATGTAGTCTTTTTCTCATTCTTCTGTTCACAGAATGCAACATTTTTGTAGGCAGTAGAAAGACTACTTTCCTTCTTTATGCATTTACTTCTTTATAGATCCTCTTCCCTATTAGAATTTAAGCCCTGCAACCTAATCAACCACGTCTATCTTGTTGAAGACTTGATCTCAATGTTTACAGTAGCACCTGGTATGTTAGCACTCGGAATGTACTGAATGAGTGTATGGACGCATCAAGAATGCATGATTATCATCAGGCGCATGGCATCCCTTGGTCATATAAAACTTAAAACCTTCAAGGTTATTAGCCAAGGGGCAATATCTGTGGGGAGGAACAGCTTGAGCAGGTATTCCAAATTCTGTTGCTCTTAATATCCCCTTCTCTTCAAACAGGCTCTCATTCTATTTTCTACTTCTTGTATCTCCACTGTCTCCTTTGGTATTCTGTGCACTTTTTAAACATCCGCATCAAGCGTAGGAAAAATCCACATGGATTATTTACTATTTAATGCTTTTGGTAGCTCTGCTAAGACACACTGGAACTTTCAAAAGTCTATGAATAAGGTTAATGAAAGAGATATACAGAGTGAACATGAAATAAAACCATGTCTAGCCTAGACATGACTGTGTCATGAACACTGATTTCTGTAGTTCATTGGCCTTATTCACCATGAGGTCTCCAAAGGAGAGAGAAATATCACCAGGAGGAATGGTAGGTTTCCTTCTTTAGTCAAGGTCTCAGACCTTCTAAGTTAGGTCTATTCATCTCTTAAATGAATACCTAGCAAAAAGACAAATATACACTGGCTTATTCACTATATGCAAAAACGATCATAACTATTAAAAATTTTTAATGCAATAACTGCACATAGTAACTGGTATAGGTGTGGGATAGTCCCAAGTAAAATACAGGAGGAGAATCAATGCAAATCAGGGAAATACACAGTATAAACTCCTTGAGGGTAGGAACCTATGTGCATCAAAATTATGGAGATAGCTAAATGGTTCAGAAGATCAAAAATTCAGTCTGTCTTTGAGGAGGAGGAGGGTTTCAGAGAAGAGGGCACATGTAAGAGCAGTTTTTAATATAACAGGAGTTCCTAAGGTGGACGACAATGGGGCAGACTGAGGGGTGGGGGTATCAAGAAGTCTGTGGATAGCCAGAAAATGTAAAATGTAAGATCTCTCTTAATTATCATGGTGTCTGCCACTAATCCAAGTCTTCGTAACTGATATTTCAGGTACCTCTTGTCCGAATGCCTGAGTTTATTTAAATAAATGTTAGTTCCCCTTGAAGAGATCTTATACTAACTTATGAAGCTTTTTGAACCTGTTTGCAAAGTGACACTGTGATAGTTTTATTTCCTAGCATCTGCTTGCTAAAATCAGTTTTCTCAGATGACTTAGTAGTACACATTCCCTATTCCTTATTTAATCATTACTTTTACCCTCCAGTACACAAGGGTCTATTCGTGTAATATGCACTATATTCTCAGTAAGAGGAACAGGTCATTGAAGTCAAGGTATGTGTCACATATCTTTGTTCCCCAATGCTTGTTATAGACCTATCATATTTAGGCACTCAAAAAAGAATAGCTTACCTTGGAATTGAGATAGTTCTTAATAGGACTTCTATATTAGTCAGAAGTCTTTGGTAGCAAGGGTCAGAAACCCAGCTGAGAGAGCTCAAATAAAAATGAATTTATTGACTCATGAAACCTTCAAGGCAAGAAACAAAGCTGGCTTAGGTATGGCTGGAGCCCAGAGGCTCTGACCATTTTATCAGGGGCTTTATATTTCCCTCTTGAAGTGTCATCTTTGTTTCCCTCTCTCTGTTAGCTTCTCTCTGGAAAGAAACACTTGCCAGGAAGAGGAAAGGTAACTGCTGACAACTCTAAGCCAAGCATCTTAACTACTTTCAACTAGGAATAGAACATATGTTTATCAAATATCAAGTAGTCTCTCATCCATGTTTCTTTGGTCAGGTGTCCTGCTGGTACCAATCTCTGAGCTAGAAAGATGAGTTTTCTGTTGAACTTTACCAGGACCACATAGTTGGTAAAGAACAATTCTTTAAAGTTGCCCTGTGAGGCAGACCACATATTTCCACCTCATCTAACTCAACTTGTTTTCTGACCAAGGAATACCTGATATTAATGCCCAAATATCAATTAATGCCCAAGTATCTGCTTAAGAACATTGAAGGTCCAAGAAGATACCACATGTAGAAGTTGCCTACTTCATTTTTATTTTGTTGCTGCTGTTGTTACTTGACTAATTCTTCCCTATAGGACACCTTCCAGGGGTATTTGTTAACAGACTAATAAACTCAAGGTTTTGAGACCAGTTCACTTTATCTCCTTCAGTTTTAAGATATAATGGAGCCAGGGCTTTTGTCAACCAGCAATTTTCACACCTTAAGTCCTTAACCCTACTAGCTGATAATTAATTTCACAGTTACAGCATAGCTGTATCAGCTTACAATGAAAGAACTTGGATATCTCTAACACGGAGTGGGCACGAGGTAAGGCAACAGCAATCATTATTTCACAGTTGTTTGTATTTTTCCTATTTTCTTGCACCTTGTGAATATATTTACATGACAATCTGAAAATGATGTTTGGGCCATAATAGCTCCTAGACTGCTAAATACAAGAGGGGCCTGGGGATTTGCAGAGCTGGTAATGGGAAACCTGACTGAGCTAACATTTTGACACTGGCTCCTTCTCAGGAAAGGCAAACAGAGAAGACGAACTGAAAAGAAGCTGTCACTAGGAAACCACAGAAAGAAAAAAAAAAAAAGGAAAGCTGCAGAGCACACAAAAAGGAGACAGAAAAAATAAAGGAGTTAATTAACAAAAAGGTGACATCCAAACACTTGCAAACACAAGTGGGAAGAACTATATCAAGGAGTAGGAAAGATTAAATAAGCCGGCAAGCTTGGAAATCACATTCTAATATTGCCAAAAATAAGTTATCTCATAAATAGCAATGAGTGCTGTCAAGGAAAGGACAGTCAGCAAACAAACCTATTGTAGCTGTAAAATACACGTTGGTTGCTATGAACCTTTTCTTTAACCTAGATCTCCTCCAGTAAGACCCACTTCCTGTGTCTTGTCTCCCATATTAAAATCACGCTAACACGATCATCTGTTTTATGGAAGTAGAGACTTTTAGCCCCATGTCTTAGCCTACTCCTATTTTGCAGACATTTCAGAGAGACGTCGCTTGGTGAGCAATATCTCAGGGCTTCGTGCTCTACAGGTGTCTCCTCATGGAATCCTTAGGATACACCTGGAGGGTTGACGTGCTTGTCTTCCTTGTAGGGAGAGCACTGCAGGCTCCTGGAAGTTAATTGACTTGTACTTTGTCCTGCAGATTGCATATGAAGGGGCAGAGAGTAAAGAGAATGCAGATTTTCTTGTATTTCAACAATTAAAAAGGTCCAATAAGTCAACTCCCTGCTTTGTGAGGTGGTGAAATTCCCCTTACTAAAGATGAGGTGAATGACAAAGCCTGGTTGGCTGTACTTTTGAGAAAATGCATGTGTTTGTCAGGTGATGGCAACAGCTGATCTCTGAGGTTCTTCCCAAGAGAAGACTTTTTGATTCCATAACACCCAGCACTCAATTACTGCACTTTTACTTTCCATTTCTAAGACTGACTAGTATTTACTTAATAACCAAAAAAAAAACACATATTTCTTTCTCTTTCACTTGAAATACAGGAGCAGTTGTACCTGACAAACTAAAAAATCAAATCATGTTTCTCATTCTAGGCAGAAAGTACAATAGAGTAGAATTACTCAAAATAACAATAATGTGAAAATCTGAATAGATTTCAGAAATACAGGCATTCTATCCACCTCCCTAATGTTTGGAATCTGTTGTTAATGCCTTCTTTTGGTCTTTGCTATAATTATCACTATCAAACACTCTGCAGCAGGCACCTTTTTGAGGGCATTACCTATATTAATTATTTATACTTCACAATCCTATAATGTTGATTCCATTATTACCTGCATTTTACATGAGAAAACAGTAGTACAGAGCTGTTTAATATCTTTCCAGAGCACATAGCTAGAAATGAGTTGGGCCAGTTGACCCGAAGGAAGAGTCCATACTTGTAACCACTATGCCTGTGTTTCCAACACATCAGCAGACCTCAGAATCACCCAGTGAGCTTTTCTAAAGGACACATTGATAGACCCCAAACCCAGATGTTCTCATTTAGTGGGTTTGGGGTGGGAGTCAAAAATTTGCATTTCTAACAAGTTCCCAGGTGGCTGTTGCTACTGGTCCAGAGACCCCCTCAGAACTCCACTGGACTATATGGGTTACTGCCTCTTTTACTCAGTTTCTCCCATATTCCCTGGAAGGGTCACAGAGAGGCATTAGTTAGAGTAAGGCCTGAAACTAGACATAAGAAGGTCTGTGATAGCAGAGAAGACAGTTAAATACTCAGCTGAGCTTCCATAGAAAGTTGTTTAATTGTTCAGAGGAGCCTTTAAAATTTTAATTGTTTTGCACCTGTGTGCTGTCCCGCTGGAGTACTGTACCCAGAGAAATGTGATGGACTGGCTGAGTGATCCTTGTGTTGCATGGGACTACAATGAGGCCATACCCTAGAACTGGGTGTAAGTATTGTCCACAAAAGCATTCTGTTTGAGAACAAGCTGAGTCCATAAAGAGAGCCAAGGGTCAAAAGGAGAAATCCAGGTTCAAGAGTAAGAGCCACAGTTTAAAAAGTGTGATAAATCCACATGCTCGCCAACACGTCCACTCAAACTCCTCCACAAACAGTGGAAGCGAGGCAAAGGGGAGCAGTGTCTGACCACCTGCATGGTGGTGTATAGGTGGGGCACCAGTCCAGTGGAAGGTCCAAGAGCTGGGTTCATATGCCATGTCATAGTATTTACTATAGTGTCACACGACATGAATCAATCCATTGGTGTTGGAGGGGAATCACCAGAACAAACCTCTCAGACAGAAAGTGCTTTTAACTGGATCTGGAAAGAATCAAAGGTAAGTTTCAAACCTAGCTACTGAAATTTATCACATTTGAGTCTGAGCCACACTGCTTTTCCTTATCCCTGTGTTTACACCACTGAACATATCCATCCTGTCTCTCCTCGATCATTTCATTCTTAGATTGTAAGCCTGTCAAAGCACTGCAGGATTAGAGTGATCGGTGCTATGGGCTCACACAGAGGCAGATGAATTAGCTACACCTATCTTTTCAAACAACCATAAATTTGACAAAATTTAAACAGATCCCTGCTTCATGAAAAGAATGAGAAACAGGTTAGTAAAATTAAAGTCAACCAAACCACTCCCCTAATTCTTGTTATTTTAGCAATTAAGTAGAATATTCTTCAAATACATAATTAACTGAAAATGGATTTATTCAACTCAAACATAAAGGAGGGAGACAGATTTTTGAATGGGTTTAAATTCTCTACATAACAATAATAATGAAAAGGTACAAAACAAATATTCAATAAATGCTGATACCTTTCCATGTGCTAGGGTTTTTAAGGCACTAATTTAATTTTTATGACAACCTTTTGATATTATTATTAATGAATGTATTGTTGTCTAATAATATCAATGAAAGAATCCAAATTCAAAGGTCAAAAATTCAAAGCCAAGACCCAAATTCAAAGAATTTGTTCTTGACTATTTGTCTAGCTGACTTTTAAGATAGTTGCAAATTTTAGGGGTACAAATTTGTAAATGTCTGGATACTGCTTGGCACAAAGTAGGCATTCTATCAACAATATCAATTATCATTTTTCTTCAGAGATTCACATATTTATTAGTGATACATTGAACTTGACCAAATGTAATAACCTATAAATGGCATAGCTTCTTCTCTCCCAACCTAGTCTATCATTGTGTGTGTGTGTGTATATATATGTACACATGTATATATGAAAGACATCATTCTATGGTGCACTTAACTGAACATAATTTTGTTGACAGAATAATAGGAAGAACTAAATAAGATGGGTTATTTTCTGAAAGGAAAGATTAGATTTGAAAAGAAGGCACAGAATATTCTTTTTAAAGATAGTAGAAGAGAAACTACAAATTTTATTGACTGAGATTGCATTCATTAACACTCTATTTTTTTTAAGTTTATTTATTTTGAGAGAGAGAGAGAGAGAGAGTGCATAAGCAGGGGAGGGGAAGAGAGGTGAGGGGGAGAGAGAGAATCCCAAGCAGGCTCTGCACTGTCAACACAGAGCCTGACACAGGGCTCAGTCTCATGAACCATGAGATCACGACCTGAGCTACAATCAAGAGTCAGATGCTTAACCAACTGAGTCACCCAGCTCCCCAAAAATCTACTTTACTGTTGACACTGATATAAGCTGGGGATGAAACACAATTCAAGGGTCACATTCCTTAGTGGAATAGAAGCAAAGTTATAAATTATAGTGTGAAATGTCCTGTAATAGCTATCTTCACAGGAGGCTTAAAAATAGAGAAATGTCACCTAAACCAGAGGATGGTCAGGAAAGCTTCTCAGAGGATATGACACTCAATAAGAGATCTTACAGGGATGGGGGATGGGGATTAGACCAAGAAAGAAAGAAGAGAAAGTCACTTGAGACAGAGGGACCAGGCTTAAAACATTAACCATGATAGAGTTTGGCCAGTTTTTACGTTGTGCATGAAGCTGTGGACCATGGGACATTAGCTGGTAATCAATGAATTTATAATCCCATAGTCAAGTTACTGTAGACAAAGTTGAGTATCTTTTAAGTTAACTATGATTTTAATTAAAATGAATTTAGATACCTTCCATGTGCAAATGTGAAACAAATATACTCTTGAGGTGTACCCTGCAATATTGCCATTTTTCTTCTTCAGCATCATCTAGTTCCAGTGACTACAAAGGCCAACCTGGGAGAATCTGCATTAGATAATCCCTTGAAACATGGGTTCTCCTCTTAAATTGAGATATCCTGAAGTCCTGGAAGCAGCACAGGCTGGGAGTCAGAATACCTGGATTCTCGTCTGCAAATAAACTGCTAATACCAAAAATGAGTCTTTAGACTCCTTTCTCTGAGCACCTGTTCATCATGTGAAACTGGGCAATTTCTAAGGTCTTTTCTAATGACTATACCACAGGAAAAGCCCCTCATCTGCTACATAATCATTTTTAGGAGTCTGACAATGTTCACCATCAGAAAGTCCTCCTTACTGGGATCATCGACAAGGTTTATATTAATAACAAATTTGCTACTGAACTTAAGGCATACTTTTTTATTGTGGTGTGATTCAAATAGGCCTTTTTGACGGTGTCGCTCTAATTTATAATTTTTGCACCCATTAACCAATTTTAAGTAAAGTGCTTAACAAATGTGGTTGGTTTTTAGCTTTTGAGTCAAATTATGAAACCAGGTACAATATTATTATCTACTGTTCTCAAGGACAATTTTAAATGAGATGTCACACTCAGTAATGTTATGCCTCCGAGAAGAGGAACCTATTTTAACAATGAAATAGAATAAGAAGTCATTCACAGCAAGAAGAATGCGGTCTTATTCTAATCTCTTAGACACATTTTATTTCTGACGCTTTACTTCCAGCATGCACTGGGGAAATAACTCAGCTCCTGTATCCCTTACACGTGTATCTGTAAATCAGCGAAATGTATGACCAACAGCATACACAATTTCAAACCAAACAAGAATGGTGACTGAGTGGCTGTGTACCTTTTCATTTAAAGCAGGGTTTCTCACCTCAGGACTACTGACATCCTGGGCCAGATAATACTTTTCTTTTTCTATAGAGTGGGGACTGGGGGACTCTCTTGCCTCTCCCACTTAGATGTTAGTAACACCTCCCCAGTTGTGAAAAGAAAAAGTGTCCCCAGACATTAATTAATGACCTCTAGGAAATAAAAAATGCCCTCAGTTGAAAACCACTGACTTAAAATACACACATTACATTTAGTTTGTATTGTATTATTTATCTTCTTTCTCTCTCTCTCTCTCTCTCTCTCTCTCCTCCCCCCGCCTCAAGTTTAGTAAACCTGCGGGGTGTTTTCTTGAAAATATTTTTCCTGTGTTTATTAAGCTCTTCTATCTAAGGACACATTTCCAGAATAGAGTCATCAAGTATTTGCATGATTTACATGAAAGATTTTGATTACCACCTTTCTGCCCCATCACCCTGGATGCACAAGTTAATACTTTTTTTTTTTCCAGGTTTCCTTTCACCTCAGATTGACAACTTTCAGTGATGAGGAAGCTGCTACCCAGCGAGACGGCTTACTACAGTTTTTGAAAGTTCTACGTATGAGAAAGCTCTGTCTTATACTGACTTGAGGTGTGGCCACACATCTCTTCAAATTTTGACCTCTGGAGATATATTGTGACCTGCTTCTTCCACCTTTTAAGTACGTTCTCCTTTATGTTCTGTTTCCGTTTGTGCCTTTCTAAACCTTTACTAAAAAGCAAACAAAACAAAAAAGAAACTTGCCCCTTGGTTACTGCAACGGTTCCTTAACTGGTTTTACTGACTTCATTCTTTCCATTCTCCAATTTATCATCCACACACATATCCAATTCATCTTTTTTAATGATCTAATTTTATTTTCATCCTCTGCTAAAAACCTCCTACAGGTCTCCCTTACTCTTCAGAGAGAAGTTCAGAGAGCAATCTGAAAAACAGGCTTGCATGACTCCAGTGGGGTCCCTGTGGACCATTGTCCAATTCTCTGGTTCATCTCCAAGAGCTAGTGTCCTTTCTTCTCACTGCTGTCTTAATGTCCCTGTCTTTGTCTTTGTCATTCTGAGCACTCCACAGGGACACCTCTATTCTAATATTCAGTACGCTTACAAAACTGCCCTAACTGGAAATCTACAGCCATCTACTTGATGAATATTTTCTACACTACAGTCCATAGTATCTATTCTGACTCCTCATGTTTCTCCAGCACCCATATTAACTTTATGGCTTCATTTTCCTCATGTAGAATTCTTGTCTCTCGCACCCCCCACCCACTGTCCTTCCACACAGAACTAGTTACATGATAATTGCAGAATCAACACTGCCTGATGTAAATCACCATACCTTTCAAACGTCTGGACCTGATGGAAGTCACAGAAAGAGTGATTGCTTTTCTTGAAGACCAGAAGTGGAAAATTACAACTTGGAGACAGTTGTTATTTTTAAAGCCCCTTCGAGAAAGTGTTATAATGAATTCTAGCTGTTCATTCATGTGTACAAACTTATATAGCTGTTGCTTTATCAACATAAACATATGTTGAAAAATGGGTTGCTTTGTTTATTTATAGGCACATTTGTTTGCTTGGGGGGTGTTTGGAGGAATGACATTATACATTTAAACCGTTAGTTTGCCATATGACCTTGTATAACTCCTTTAAACTATCTGGACTTTAATTTCCTTATTTTTTGGGAAAGAAAAGTGATTATGAGATTCCTGGAACCATTTTAAGCTGGAAAGCTGTACTTTTCATTGGTCTCACAACATAGTTGGTCAGTAAGCAGTGGCTACTTTGTATCCATCCTCCCTCTTCTTCCTTGAATTTAAAATTCCAGGTTTTTTCAACCACCTACCTCTTACCTCTGGCTTTTCCCCGGGTTAGAACCTACTCCTCCCAGCTCAGCTTAAAACTAACTGTTCTAAATAATAATAGCACTCTGATTCTCTTTGAGGATCCATCAATGGGCACATAACCCTGTTGAGAGTCTGCTAAAGGGCTTCTGGGTAAGGTTAAATCACTCTAGCTATAAAATCTTAAAAAAAATAGTCCTTTTTACCCCTGAATATCTTATATCTAGACTGGTAAATTGGATCCTCTCTGGCTTTTCTTGGAATAATGAGGGGAACTGACATAAGGGAAAACTGACACATTGTTGAGGATAGAAAAGAACAAAGGAACCAAGTTGATACAATTGAGCTACTAAATCAACACACCATGAAACCTGCCTATGGCTAGTGCTAATTGTTCCCACCCACAAGCCCTATCCACTCTCCTCTCCTTCCTTTTTTGGTAGTAAAATTTCACTTCAATTAAAAAAAATTGACATCTATTTTTGAGAGTGAGAGAGAGAGAGAGAGAAGGAGAAACGGAGAGAAGGAGAGAAGGAGTGGGGGAGGGACAGAGAGAGAGGGAGACACAGAATCTGAAACAGGCTCCAGGCTCTGAGTGGTGAGCACAGAGCCAGGTACGGGGCTTGAACTCATGAACCGGGAGATCATGACCTGAGGTGAGTCGGCTGCTTAACCGACTGAGCCACCCAGGCACCCCAAATTCACTTCAATTTTATTAGGCCAGTCATTTTCACAGCTAGGTATGACCTTGAGAAGGAGTCCTTATAAACAGAATGTGAACAGAACTGCCCAGTTTTCAACTTTCATGTTACTTCTTTAAAATGAAATTGCTGGGCGCCTGGGTGGCGCAGTCGGTTAAGCGTCCGACTTCAGCCAGGTCACGATCTCGCGGTCCATGAGTTCGAGCCCCGTGTCAGGCTCTGGGCTGATGGCTCGGAGCCTGGAGCCTGTTTCTGATTCTGTGTCTCCCTCTCTCTGACCCTCCCCCGTTCATGCTCTGTCTCTCTCTGTCCCAAAAATTAAAAAAAAATAAAATAAAAAAAAATAAAAAAAAAATAAAATGAAATTGCTTGCTTTGTATTTTGTCTTTTTCCCCTCTCCTATGGGCTAGAACATATTACATGGGGCCAAATGAGGCAGAAATGAACAGAAGAATGATAACATCACAAAGGATGCTAGAGTAACAACAAACAGAACTTTTGGGGAGGAGGACTTCACAGAGCAGAGCCACCAACCTGCCCTGAATACCCTCCTCTACATACAGTCCACCTACGTCTTGAGAAAGAAAATAGCTCATCTTGTTTAAGCATGTATTTTGGAGTCTCATTTTCATTGTAGCTTAACCTATACACACCTAATATGCCATGCTTCAACAAGACTTGTTGCTTTGTGAGGTAATATATTCCCTTTTCATTTAAGTCAATTTGCATAGTGAACTTTTGTCTTTCTAACTGGTCCAGCCAAATTTCACATCTGTGCCCTGTTTGTGAACAAAAGCAAAATAAAGGCTTTACAAAGCAACTACTGAAAATTAATGTCTAGAGGGTATTTCAATGTAGACTTAATCCAAATATGATCAGGAATTAAAAATAAAGAAATCATGGGCTAACATTTTTAGATTTTCCAACTGTTTGCATGCCTTCATGAATAATGGAAATAAGGGTAAGTGTCTGTAAATGTAGCAGAAAATCTAAGAAGAATTTAGAAAAACTTGAACAGCTCTTCAAAGGGGTAAGTACTGTGGGAAAGTCATTATGATTCAGAATTTAAGATCCAGGGAGATTATAGGAGTCCTTTGAATCACTGATGAGACAGCCCAAAGAGACACAGGAAATAACCAAACTAAAATTGTCAAGAGAGAGGCTGACCAATTCTTCCAAATGATGGAGGTGAGCAGCTATATGCTGTCACTTGGCATGATCAGGAAACAGTCTCAGGGGTTCCATGTCATCCCCTGAAAAATAAAGTGGCCGCTAAGATGCTTTCTAGATGTGACTGTCTACACTCTACAAATGTGGGACAGGTTCCCTTGCCCACCCTGTGCTGCTCCTCTGGCAAACTGGAAAACT
Organism: Lynx rufus; assembly: GCF_022079265.1. Classification (NCBI taxonomy): domain Eukaryota; kingdom Metazoa; phylum Chordata; class Mammalia; order Carnivora; family Felidae; genus Lynx; species Lynx rufus. The sequence continues at coordinate 32,969,192 of NW_025814830.1, read as the reverse complement.
TCTATGTAAGCATTACAGAGCAGATACTTACTCTCTGTGAGAAAAGAGGCTTTAGAAGTGATCCAAGTGTCTACGTGGCATATACTGACATCGCTACAGACGTACCACGTCCATAGATGGAGAAAAAATCAATTTAATTTAGAACATAAATATAAATATGTGATGATACAGTTAATTATCACTATAGATATTATGTACATTTTTTAAATTTTTCTTAATGTTTCATTTATTTTTGAAAGAGACACAGAGTGTGAGTGGGCAGGGGCAGAGAGAGGGAGACACAGAATCCAAAGCAGGCTCCAGGCTCAGAGCTGTCAGCACAGAGCCCGATGTGGGGCTTGAACCCACAAACCATGAGATCTTGACCCAAGCTGAAGTCGGACACTTAACCAACTGAGCCACCCAGGTGCCCCTTATGTACATTTTTTAAAAAGAAAAGAAAGTTCCTGATTATCAGCTGAACCACTGCTGAGAAACTATTAAAACCAGAGAAAATCAGGCTGTGGTCAGAAAATACCTCCCACACACACAAAACATAATTCTGCTGTAAAAGCCCAAAGTCTAACTTCCTTAATTTGATAAGTCGTAAAATTCCAGAAAAGGAAGAACTTCAGCTGGTTTGTGTTGTTAGTTTGCTACATTGTTTACCTAAAACTTTGGGGAAATAATAACACATGTAACATTCCAACTCTATGTATTATTATATCCCAACTTGTGTGAAATTTTGAGTATGAAAAATGGCAAATGCCAGAGTGCTGGCTATGTTCCAGAAACATGTCTAAGTGTTTTATATGTATTTTCTAATGGAATAAGCCCTACTGTTATTATCCTTATTTAATTTATGACTTCTGAACAGTTTGAGGAAACCACCCTGGTATAAATAGAGATCTAGAAGTCAACCAGAGATGAGCTATTCTGAGAGTATTAGCTTGTAACTCGAGCCTACCAGTTAATGCAATATTACACACTCACTAATAAATGTCAGCAATAAACCAGTCAAGATAACATCTCGTTTAACCATGAATTTTGGAGTCTCATTTTTATAGTAGCTTCACCTATACACACCTCATGTGCCATGCGCCAACAAGACTCATTGATTTGTGAGGTGATAGATGCCCTTTTCATTTACATCAATTTGAATAGTGAACTTCTGTTTCTAGATGCCAAAGTCCTAATTGGTCCATCCAATTTACCCATGAGCATTTACCCATGTTACCTAGAGAGAAAAGATGTATCACTTTATGCTTAACAGCTTTATAATAGAAGTCTACTAAGCTAAAGTGAAAAGAAATACTCCTACATGATAACAAGTTGAGCCAAAATATCATAGGTTGTTTTCTATCTACTGTTCTGATTTCCTACTATGTGCATATATCAATTTTAGTGCTCTAAAACAAATATATATTCGTTTTATATATGTATCAAAATTATAAATTGTTGGCAAGTGAAAAATTATGAGCCACACAAATACACCCTGTCTCATGGAAGGAAAGATATTGAAGTGGAAAGATATGGTTATTAAGCTGTAAGTATTAGTGTCACTTTACTGGTAAAAGAAGAAAGGAAATAATGACAAAATACAAAATGATAAAAATTTTAAGAATATCAGTTATTCAACAGCACCCATTATTTTGTTTTTGTTTCATTTTTGTAAGGAATCTATGAACCTCAAGTTCACATCATAGAATTTGGTAATATGCAAAAATAATTACAGAAATGGTCATTAGAAATGGAAGAACTAAGAAGTCAGGAAAAACTACAGTGCAGTAGGCGAATTTGTCTTAATCGTCTCTCCTATGAAAACAACACATATGTTAGAACTAAAAACATAATCATCGGGACGCCTGGGTGGCCATCAGTTAAGTGTCTCTGACCTCAGCTCAGGTCATGATCTCGCGGTTCATGAGTTTGAGCCCCGTGTCAGGCTCTGTGCTTAGAGCTCAGAGCCTGGAGCCTGCTTCAAATTCTGTGTCTCCTTCTCTCTCTCTCTGCCCCTCCTCTGCTTGAGCGCTCACTCACTCTCTCTCAAAAATAAACATTTAAAAACTGTTAATGTAATCATTTTAAAAGAGTTATCGATCTGAAAAGATAGTCGGTAAGCTAAAGTCCTAAAGCGCAACGCCATGTCCTCCTGGTGGCACCTGCCAGTATCACACTCGGGGCTTTGATGTGCTATCTTTACACAGTGAGAAATTCTAAGTCAAGGGCCAGACTCATCAAAAGTAAGAGTCTCAGAGAATACCCTTCTTTGTATTAAGTTGGAATTTCAGGATGGGCAAGCATAAACATGCTTCTCTTTCCCTCCTTAAAAAATAAATAACAAAGGAAAAGAATACTGGAGTGTTGAGCCCAGTGTGAGAAAGAAGAGAATAAAACGTTCCTGAGAAGTTTTAGCCACAGCATTGGTTTCTTTAGGTTTACACATAATCTAGGTGGAGCAGGGAACATCAAGCCACAAATCTGATTTCAGAGAGTCCCAAATGGTACTCTCCCAGACACCAAGCAGAATCAAACACTTCAACTCTCTGCAAAAAGGATATTTATTCCAGGCCTCCAGAAACTGGCATACTTTTTTGAAAGCCAGGACCAGGATATAAAGCTTAGCTGGTGACAAAGGAAGTAAGATAATCTGAACAAAACCATAAGAAAAATAATATGGAGCAGAAAGAGAGTCACACTGAATTTTAAGTACTGAAAACCAACATTATTTTTTAAAGATAATTATATTTAAACAAATAAAGAACAAAGCTGAAAATATGGGTAGGGAACAGGAAAATATAAGAGCTAAAATAGTAAATAGAAATTTGAGAACGAAAAACAATTAAATTTAACAATTCACTGGACATTTCTGATGGGAGGTTAGGCAGAGCAGAAAACATACTTAGTGAAATGGAATATATATAGATCTGAAGTATCTGCATTTCAGCATGGAAAGATAAGATAGAGTAAACTCAAAGAGAAGTTGGGATATAGAAAATAGAGTGAAAAAAGGTGAAAATACTAAAAGGAGAGGAGGAAAGAAGAATAAAAGCAGAAGAAACATTGAAAAGATTACAGTTGATAATTTTCTAGAGCAAAAAAAAATTGTTTCAAAAACCTCAAAACTTTTCAAGCAGAATAATTCAAAATAAATCCACAACCTGACACATCAGAGTAAACCAGTACAGAAAGCAGATAATGAGCATTTTTTTAAAGAACAGGAGAAAACTAAAACACTACTTTCAAAGAAGTTTGACACCTAACTTCTCAAAAAGAACAATGCAAGCCTGAGAAAGTGGAATGATGCCTTCATTGTGAAAAAAATAAAACATAGAAAGCAAAAAACAAGAGCCCACTTAGGATTCAGTTCTCAGTATAAATATTCTCCAAAAAAAGACATTTAAGACATGGACACAGAAAAAAGGAAGTTTCCATCCTCAAGCCTACACTAAAGGTAAATCCCTAAAGGATATGTGTCCGTCAGATGAAAATGATCCTGGATAGAGTTCCATAATGGAATAGATAATTAATGTGTAGATAAAAATTGACTATGTACAGTAAAAAATAATATTTTGTGGAATTTAAATCAACTAAAATTAAAATACACAAAAGCAATACCATATAATTTAGGAGGAGAGTAAAAGCTTTATACGAAATTTCTCTGTTATTCAGGAGAGAAAATATTGGCCTTGATTGACATTAGAATTTGATGAGTTAAGGATGCATATGTAATTTCTAGGTTAGTCATTCAGTGGGCATTGATACCACACGTGTAAGGAGAAAAAGTGATTGAAGCCATTCTCAATCAATCAAAATCAGACAGAGAGTAAGAGAGGGTTGGGGGGGGGTAGGGACAGAAAGAATGAAAAGCTACAATAAGTGGAATAAATAGAAAGCACAAAATATCCAAATAGGTTAATAATTCTATGAATTACAAATACAAAAAGTCCTTCAATTAAGGAATAAAGAATAATGATAGAAAAAAAGGCAAAAACAGATCATATATCACATCAGAACTTCACTAATAGAAATTGTAAAGCAAGTGCTTCAAGCTGAAGGAAAGAGACTCCAGATAAGAAGTCTGAGATACAAGGAAAGAAGAAAGTAAGTTACAGATGTGTGTTAGCAAATTTAAGCAAACATTAAATGCACAGAACAGTAATAACACTCCCAGTTGACAAAGTAAAAGTACAAGAAATGTACAAGAGATGGCAGAAATGGTGTTAAAGTGTTCCAATTTTATGACATTAGCTGGGCAAAATTGCTTCTTCATTTCCCATTTCTGACATTTCAATGGAGGCCTTGTTTCATGTCCTGTGCCTTTGTTGATGTTATTCCCTTAGCCTGGTTAGCTTTCCTTCCTTTCTATTTCCAGTTATTCAAGTACTATCTCAAGGCTTTACTCAGATGGCAAACCCTTTCAAATGGTCCAAAATGTCTCTCTTCTGCACTCCCATAATCCTGTGTATTAAACTCCATTTTAACACAGATTGTTCCTGTCTCATATTATTTGCAGAGACTATTCTGAATTCATGTTACTTTTTCACAAGATGCTTAGAATTTCTCATAGGAGTGGATACATCCATGTACAAATGGTCAAGCATACATTTACAAATAAATCCTCGGTCTAAATGTATTTCAGTAGCATAAATATGTATCACCAATGCCTGCTGGAGACCTTATTTTTTCTCCAGATACATTTTAACATGTAAAGAATACATACTTAAATACACGTACCCAAATCTTTTATGAAATCATTACCAAAAAAAAATGTGCCAGACAATCATATAGCATTGATACTGTGTTTATATAGGAGTTCCAAGAACAAAGAGATGTTTTAGGCCTCAAAAAATGCAAATCAGGAAGTAGAGAAAAGCTCAAACTTCTTATCCTCTGACTAAGCTTTTTGTAATCCAAAACAATAGGTTTTACCTCTGGTTTGATTTCAAATGAGTGCTTAGGCTAGCTTTTGTTCAATTCAACATCCTTGTTTATTTCTAACAGAAATTTAGAAAATGCCCGTTGGGTCTCTGTAATGTCTTAGTCTTTTTAACTTTTGAAAAGGGGCTAAAGAAAATAAAAGAAATCTTAAAAAAAATCTCTAAATCTCAAAACCATAAACAAAAGTTCTAACTCTAAGTCAAATGTAATTATGCAAACCCTGAATTCCAACTAATGAGGTCATATAAAATAATACACCTGTTTCTTTCACTCAAATCCTTCAAGGAAGACTGTTAATGAGAAAAACACAATAAAAATCAGCCCAAGTGAAAGAATGACTTAAGGATCTCCTACAGGCTTTATTTGAGAATGATTTTCTGAAAAGATCTGAAATCTTTGGAATGGAGAAGCTGACAAAAGAGGGAAGCTTCTGAAAGGAAAAAATAATTATGGAGGTAATTGGCAAAAGAGAAAATGAATGATTAGCTACCAAGTCAGTAGAATATAAAGCACCTAAAGCTTAGAAAATACAAGTCATGAAGGAATGTCTTCCTCTGGCTTCACTGGGATTACTTCCTACACGGGCCACATTGTGAGTGCAGTCACCAGAACGGCTTTCAGGAATTTCAAATATTAATTGGGTTATTACTTAGTTTGAAAATATATATAGCACAGTACACTTAGCACTACAAGATAATGATTCAAGATGATTCTCTTAAGAATAGTTTCCTTTCCAATTAAACCTCCTAATACTTACAATAAGTATTTCATTTGTAAATTGCTACTTCTCAGACATGCCCTATTAAAACACATCTTGAACCTCTTCCAAACTGCTCAGTCTATACTGAGCTATCAGGAAAACCTAACCTATTAAGGCAAAGAGGGGTTTTGAATAAGGCAATGTCAACAATAACGTATTTATTTTCTTCTGTTTTAATGCTACTGTCTGCTTGTCAGGCCGGCCTATACATGGAGGATTGCATAAGGATCAGGAACTGTCTTGCTATCAAATATCTCCCTGATTAATAGTTTCAATTTTCAAAAACAACATGCATAATAATGACTTTGATGATAATTATAATTTTTTAATAATTATTACCATTGTTACTATATTAAAATCAGACTCTTATGGATTCTAATTATTTCTTTCATTATTTCATCATCCTCCTACAAATTACTTTAAATTTTTTTTAAATTTTTTATGATGCCTTATTCATGGTTGAATGAAACGAAATTTATGCCTAGTAAAATAATTTTTTTAATTTCTTCGTTCAACACACATGGTGACACCTAGGGGATTAATGGTCAATATGTGGGCTTAAAAGACAAATAAATCTGACATTTCTCCAAGGATGGAAAAACTATTAAAATATCACTGATAATTTAATATGAATAGAAAATGTTAATAGATCTTTCTCTCAACCAAAATGCCACAATAATCTCAATATATATTTGTAATACATAAACCATGGAATGCCTAACAGAAACAAATACATTTTGAAATTTTCAAAAGGTTATACCTTAACTTAATGGTTCAGAAAACCTAGGTTTTACTAAGTAATTTCTTCAAATTTCAGGTATTAGGTCCCCCATGTGCCTCTCATAATAGTTCCCATAACACTGCTGATGGCTCCACTGGTAACTGAACAAAAGCTAAGTGCTAAATTTGGCATTAACTCATCCTAGGAATTTTCTAGGAACAATGATATCCTAGCTAACTCTTAAGATTTATTTTCCTATGGAAAAAAAAGTTTTATTTCCTATCCCCTGAGGACTGAATGTATGCAAAGCTAACAACAGCGGCAAAACAGCCATAAACATTACAACTATCACTTATTAGGGATAATAATGCCAAATAATGTCATAAACTCTTCAAAAGATCTTCCAATTTAAATTTTCTTTTTTCTTTCAACCTTTACATCATTTCTTCTTTCTCTCTTTCCATCCTTCCTCCCTCTCTTCTTTCCTTCTACAATCATGGATCTAACACTAAGACTATGCCTATGAACAATAATTCTTGCTCTCACAAAACTTAGATTTCTTTGTGAAAAGAGAGTAAGGCGTGATCATGTGAGATCATGACCTGTAGCCGAAATCAAAAGTCAGACGCTTAACCAACTGAGCCACTCAGATGTGTCTAGTCATGTACATTTTATTCTTATTTCTCACAATAAATCAATAAACACAGAAATAAAGTAATGCATGAATACCTACATTCAGTTAGTGCATAAGGGCCGAATTTGCTAAGAAGCACCTATTTGTGAAGGTATATATAAAAGGAGGTGGCTCTTTATTTCAGGTTGTCAAGTAAGGACTTTCTGGGGACATATTATTTGAAATGCATCACATATTTGGCAAAGGACCAAGCCATCTAAAGGAAGAAACTTCCAGGAAAAAGGAACAACAATTGAGAAACATCAAGGTGGAATGAGCCTGACCTGTTAGAAGGAAAGCAAGATCAGTGTACTGGGAATAATAGTCAGGAGCCTTATTGTATAGGATTTTGAAGACCATATGATGAAGTTTAATTTTACTGCCAAACTGGCATATAAATCAAAAATCTATTAAGTCAAAGCTATTAAGTTTACTCCCGCATTAACTTTAATACTTGCTGTTATAATATCCCTAATGATATTTTTAAATTTATAAAATTCAGGCATAAATGTTGTATCATTTGATCTTCAAAGCACACCTCAAAATAATCTCTAACCTGTATCTGCAGAAACTGAGCTTGAAGACCTAGCCTGAGGTTAAGGAGTTACTGAAGTTTAAACCTAGGACAAAAACTCAGGTCAGGGTTTTGAAATGCTTACATTCTTTCCACTATACAAAGCTGATCTTTAACTTTGAGATCCAAATCAAAATAAAAAGTCTATGAAAACTTGCGTGTTTGTAATTGATTTAAGCTCAGGGGACTAGAATATAACATTCTATCAGTTTTACAAATACAGATACGCTTTATAACATTGATTCAAAATCAGATGATCAATGTCTAGAAAATTCTCATCTCCACAGATTGCACACCCAATACAAATTATGGATAAAAACTATTATCAGGATAAAACATTGTAGGAGTCTTTCTTTTGCACATATTGTAATTCAAAAAAGATGCCAGATTGCTTGGAACTTCAAGTATTGATGTTTTAATGAGTAGACTATTTTCTCTAGTGGAGCACATCCAATTAAATTTAGCATTCAGTCATTTGCTAAAGGAACAGTCTGCAGCTTCTAAATGATTCCACTTCTCCTTTGCTTTTCCCTCCCTTCCCAGATGCCAGTTTGAGGACTTGTTTGTTTTTCTAAGAAGCACTGAATATCTCACTGGAATACATATTCATGGAAGACAAGTCAAGGGTCTACCATATTTAGTAGCTCTCTAGGTTTTTTCTCAGATCCCCAGCCCCTCCCCTTTATTTACCTTTCCTCAAGTTTTAAAAGCTCAAATTCCTCAGGGCTCAATATTAACCTCTCTTTGTTCCATTCATTCCTTTGGTCATTAAGACATCAAAAGCTTACTGAGCGCCTATCACGTGTCATACACTACGTGACTTGACGAACCAGCAAACACCAGCGGATAAAGCAAAAATCTCCATCTTCCCAGAATTTTATCATTTATTGTGAGAAACAAGAATAAAATGTACATGGCTAGGTGCACCTACGTGGCTCAGTCGGTTAAGCGAGTGACTCTGGATTTCGGCTCAGGTCACGATCTCACAGTTCATGAATTTGAGCCCCATTTTGGGCTCTGCTCTGACAATGCAGAGTCTGCTGGGGATCCTCTCTTTCTCTCCCTCTCTCTCTGCCTTTCCTCTGCTCTCTCTCTCTCAAAAATAAATAAACTTTAAAAAAAGAATTAAAAGTACATGACTAAATGTGAAATGAAATATAGAGGTCATTTCTGTAAAGTAAAAATAGGGGCTAAAAGGAGGAGGGGAGTAGTCACTTTGGATAGGGTGATTATAAATGGCATTGGTGAGCAGACAACATTTGCAGAGGGACATGAATGAATGGGAAGCAAGACACAGAAAGATGTTGAGAAATAACATTCCAGGTAGAGTGAAAAGAACATAAAAATTGCTATGACACAGATGAGTTGAGCATGTTCTAGCAATGACCAGAAAGCCAGTGTTTTTCAGGACCAATAAACAAAGGAGAGAAGGATGGGGGATGTAGTCAGGAAGGTAGGGAAGGCAAGAAAATAATGGAGCCTTGTAGCTCCAGGGCAATGTCTGGAATAAATGTTGACTACCTCGACATACCACTAGACAGTTTTGAATGGGTGACTGATGTTCAGATTTTCAATTTTAAAACATCATTCTGGTTTCCAGGTGTAGAATGTACCATAAACATATAAGAATAAAGGTACAAAAGCATGCTAGGAAGGAAATTATCTCAGTAATCCAGGAGGGAAACCGATGTTGCTTCAACTAGGGTGTTTATTCTGAAGCTGGGAAACTCGCTCAATTTGAGATCAATTTTTAAATTAGAGCAAATCAAGAGGACTTGGTTTTGGATTGGATAAGGTATCTGAGAGGGTGACAAAAGACAACTTGGTTTTTTTGGCCTGAGCTGGTGATGCCCTTTATTGAAATGGGGCAAACCTGGTAAGAAATATTATGTGAGGGTTATAAAATTAGGAGCAGGCCTTTGTGCAGAAACCGAGATATCTTCATTCTCCTTGAACTGGTTATATGCCCGATGAGTATTTGGTAGGTACCTGGAAATATGGGATAGTCAATGGCTATATACATTTGATGCCCAGGTTCACTACTGAATTCTACTTTGCCTCATTAGTAAGACTCTAGGTTCACTTCCTTTTGAATAGAACACTGGCCAGAGATTGGGCCCTTATATTTGGATATTCTAAGAGTGTGGTTCTTTAAAAATTTATGAGTTGATAACCATTTATGCCCTAGCCTCCCAAACTAGGGAAGGAAGAACAGGGAATAAATTCTAAATTTTGAAGCGCTAAAGTTGTAATCTGATGACAGACACTGATGAGCCATAAAGTCCAGTCAAATGACTCCTTGATAAAATTGTCCTCTGTCATTTCCTCAGAAATCATAGATTACCTCAGAAAGAAATTAAGCAGAATTGACATCAACACTCTCAGCCCTCAGTGATTCAAACATTCATGAAAATATTTCTACATTCTAGACAATTTTGTATTCATAATGTCATAGGTAAGCATTTAAAAAAATACAGTAAGACTAAACTTGTTATTCATTCTTTTTCTCCTTCTTATTCAATTTTTCTTACTTTTATGAACATTTATATACTTGGGAATGGATGGTCTTTCATGTATATTTACCACAGCTAAGTTAGTGCCCTTTAACTATAAAAATGAAAAAGAAAAATGGTATGACTTGGGAGCTGTGGGCAAGCTAAGTAGGGGCAGAGTGTCTCAGGAACTCCAGGTGGGACAAAAAAAAAAAAAGATTTTGTAGATCAAAAGCACGGAGTTTGATATGTTTTGAAAGCTTCCCACAAAGCAGTTTAATATAATCCATCAGTGGTATAATTACAGCTGAAACTACAGCACAATAAAATAAACCTATAAACCTTAATCCATTTCCATACAAATATCCTTACTAATGAAATCAGGAAAATGAATAGGAACTATGTACAAAGGCAGGCTGTGCTGAAAAAAGCCTTCAGTTCCACACAAGTTCTCCATAGGTCTCTAAAATATTATGCCATTTATGCAATTACAATCAGCTACTATTCTTAGGGGTTAAAGGCCCCAGCAAAATAAATGGAGATACTGCTTCGGTAAAGACGCCTCAATCAATCTGGAAATGTTTCTGCTTGTTCAGGAGGGTGACATACTCTAATCTGTATGGCAGACAATGGAGTTTCATTAAAAATCCTGATTTCACAACTCATTATATGATTGTCACATGAATGCATCCAGTCCCAATCTTGATGGTATAGGCTTTGTATTTCTCCTGGGTAGCAGGCACTGTAGTGCACTAGAAAATGGAGCACAACCAGCCTTTTATGCTCCTTCTGAGAGGAGTGACTAGGAATATTGTAAGAATTCAAATTTTCTGATCAAAGTGATAGTTCTTCCAGGAAGTAATAGCATCTAAAAGCAGGACCAACAGGGGTAGATGGATGCAGAGAGAAAAACCAATACAAATTATAGGGACCAGACCTTGACTGCATTGTGTATCATTACATATAACACTTAAAAATCATCACATCATCCCTTGAAGGTGTGAGAGTTTGCATGTCCAGCTGCAACCAGGGCCTAAACCCACTTAAGCTAGCTTGGTCAAGGCAAAAATATTTCCCTTCATAGAGAAATCGATGGCCAATAAAAATATCCATTTATGTTCTCTAACATTAAATGGCTCCACATGGAAGGCATTTTGGTCCCTGGATAGTTACATCCTTGGCAGCAACCCAATTTCTGCTTATAAGCCCGATTAAATGGCAGGAGGAAATATGTGGCAGGCTTGCTAGGAGAAAACTCACTTTCAGAGGGCAGCTGAGGTTGCATGTAGCTGGGAAAATAACGTCAAGTAACACTCTGAATATTGAGGCAGGAGTTAAAAAGGGAAAGCAAACAATGTTCTGTAAGTCGGAATGAACAGACAATATGGAGTGCCATAAAAAAATGGATTCAAGCAAGGCATTCAGACCAATGCTATATAGTTGTCCCACTTATCCATGGAGGATACCTTCCAAAACCCCCAGTGGATGCCTGAAACCATGGAAAATGGCAAACCTCCATACATCCTGTTTTTTCCTATCTATACATACCTAGGATAAAGTTTACTTTAGAAGTTAGGAACAGGCAGAGATTAGCGATGACTAATAATAAAATAGAGCGATTACAACAATACACTGCTGACCCCTGAACAACACGGGTTTGAACTGCACGGGTCCATTTCTACATGACTGTTTTACAGGCCTGTAAATGTAAATTTTCTCTTCCTTATGATTTTCTTAATAACATTTTACCTCTAGCTTACTTTATTGTAAGAATACAGTATATAATACATATAGCGTACAAAACATGTATTCATCGATTACGTTATCGGTGAGGCTTCTGGTCAACAGGTTTTAGTAGTTAAGTTTTGGGAAAGTCAAAAGTTAGGGGAAGATTTTTGGCTCTGCCCAGGGTCGGCGCCTGTAACCTCATGTTCAAGGGCCCACTGTACCATAAAAGTTATGTGAATGTGGTCGCTCTCAAAATATCTCATTGCGCTGTACTCACCATTCTTGATCTGATGTCGGGAGATGATAAAATGCCTGTGTAAGGAGACCAAGCCAGGTGAAAGATGCAGGCATTGCGAGGTAGAGTCAGACTGCTATTAACCTTCTGATGATTCGTCAGAAGGAGGATCGCTGGCTTCCAGACCTCAGTTGACAGTGGGAACTAAAACTGTGGAAAGCGAAACTGCGGATAAGGGGAAAGTACTGCATTTTCCTCTAAATGCCGCCTATAGTTAAGACTGAGACAGCAGGTGATGCTGATTAGGTAGAGCGCTCCCACAATTAGAATGTAATTCCAAGGGGCTCCTGTGTGGCTCAGTCGGTTAAGTATCCAATTCTTAATTTCTCAGCTCGTGATCTCACAAGTTTGTGAGTCTGAGCCTCACATCAGGCTCTAGGCTCACAGTGCAGAGCCGCTCTGACATTCTTTACAAGGTGACCAAAACAGAGCAGGGATATTCTCAGGAGACATAAATTTTCTACCCAAATGAAGCCAAGAATATTTCTCACGCTAGCCAAGGATATTGACATGTCTTTCTCTTCCTGTGAGACTTTTGACCTGTGAGTTTCTTGATGGTGTAGTCTCTTCCTTGGATTGTGAGAGATCTTGGCAGCAAGGACACCCTCATCTACAGAATACTTAAGGAGGTAAAAGCAAACAAACAAACAAACAAAAAACAGGGCACTCATTTCTCAAGACCATCTACTACCACTTTCAGAAAAAACTCTCTCATATCAAATACAAAATCTATAATATGTGCAATTAGATGCTGAACCCTGTAAGTATCTGGCGGCTCTGTTGTGTGTTTTGGAAGATCTTATGCTCAAATGTATGCGCATAAAAATGAGCATAGAAAATGTGAGCTTCTTGAGATGGAAATGATGGTTTCGAGACTGGACATTCAGGATAAGGAAGAAGCAGGGAATGAATGACTGAAGCCCAGAAACTAAGGTCAAGAAGTAGAAGTCTACTTCTGCCACATGTGTATTGCTATATCTATTTTGACAACCTCTCTTTATCGTGAAGAATTGCCTAGATATCTGAAGGACTATCTGCTATGCAATACCCATAATATCAAAGACATTCTGAACCATCTTACCTACATAGAACTCTACTTCCCCTTTAAAAAACTATTTAAGCATTGGCTTTTTCCACCTTGATTTCCACAGGGGGGAAAATATGCTTTGAGCTTGGTTTCTTTTTAGAACACATATCTCCCAGATGCTGATCTATGTTGTTGACTTCACCAAACTGAGTTGTTTGTAACCTGGCTTCTATCTTTGTTTGCTCAGCCTTAGCATTATTTTTAGACGCTAAAGCTTTCTCAGGAAGTTTATGTTCAATGAATTCTGAGTTGGGCCACATAATACACACAACAATCACTTTTAAAATCCCATTTCTGATATTCACAAGGTTGCAAAGATCAAATTGCTTTGTTGATCAATGAATTAAGTACATTCAGTGACTTTGTAGCCAATAATCCTGACCATTCACAGTTGGAGAGCCACGCTGTGATTCCATCTTTTCTCTAATTCATGCTCACTGGGTGATTCTCCTGTATGCCTACCCTTCACCTTAGTCTTTTCTGTCTTCCCTTTCCACTGCAAAAGCCTCAGCAAGAAAGGGTGTTCAGGATGTCATAAAAAAAGAGTATCACACTATAGTCTCAAAGAATTTTTATTATGATGACACAACAGAACCATCCTCTCTCCTTCATAAAAGGCTGTATTCTCTTAAGTATATTTTCAAAATGTCAGTTCAGCTAGTAACGATTCATGTTAGAAATATGCTGTACGAAATAAATATGACAACAGTAATAATGATACCACTGATACAAATTTAAGCTCATGGAATCATTCAGTTCAAATGCAATAACAAACAAAAAAGAAAGTGAACAAAAAGAAAACAAAAAAACCCCAAAAAACAAAACCCATAAGCTTCAGGGTCAGTCGATAAGAAATACAAAAGAGCAGGTATGTTTTCAATTTGTCTAGGGCCAGAGGCTCAGATTTCCCTAGAAGCAAGTTTTGCTATTGAGTTATTCTATCACATAAATTGAGAATCTATAGAGGAGTTAGATGTCTAGAATTCTACACAGAATCCTTCATTCGAAATGTCAAACCATATGTTTCCTCATGTTCTGGAGAGATCTTCTATGCTAGCAGAGTTCAGGAGAATTTTGTGACCATCCTCAAAATAAGGAGGTTGGCTAGATACCATCTAGTGTTTTCTAACACTAACACTTACATGGTTCTAAACTATGGCACACAATGTACTTAAATGGAGAGAGTGAACAGTGCATTGAAATCAGAATCACCCTAAAATTTTAATTAACATAAGGGCGCCAAATGGAACACCTCTTATCTGTATCATCGGTTAAACATATTGTTTTAATTTTTACATGGAAGTCTGTGTTGTTTCCCATAAGTGCTACATTTTCCTTTCTGGAAGGAAAGATAATATTACAAATAGTGACCAATGATCTCAGAAGGCTGCAATTAAAGACACTTAAAACAATTAGCCTGCACTTGAATTCCTTCACACAAGCTGCATTTATGGTTCCTGCATAGCAAGGTAGTAATAAGCAGCTTAGAACGTCTGTTGTCCGGGCACCTCTGCCAGTATATTCTTGCTAAGAGCAGAGCCATCAGGAAGTGAGAATGTTAAATTTCTGCAAAGGATATCAATTGCGCTTACCAGCTCTGCTCACCAAACCCTCTTCTGTTAAAGTATGTGGATATTAAATTGAATAATTCACCTTTTACTATTGATTGAGTAAAAAAAGAAGGTTATTTGTTCCCGGTATAAGAATTATTTGAGTTGATTAATATATAAAGATTTTCTCTAGGACACACCTAAAGAACATTTAACATGTTCTCTCTATAAATACATGATTACATACACGGTCACTCACTCACACTTAAGAGATATTAATTGAGAACTGATTATATGCCTGACAGAGTAATAGACTTTCCAGATTTATCAGTAAGTATAATGCAATACTTTCATTCAAGGAACACACAAGAGATTAAGACAAACATAACTGATACTGTTCGTTAAAGACACATTGTGTGTATGTGCATGCATGCATGGGTGAGCTCATATTCATGTGCGCACGTGTGTCTTCTAAGGCTGCCTCACTCTTGTGTGATGACATAATGGATGGTCTTGCAGTCATATGACCTGAGTTTGAGCCCATAACTCCATCTTTAACAGCAAATATCCTTTGCTTAACTAAAAAGCTTTGGAACCTAACATTACACATGGAAGATAAGGATACTTAACCAGTATTGTTTTCCATGTGAAAATTCATTTATATAACATGTGACATTTCATAATTTATATTTATAATTTGAACAAGCCATCTTTAACATCACCAATGTGTATGCATTTTCTTTTTTATCATCTTTTCTCTGTGAAACTTCCTGCACAGGCTTTAAAACCCTCTCACATATCAGCACTAATATGTTGTCTATTCACAACTTTAATTGTTTGCTCCGGCAGAAATGACATCCTCATGACTGGCCAACCAGGGCCACTAAAAACAGTATCCCATGCCCTATACCAAAGCGTTGTTTATCCGTCTAGGGAGCTTTATAAAAATTGCCCCCAAATTGAAGAAAATATGAGCAATGACAGTTAGAATGCCGACTGCCCATTTCTTACTACATAATGGGCATATTGCGAGATATACCAGAATCTAACTCAAACAACAAAAGGACTAAAACTTCGAATGCTCAGCAGTTTAACATCTTTTTAAAGATACTGCTAATGCCTTTACCCAAGAGGAGACAATTTTTTATGAGGGCAACCTAAAATCTGTTTAAAATCAATAAGGTCTGTAACTTTACCCTTTGAATATGATGTTAGAAAATGTAGAACAATTGCTAAAAGTTACATCAATTACACATGAATATAGAGTAGGTGATGCACTGAATCTATCCTGCACCCCCCCTCCAGTCCCTGAAACAACTCACTTGAGCGTGAAAGTCAATTTAATTTTTTTTTCAATTCAAGAAATGGAATTTTCATTTTGTGTCATATTCATAAAAAAACTCATATATAACTCAGCAGGGTACTCACATGTGCTTAGAAACAATATTAGGTATGGGAATTACCTTTTGTACCATAAAGACAAAATTACTCACTGAGAAATAAGATTTTAAAGGATCTTCAGGAAGCAAACGAAGAAAAAAAAAAGATACAGGATTTCATCCGAGACTGAAACTGTTGTATTGCTCATCTGCAGGCTAGCCTCATCCCTCCTGTTTCAATTTTACATCTCTACTTAGATTCTCTTCTCTCTCAGGAGCACGAAAGACTGTTAGATTTTAATGAAGACGTGTTGCAGAGGGAGCCATGGGGCTAGAAATATGAGTTCGAATCCTACAAACTGTTTTCTTAGGAACAAAAGCATGGAAGATTAGGTATAAAGGGATTATAGATACAGGTGCAGTTACAGCAAAGTAAATTTAATTAATATGATACCATTAAGTATTTTCTATGTTATTAGAAAAATCTTCAGAATTATCATTCTAATGATTGCATAATATTTTATAAAGCAGATGCACCATAGGCTACTTAACTAATTCCCAGTTGGAGACATTCATATCTTTCCCCCTATTCCGTACTGTAGTAAAACATATTACAATAATCTTCTTTGCCCTTTAGTGTTTCCCCTTTCCCCACACACTTTATGTAGTCAGAATATTTTTCTTGGTTTATATTCACAGAAGCATATTTATTAGGTCAATATTTATAAATATTTTTAAGCTCTTCTCATATTGCCAAGTTCCTTACCAAATGACTTATAAAAATGTAGCTTTATAAACAAGTGATTGTTTCAGTGTATCTTTGCAAGCACTGGGTATCACTTTTTTAACCTTAAGTTAACTAAATTGTAAACAACATGACTGGTGTGCATGGGTGGTGATATGGCGGAAATAGACCCAAAGTCTGAATTTCTCAGTGATTCATTGATTTCTACTGAAATGGTGGTAAAACCTGGTCAGAACAGAAAAAAATCTTGGAAGAGCCTTAAGCAAACTTCTAGGAGTTCTTTCTTCTTGAGGTATCTTGAGGAATAATTGACAAATAAATTATATTTTAAATGTACAATATGGTAATTTGATATATTTATACATTGTTAAACGATTCTCATATTTTTTAATTACAGCTTAAGAGAGAGGCATATACTAGGGCCCAATGTCAAAGAGATAATTTGATCATTTGGATCACCTTTGCCTTTTAAAAAAAGTTTTTATTATTGAAGTATTGTTGACATTCAACATTATATTAGTTTCAGGTGAACAGCATAGTGATTTGACAATTCTATAAACATTACACAATGCTCACCATGATACATGTAGTTACCATCTGTCACCATATGTTATTACAATATTATTGACCATATTCCCTATGCTATACTTTTCATTTCCATGACTTATTTATAACTGGAAGACTATACCTCTTAGTCCCCTTCATCTATTTTGCTCATCCCTCATAACCCTCCCCTCTGGCAACCACCAGCTTGTTCTCTGTATTTATGAGTCAGTTTGTGGTTTGTGTTTGTTCATTTGCTCATTTGTTTTGTTTCTTGGATTCCACCTATAAGTGAAATCTTATGGTATTAGTCTTTCTCTGTCTGACTTCACTTAGCATAATACCCATGTTGCTGCAAATGGCAAGATCCCATTACTTATGGCTGAATAATAGTCCACTATACACACACACACACACACACACACACACATATATAATATCACATCTTCTTTATCTATTCATCTATCAGTGGACCTTTGGGTTGCTTCCATATCTTGGCTATTATAAATAATGATGCAGTAAACATAAGGGTGCACATATTTTTTTTAATTAGTGTTTCTGTTTTCTTTGGATAAATACCCAGCAGTGGAGTGTTTTCTAATCCAATTGAGTATTACAAAAGAATGTTAGGAACTGAATATAATGCAAAAGGTATTTATCAGCATGGACTGAAATATATGCATACTTTATTCAAAAAGAAACTTGAAGGGGCACCTGGGTGGCTCAGTCGGTTCAGCGTCTGACTTTGGCTCAGGTCATGATCTCGCAGTTCATGGGTTCGAGCCCCACACTGGGCTCTATACTGACAGCTCAGAGCCTGGAGCCTACTAAGGATTCTGTGTCTCCCTCTCTCTCTGTCTCTCTGCCCCCTCCTCCACTCATACTCTGTCTCTCTCTCTCTCAAAAATAAATAAACATTAAAAAAAGGAAACTTGAAAATCAACTATTTGTAAAACTGCCATATGCTTATGCAACATCATATTTCATATATTATTTAAAGGTTTCCAAGATATAGCCATGAATGTGTCAATGAATGACAATGAAATATCTGCTTAAATGTCAATATTTTATATATATTGACAATGAATGACAATGAAATATCTGCTTAAATGTCAGTATTTTATATATATATATATATATATGTATATATATACACACACACACACACACACGCACATGGTTTGGTAGATTTAATATAAGCTTTGACGTTATATAAATCTAAATTAAAAATATGATTCTATTATATACTAGCTTTCTGATTTTGACTCATTTTTTTAACCTTTCTAAAACTATGTGTGAAAATTGCTGGCACATGGTATGTGCCTAATAAATGGAAATAAAGCATGAGGAATGGGCCAGATAATTAAACTAACATATCTTATAGTTAGTTATCGAGTGACTGTTGCACTCCAGATCAGAGAACTCCACTACTGATGCAGGACAGCTGTAGTTATGGGATTTAGATTCAGCAGAGTGGTAACAATGTATCTCTGAACACAGTAATCATAAATGTAGGCAAATGCAAATGTTAAGAACCCTGGAATATATATGTGATTGGAGGCTACTAAAATAATAAGCAATACAATTAGCAACTCTTCCAAATAAGTTTCCATACCTGTCACGCCACATATTTCTGGGGACTACTTCAGCCGCTAACAACGGGATCATTGAAACATTCTTTGGACAAACTGGCAGGTGAGTCTGACAAATATAATTACACTGAGAAAATAAGATCTCAATTCCCAAGGAAGGTAATTCAGAGAGTTAGATGCCAGGAGAAGAAAAACTGGTTCAGCCAAAGGGGGCAATGGGGAAATGAATTAGTACAGCAAAGTTGTCATTCATTCATATATCCTGTCGTTTGCAAAGTCTAGGGGCCAGCAGGGATTGATTGGACCCAGAAATCTGTTGAGCTGTAGTATGTGAGTCTGTCATGTCTCTCATACAAACTTCTTCCTTGCTAGAATAAAAGTAGTAATCATGAATAGCAAGGCATCATTTTCTTGCACAAGAGAGAGAAAACACAAGGATATAAAGATAGAAAATATAGTCTTTACCTGCTAGCCTAAAAACACTACCTAAAATTAAAAAGTATACCTAGAAGAAATTGAGAATGAACCACCCAAGTGCACTCATCTGATGGCTCCAGTCAGAGGTTATGGGATCTTCATTCATCCATCCATTCATTCGACCTTAATGGAAGGGCTACTATGTACCAGGTATCAGTAGCACCAGAAATGATATATGACCCTCGAGGAATCTCATGATCTGGTAAGGGAGATCAAGAAGTAAAAAGAAGCCCAGTAGAGTGAAATAAATGTTTTGATGGATGGTTTTACAAAAGGTCAGTGGAAGTAGAATGGTAACCCTCAAAGGACTATCATTTTATGTATAACTAAAGAAGATTTCAATCAATATTTTCTGAGTGCTTACTATATGAAAGGAAAGTTGGGGTTTTTTGGCTAGGGAAAATAACCATCTCCACATTCAAGAATACTATCGACATGAAGGAGAGACAAAAGTCATCCATTAATTATTAAAACATTTTTTTCATATTGTATCTCACAGATATGTGCATACCAAGTATTCACAGAAGAGAATTCCTTACACTTTTCTTCATTGGACATTGTGAGGAATTGTGCCATAACTCTACATCTCTCTGCTGAAGTTGGTTCCATTTCCCAATAATGTTGTTCAAATATGGTGTCCAGAACTGAATGTTATATTCTGCGGGAGACCTTGAGGTCCCCATAGGCAAAGGAGATGTGAAAGAAGAGATATAATGCCAGGAGAAGAGAGAAATGACAACCCAGCACAAGCTGATCTAGATGAGGTTGTACGGTTTTCCTTCTAGATTCCATGCTTGTAAGTGAAACGTAAAGAAGAGCCTTCCTCCAACACTCAAATGGCTTTAAGGAACATTTTTAGAATGCAATTGATTTAATGTATTTTAAAGATAAGTACAAGCAGAGCTCTTGTTGTCTTTGTCTCTCCTACAGGAATTAAATGCACAATATGAAACTTCACCTGTCTATTTTTTCCTCTCTGTATAACCTCACTGCACTGCATTGGCTTGGCAGGACACATCCCATTGGTGCTATCCCACTAACCTCTCATCACCTGTTGGATGCTCTGCCTCTCGCTGCTCTTGCATGATTCACATGCCATTCTCAGAGGCTCTATTTCTAAAAGTTGCTCTCAAATCTCTAGCTTGGAAAGAGTTGGGGATGTCCCGAGGCTTTTCCAAGGATTGTTTCTCGATTTAAATAAAACATTATTGCATTCCTGTCTACAGGTACTCCTGGGCCTATGCAGATGATGGTATCCTGATACTTTATTTAGGAAAAGAAAAAGAATCCCGCAGCTTTCTTTTCTGCCTTGGTTAAGAATGCATTTCACTGGCTCGACAGGAGTCAACTGACGTCCACAGTGCACATGGCTATATGGTCCCTCATGCTCTTGTCTTTGCTGTGAGCAGCCAGATTAGAAAAATCACAGGTCTCCAAAGCTAGTTAGACAAGGAAAATTCCAGTTTGTTAGCTCTTGCTAGGAATTTCTTGGCTATATAAATATCACTTGCTTCCCTGCAGAGGACGGCAGTGCTAAAGGCATAGCCATGGGCTGGCCTCTCAGGGGTCATTTGAACGTTGAAGGTCAATGAAGTTAGATCTGGGCTTGGTAAAATTGGCTCCAGGTCAAACAGTGGCAGAAAAAGATATTATCTCTGGCCGAATTTTTACTTGTGCAATGTAAATAAGAGAGGTGAGAGCCCTACTCTACTTGTAAGCAATCAGTCCTCCCTGAACCATTTATCACATGCACTCTGAGAACCATATGGCGACACTGACTCACTGATCTAATTCTTTCTCCACACAAAGAATTTTCTGACAAGTAGAAATCTAACTCAAGAGGGTCTGAATTCCTAGTCATTGAAGGTACTGAAGAGGGCATGTCATAAAAATTCAAGGTTCAGACGGTCATGGCAGCCACTAGATGACCTTGGGATACCTGGCCCTGAAATTCTATCCTTCTGTATCTCTTAGTAATCTCAGGTCATGATGAACTATATTCCAACGCCTAAGTGAGATCTTTTTTTCCAAGGTCCTTATCTAGCCACAGATACTACTGTTACCAACAGTCCAGCTAGCAATCCTCCAAAAGTAGGCCCTGATACCAGACTTGAGTACAAGTAGGTCACTTGGTTAGTGCAGGGAACACTGACAGGATATGAGGAAGTGACACAGGGATGGAAGTCAGCCAAAGAAGAATATGCCACTTAGCCAACCAAATGTGGGCAATTGGAGTGTTCATCTCAGAAGAGAAAATCTGGGTAACAGTACAACACTCAGGCTTTAGACATTCCGTATGGGTAAGGGAACAAGTGTTTGCATACCATGAGCTATAGGCCACTGTTTTAGGGTTGCTCTGGCATAATGTCCTTTCTCTGGCACTTCTAGACTGCTGTTGACTGGAGCAAGTGGCTGTCCATGCTTACTGAAAGAAGGTTCAAACACTGATAGGTAGACAGTGGCAAAGGGGAGCTATCTACAGTAACGTCTGAGGAATATGAGCCAGCCACTGGCAGGTCCTCCACATGCATTGTACCACATGTTTTCTACGTCTCACATGCTAACTTCCAGAAAGTGCCTCATTTACCCAAATAGGAACAACTATTAACCTAACTCTCCTAGAATTATGTTTTTCCTGATCGTGGTCACTCTGTGTTCTGGGCTTTTCAAGCTGCACCTGGAGTTTTGTGACAAAACAGGTACTACGAATGTGTATGCTGAGGAAGGATGCTCCACATAAGGAGCCAAACAATTACAGCCTTCAAAAAGTATCTTGCTGGGGCGCCTGGGTGGCGCAGTCGGTTAAGCGTCCGACTTCAGCCAGGTCACGATCTTGCGGGGTCCGTGAGTTCGAGCCCCGCGTCGGGCTCTGGGCTGATGGCTCAGAGCCTGGAGCCTGTTTCCGTTCTGTGTCTCCCTCTCTCTCTGCCCCTCCCCCGTTCATGCTCTGTCTCTCTCTGTCCCAGAAATAAATAAACGTTGAAAAAAAAAATTAAATAAAAAAAAAAGTATCTTGCATTCAATACTGTATTTTAAGAATAATCCAATGTTATTTCTTTTCTAAAACAATGTGTTGAATTAGAGATAAAAATAAAAATATTTTAAACCTTTGTGATCCCCAAAGTCAAAGAAAGTAACAATTAATATTTTGGTATATTTTCCTTTTCTCTTTCTCTCTGTCACTCTCTCCCCTCCCTCCCTCCCTCTGTCCCTCACTCCTTCCCTCCCTCCCTCCCTCTGTCCCTCTCTCTCTCTCACACACACACATTAATTGAATTTACCTGAGAAAAACATGAATTTAAATGAGTGCAATTAAATCAAGTTTAGTTATGCATAAAGAATCAAAATATATCCAAGCCCAAGAAAGACACCCAAACTACAAGCAGTAGAATCTTTCTGTTGAGATCAGAATATGACTATAGAATTTTGATTCAGAGGAACCAGATGGTTAATTTCCCATTTTCCAAAAAAAATGAGTACTTTTGAATGCCTGGTACATATGTTAATATGTAGTGATTGCCAAGATCACCCCCAG
Organism: Lynx rufus; assembly: GCF_022079265.1. Taxonomy (NCBI): domain Eukaryota; kingdom Metazoa; phylum Chordata; class Mammalia; order Carnivora; family Felidae; genus Lynx; species Lynx rufus. Next base: position 32,946,121 of record NW_025814830.1, on the reverse strand, counting down.
GAGAAAAATGCCAAGTGAAAATAGCATGTACATTCTCTCATTTGTGTGACAAAATATAAACATGGACTTATATACTCACAACTGATTTCATATGGAGATGGTATTTCTAGAAACACAGAATTTTTATTTTACTTTTATTTTGAAACTCAGAGAAAAATCAAAGAATAGTAAAAATGAGGTTTTCCTGAATTATTTGAGAGTAAATTGCCCCCAAACCCTTGAATAATTAAAGGTATTTTCTGGGGCACCTGGGTGGCTCAGTCCATTAAGTGTCAGACTCTTGATTTTAGCTCAGGTCATAGTCTCATGGTTTGTGAAATCGAGTGTCAGGCTCTGCACTGACAGCATGGAGCCTGCTTGGGATCCTCTCCCTATCTCTGCCCCTCTCCACCTCAAAATAAACAAGCATAAAAAAATTATTTCCTAACACTGAGGGCATTCTCCTACACAACATAATAGAACCGTAACAATTAGGATATTAACTTTGCTGTATTATTACTATTTAACCTTCAGACACCTCCAGTTTCACCAATGTCCTCTTCAAGTTCTGCCAGTTATCCCAACAAACATCCTTCAAACAAAATGTATGATCCAGAGTCTTACATTGCATTTAGTTGTCATCTCCCATTAATTTCCATTGATCTGGAACATTCCTCAATCTTCTCTTGACTTCTATAACCACATTTCTCATAGGCCAGTTACAATGCAAACTTTCTCTCAGTTTAGGTTTGCCTAATGTTCCCTCATTACTAGATTTAGGTGATGTATCTTTGACAACAAGATCATAGTAATAACGCTGTGTTTTCATTGCATCCTGTCAGAAGGCACTAAATTTCATTGTATTCTATTACTGGTGATGTTAATTTTGATCATCTGATTAAGGGGGTGTTTGCAGGCTTCTCCATTATATTTTCCCATTATAAGTAATAAGTATTTTGGGGAGAGAGATTATGAGATTATACAAATCTCATTCCTCATCAACCTTTCAATTAATTTATTCATATATTTATATCACTATGGTCTTAGGGATTCTTCTTATTCCATGAGTTTTCATCCATTACTTTCATTATTTAATGTGATGCTAAAATCCACTCAGATTTGACCAGAGGGAGCCCATTTAAGCTGGTGTCTGTTTATTTTTATATGCTTTCATCATTTTTTATTTTCTGGCTTATTTTTTCCTGCTTCAGGCTTGGAATCAGCCATTTCTCCAAGGTGTGTTGATTCCATTTGGTAGAAATTACATTTAGAAACCATGATGTGGGCACACTAGGTATATTATTTGCCATTGGGTATCATAGATAACAGGCTCTTTGAGTGGACAGGGCTAGAAATACATTCACACACACATGCGCGCACACACACACACACAAGTCTCACATTTATATTTATTTATTTTTTTCAACGTTTATTTATTTTTGGGACAGAGAGGGACAGAGCATGAACGGGGGAGGGGCAGAGAGAGAGGGAGACACAGAATCGGAAACAGGCTCCAGGCTCTGAGCCATCAGCCCAGAGCCCGACATGGGGCTCGAACTCACGGACCCCGCAAGATCGTGACCTGGCTGAAGTCGGACGCTTAACCGACTGCGCCACCCAGGCGCCCCTCACATTTATATTTATATCCAATCTTTATCTCTATCTTTTAAAAACTATAAGCTCATATGAATATCTTCCAATTCAACACCAGGGTTTATCACAGGTTTTTTTTTTCCTTTTTGCATTTAAAACACTCTTATCTGACAGTGAGAAACCAGGCTTCTATTATAATTAACATTTGATTTCATAATCTGTACTCTACAAGTAACCAATCTCTCTTCTGGCTAACCCATGTGTATGGTGAAGACCTGATCGTTACATTCCTGCTGTGGCTCTCACTATATACATGCCCTACTACTCTCCCTCTTGGAGTCTTATACTCAAATCAAGTAGGATCCTTACCCCTGGCACAGACTGAATCTTCATTTTGCTGCAGCTCTAACGAATGCATTGGACCATTGGAGAACCTCTGACCTCGTCAGGATGTCTGTCTTGTGTGGCCCCATCTAATGATTTTAGATAATTATTCAAGAGAAAAGGGAGGGGAGGGAGGAAGAAGAAGAGCTAAGGAACTCAACTGAAGTTGCTGCTAGAGAGGAGAATTAAATATTCAAAGATGAGAGAGTGCTTTAATTTTTTAGTATATACCCTTTCTAAAATTTGATAGCTTCACATAAATGATATCTTACATTACTTTTCCAATTTAAAAGTTAGGTGAAAAGAGTTTAATGGATGAATATATGTAATCTAAACATTTTAACTGATCAACAGTAATCATTTTTATTATGAATATATAGTTATAGAATTATGTTCTTACATGCTTCCTCTTAAGCCACTACAAATGTTTTACTTTATAGGCAGGCAGGCAGGCAGGCAGGCAGGAAGGAAGGAAGGAAGGAAGGAAGGAAGGGCGAGAGTGAGAGTGTGAGTGAGAGTGAGAGCGAGAGCAAGCAAGAAAGAAAAGAAACAAAGAAAGAAAGAAAGAAGAGAACCTGAAAATGGTACCTCTAAGAACTTAGTAGCGATAGAGCATGTTTCCTAAATAAATCACCCCTGAGATTGATTCAAAGCCTACTGTACATTATAAAGGGTTATGCATAAGGAGGCACTGTTTTTATTCAATAAGGGACCACTAAACTGTCTAGTTCATGTGCTCCTGACCACAGTGGTGCAAAGTAGGTAGAAGTGATTCAGTTCTCAGGTTTTCATGTCAATTTGGCTCCAGAACCCAAACACAGGTCATTCAAATGACACCACACATGGCTATTTAGAGTCTAAGTGATCTAAACTTACAGTGTTTTAAACCTCAGCAAGCTACCCAGACTCCCCTTATGTTATTACTCTTCTGTAAGAAATTAAAACTTCTTCATAAATAAGAAACTGCCAATACCAAAAAATAAAGTGCCTAAGAGATATCTACCATAGAAGAAAAAATTTATAAATATTCATACTTTACAGAGCAATCAAGATGTTGATGTTAATATTAGAGCAATAACTTTAATTGTATTTCAGCAAACGGATGCCAATTAGGAAACAAATTATCTCATAGAAGCATGTCTTGCACACAGTTTTGCCCTGAAGGTAAGCCGAGGGCTATGCCAGCTTTCTGAATTTTAATGCACAAGTGAACACCTCCAAAATTATTAAAATTAAAAATGAGCATTTAAAAGCTTTAAATTATGCCAAAAAATAAATGACAGCTGCCTGCTTACTGGTAAAGGCAGAATATTTTCTCCTATAGACGGAAAAAGAAAATCACTTCTAAGAAATATTAAAAGAGGGCCATTTAGGCTGCGATTCCCCCGTCATTTCTGATCAAGAAGTTAGAATTATAAATTGCCATGCAAACCTCATTTGAACTTTCTAAACTCTTTAAAACTCCACATTGCTGAAAATACCAAGGTTTCACTTCAGATTTCTCTTTGCCTATCCAGAAAAGTTCCAATGTGAAGATCCAATAGGATAAAAGATATGCATCAAAAAACACATTTGTTCAAAGGGATCCAGGAGAGTCTAGGAAATTGCTGATTTTTCAAGGTGTCCAGAAACTCTGATGCATCTAATTCTGGTGTAATATCTCTCACAAGTTAAGACTTACAGGCTAGAGCAGGATCTGTCCTCTGAATACATGCTGTAGAATTTGCATGCCTCAGAAAGACTTTGAGCATCCCAGGAGCTGGTCTTCCATTTGAGCTTTCTGTTTATTGCCACGACAAGTTGCTCACATTCTTGATATTGCATGGATCATGGTGCCGTGTGAATGTTTGACCAGAATGGTCTCCCTTACTGGGATAGAGGCATCTCACAAGAATGCCTTATTTTTACACGCATATCTGTGTTTTTAGCAGAACCTGGATTAGTTCTGAGTAAAGGGTAAGTCAGATGTCAGCTGAGATCTCCCTGGCTCCTCAGTTTTTATGTAAGTTTATCTGGAACACCCCTGTTCATGACATGGTGAAGTCAACAGCCTCCTTACATTTAAGAAAGTTCCTAGGAACTTATTTTTCCACGGACCCTTTTGTTTCTGAATTCACACCTCTGAACATGTGTGTTCAGACATGACCTAATACACTGGTTTCAACAGACACAATTCACTTACATATTTTCCCATGAATAGAGTAGACTTTACTGGGGTAGCATTATGCTTTGCCTGCCCAAGTGAATTAAATCTCACCTTAGGCATTCCTGTCTTAAAACAATCTTGCCAAAATCCCCGTCGTGGGCTGCGTGTGCATCCTCCCCTGGTCCCTCTCCTCTTCTCCCTCTTTCCCATTTTCCCCTTTACCCCCAAAAACCACATTCAAGAACAACCAATTTATCTGTCTTTTGCATTTTTTAATCTCCAAATTTTTATAATAAGCTTACCTTGCCTATTAACCCAGACCATAGTTATCAAGATATTTTATTTTACCAAAGACTATTACAAAAAAAAAAATTCAATCTCACCTATCAAGAGAGTTGAGAGACATATGTAAGACTAGTCTATAACAAGGTGGTAGTACGAGTTCAATGCATTAGAAGAATAAAGAGCTTGGAGTGCCTAAGTGGCTCAGTCAGTTAAGCGTCTGATTCGATTTCGGCTCAGGTGATGATCTCATAGTTAGTGAGTTCAAATCCCGCATCAGGGTTAGCACTAACAGTGTGAAGCCTGCTTGGGATTCTCTCCCTCTCTCTCTGCCCCTCCCCTCCCCTGCACTCTCTCTCTCTTTCTCTCTCTCTCTCTCTAAATAAATAAACTTAAAAAAATTTTAAAAAAAAGAAGAAAGAGCTGAAATAACATATTGAGTATATGGTTTATAGAGCTGGACAAAGGATAGGGTCTGTTTGCCCAGTTCAAATATACAGAATAATGCAGTCATTATTTATACCATGCACATGCTAATCTGCACTAGAAATTAGAAGTCACAGACTCATCCCTGGCCTGGGATTTATTTATCTGAGTTAGGACTCAGACACCCTACGATGACACCCTATGAGGCAGAGAAAGCTACTGCTTGAAACCATTAAGCAAAGCTATGCTGCTGGGAAGAAAAAAAAAAAAGACTGTGGTGGAAGTGGCAGATCACTGAGGATTGCTCAGGCTAAAATTATGAAAACAAAAGCTGGAAATTTCTTCCATACACATCCCTCTCTTCTTTTTCTCTAGCTCTCCAATCTGTTTATTGTCTGGGTACTCAAATAGGGAACTTTTGTTTTGTTTTGTTGCTAATTAATTAGTCTAGAGAGAAATATTTCTATAGCCTCTTGATTTGCTTTCAAAACAACATTCTAGTGACGGTTGAACAGTCTTAACAAAACTCTGAGTTTGACACATTTGCCAAAGACTTGAGGTTATTTGGAAGTTCACACACAGGCTACAACAGGCTTCCATCCCAATGGCATTTCCAGCCCGATTTCCAGAGTGGGATTTTTGTTGGCCCCCCAGTCAGTTTTGAAAGTACCTGCTTTGTAAGAGCACATGCATTCAATGCATGGTTGCAACCAATTCTTCAGAGAGGCCTCTCTAACTGCTGAGGAAGGCGATTCCAACCTGCCTTGGATGGCCCCAGTGCTTCTAGGTTCTTCTATTCCAAAGTCCGCCATGATTCCATGCATACTGACCAGGGCAGCAATTCCAGGAGCCGCTCAAGTACTATTATTATAAGGAACGAGCCAATGAGATGTAACCTCATGCCTTTACTGATATTTTTCTGAAATTGTGGACTGTCTGCAACTCATCTGGATTCTATGTTCTTGAAGGTGCATTAAGATAGCCACCAGCTTTATGGCCTATGCCACCTAAAAATATTTGAAGGTTTTAAAATTAGACCTACGATTCCCAGTCTGAGAAGTTGTTTTCCTGAAGATAGCCAACTGCCAACTACCTCCTCACACAGGCTCCTTTTGAAGCATAAAATTGAATGTACCAAGACGCTTGGTACTTATATTTAGTTAATTGTGGGTGCAATCAGCCAACTGAGGATACAATTAGACACTGCAATTAGCTACTGTGGTCCAAAGTATTGGAGAAAGGCAAAAGGGGAGGTGTGGCCACAGCTTTTTAAAGATGCAGGTCTGTGGACAAAATCACTGATGAAAGTCATTCAAATTAATATATGTGAGAAGCTGAAGAGAAAGTTGGAAAATAGCATATGCTAAAACTTATTTGTAGAACTGTAGGAGAATAACAGTATTACTTCACTTGCACATGTGTATGTAGATTTTTTATAGTTTACAAATTTGCTCACAAAGCCATTATACCACAGGCTTATTTTACCTAAAAGATGTCCCACTTCAACTACCTAGTGGAAATTGCAATGTACTATTTTGAAGCAAAGATAGAAAAAAAGTCTCTCCCACTGGTAGATACTATCTAACTGAGATCAAATGTTCCCTCTCCTGTTAAAATTCCACAATTTGATAAGGTAAAAGGGAGAAAAGCTAATATCTACTTACTATCTCCTAGGTTCCAGGACATGCAGTGGACACGTGACAAGTGATATTACATGTAATCTTCATAACAACTCCAGATGGGAGACGTTGTTTCTACCTTTACAGATGAAGAAACTGAGCCTCAGTGGAGTTAATGGTGAGACACAGCTCAGTAACACTAATAAAGTCTATCTGACCTCAAAGTCTCTTTCTTCAAAATTATGATCATCCAAATGTGTGACTTATTTTCTGTAAGATTTAAATACTACCATATGTAACTCTGGAAAACAGAGCTTAAACTCAAGTCTAAACTCCTAGACAACGTCAATTGCCTAATAAAAGTTGGTCTAAAACATTTACAAAAGGATCCTTTTCCTTTTTTTTTTCCTTAAGTTTATTTATTTTGAGAGAGACAGAGACAGAGCAAGTGGGGGAAGGGCACAGAGAGAGGGAGAGAGAGAGAATCCCAAGCAGCAGGCCTGATGTGGGGTTCGGACTCATAAAACCATGCAATCACGACCTGAACCAAAACCAAGAGTCAGATGTTCAACCGACTAAGCTACCCAGGTGCCCCAAAGGAACCCTTTCCTTGGTGGGGAACACACTGATAATGAGTAACATCTCAATAGTTGCCATTGTATTCTATACATTCTCATAATTTCATATATACTTTACATGGTTATGGGTTCTCAAAATATTGGGGGTGAGGGGGACTGCTCTGATGATTAGCCAGTGAGTTCTTCCATAGAATTTTAATTTTGAATCACGCCTTTGTTTCAGCATTTAATTAAATTCTGTTTTAGAAATTCACCAAAATGGTTAAAAGAGGGGGAAAGATAAATGGTCATATGGAATTCAATGCTTTTTAATTACAGGAATCCATTCACTTTGTAATATCAGTATAACAACTCCTTAATGAAATTGAATTATTTCTTTTAAAATTGACTTAATTAATGATTCAATTTATATTAGATTGATTTTATAATCTAATTTTAACCATAATAGTAAAGTTTAGAGTTTCTTTAAAAAGATAATTTTAAGAACTATTAAAATCTGAACTTCTTTGAAGTAGAAGTTTATCTGGGAAAAAAAAGATGAGTTTAGTTAAGACACTCAAAATTTTACTACTCTATTTTGTTTAAGGAAAAAATGCAATAATTTTATATTGTAATTAATTTTAGGGTTTTAAAAATCCAATTATTTCCTGAATAAGCTATTAAATGTTATTTCCTTATGTAAGAAGTGAACTGAACGCTTAGAAAAGAATGGCTCCACGGTATGTAACGGGCTTTTAGTCTGTTAATGAATCCCAGCACTCACAACCTGCCAGACTCTTGGAACTGCTCACATTAAACTTGCCTCCCCTCTGCCTAAGCCTAGGTCTAGGCTGTAAATCTGATCCTTTGTGTTTAAAAGCTTGCTCATAATAATAGTTCACTAAATGATTATAGAGAAGATGAGGGGTGTTTATTCTTTTTCGTAATTTCTCAAAGACTCTCCCTAAGGAAGCATATATTGGCTAACCCCTGGCAGTGAGTCTTCCAGAAACTTCCAGGCTTGGGATACACCTGAAAATCTCTCAGTAGGAAGAAAAATAGTCGCAAATATCCCCTTTAAATGCCTTCACCTTTCAGAAGGCCTCACATGTAGAAAAAGAAGGTCTGTTTTTACTCCATCACAAATATGTGGAAATAAGAACTGTATAATATTGATTCATTTACCACTTAGTAAGCATCCCTGTATCAGCTTACTATTGCTACCATATGAAATTACCACAAATTTAGTGGCTTAAAGCAACACAGATTTATTCTATTATAGTTCTGGAGTGTAGATGTATAAAATGGGTTGGCAGGGCTCATCTGCTCTGGAAGTTTTATGGAAGAAATGGTTTCCTTATCTTTCCCTGCTTCTGGAGGTTGCCCACGTTCCTTGCCGCATATCCCCACATCTGCTTCCATCATCCCTAATCGATCTCTGACTCTGACTCCCCATCTCTTTCCTATAAAGACCCTCATGATTTCATTGGGCCAACCCAGATATTCCAGGATAGTCTCCTCATCTCAAGATCCTGAATTTATTCACATTTGCAAAATCCATATTGAGAGGTTTCAGGAATTAGGATGCAGACATCTTTGGGGAGCCATTCTTTAGTCTACCATGATGTCATACAGAATCCATTTCATGTTATTGATTCTTTCATGTAGAAAAAGGAGGGTGGACATCCAATTTTCTTGGTCCTTTTCTGCCCCTTTTCTTAACTGCTTCCTCCTGTCCTCACATACCTGAGGTTATATGTGATATTTTTGTACACACACACACACATACAGATATATATTATATATGTGCATATACATACAAACATATATATGTAAATACACATACACACACACACACACACACATATATATATATATATATACATATATATACATCCATCCATACACACACACACATCCTTGTACACATACCCACATAAAGTTCCCAATTCCATCCTGGAAAAGTGATGGTCTAAGTTAAAAATGAGCTTCTCCTGATCTATACGTGAGTATAGATATATTTGGAGGGGGAAAATCATTGATAACATTTTAATACATCAAAGACCACCACCCCTCTCACACACACACCTTCCAAATGATAGAAGATCCAGAAGAAGAAAAAAAAAGGTGGGGAGAGAACAAGGCACAAGTAAAATTCCACTCTGCCATCCCTAATTACCTGAGGCTCTCCAGAATAGCTTCAATTATCCATTACCTTGCAGGATTCAAGTTGTGAAGCCCTGATTTAATTTATTTGTGTATCACCTGCTTACTCCCTTCTCTCTCCCATACTAATCTCGTCCCGTTCACAACCCATTCTTTCTTTTGACAGAAGCTAGAAAAGCAAAAGCCACCTTATTTCATCAGTCTCTTACCTTGCTGACCAGGAAAATACTGTCTCTAGGAGCCATGTGGTGGCTATGGTTCTCTCAGCCTTGAGAAACCTTTTCCCTCAGCAGGAAAATAAAGCTACTACATACACAGTTGCTCTTCGGCCCAACATAGGTAATGTGGTTCGGGATTTCTCTCCCCAGTCCAATAAAACCCTCTTTCTACCCTCCCCAAGTCAAAACCAATTGACACTCCAATAGACACATGGAGGTCAAAACCTAAACTTGGTACCCCCAAAATCCGATTAGAAAATGTAGTTTATTTTCAATATGAGACCAAAAAGATATGTTATCTCTTCAGTCCTGAATTAAGCTATAAAGCCAGACTATAGCAGGCTGCTCTGACTGGATGCCCAACTTACTTCGAATATGTGCAGAACAGAATGAGGGGGGAAAAAGGCTGAATTCTGTCTCGGAAAGTCGCCAACCAGGTGAATTTTTATTCTCCTCCCTTGGAATTTGTGAGAAGCTGGAATTAGTTTCAGCTTCGGGGAAAGTTAAATGGATACGGCCCTCGTTTTGGAAACAAACGGTATAGGTTGGGGGGGGGGGAGTGTTCCCTTCTAAAAGGGAAATTTCAATTCCAAAGGGAATGACATGCTGGCTAAATGCTCTCAACCAGTCATATAAACAAAAATGTCTTTCAAAACTAAGTATAATGAAAGAATTTTAAATTGCTGTCTTGCCAAGTAGGAAGACATAGTGAAAAACATAAAAGGCAAGAGAGAAGGTCATCAGCATGCTTTAGGTGAGTTAGGAGAACTGAAGAAAAAGAACTTCAGATGGAGGAATAGATCCTAGATGAGATATAAATTCCTTAAAGGCAGATACTGAGGATTAGTCTATTTGTGTATCTAACTCCTGGCAGAGCACTGACACGTTGTTAGGCAATTTATACCCACTCATGATGTCAAAAGAAAATTCAGGGAGCTTTACTTGATAGAACACTACTGGCAAAGAAACAAAGTGCTCACGGAGGACTTCAGACCCAAACCTGATATGAAGTAACATCAAAGGCCTGATGTTACAGGATGGCTTATGAAGTGACAATAAGGATTTCGTCTCACCTTTACAATGATTGGTTTTTACAACGGGGGCTTCCATATGGCAGAGGGTTGGTTAAAAATGATGAAGATGTATCTTTTGCCACGTTGGGAAGATGACTTAAGTTTTGTTTATGATTATTAGAAGCATTTACAAGAAACCACCTACGTTTCACTTATGTTCATGAAATAAGCTGGATTTAGTTTTGCTCACACAGCTTAAATGGTTGTGTCTGGGGGATTTTCAAGTCTGGTCTTCATTTTAATTTATTTTTAACAGTTAGTTGACGGGGCTGGGATATTACTTTCACCCTTTGAGGCCGCAGTTTCCTGTTTTGTATGCAGTGTACGTATTTCCAAAAAACCCTATCATACTAAAAAACTTTCTATTCCAAGTGAATAGTCACCTTTTCTTCTCTAACCAGACCCTGCTACAAATTATGTTGCCTTCTTCCAGATAGTTGGTTTTTTTTTTTGTTTTTTAAATCGCTTTAACCTCCTTAACAAGCTCCCAGTGAGCCCCTTAATATACTACTTTAATGCACAAATTTGCTGTGACTTCCAGGAGAGAAAATGCTTTTGAAGGAAACCCCGGGCTGGGTTTCAGGTATTCTTAATCCTGTCTACACGAGAAGCATGGTTAGATAATTTGAAAAGCATACGCCTTTCGGTTTCAAGCTGTTAATGTTTGCAAACCAGAAAACCACCCTTAATACCACTGCTGGTTTATTGACACAAACTCTTTGCTTCCCACAGCTTGTAATTGAATCCCCCCACTGCTTAATTGGAAATAGAATGGCTCCACAACCAGATTTGAAACATCTTCTGAAGCTGGTAGGAACATCAGCTCTCCCTTTTAAAAATAAAAATTATATCATTAACTGTGTTAAGTGAAGATTGGTGTTCTGTTGAATATCAGGAAATGAGTGCACCCCAGGACTGTCTGAATACGGGGCAATTAGGGATGGCTTTGGTTTTACAATGTGTGTACACAGGCCTCCCTCCCCACCAAAGTGTAAAGGCTAAAGCTGAATTAGTTTGTACCCTGGAAAAGTCCTAATGTTTGCACGATTCTGATCCCTTTTAAAAATGCTTTCTCTTAAACTTACTCATATCCTTTAACCAGGAATTATGTTCAAACAATGAATTATTGAATCCTTACTGCAAGCCAGGCACTGATCTAGGCATGGGAGATCAACAGTGTAGGAGAGAGAACAAAAAGAAAAAAATCAAGAAGGTAGATCATATGTTGCTTGAATAATATATATAAAATATAAACATATGCATATATTTCAGCTCTATCAAACTATATAGAGAAAATTAATTTTTGATCATTTAATAATTTGGGGGGATTTTTATACACTTAAAATTATTTCTATAAATTGTCATTGTGGCAAAATAGACATAAGAGTTACCATTTTAACAATTTTTAGGTATCAAATTCAGTGGGATTCACAAATTGGTCAACTATCCCCACTGTCTATTTTATGAGGACCCTTTTTTGTTCCCATTTTTTTAACTCAGGTATAATTGACATACAACATACTTGTTTCAGATGTACAATAAAATGATTAGATATTTGTATATATTGCAAAATGAACTTACAGGACTATTCATTGCAATATTGGTTGCAATAAAAAATAAATTAAAAACAAACTGTGATTACAAAGGGGATGAGTAAAATAAATTATCTATGGTAAGGTATTATACAGACAACAGGGTAATAACTTCAAAGTACATTTAATGTCATGGGAGCATGTAAGTAAGTAGAGGAGTATAGTACAACTTAGACATTTTATTTTAAATGTATGTTAATATATTACAGAAAGATGACAGACAATAATAATCAGTGTTCACAGGACTTATCTATATCTCCAAGAATTGGGATTTTATATAAATTTCCCTCTAATAATTTATTATTTTATATTTCTGCAGAAAAATCTTTTAAACTTTTTTTTAATGTTTATTATTATTGAGAGAGACAGAGATTGAGAGAAAGAGACAGCAGGGAGGGGCAGAGAGAGAGGGAGACACAGAATCTGAAGCAGGCTCTAGGCTCTGAGCTGTAAGCGCAGAGCCCGACTCGGGGCTCGAACTCACAAACCCTGAGATCATGACCTGAGCTGAAGTAGGAGCTTAACCAACTGAGCAATCCACGTGCCCCAGAAACATTTTATGATAGAATTAGTTATTATCTTTTATTTTATTTTTTCTTTTTCTTTTTTTCTTTTTTGAGAGAGTTCATGCATGAGTAGGGGGAGGGGCAAAGAGAGAGTAAGAGCAGGGGAGGGGGCAGAGAGAGAAGGAGAGAGAGAGAATTTTAAGCAGTCTCCATGCTCAGCATGGAGCCCGATGTGGGGCTTGATCTCACAACTGTAAGATCATATCCTGAGCCAAAATCAAGAGTCAGATGTTTAACTGACTAAGCTACTGAGGTGCCCCATTACTATTACATTTTAAAATGTTGTTGCTCACAAAAGACATGCTCCAGGCATCCATCAGCCAGAATTCCCTACATTCCTCCACACTGCCCTTCCCTTCTCATTAGGTGGTTGTGTGGTGTAACTGGTTATGATCCTGGGATGCAGGGTCCATACATTTGATTTCATATCCTGCCCCAGGCATTTACTAATTGCCTAACCTTGAAGGAACTACTTAACATGTGTAAACTAACTACTGTATTAGAGAGGAAATACTATCCCCATTACACATATAAGGCAAATAGTTGTGGCATTTACAATTTTAAAAGTTAGCAGACTGCCTGGCTTTTTAATGACGAGAGCCAGCATATATTGAGCATTTACTATTTCCTGGTGTCTCACCTCTCTTCATTCCATGTCCATCTTCACTTCATAGTCCCCTGCCTCACCTGGCCTCCTCCTTGGACACTTGGGTTGGGTGTCCTCTCCTCCCCTGTCAGCATGTCAATGTCAAGTCTCAGATGTTGCATACTAAGACCCCACATAATAAGTCTGCAGGTGTGGTGGGGTAGAAGCAGTCACTTACTCTTCACCAACTCCTCACCACATAAAGAGGTCTTGGAATTCTGGTCACCATGTGGTCCTCACACACCTTTGCTCCCCCTTCCCTCTCTGTGTGGATTTCAGCTGCTGGGCTCTTCTTTCTCTGGGGCACACCTGTAAAACCATACCCACTTCATGGCCCTTTCCATGGCCATGCGTTCTCCCTGATACCTGAATGGCTCGTTTCTTCTGTCTTCACGGGTGTCAGATCAATGTTACTTTCTTGGAGATGCCTTCCCTGAATGCCTTCTTTAAAATGGAGGGGGTTGGCCTCATGACCCTGTTTTACTTACATTACAGCTCTAATTGCTAACTTAAATGATGGTATATATTGGAGGAGGCAGGCGCTATACAGGTTCAGTCAATGTTTGTTAATCAATTAAGCAGGGTTACCATCCTACCTGGATAAAAGAAGTTTATCACAAAATCCAAAAGAGGCAATGTACTGCACCCCCAGGGAATTGTTCAAACTCTATTCAGCCACACAGTGACAGGAGAACTTTACTGAAAGACTTTTTCTCTATCCAAGCATTTAATAAATAGTCCAATCAGAGCCCGGAGAAGAAATGACCGCCCTTTCCAGCACACCCCAAGGCTCTGACCTACAAATGAAGAGGATGTCCGTTCCTGGGCACTTGAGAATGAGCTGCTGCACTCTGTAAAGTAGCATATGTGGAAGATGCTCAGGTTGCTGATGATGGAAAAATGGTTGCCTGCAATGAGACATGCATGTGCACTTGCCACCATGATAAACTCTTAGGTGGTGGCACATGTTGCCATATGAGCATCAGACTAGGTCAAACTGCACTCTGAAAGACATCCGGTAAGTCTTTCCTGAGAAAGAGACTACGGAGTTGAGATCTGCAGGGGGAGAATGGGTTAACTAGGCATATAGACAGAGAGGATGGAGACTCCTGCCTCCCAGACAAGGAACAGCATGTGCATATTTCCTGGGCAGGAGGACGAGGGATGTGTAAGCATAGTACCGTCCTTCGATCTGAGAAGGCAGGACTCTGGCTTGGACCCTACGAGGATGACCAGTTTACTCATTTGGCTGATTCCAGCCTTGAATATCCTACAACTGAGGAACCCCTCCATCGTGGGCTAGCAAGACATTAGGTCACCTTATGCAAGCTTTAGAGAGCTCCCACTCTGGTCCTTCAGCTGGGCATCTTTCCACAGAATAAGCTGTCTCTAGGGCCAAATGGACAGGCCCGCCTGCAGGTATCCCCTTGTAGATCTTGTCCAGGTGTGTAGCCCCCCAGAATTCCTTTCCCTAACTGTCCCAAGCTTGCTTTGAGATGCCTTTACACACCTTCCCTAAGTCTGCCCTTCTGAGAATGGATTACATCACCAGAGTATGCAGCGCTCACCCAGAGGGACAGCAAAGCACAGTTATTTGTGGAAGTTATGGTAAGTGCTCGGAAAGGCAGGCTGGGAGTTCACACATATTCACGTGAGCTTCTTGTGGTGAAGTCTGAGTTGGGATGGGAAAGGGAGCCAATCATGGTCTGTGTCCTTGGGAGTGGCTTTCCCCATACCACCCTGTCCCAGTCCATGCAGTCTGGAATTTCTAAATTCCTACTTAGTCTTCCAAGTCATTGTAAAGATACAGTGCCCATATGCATTTAATTATCTGGGAGCCTGCTTTATACCTTTTATATATTTATTTTTTTAATTTTTTTTTTACGTTTATTTATTTTTGAGACAGAGAGAGACAGAGCATGAACGGGGGAGGGGCAGAGAGAGAGGGAGACACAGAATCGGAAGCAGCCTCCAGGCTCCGAGCCATCAGCCCAGAGCCTGACGCGGGGCTCAAACTCACGGACCGTGAGATCGTGACCTGAGCCGAAGTCGGACGCTCAACCGACTGAGCCACCCAGGCGCCCCTACCTTTTATATATTTAGATATGTGTTATATGGCCCTCCATATATACTATTGCACTGGCCTCCACAGATGTTATTTTTTGTGTAAGGAAGTAAGAGATGGGAGAAAACGGTTCAAGATGAACAAAAGAACCAGAAGAATCATCAAAGCAATAACAAGACACAACGACTATCCAATTCATGGTAATACTCTACTGTGCCTCCCAGATCTGACCTCACAGAGGGAGAAATTACTATCTCAGTTACTTGGAGTAGCCTGGTCTGGGGACTGCTTAAGGCTAATGACAGCTGCCTTACCCAAAAACAGACCCTCACCCCAATCTACAACACTTCAAAAGGGCTCTTTGAGGTCTGGAGCTCTCCCTGGGGTTGGCAGACACCTTCTCATGACTGCTTTCCAGCCCATCTTCCTCCTCTCCCCAGTCCAGTTTCCTTGCCTTTACCCTCTGGTGCAGAGCCCGAGATAACTTCTAATAATCTTCCTTCATGTTAACCTCTGTCTCAACATTGGCTTTCCTGTAAACCCACCAACCAGAATGCTTACAATTACCATTTTACTATTAGGTTCTTTCTGAGCATTTTCTGTAAATTGTTTCCTTTAATTCTCACAACTTCCTGATGAAGTCATTGGTCTTATGAATCCTCATTTCTGAAATGGTGAAACCTAAATGTCCTAAGTGCATATGGCTGAGTAACTGAAGGTCATACCATGAGAGGGGGGAGCAGAAGCTTCCACTCTTAGCTGGCTTTTGGACTTTTCCCTAGCTATGATAAGCACTCTTTAGGTTTTGAAATTATATTTTCATTCACGATTCATTTATTTAGCTTTTGTGTGTGTGGGGGTGGGGGGGGGTCGGTTGGTAATCTGGATCCATTCAAGATTGTAGTTTGAAAAGGTCCATATAGCTGTCATTTCCATAATATATTTGCAACACAAAAGGACAGAATGTTGATGACATCCGGAAGAAAACGGAAATGAAGCTACAGGGTGTTTTAAACATTAATGTAGTGGGCCAGATCCTGTTCTGAGTTCTATAATGCAAGAGTCCTTGTTACTCACAAGCTGCTGGCTGATGGAAGGTTGGCAGTAAGCAGGCAGCTGAATAAAACAGAGACACATGCCTCACAACAGCCTGTTCTCAGGCTGACATCATTCCTAAATGAACTATATATTTTTTTAGCTTCCTAATGATCTATTTAGCTAGTAACTGTTACAGTTTTCTCTCTCTCTCTCTCATTCTTTCCTCTTTTTTTTTTTTTTGTGGGGAGGGGAAGAGGAGTGGGGGAATGTTCAGGTGATAATTTACAGAAGTTTCCAATGAGATGCAGTATCTGGGATCTGTTTCCATGAATTAGTGGAGGTCAGAGTTGAGTTTTTTTAAATTATTTATTTATTTATTTTTAGAGGCTCCTGTGCTAATTGTGATTTCTTAAAAAAATTTTTTTAATGTTTATTTATTATTTAGAGACAGAGAGACACAGAGCATGAGCAGGGGAGGGGCAGAGAGGGGAGACACAGAATTCGAAGTAGGCTCCAGGCTCTGAGCTGTCAGCACAGAGCCCAACATGGGCTCGAACTCACAAACTGTGAGTTCATGACCTGAGCCGAAGTTGGTCACCTAGCCAACTGAGTCACCCAGGCGCCCCACAAATTGTGACTTCTAATGCTTGCCTCTGGGCTCTAGCTTAAGATATCCCCTCTCTCTCTGGAAGCATCTTTAATCTCACCGTGATAATTCCAACTGTTTCTTCCTAAAAAGTGGTGATGTTAAGCTAATTCTTGAAGGCATGTTCTACCGCATCCTGTTAGATTAAGCATCCTCCCTTGGTATACGTTGTACTCTTCCCATTACACAAGTCACTGGAATAAAAGTTCTGTTAAATTTCTCAGAGCTGCACCTCCTCATCTATAAAATGGGATCACACCCTCCTATCCTAAAGGGTACTTGTAATTACTTTCATTATTGTCTGTAAATTCCTGCCCAGAGTAGATTCTTGTGAAATTTTAACTCTTTTCCTTCTGCACACGCACCAAGTACTTATTTACAGACATGGTAAGGATGGGCTAGAAAGAAGGATGGGCTGGAAATCAATCTCTTCTCCTGTTTCACCTGGGGAATGGCTAATAACTGATCTTGTGTTGGCAAATGCCTGAATCCCATCCCTACATCCCCATTTCTTTACAGACAAAAGAGCAGTCTAAGGATACTACCTGGTTAATAATAGCTTTTTTTTTTTCTGATAAGGAGTTAATAAAGGCATAGCAAATGCTCTTTTCAATGAGGAAGTCTGAGTTCTTACTGCCTTAAGGAATGGTGGAGGGGGTAGGGGGTAGTGGTGGACGGGTTGGGAAGAGAGGGGAAGGGAGAGGAGAGGGGAGAAGAGCAGAGGGGAGAGAGAGCAGAGGAAAGATATTAAAAACGAAGAATAAAGGAATACAGTTTCATCCAACCAGGTCCTTCTCATCCAAGAAAGAAGACTGGTCAGGCTGCTTCAACTGCCTCCTCCCTCCTGGCTTCTGAGAAATCCTCACAGGTTCAAGACGTGCTACTGAGTATTCATTAGAGTCTAACACTTTGTCTTAAACCTACTGGCCTTGCAGAGAGGGCTCACTCTGCAATCTGATGCAGTTGCAAGTGTGCTGGAAAACAATAGCTTTAGACACCAGGGAAAATGATATGCCATTCAACAAAAGCCCCCTGTCATCTGCTTTATGATTGGAAATGAGGTGGGGAGCAGTTTCCCAAATACTGTATATTACTGAGCAGATGTATAAGAATCAAAGGGAAAATGGTTGCCAGGGAGACAAGACACTCATGCCAACTCTGTTGCAGACTAATCATAAAATGTCTCCAGGGGGCATTTTATAGCCACAAGCACAGACAGGAACACAGCCAAGCCAGGGATCCAGATGTTGCCCTTGGAACTGGGCACCCATTTCAGGGGCTGGCATCTGCCTTCTGCCAAACAGAATGTGTGTGGCCACATCTGCTCACTGCAGAAAGTTAACACACACTAAAAACAGAGGAAAGGTTGCCATAAAATAATGATTTGGCACGATGCATGGGGAAGACATTAAATATTAGATAACTCTTCTGTTAACCCTAAGCACATTTGCACAGCTCTTTCCTAACTCACAGCTCACCCATATCCTCTCTCAGCAATTTCCATTCTGTTCACCTGAGAACAATCTTGTTTGCAAATAATACCTGAATAATTTACAATCTACCTAAGTGCATATGACAGCAAAGGAGAAAGAAAGTTGGAATGGACTTGTTTCTCCAATTAATCCAATAAAATACAGCTTTTACTTTACAGCTCTTAAAGAAGACATGATATACATTTGTATCTGAGACTCTGCTGTTAAATTACTATCTCCGATAAAAAGAGTAGATGACAACAAGGTATTTTCAAAGTGTTTATGTTCACTTTCATCGAGTCTCACTTAGAATGATGGGATTTTTGAGCAGTAAGCTACGGTATTTTAACATCTCAAGAACTTTTTTTATGACCAGAGAAAAGTTCAATGAGGCATAATTTCAATGAGTGCCGTATCTGATTCTGTATATATGTCAAGCATTTTCCAGTTTACACGTCTTTTTTCATTATTTTGTCTGTGATTCCTAACCTATCTTTAGCGGTAGTTGTTTAGAACAGATGTTATTAATCTTTTTTTTTTTTTAATTGAGGACACTGAGGCCAGAGAAGTTTGACAATTTATTGCAGTAGTGAGAGATTTATGATGAGATTACTACATGTAAATTGTTGACGGCAAATTCTTTGTTCTCTGTCTTAAAAAGACTATCCTTAGAGGTACTTGGGTGGGGTGGCTCAGTAGGTTAAGCTTCTGACTCTTGGTTTCAGCTCAGGTCAGGGTCTTGCGGCCTCATGGGTTCAAGCCCAAGTTGGGCCCTACACTGACAGCATAGAGCCTGCTTGAGATTCTCTCCCTCCCCCTCTCTCTCTGCCCCTCCTCCTTTCTCTCTCTCTCTCAAAATAAATAAACCTAAAAAAAAAAAAAAAAAAAAAGACTGTCCTTAGGTTTTGAGGGAAAAACGATCAGAACTTCTTACCCAGACACGAATGGCAAAATTTTAGTTGGTTGGATTGAATCAGAACCTTCTTACCTGAATTAGTTTCCAGTTGCTGTGTAACGAATTACCAACCATTTAGCAGCTTAAAACGACACCATTTCTTATCTCACAGTTCCTGTGGGTCACAAGTTTGGGCACAGCACGGCCAAGCTGGGTTCCCCACGTGGCGCCTCACAAGGCAGAAAGCAGCCAGGCAGCTATCTGTTCCAGAGTCTCTGAGCATGAACCCCCTTCCAACCTCATTCATGTTGCTGTGGGATCCAGCTCATCGAAGGTGTCAGCCAGTTTGGAGGTCTCCATTTCTTTTCTGGCTGCCAACTATGGGCCATGCTCACCTCTTCAAAGTCGACAGAGTCCTTCTCATGTGCCCCCTCCACGTTCAAAGTAGCAGCCGGTCACACCCCTCTTACGCTTCAAATGTCTTTGACTCCTCTTTTCCCTCTAGAGCCTGCCATTTAAAGGTCGTATGAGATTAGATCAGGCTCCACTGGATAACCTCCATATCGTAGGGTCAACTGACTTGAGACTTTAATTACAACAGCAAACTCCTTTCCCCTTGGCCGGGGAGGGGCTTCATTAAAATTCTGCTAACACACTACTCAAAATGTGGTCTTCTGACAAGCAGTATCAACATCACCTGGGAGCTTGTTAGAAATGCAGAATCTCAGGCCTTACCTCAGAAATAGTGAAGCAGAAATTTATCAAGATCACCATGAGATTCATATGCATATTAATAAGAAGCACTTACTTAGACTTAAGTTAATTAGGTTTTTTTTTTTTCATTTGTTTCTCTTTTTGTAGCAGACACTAACTTGGCAGAAACAAGAAGTAGACCATTCAATTCTTTATTCCATCTTGTGAGTGTTTCTTCTCTCCAATTCTGACATGGAGAAAGGGGGTCAGTTGAGGCCAAAGGCAACTTTATGGATCATGGCCTGAGAGTGTAAACAGAGCTGTGTCTTGCTGAGCTGTGGAAGGAAAGGGATTTTCAGAGCATTTGCAATGGAGTTTTTGATGGTTTATTACTTCTTAGCCGTTAGCATTCTTAGTGGCACTTCTTTGCTGCTGAGAGTGGACGATCTTGAGAATATTATGGAATCTTTTAGTGTTTGTTTATGGTGCATGGCTGAAATGTTTGAAACTAAGTGAAACAGATCCCTCTGCAGAGCAGGGATAATAGTTAGAAGACAAAAATCAATTTTGTTTTAGATGGAGGGAATTACGCACCATCCGACTGTTACAATATGCTGCATTATTTAGAATGTATCTCATCAGGGCCAGCTTTCCATGAGTGCATATTGATTTCATGTCCACTTAGCTATAGACGGGCATGAGACCATAAGGAAATCCAAGTGCTACTGGTCAAGGGTTTTAAACTATATGCTCAGCTGCCCAGTGCTAATCAACCTTACCAGGAGTGTGTTGAAACTACTAACTATACCCCTACTTGGTGTCAGCATGCCCATGATGTGGCAACTCCTGAATATAATGTAGGATAATGTAAAATGGATATAATGAAAGAATGGTGAGATCAAAGTTCTACTGGGACTATTAGAGCTAATGAAAAAGTGAATAGCTGCTGAGAAAAAAAAAAGAGAGAGAGAGAGAGTTCAGATCAAGAAGTGTTTGAATTTAGGATATACGTGTGTTTAGGGTAGAGGGAGGCATTGAATGCAGGAAGAAGCCCCAAGACCTTTTTAACAATTTAGAGCCAGAAATACCTACAATACATTTTGAAGAAGGGATATGACTCACATAATATATGCTATGAATGCTTCTTTATTACATTATATTAAAATTGCACCATTATCCTTGGTATATGGTAGATATATCAGGATTTTTTTCATGCTTTATATGAAGCATAATGGGAATTTCTTCTTTGATATCTGATTTTCTCCCTAATGGTAATGTGTCCAAAACTGAAATAGGAATGCCTCTCTAATATTAATGGTACTAATATTAGTGGGCAAATATTGTTGCATTTAACAAGCGTGTACTAAATGACAGACAGGTCTCTGCCAGATAACATGCAAGATGCAATGAATACAAAAATGAATATGTCTTTTCTTCAAGAAGCTAGCTGTCTACAGATATAGACAGGCATGCAGAAAACTAGAAGGTAATTTGATACGAGTACTAAGAGGCATATGAAAATTGTTATGTGACCACAAAGAGGTAATGGCCAGATATAGGAGACTAGATAGAGAGAGCAAGTCTTCAGAGAGATGAGGACATTTTGATGTGTCATTTTTTTAAGTTTATTTATTTTTGAGAGAGAGAGAGAGAGAGTGTGTGTGTGTGTGTGTATGTGTGTGCACAAGTGGGGTAGGGGCAGAGAGAGAGACACAGAATCCAAGCACACCCCAGGCTCTGAGCTGCCAGCACAGAGCCCGATGTGGGCTTGAACCCACGAATGATGAGATCATGACCTGAGCCGAAGTAGGATGCTTAACTGACTGAACCACCCAGGCTACCCACCCCCAATTTTTGTTTTAAGTTTATTTATTTTTGAGAGAGTGATGTGTCTTAAAGGATAACAAAAACTCATCCAACAGGGCAGAAGAGGGATTCTGCAAAGTAAAATGAGTAGGTTATTGAGAAAAAAAAAAGACATTTAAAAAGTGTATTGGATGCACCGCGGTGGCTCAGTTGGTTAAGCGTCTGACTCTTGATTTAGGCTCAGGTCATGGCCTCATGTTCATCAGTTTGAGCCCCGCATCAGGCTCTGTGCTGACAGTGTGAAACCTGATTAGGATTCTCTCTCTCTCTCTCTCTCTCTCTCTCTCTCTCTCTTGGCCCCTCCCCCACTCATATGCACACACATGCATGCTCTCGCAAAATAAATAAATAAGTGTATTGGTGTAGAGGAGTTGTAGCAACTCTATAGGTCAGTTTTATGTGACACTATGGACATACCTGTTTATAAGGAAGAGCAGGAAAAATAAAATAAAATAAAATAAAATAAAATAAAATAAAATAAAATAAAATAAAATAAAATAAAATACAATAAAATACAATAAAATACAATAAAATACAATAAAATACAATAAAATGAAATGAAACATTATAATGTCTGAAAGATTATTTTATAAATTCTAATATTGTGTAAATACTCTGCTCATCGTCTCAGGATTGTGCTCGCATCCTGCTGGGATGTAGCAGGCAGTGCTACATTTTATAGATGCAAAAGAAAGTAAAATGACTTGCTCAGGCTTTTTGAAGAAGGAAATGTTAGAAACTCTAAGACTACCATTTCTACTATAATCAATGACCTCCCACAAAATAAAATTCTTCATTCCATGTTTTTGTGCTTATTGTTATCTGGTTAATTCTCAACCTTTCAAACCCGGATGCAAGAATTAATAAACGTGGAGCACAGAGCCCAGCGTGTGCTCCCAGAAGTCAAATGATCGATGTAAAGTCCCTTTTCTTCTTCCAACGAGCTACATTAGCACCACTTGTCAAATAAATGCTCTACTTGTTAAACTATGATACCATCAACACCTGTACTCTATGCTTAGCCCACTGACCAACTTCTTTCAAGCTGGATCTCCAAATCAATCATCCTTAATAAATGTCTTCACCAGCCTTTTGTTCTAAAATCTATGTGGGTTTATTAATAACTTATGTCTATGAGAACATAACGTGTAGCAACCTCTGGGCAGACCGTTTTGCATATATTATCTTGATTAATATTAAAAACGATACGAGGTGTTATCATCCCTCCCCTTAGGAAAGGAGTAAAAGCCAAGAGCGACGAGGTTAAATTTATTTACACAATGTAAATTATACAATGTAAAGAGGCAGGGTCCTGATTCATAGCAGTCTGTTTACAGTACACATGCTCTTAACCCCTAAGCTTATGCTGCCTCCTGCAGCAAGCCGATGACCAAAAAGGTAGAAATAAATATTTATTGGATATGCAGAGCAGATACAACACAGGTGAGGAGCAATCAACTTTGTCTTTCTGATTTTGGATCTGGACCAGGAAAGACAGAAGTATATCCACTGAAAATGAAACTTTTTTGCATTTTGGAAAAACTGCAGATCAGTTGCTGGATAAAACAATTTTCTTTTTCTCTCTTTCTTTTTTCTGTTCCTTCCTTTCTCCCTTCCATCTGCCTATCCTTCATTCCTTCCTTTTAATTTAAAATTAGAAGCTCAGAATCAATTACTTTGCTTTCCTTGGCTGGAGTCATTTTAGAGAACAGGCATCATCATCGCCATCAGCAGCAGCAAATATGATCATTAGGCTTTAAATTGCCCTTACGTTTTTGGTCGTTTCCCAGTGCAGTCAGATTTAAGCTTGGTTATTACGTTACAAAATGGAATGTGTGGAGTTTGCTCAAGTTCAGCTCCGGAGTTTGCATCAGAGTGCTGTGATTATACAGTATTTGGACTGAAGCTAAAATTGACATTTTCTTAGCATATATAAAGATTAGATTAAACTATTTCCCAAAATAAACAAAGACTAAGAAAATCCCAATCAGCTTAAAGGTCTGAGAATAGACCTTTGACGTCACATGCAAAACTTATTATACATGCAGCAGCTCCAATGTCTAACATATAGCCACAGGAAATGCTGCCTAATGATAGAATTTGATGCTCAGATCTATCAGCCCGAAATGGAAATGTTCATAGCCGGTATATACTCAGCAATATGAACCTGAGAGTTGGTGAAGGAAGATAGAAGGAAGTGACTTCTTGTTGTAGCAATCATCGGATCCTGTTTTGCTATTTTATACCTCTCTCAATTTTGATCTTAAATGTAGACTTAAAATTCCATCAATTATAATTTCTCTTACATAACAGCACAATGTGGTGTAGTGGTTCTCATGCCTGTTCAAATGCAGATTCCTGGGTCCCCCTCTCCAGAGATTCTATAGTCCTGGAGATCGGGCCGGGCAGGGATGTCCCATGAATGACACCCTTTAAATATGTGCAAACGCATTCCTAGCCAGGACTCTAGGCCCACCAGTGAGTCTGCTACAGCTGATCCATGAACAACATTTTGAGAAACATATATGGGGAAAGAACAATGGCTTTGCAGTTTAAATGACTTGGGTTTGAATCCCAGATTCTGCCCATCAAGGACTCCAGGAATTGGAGAAAGTCTCTTACTCCCTGGCAGCCTCAAGGTCTTCATAATAGAGATAAGAATATTTATCTGCCAGGATTGTTTTAAGGATGAAAGTGAGTGCATGTTCATCAGCTTGTTTTGCATTTACACATGGTAAATGCTCAGCATAATAATTTATTTAAAATGTTAGGTTAAAAAAGTAAAGCAGATGAGGATGGTGACAAAAATAGCCAAGTTCTACAGTGAATAGTAACACACTCTAGGAAAAAAGAATGCATCCAGGGCACCTGGTGGCTCAGTCGGTTGAGCGCCCGACTTCAGCTCAGGTCATGATCTCCCACTCCGTGAGTTCGAGCCCCGTGTCAGGCTGTGCTGACAGCTCAGAGCCTGGAGCCTGCTTTGGATTCTGTGTCTCCCTCTCTCTTGGCCCCTGCCCCACTCATGCTCTGTCTGTCTCTGTCTCTCACAAATAAATAAATATTAAAGAGAAAAAAAGAATGCATCCCATCTCTACCGACAATATTACCAGCCCAAACACACATACACGCACAGAAACACACTCATAAACTATATTTTAACCTCAAACAGACCATGGATTCCTCACTCTGTTAGAAATAAAGAGACCTCTCTAACAAGTTCAAATTCCATGAACATCTACATAATATTAGTTAAAACTTAGTGTTCGTTGACTGCGAAATCTTAACATGCTTGTGGATTGCTGGATCCCTCTTATAATTCAACATCTCCTCTACATGATCTACTTGCACACATCCTACTCCTGATAAAGGGGTCTATGACTCAGGCTGTGAATCTCTAACCTAAGCTACACCTTAAAAAAAAAAAAAGAAATTAAATACCGGTTTTGAAGAAAGAAGTTCAAGACTATGCTTCCACTTTATGATTTTTAAAATGAGTTAATTACCATTGACTAATTCATGTAATGGATTTCAATTTAATACAACAAATATTAAAAGCTGCCTACTAGCCAACATCAATGCTAGTGGCCTGTATGTGCCAAAGGGAATAAAAAAACGTGGTCCCCGTTATATTTGAAATCTGACTAGAAAGGGATACTACATTAAGCATATTTTAACATATATATTGCAAAAAATAAAATAAAATAAAGGAAACCTCATTTAAAATGGAGTTGAGGAGCCCTAAAGGAGGCGCTCTCAGGCGCCACCACTGACAGCAAGAAGCATAGCTCACATTCCCCCACAGAAGGAAGCATACTTGACACACCCCAGCGAGAGGAAGAAAGGATTTCACCAACTGAACTGGCAACAGATTAGCCAGTAAGAAATCAGCAAAACAGCCCCATGCATCTTCCTCCTTTCTCCTATAGAAGCAAGTCCCTCTCTTCACTCTTCTGGACTTGCCTATGGTTCATCACACTTTGTTCACCCTGAATTTCAATTCCTCTGCAATTCCCAGATAAACTCAATTTGCTGGTAAAATAACTGGCTCTTTTGTTTTTAATGTCAGCATTACATAATCAAATATATTCTCCACCATTGGGGCAAGTTAATGTAGGATTTCAGGAGTGTATAAAACAAGAAGACTATGCATACTTTGGGAATGGTGAAAGCAGGACCTTTTATAAAGTGAGAAGATGAAGAACATCTAGGGATCCCCTAAGTTTTGTGTTTTGGAAAGTAGATTTCATGGTAAACACTGAAATCTCTTCTTGTTATGAGTCACTGACAAAGAATATGCCATGCAAATATTTCTGGTTTTGTTTGTAATCTCAGATTTACAATCCTAACTTTATAAGCAAGGTAGAGGACAGGAAAAAAAGAATGCTTATTTCTCGCATTTTTTCCCAAAAAAATCAAACACAAATGAAATGGAGATAGTTTTAAAAGTGATTTCTCTGCTTAGTAAGAAAATTATATGGGGTGTTATGCAGGCATATACCTATAGTGATGGTGGCCTAAAACCTCATTGCCAAGTTCAAATTAACAAAAGTTATTTAATAACATGAATGACATGCCCTAATAGGGGGAAATCAGAAAACTCTTAAAAACAAAGTAGTCTAATATGTGAACTCTTTTCTTCCCATTCAACCTAAGACCTTTGCTGGCTTGATGTTGCTGCATATCAATGACAAATTTCTGACATTGAGACTGGAGAGTATAATGTACCCTGTTCTGTTTTGCTGTTTGTCAACTGAAGGTCTCATTTTTGAGCTTGAGTATACATACCAAGTCTTAATTCATCGCAAGTATCTACAGAGCTCCAAGCTCCTATAGAGGAATACAAGTTTTATCACAATGCAAACCAACTCCCAAATGCCTATTACTCCCCTTGCACCTTTGTTTACCGTCCACGCACATGGAAGCAAGCACACACAAACACATTGCCACTATATCATCATTTGCAGCTTTCCAAATATGCCATGTCCTTCCACATTTCTGAGGCTTGGGAGATGGGCTTTCTTGTCCCTGGAATGCCATTTCCCAACCTTTACTGGCTCAAAGAAATCAGATTCAGATTTAAAATTTAGCTGACGTCTTCACTTCTTTAGGAACTGTCCCTTAACACCTTTCTCCATGACAAATCTGTACTCAAGTATATGTTTCTGTTGCTCCATTGAACTATATCTTGTCTACTCATGTCTGGTATTACGGGTATGCGACCAGTCCCTTCACCTTCTCCAGAAGGGTTAATGCTCTCTGTAGTTGCTATCTTGAAATATTTATTCGTTTCTTTGAATTTGTGCATTGTAAGATGGGTTAATGGGACATGTGCCTGGGTCTTGGAACCTGGTTCACCAGCGGTTCCACCTCCCATAGCCTCCCAGGAACAGATTCTCAGCTGTCCATTCCCTTACCTCTGGGATCCCAGCCCAGCCTCCCCTTCCCACCATGCCTCCCCATTGCTGCCTCCATTCACCTCCTCTAGGTGTAGGAAAGGCTTGGTGCACATACCCATAGTCTCTTGGGGAGGGTCTTGGTGGCAGCCCTCCCACAGTGACCTGCCAGGACCCAGATTATCTGGCAGGTGTCTGGCCATAGGGAGGCTGCTTCTTGGTGGCAGTATGATTTGGTAATCTCTATCTAGGTACCTAGCACTTTCAGGCACCACGTTTAAAGATCCTTGGGGAGTTTGCCCATCTTCCATGGTGAGGTGATTGGCTCATGAGAACGGCGAGATGCCTAGCTCAAATTCGCACACCATCTCTGGCTAGGACACTGGCAATAAGGTCTGATGTGCTGATAAGAGGGGCAACATACCTGTGAGAGTCCTCGTTTGTTCCCTAAGTATCCCCCTGCTCTGCATCACCAGAACATCCTATCTGGTGCTCTCCTCCTTTCCTCCTTCCAAACTTTGGGAGGCTGGCTTCTGTTCTTCTCTCCTGGGAAGCCCAAGGCACCCCTGAAGGATGAACCATGTATTAAGACTAGGTAATTTCAGCAATTCTGCATAAAGGTTACATGCTCTGACATTTGAATTTAAAACTGTCACTGCACAATATAAAGACGAATGGTAAAATGCATGCTAATAACTTAAGATTTTAGTTTTTCTACACTTAGACAAGAATTTGCTAGTGAATTAAAACACAAACAAAACACCATGACAAGAGGAAGAGAACATGGAAAACAGGAAAAATCTTTGTGTGTACCTTTAATCACACTTTTTTCTGCTTTTTGAACAAAGGATCCCGTATTTTCATTTTTCAATGAGTTCCTTAAAGTCCGGGCATGTGTTTTGTCACTTGGTATTCTGTATCTAGCATAATAATATAGCATTTATCAGGGGCTCAAAGAGAATTTTTGAGATAACTTACATTAATTGACTTTGATTTATGTCATATATATGTGTCTGTATATAAATATATATAACAAATACATGCATGTGTGCATATCTGCGTAACACCTCAATATCTAAAAATTTATGTATACATGTTTATATAGTATAAATTAATATAAACATATGTTGTGAATATATAATCATAGATGCAGAAGATAGGTATAAAATATTTAGAAAATACCCTGATTTTCAAACATTTTGGTCTTACAAGGATCATTCTGTATTAAGACAGTACTGGTGCAGTCTCTCTGAATTTAAAAGGTCATTAATCCAAATGCTAATTTAATCAATATTATATTTAAAAAACTATAAAAAGTAAATTAATATCAGGTAAGCAGATTCATTGCACTATAAGCTTTCAGAATGTGCCTACTGTCAGCACATTTCTATGAGAAATGACTCCCATTTATACCAAACAGAACTCACTTATGAAAACTCACTTTCTTCATTGTTTATAGTTTGATTCATTGTGAAAGCTAAGATAAATATGAATACTCTTACCATTTTTGGTTTGTCTACTTTCCAAGTGCTTATCATTTTTTTAACACCTGTGGCTAAATGTAGACAAAACAGAATTTGGTATAAGCAGATGTCTTTTAATATGAATTTTTCCAGAACATTAGGCTCTAAGTGGCTTATTTTTTCTGCAAGCAACACTTTCATTTATTTAAAAAGCAGGAAGTAGGTTTAATGGTGCATGCGTATAGACACACAAACACAAGTAGACACACATGCACATGGTAACTATATACACAGACACACACACAAATTCACATATACACAAAGGCACATATGTGCACAGAGGCACACACATGTCTGCACAGGCACACAGATACATATGGATTAAAAAATACACACATAAAGACATGCACACATAGCACACACGTTGTATGTGTGATACAGTGCATACATACAGATACACATAGACCTGTGTATACAGAGACAAGCTCACACATGCAGACACGTGTACACAGATATACATCTATGTGCATGTAAACAGCTTGTGTACACAAATTCATGCCTATATCAATACATAGGAACATACATACATACTAATGGATACACAATGAAACTCATGCACGCAGACACACAGAGGCTTATACATACATATATACCCACACATTCGAAAATCTTCTGCCATTTGTCTTTGGAATTGAACAGAATTTTTTGGAAAGAAAGGAGAAAAGCTGGACAGGCTGCTTCATCAAAAGAGAAGGATATAAGGAAAAAAAAAAGCAGGAAATAAAGACATAATGAAATAATTACCTATACTGATACTACCCTTTCCTCTCTGATAAGTAAGTAACTTTAATTAAGCATTCAATAGATGTTTCCTGAGCACCTATATGACAGGTCACATCTAAAAACCATAGGTCACATGAAGCATATATCATATTGACACAGATGAACATATGAGTCCTTGCTTCATTTTCTTAATACATTGTAAATTTATTGCAGAATTGTGGGAGTACCATGACATGTCTGTAGGGTTACAAAGTTTGCCACCCCAAAATGTGTCTCTTTGGCATGTGGATTATTTTAGGCTGATTCTTTTTGAGAAACAGAAGGCTCAGAAAGACTCTTTGCCCTTTCTCCTAAATGTCTAAAAGAGTATAGGTAGAGGATCTGCTTCAGGAAGAGAGCTATCACCACAGGTAACTACATTGTAATATGAAATGTGGATGGTAGACAAGGAGGCATTTAGCAAAATCTGTTCGTTACAATTCCTCTCCATGTCCCATGGTTTCTGTGTGACCCAGTGAACACTTGTTTACCAAATATTTACTCTTTTTCATCTTCCTGTGAATTGTCTTCTTTCCTTTAAAGTCCCAGACCCTTACCCACTTCTTTTTAGCTCAGGACAGCTTATAAGCTTCAACTGCCTGATTGCCTGTGAGTTTCATATTCTTATGGAACCCCTGCATGTATGTAATTAAATTTGTTTTTCTCCTGTTCATCTCTTCCATATCAATTTAAATTTGTAAAAATTTTTTAACATTTATTTATTTTTGAAAGGTAGAGACAGAGCATGAGTAGGGGAGGAGCTGAGAGAGAGGGAGACACAGAATACAAAGTAGGCTCCAGAGTCTGAGCTGTCAGCATAGAGCCTGATGTGGGGTGTGAGCGCATGAACCATGAGATCATGACCTGAGCCAAAGTCGGACCTTTAACCAACTAAGCCACCCGGATGCCCCTCTTCCATGTCAATTTAATTATTAGACCAACCAAAAGAATCTTGAAGAGTAGAGTAAAAATTTTGTCCTCCCCAACATGTCCTTAAATTTCAGAGGAGGTAATAATGTTAAAGATGTGCGCACACACACAAATCAAAGTACAAACACGTTATCTTGAGAAACTGCAAAATACCTCCCTATCTGTCTGTCTTCTCCCTGTATTCCCTTCTATCATTGCCATTTGAATAAATTTGTGGCATTGTTTTGTGTGGGCATCTGTATTTGTGTGTTTCTTTTTGTTTTATTGTGTTTTGTTTTTCAGATGCAATATTCAAAAGGAGAAATTTAATATAATTGGTAGATATATAGAGATGTCAAAGTCACAATGGAGCATTAAACACAAGTATGTAGATCACTACAGGACTCTAATGAAGAGAATGAATTAAAAAGCAAGGGCACCTTGGTGGCTCAGTCGGCCAACTCTTAATTTTAAGTGGCCAACTCTAAATTTTAGCTCAGGTCATGATCTCACAGTTTGTGATTTCAAGCCCTACCTTGGGCTCTGCGCTGACAATCAGGAGCCTACTTGGGATTCTCTCCGTCTCCCTTGCTTTCTGCCCTTCCCCCACTCTCTCTCATTCTCACTCTCAAAATAAACTTTAAAAAGTAGTAAAAAGCACAGCAGAGTTTATTGCCATCTTTTAGGTCTTCCTTCTACTTCTGCTAGAGTATGGGATCTGAGTTCACGAAGAGAGAATGGCAGCTAAGTTTTATAGAAGGCTATTACTACAGTCATATGAATTATGGTTTCTGCTACTCAACAGTGTAAACTCCATTCAATTCTCTAACCACCAAACTGCACATACACATAATTCCTCACTTGAACATGGGGACAGCAATTAACTTCTTAGTGGAGTTGCTCTATGACTACATAGATCTGGAAGTATCGGATCAGTTAGGATCAAATAGGATCTTTATTCTGAAACATTTACCAACACTATCTGGTACTTGAAACTCTAAACAAAGTTAAATAAAATTTAATAAAATAAATAATATTTCCCCTACAAACTTTAGTGTTTATAAATTCTTCTAGAATATTCTTTGGTTATCTATTTTTTTATTTTAGGGTAGAAAATCTAGGAGAAAAGTTACTTCTTTTCCATCTCTTTCCTTACAGGAAGTTTTGCCACTGTATTTGCACATCACACACACATACACATGCACACACAAACACACCTTGTTCTACTTTTCAGTATCAATAGGATTCTCATTCAACAGAAGCAGAGCAGAATTGGCCACCACAAAATATGCATTTTTGGCAAAATGACTATTTTAGGTTGGTTATTTTTAATAACCAGCAGCAGGCACAGGAAAAACTCTGAAAACAAAGTAAAAGTTATCCTTTGGTGAGACATATTTACATTTATAAAGGAAATCTCCATTTGTAAGAGGCACCTTGTTTGTATCAGGAAGAGGGAGATGACTAAATCAATGGATGACTAAATCAATGAAACTGTTATCAATGGAGAAGGCAGTGACTTAAATCTGCACAAAAATCATACCTTTGGTTACTGTGCTTTGTCTAAAAATCTCCCAGAACTGGCTTCCTGGTCTGGCCCAGCATCATCTTCTTCTGTCTTTAGGTAGAGAGGATATTTAAGGTGATGGCTTGGACCACTGTGGGGAGTTACACAGTTTTCTTGGGTCTCTTCCATGTACACAGGATGTATACTTGTTACTAAACTTCAGTTTGTTGTTTTCATGTTGATCCATCTTTTATTACAGGGAAGTCTCAGCCAAGAACCTGGAAGGGTAAAGGGAAAATTATCCCCCCCCATACAACTGATATTAATTAAGTGTTGACAAAGTGCCAGACGCTTACCTTCTGAGGTTTTTCCAATGATTAAATGAGAAAACATATATGCATTCTCATGCTGATCTAAAAGGTGAAAAACTGAAGTGCAGAGAAATCATGTTGTGGTATCTCCCTTCTACCTATTCAGGCTAATCTGCTTTCATCATAATTCATCCCCAATCCTGTTTCTTGCCTCAGCTCCCCCCCACACATGCTCACATACCATATCCACCTGCCCTTCTGACCTACTTGTGTAGTCTCCTGAGAGATCATGAGAAATTGTAAGTGGCTCTTTGTTCTGTCTTAAGTTTCCTGCAGCCTGAAAATCCTCCACTAATTAAGTCTTCATGCCTCAGCTGAAATGCCTGAAAAGGTTCCACTTCTGTGAAGGTCTCTCTGACTGACATAGGCAAGTTTTAGTTCTCCATTTCCCTATGATATTCTTCCCTGTCAAAGTTCTCTTCTTATAGAAGTTTTTGTAACTATTATTGTCCTCCTTAGTAGACCAAACCTCTTAAAATCAAGGACATAGCATTATATGTAACCAATGCATATTATAAATGAATAAACGATATGCCCAGGGTCACAGTAGTATAAGTCAAGCTTGCATCTTTTTGCAGTGTTTTGTTGTTGTTGTTTTAATAACCATATCACAGTGACCTTGATATAGCATTCTTATATTGACTTCTTCCTTTTCTTTTTTTTTTTTTTTTTTTTTTTTTAATTTTTTTTTTTCAACGTTTATTTATTTTGGGGACAGAGAGAGACAGAGCATGAACGGGGGAGGGGCAGAGAGAGGGAGACACAGAATCGGAAACAGGCTCCAGGCTCTGAGCCATCAGCCCAGAGCCTGACGCGGGGCTCGAACTCACGCACCGCGAGATCGTGACCTGGCTGAAGTCGGACGCTTAACCGACTGCGCCACCCAGGCGCCCCTGACTTCTTCCTTTTCAACTGTTGTTTTCTCTCCACTAAAAGGGACCTGCTGTTAGGAGAAGAAAGAGCCCCTGGTCTCATAATAATTCTTCACATGCTGGAGGAGCTTGTGATAAGGTCCTGGATCACATGTAATGTTGTTGACCTTTACTGACTCTATTCTGAACACCCACAGGAATTGTCTATAAAATTAGAGCAACTCAGAATAGAATTCTGTTCATTTAGTTCCAACGTACATTTTGAGAGGTTAGTAGTAGTAGTATTTAATTTGTCATTTTCTTGCTTTCCTTCTAAATAACGATTGCTTACCTGTGTTAGTGCATAAATAAATAGAGTTATTAAAGGGTAAAATGACATCTCCTTCTGCTTCTTGCCTAAGCGCTAATAAATCCTACACTACAGCTTTAAATTTATTCTTTTGTTTTGATATTATTAGGAGACATAAATTGGGATCATTGATAAGCTCACAATTATTCTTTATTCAGTGTTCATATCTTGATAACTATATATTTGGGTAAATCAGGTTACACCTGACCAGGGTATAAACTTATGACCCATGATGGGTCAATGACTCGTCCTAGCTACAAAGATTGGTCAAACTATTGCCATGAAACTAGTCAGAGGAGTCATGCCCCATTCTCCTTGGGTAGAAAAGGCTCTCTACAGTAGCGCAAAATGCTCCTCTCTCTACATTTGCATTGGATAGAGACTGAACATAAAAATTGGGAAAGAGTGTGAGGAGAAAAGAGAGAAAGAAATAAGAGAATGACAAAGTTGTTAGTTATTTTGGCATGCCTAATGTCCCATCCCCACCCTTTCTTAGGTAATGCTGAAATAAACAACACAATCCCCCATTCTGGTCATAGTGGCAGAAACCAAACTCCATCTAGCACTTTACTATGCAGAGCATGGTCTTTGGACCAGGAACACTGACATCATGGGGAGGTCTCTCTGGAAGAGCTTCTGCTCTGTCTCCACTTAGAACGGGCTAAACCAAAACCTGCATTGAAAAGAAAATCCCTAGGTGTTTTATATGCTCGAGAAAGATCAGAAGCAAGGACACAGCCGCATTGGTTCCCTGCTCTCTGCGTTACATTCACACTGGCCTTTTCTTCAGACTTCCACAACCAGTTCCAACCACAGGTCTTTTGCGTATACTATTTTCCCTGCCTTGAAAACTCTTTTCTGTTCCTTTTCATCTGGTTAACTCATCGTTAAACTTTACATCCCAATTTAAGTGTCATTTTGCACAGGCCTCTTTCTGAGCACGTGAAGGTCCCTATTATATGTGTTCATGCTATAGGAACCTTTTAAGTACATGTAATGCGTATTAAACTTCATGATTGTGGGGGCGGGGGAGAATACGCATTTTGGCATATTGATTTTTTTTGAATTAAAGTTACTTAAGAAACAGCCAGTGCAAGAAACACACTGACCCTCCATTGACCCTTGAAAGCAGAAAATAAATCTCCCATGTGAAAAGTACCCTCCCTGTACCAGGAGGAAGAGAGACATCCTTATCACCGGAGAGAGGGAAGGTAAAGGAGCCAGAAGGCTATATAAACAAACCTTTTTACTCCTTCACTTATTTACTCCCCCAACCCCAAACCTTCTGTTTTATCCATTCTTCACAAATGTATTGTTTCTTTGTCTGAAAGCTGCCTGCATTTGTCACTTCTTTGAATTCCCACATTTTTATAAGTCCCATATATACACAATTAGATTTGTTTTTCTCCTGTTAATCTGTCTCAGGACAATTGAATGATTAGACCAGTCAAATAACTTAGAAGGGAAAAATGGGAAAGGTTTCCCCCCTTATAATTCATTGATAATAGCGGATTTTTTTTTCTTACCATCATATTATTGGTACATAGATTGCCACATACTACATTTCCAGTATATACTTGTTGAATGAATGAATGAATGTAGAGATGAATGATGGAAACTTTTTTACAGACAAATAAGCTTAAGCCCAGAGAAGTGAGCCGATTAACCTACAGTTCTTTAAAAAGTGGTACAGGTGATTGCCCTTATGCCTCAGAATGATATCTTTGAACTCTCCCTAAATCCCCTACAGTTTGTTCACCTAAAGTGAGAAAATTAGAAACAAACAGATGCCAGATGGAAAATAAAAGTCCCACCTTGAAAATTCATGAACATGAGAGAACTTTTTTGTAAAGTACCTTCTTTTCTTTAATCAGAAAGGCTGTCAAATATCCTGCTGCTGAATGGGTAGCTTGGATGATTCAAGTATATCCATTATCAAGTGATGACACTTCTGTTTGGACGCCAAGTTCTTTGGCTGCAGAAAAAATAAAATGCAATGGATCAAAGTAAGACCGCAGTGGCTGATCACTTCTGACCAACTGGCAAGTAGGACATCCTCAGCAAGTGGGAACCCAGGTAATCATCTGATATATGTTCCATCTGTGGTAGGCGTCTCAGGTACAGAATGAGTACAATTTATCAAAATAAACTTTATGGCATTTCTATTTGGGGTGCAGTGCAGTCCTTATGATTGGAAGGTTTTCATCAGCAGATCAATGTAGGGAAGGGGTCATGGAAGTTTAAAGCAATCATTATTCTGGCATGCCTTGGCATAAAGCGGATGCAAAGGGATGAAGGTCCTTTATGTCATTTGTTTACTTATTTAGTTAGTTATTTCTTCAGCTCATCTGAACAACTGTACTGGTAAACTTACCAACTGGCCCTGCACCCTCACAATTCACCACCTCTTATGAACTATTCCTAAGCATCCCTTTATTTATTAGAGCCGATATGCCAGATGATTGCTCCTTGCCCACCTTAGATCCCCATTTCCTGAAGCGTTTACTGCTGTCCTAGCTTCTGAACCGCTGTTGTGTATCACAGTCATAGCCCTGTGTTTTGTTTCTTTTGAACTTAGATTTGTGCCACTAACAGTGTTCTCAAAATCTTTGTTCAGGGCGTGGCTAAATTTCTGCCACTTTTTGATTACTTTGTGCACACAGGATATCACACACTGCTAGATGCTAGAAGATAAAACACAGTTCTTGCTCAAGGGCTTGTAATTAAATTGTATTTAATAAACACCGTTATATAATTCTAATACAGTGAGATATTTCTGTGGAGACACAGATTGCCCCTGGATATGTTAAAGACCTCAGAGACCCATACCCAACCCAGGACCCTGCCTGGGCACTAGTCTCCTTTCTCTGGGTTTGTCTCCATTCCATTGCTCTTAAATTTTCAAACTACCCATTAGGTCCACCTGTGTCTTCCCTTACTACCCTTTGCTGACCTCTACTCATATATTTCCAGAAAAGAAAATTACAAAGTTCTGCTCTGTTTGTAACTCCCACCAGACATTAAATATCTTGATGGAAGTGACTGTTCTCAATTCATCTTTATAACCCTGGTATCCAACCGTGAGTCTTCCATTCAGAGGTGCTCAGTAAATGTGAAACTCACTGGCTCATTTGATAAATGCAAAACAAGCTTTGAGTGTCACTTTCTTCAAATGGAACTCAAGATAGGATTAACTTTGTCATCCCTCAGAAATGAAGCCATTTCTAACATGCCTTCAGTGAGGGAGAAGAGGAAAAAAAAAAAGCATTTTGCAAATTACAATAACTTGACAGCTGCCTGCTAAACAATAGCACATTAATTTCCAACATTCTACACATGGCTGAGTGGAAGATCCCTTAATCCCAGGTCCCATTTTATGTTTGCCTCATTGTCTCTGTCCCCTCACTGTATCACTTGCAGAAATCACCAGTGGCTGTGCACTCTCTTAAACCTTATTATTGCCAGAGAAGTCCTAGACGAGGTTAATGTAGATCTGCTTCCCAGAGGTATGTTAAAACGGATTTCAGTTCTTTATTTTGAGTGATTGACTTTGAGAAATCCCCGTCTTTATCAGTTAGTACCAGAGAAACAGAACTTTTCAGGAGTGACAGTAACTAACCACATATTCTTGCGTTCTACAGGAATTATACCTTTTAAAGGGATTGAGATTAATTTGGCCATTTATGAGGCGGCATAATCAGATGACCCTGTGTGTTGGGGCCAATGAGACAGTGTGTCAGGTGTTTAATTTACTGGCTCCTAAAAGACCTGTGTTTGGGGAACTTTTCTGAGCAAATTCTCCAAGCTTTAGACATGCCACTGTGATTCTTTTGTTCTTGGCTTACTGCTTCCAACAAAGGGAAGGGAGAGTCTAGAAGGGGCTCTTTACTTTTCAAAAAAACCAAACTGTGTTATCTTATTTTTGAAAACCTAATAATTTGTTTAGGAAAACTAAAGATGCCTTTCAAATACAGAATATGAGTGGCACAAAATACAGTCTAATAGAGAAAAGGAATGGTAATTGCAATGGAGCCAGCATTTTGGTGAGTTAAGTGTTGCTCAATATGTTCATTCTCATTTCATAATAAATTAAGGGATTTGGATTATACATATCTTTTGCTATACGAATCTATTTTTATTTATTTGTTTATTTTGGCTCTTCCAAAAAATTCGGATATCAACAGGAATTTCAGAAACCACTGTCAGAGCATACCAGGAGATCTGTTTCTAGGAATGATGATGTAGACGGGGAAGTTACAGGCCAGAAAGGACATTCTGATAGCACACTCCACACAAAAGCTAAATGATACCTGAAAGTCCTTAGAAAAGTCTCCTCTTGGGGACTAATTAAGCATCAGCACACAACTGATTTCAAGAAGCACAGCATGACATGGAGGTGGAAAAATGAATACTGAGCCATGCTCCTTACCAGGCCATTCACTGAGATGCTACAACTTTCCTAATTCTATTAAGGTCACACTTCATCAGTACTCAAAATAATAAGGAAAGGTACAAGAAATTCTTTTTATCATTCATTCAAGTTTGAGTACTGTATGAAATGAAACAAGAAGGAGTAAGATCAGTCAAAATGTGACCATTCCTGTAAGAGAAAACAACAAAATTATAAAATGGAAGGAGGAAATAATGATCAAGATCCCCCTTTCGTGTGCATCTACTAGTCGATAAAGTTGTTGCTTGTAACATGTACTTCAAAAATATATAGGGGCGTCTGGGTGGCTCAGTTGGTTAACAGCTGACTGTCGGATTCAGCTCAGGTCACGATGTCACAGTTTCATGTGTTCGAGCCCCACACAGGGCTCTGCGAAGGCAGCGCAGAACCTTCTTGGGATTCTCTCTGTCCCCCTCTCTCTGCCTGTCCTCCACTTGTGCTGTCTCTCTCTCTCTCTCTCTCTCAAGATAAATAAATAAACATATATATAATTACATATATGTGTATATGTATTGTGTACATATGTGCATATATGTGTATATATTTGGAAATTATATCTAAGTCCATAGTATATATAATTAGTATACATATATATATATGTATATATATATAATATATATACATAGTATATATAATTATATATATATATATGTATCTGTGTGTATATATATATATATAGTTTCAAGGGGCTCCAAGGAAATAGGGTTACACATGTGCTTCTGTGCATTCCCCTCTATGGTTCATGGTCTGACCTCTGTCTACCTCAGCTTTCTCAGACTCAAAGGTCACTCTCCAAAAACGAAACTTTCTAAGTGAAAATCAGAGCCATATGCAGCCTTTAGGGTCATAGGGAAACATTGTGAATCCCAGATGTGTAGTAGTCTATCTTATTGTGGTTCCTCTCTCAGAATAGGCCTCGCTTATCCTTCTGGCAGATCTCCACTCATGTTTCATGAATGAAAAAAAAAAGCCACCTATTTTTGATGCCACAACATCACCAACTCCTTCAGCCCATCAAGGGCCATATTCTCAGGGCTTCACTTGCATCTCTTTCACTCTGCTACACAAACGTTCATTATACCTCTGAAACTATGCATTTTCCCAGCATCTTCACCTCTGCGGATGAGGAGACACCGGAGGGCAGGCGACATACATCTTGGGCTTTGCCTCCCAAGTACCTAGAACTACATTGTAGATGCAGATTGTAGATTCTAGAATGTAGTCACATTCTGCAAATATTTACTCTGGGAATGGGTTATGGGCCATGGGGCTTTTATTTTCGGATTCTTATAACTACTCTTCTATCGTGAGCACCATCTCGTCACATTTTAGTTAACATCTTCCTACTCACAGGCATGAACTTTTACCAAGAAACTATAGATAATGTTGTAGCAGTGATCTGTGGGAGCCTATAAATTCTGTGCCCACATAATCCCTCAGAGTTATCCTTCAAAGATATTGTATAGGTTTAATGCTTCATCTCTGACATTACTGGATTGAAACCAGAAAAAGAAAATAAAGAAAACTGTGTCTCCTCCAGGGTAGTGCACAGGCTCGTTTGTATATAGAAATATTCACCCAGTCTTTTGTTGTTTGTTTTTTTTTTTCCTCTAATGGATAGTTCAGTTTTATCCACCTCAACAGTTTAGACTATGCTCAGTTTTCTTAATAACTGCACAATCCAATCTCCTGAATAAATAGCAAACATTTCTATCATGTTGAATACGTAGACTCTATTGCAGGTCATATCAAAACAGAAACATTTTTAGAGCTCTTTTGGTAAAGTCAAAAGTCTGAACAATGTTTTATTTTATTTTTTCTTAAGCTTTGTTTTTCTCTCCCATAACATAATAACCCAATTAAATAACATATATGTAAAATTGCTAATTGTTTGGCACATGATGGATGTTCAATAAATACTGAATTCTTTGTTATAGTTGTTTAGTCTTTTGTCCACGTATCCTTTCATGCATTTATTCTTTCATCCACATACTCATTCATCTAACAATTCCACTATTCCACCACCCTCCATCTTTCAATTCATGTATACATGGAGTACCTTTTATGTTACGAGTGACTATACTAAGTGCTGAGGATATAGCAATGAAACCTGGTTGCTGCCCTTAAGATCCCAGCCCAGTGGGCATGACCTCTATGATTCACAAATAAAACACAGCTCTTGTTATGAGAGAGAAATTAACGAAATGCTATCATGTTCAAAGGAGAGTAGCTGTCAGGTATGATAAGCATTTGATACATTTAAGTCTATGCTTTCCAGTCCTTGAACCAAACAGTGCTAAGCACTTTACCCAAATTATTACATTTATTCCTCACAACATCACAAAATTATACTTATTTTAAAGGTAAAGATTCTGAAGCTTACCTAAGTAAGCCATGCGATCAAAGTCAAGTTACAAATAGTGTATCTTGGGCTTGACCCCAAAATTTGTTCTCAAAACCACTCTGCTGCTGCCATTAGGGGTAGGGGGCTTCAAGGCAGATGTGAACAACGTCATGGTCTAAAAGTGAGGGCAAGCAGAATTGCACTCTCCAGTTGCATATTTATATTGTCCAGAATACAGAGAAAAAAGAACTGGGATACATAATGATTAATTACAGCCTCTTCATACTAGAAAAACACCTAACTTCCTGAGAACAGTGATTAGACAACTGAACAGCAGGTACAATGAGGCAGACTAAGGGATCATAGCTCATAATATCCATTATATATATATATATATATATATATATATATATATATATACACATATATATATGTATACACACACACACACACACACATATATATATAATATATGTATATAATACATGCATACAATGTGCAAGGTTGGCCCTTGTGCTAATGATGGATATTTCACTGTACGTGAAACATATCCTAATTATGTTTTGTTGAAAGAAGCAAATTCAGGTGAACAATGCTTTTTGGTTTTTGTTGTTCTTTGGGCATGGGCAATAATTTCTGTGGTGTGTAATGAGAAAGAACAATGTGCTCAACATTGTTTCAGCTAGCATCACTTTGGGCACTTTTCTCAAATGAAAGCAATTGATTTCTCTATGTCTTTTATTTTAATTAAAAGTTATGATTTGGCTTTCTTTCCTTCCTTCCTCCCTTCCTTTCTTCCTCCTTACTTTATAATTCTGTCCAACAGCCATTAGATGGGATTGAATAAACTTAGGAGGGTCAGAGCCTGCGTGGGTGCAAGGGATACTCATTTGGAGGTGAGTAGTGCACAAGCATGGAGGGGGAATGAGTGGCCACAGTAGCCTGGCACAGGGATGCGAAATTCAGATGGGTAGGGGAGGAATTTGTGCAGGAGTGTTGTGAGTGAGAGCTGAAGTCCACGCAGGGTGTTGGAGCACAAAAAGCGTGAAGAAGACCCACAGACACCACTTTAATCAGGTGATCAACATTCTTACCTTCAAAATTGGGACAAATTGTAACTATAGCCCCTGACTGGAGTCAACGACAAGAACACGGCAATATTTCTGTCACATGCATGCCCGTGAATCTAATCATGGGGAAATATCAGATAAACCCAAACTGAGGGAGATTCTATAAAACAACCGACTTATCATCTTCAAAAGTGACAAGGTCATGAAAGCCAAACCAAGAATGAGGAATTCTACAAATTGAAGGAGACTCAACAGACATGACAACAAAATACAATGTATAATCTTGGACTGAATCCCTTTACTATAAAGACATTACTGGCACTAGAAGTTAAACTTAAACAGAGTCTTGAATCAGGAAACAGGTATCAATTTTTCTTTTCCAATATTAATAGTTGTATTGTCGTAAGGGAAGAGAGTGTCTAGGTTGTAGATATCATTTGGTAAGGCTTTCAGGGGTGGTAACGCATCATATCAACAACTTTACCTCAAGAAAAAGAAACTGTGCTATTCTTACAGTGTTTGGGTAAGTTGTAAATAGCTTCATAATAATAATAAAAAAGTTTTAATCTGTCATTAAGCTGAGCATTTAAAGTTGAATCTCTAAAGTGTCCTAGGACTCTTGGTTCAAATTCAAGTCCATCCATGACTAGCTGTGTGATACTGATAAGTAACGTAAACTCCATACATATGTATGATGGGGATAATGTTGTTTTGCACCAAGAATAAAATACCACACAGTTTTCACACGAGGATTAAGTTCTTTTGTGCATGAAAAGTGATTAGAAGAATGTTTGACATCGAAGAACCAAATCACTTTAGCTACTGTAATTATTATTATTACTAAGTTTCATCATTATGTTACTGAATGCCTCAATTCTAGGACCTCATAATACATAAGGTACATAACACATAAGCTGGGATTTGCAGTCACAGAAACCTGGTGTCAAAGGATCACTAATTAACTAGGTGGCCCAGAGAAAGTTTCTTAACTTTGAAAGTTTCTTTAGCTTCCTTGTTTTCTGGCACCTTCTGTGATCTCTCCCTGAGCTATAACTCATCTTTGCTTACTATGTCCAATCTATACCGGCCTCTGTCAGTTCCTCAAAAACATCAAGTTGTTTCCAGCTCTAGAGAAGAATGTGTTGTCTTCTCCCTTCCTGGAAAACAGCTTTGCCCTTTTCTTGGACAAGTTGCTTCTAGTATTTCCGAGTCCTCCTTATAAAATTAAGCCCTCATAGTCTCTGATCATTAAGCAATTCGCTTTCATCATCTCAATTTTTATAGCACTTACTGAAATTCATATTTTTTTCAACGTTTTTTTATTTTATTTTATTTTATTTTTGGGACAGAGAGAGACAGAGCATGAACGGGGGAGGGGCAGAGAGAGAGGGAGACACAGAATCGGAAACAGGCTCCAGGCTCCGAGCCATCAGCCCAGAGCCTGACGCGGGGCTCGAACTCACGGACCGCGAGATCGTGACCTGGCTGAAGTCGGACGCTTAACCGACTGCGCCACCCAGGCGCCCCTGAAATTCATATTTTTTACACTTCTATTGCCTGCATCCTACCCTAGACAAAAATATCTTTGAGATCAGAGTTTAGGTCTGTTGATTTCTGTTGTATTCACCATTGTGTACCCAGGATATAGTACAGGGCCCAATATATAGTATGTTTTTTCCCCAAATCACTGTAGGAGTTCACACGCAAAAGAGCAGAGCACTGCACCAGGAACTGGGGATCCAATGTATCAACTCTGCACCACTCCTACAAGGCTGAAAGCAAAACGAGTACCTGTTACACCATTACTATGAATACAATCTTGCTCCTTATCCCAGGCAAAAATAAAAAGTGCCAGTAGATCTTGACAATTCTCAAATAAAAACTAATTATTTTCAGGTATTAAACATCCAGGCA
Source organism: Lynx rufus (assembly GCF_022079265.1). Lineage (NCBI taxonomy): Eukaryota > Metazoa > Chordata > Mammalia > Carnivora > Felidae > Lynx > Lynx rufus. The sequence goes on along the minus strand of NW_025814830.1, from coordinate 32,902,735 downwards.
ATTGAGTAAAGCAGCCTCACCCAAATTATGTAAGGAGACCATGCTGAATGCAAATTTCCAGTTCCCACTAAGAAATGAATGATTACTTCAGAAGAAAATAATTGCTTTGGCACTAAATGCAGCTGTTATTTATGTCACATTATTTATAAGACTGATGTGCATAATATTCTTCCAGTTCTACTATAAATTAAAACAATCCAGGAACATACTATCTACAGACACTTATGAGAAGATATGCTTACACTTGCTATGCTGCTGATCCTAATAAGAACAGGGTCTTTTCTCAGAGGAAAAAAAGACATTTCAGGTTTAAAATGAATAGGGGCACCGGCGTGGCTCCATTGGTTGAGTGTCAGACTCTTGATCTCGGCTCAGGTCATGATCTCACAGTTTGTGAGTTTGAGCCCCACATCGGGCTCTGTGCTGACAGTGCAGAGCCTGCTTGGGATTTTCTCTCTCCTCTCTCTCTCTCTCTCTCTCCCCCTCCATTGCTCATACTGTGGCATACGGACACCCTTGCTCACTCTTTCTCTCTCTCTCAAAATAAATAACTCTCAAAATAAATTCTCTCAAAATGAATAAACTTAAAAAAAAAAGGACAAATAACCTCATCATTGTCACACTGGAGTGATGGCCAATCAGTGGCCAAGTTATGCCGTACAAAAATTTCCTCATGATTTTAAGCCACTTATTTTTAGTCACTTGATCTTAGATGAGAGAATCATACAAAGAACTATAAATGGACATTACATCCAGAAAACATGGCTCAAACTCCAGCCTCTTCTGTATTAGCTCTAGAACTTGGGGCATATTATTTACCCAGATAAGCTGCATCTTCCCCATCTATAAAATGGTAATAATAATAATACTTACCTTGTAAAGTTGTTTTAGGGATTAAATGAGGTAATGTGTGTAACACAGCCCAATGACGCCTATCTTAGTCTGTTCAGGCTGCTATAACAAAACACTGAAGACTGGGTAGCTCACAAACAACAGAAACGTATTTCTCACAGTTTTGGAGGCTAGAAGTTTGAGATCAAGGCACCTGCATGGTTAGGTTCTGGTGAAGGCCTTCTTCTGGATGGCACACGCCTACTTCTTACTGTGTCCTCACATGATGGAAGGAGTAGGGAACTCTTGTGACACCTCTCTTATAAGAGCAGAAATCCCAAACATGATGGCTCCCACCTTCATAACCTAATTACCTTCCAAAGGCCTCACCTCCAAATATTATCAGCTTGGGAATTAAGATTTCAACATAGGAGTTGGGGGGAGGGGGAGACACAAACTTTCAGACTTCAGCAATGGCCATATAGAGAACACGTGACAAGTGATCATGATGACAATGAAGGTTTTGGATGAAACCATTTAACCCCTCCTTAATGAGTTCAGAGGTAGGGTTTTTAACAGCAGCTAATGACAGCAGTTTCAACGCACTGGCTTATTATTTAGTATTAAGAGGAAGAAACAGAGCTTGATATTACTTCGTGACCATGATCCAGAACATAGTGAAAATGGAAGCAAGATGAAGAACATGTTAGTGGCTCAGATACCATCTCAGGTTCACCCTGTCACGGATGAGATCTTGCTAGCGGGGGCTGGAGTGGCTGAGACACCTCACCTAAAAAGACCCTGTGACAGGCGCTTGATGTGCGGATAGAAATGGCACACAGTATCCCTGTCTATCAGGTTTCATTGTTGGCTCCATATTACCAAGGAGGGAACAGAAACGTAGAGAGTTTCAGCAATTTACCTATAAAAACCTAGAGCCCTTTCAATGATGAACATGAGGAACTGTTCAATAGCTTCTTCTCTGATAAAACCAACAGGGAAACTTGATTTCTATTCCTCTTCTGGCAGAGGCTAGTGATGCTGGCAGGGATTATCAGCTTTTAAGTGAGTCTAATGGTGTGCTTGCATGAAACAAGGGGTCTCTGAGTGGAAATGTCTTCTTGCGGTAGCCTATAAAACAGAGAACTAAAATAACCTGAAGCACAAGCGTCTGTCTTCATGTCTCATCAGAGCCTTGGCCAGACCTCACTCAACCAGCCAGAATCTAGACCCACGTCCGTCCACTATCTATGCTTCACTGCCACCCTTGCCTCTGGCCCCTTTAGAGGTGCACAGACACTGTTTTACTTCTAAAGAAACTCATTCTCTCTTTTTATGATGGAAATTTCTTGAAATAAGGACTAGAATACTGAATACCTATGTGTCAGCCACCATGCTACATGCTTTAGATACACTATCTCTAACTCTGGAAATGCAAATTGTTATCCACATCTTATAGAAGTAAAGTGCATTGCCCAATGCCATGGAGCTGTAAGAATGAAACCATAGGGTTAATTAAGTCTGTCTGACTTCAAACCCATGGTTAATCAACTATAGCACAATACAGACAGATTTATAATTGTCCTAGTACTTTCTACTACTATTATTATATACATTTTTAAGCTTATTTATTTATTTTGAGCGAGAAAGAGTGTGTGAGCAAGAGTGTGAGTAGGGAAGGGGAAAAGAGAGGGGAAGAGAGAGAATCCCAAGCAGGCTCTGTGCTCTCAGTGCAGAGCCCAATGTGGGACTTGAACTCACAAACTGTGAGATCATGAACTGAGCTGAAGTCGGACGCTGAACTGACTGAGCCACCCAGGGGCCCCTTTACTACTACTGTTATTAGTATTAGAGCAATTAAAATCTAATAAATATTTTGGGGATTCACGGTGAATCATTATTTTGTTAATCTAATGGCACCTTAGATTTATATTATGCAATATAACTTACACATGCCTTTCAGGTGATTTACTTCCTTGGTCCTCACACCAGTCTTGTGTTTTTCACATATAACCTCCTCTTCCCCCAACACTTCAAGGACCATCCATATGCAGTTAGATACTGGGAACTGAAGTTGTTGTTGTTTAGCACTATTATTTACCTTGTATCAGGGCATTGGCTGATGGGATTACTAAAAGATTCAACCTAAGGAGGCCTGAGGTAAAGAAGTAGAAAAGCTTATACATATTCTTTCTTTCCTTTGTTAAGTTACTATTTCCCATAGCTGAATATCAATTAAGATCCCATATTAAAATCTAATTGAAATCTCTGAGCTAGCATTTGGAGTTTCCCTCACTTAAAGGGATTTTATGCCAATTTTGGGAAACTGGCTTGTCCAGCTACTGATAGATGTTAAGTTGTATCTTTCTACTAGCCTATTCAACTTCCCTGTTACCTTCCTAATGTTAAAAACAAACAAACAAACAAACAAACAAAAAACCTAAAAAAGAGAGAGAGAGAGGGAAGCAAACCATAGAGACTCTTAACGATAGAGAACAAACTGAGGGTTGCTGGAGGGGAGTTGGGTGGGAAATGGGCTACATGGGTGATGGGTATTAAGGAGGGCACTTATGGTGAGCACTGGGTGTTATATGTGAGTGACGAATCAATAAATTTTACTCCTGAAACCAATACTACACTATATGTTATCTAACCAGAATTTAAATAAAAATTTTGGGGAAAAAAATCTACCTTTTCTTGTAACCAGGCAAAAACATTTTTACATGCATTAGATCAGAAATGATCAACAGATTCCAGGCACAGTCTCAGAACTGAGTTCTATCATAGGGGAGAGATCAGCTTGTCTGGTGAGAGAGCAAAACAGAATGTGTGAAAGAAAGAAGAAATGAAGAGAGACGTGTGACTCCAGAGATCATGAGGTATGCACATACATTACTTGGAGAATTTCAAATTTAAAAATACATAACTATTACCTAACATAAAATGCCCATGATTATATGGTTCAAATCATCCACCTTTACCCTTTGCTACTCTTAATTTTTTAAATGATGGCTTAATGAAAGAAATGCAAACATTTGAATTGCTCAATAATGAGAATAAAACTGGCACCCATTATCTGGATTCTTCTGTGGCATCGAGATGCTAATGAACAGTCAGTGTTCACAAAAGCCTCACCTTAGTATAATGAGAGATTAGTAAACTAGATTGCATTGCCCCTTGAAATTGTGCATTTGAATCATCTCTCCCTACAATGAAGCTCTTTCCAAATGACACATTCTATAGCAGGCCAATAACTCATTTCTGCTTCCCTGAAGGTTTCTCTCCCTATCTCTGAACCCAAAATGCATTACTCATAAATATTAACATTTTGTTAGTGCGGGATCTTAGGCCAATTTGAATTGTTGAGATTGGAATGTGATTTGACTTGAAAAGAGTAATGAAGTTATTGTGAGTCCAAGGATAAGGATGAGTTTTGCAGAAGAAAACAGTGCATAAAATAAGTGACAACCTTTGGCTTCTTTAATTAAACTTCAAATAAGGAAAATCACAATGAAGATATTAGGTCCATTTTTACAGCCTTAAAACTGGATAGTGAACCTTCAAGCTCCTTTATTTTCCCTCCTCCATAAACCATGAGAACAGCCTTTTTAAAATAAAAGAATGCTTAACACATACTAGCTGTTACTATTAATATTTCTATATGGATCGTTTCCTGACATCTTCATAAAAATTTAGCTGGATGATTATTGGTATTATTCTCCCTGAGACTTACTGTCCTGTTACTTAACTTCCTTACAAGCTGTAGAGGCGAGATTTGAACCCAGAACCGTTGAAATCCGAAGCCTGGGATCAGAACTACTAAATGCATACACTGCTTAAAGTGGATGTGGTGTGGGTGAGAACAGGGCAAGGATGAGATTGCTCTGTCCTGTGCTTTGTAAAGCTCTTCCTTGCTGTTTAGAGGATCATTTTGAATTCACATTTCTCCCAGCTTAATGATGGCACACATCATTAGGCTCAAATAGGTAAACTTAAACTATTTTTACATGCTTTTTTGGCAAAATAAGATTCTGTATTAGACACCTCCAAGGCGGTATTTGTGAGCAGTGCACATTTGATATCTCTAAATGTATCTATATTGATGGGCTCTTTGACTACTTAATGTTTTAAGGTAATTAAACCACAAAAACTCATTGGAATAATGTTTAGGGCTGACTTAAACCCTTAAAAGCCATTAGCAGTTAACTGCCAAGTTGCTCTGAGTCTCTGTCTGCATGAAATTGAATCATATTTGAAAGGTTTTCTGGCTAGTGGCAAGATTCATAAAACCCCGACAGCTTTACATCCTTCATCACAAACCGGGAAGTCAGAGGGAGGGGAAGCAGTACTTAATTTTTCATCAAATTTTTCTCTAGAATCTTCAACTAATTAACCCCATTTTGCCTTCATATGGTAAAATTGCAAATATTCGTTTGCCATTTGTTTCATTCAATCCAAATCAAAGAGCCTCGGTGCTACACCTATAGGGATTGGTACAGGGGACGGAGAGATTAAATAAAGCATTGGCCCTGCCCTCAAGCAGCTTTAGAGTCAAGAGATACCTGCAGATGAATACACCGAATAAAAACGTTTAGTGTTGTGGTAAACACACCGACAGAGTTATGCACAGAGCAAAAAGGGAGGATTGTGAGTGGTGTCAACGAAAGCTAATAGGAGTTGCCAGGCAGAAAAAGTGGCAGTCTTTCAGATCGAAACAAACAAAACAATCAAAAACACAGGGAAAAAAGTAGTGGTCGTTTTCACTCAATTTAAGATTGCAGACAGAGTCCCTCACACACACACACACACACACACACACACACACACACACACAAGTAAGTATTTGACTTTTGAACACCTGGCATTCTGATAAAGATTATGAGACCACTGACTGACCTGGCTCACCCATGACCCTCTGTGGGCCTGGAAATGCTTTTGGCACTCAAGACTGTGGCATGCTCACAACCCTATTCTCCTGGCCCCGACCCATGTCCACTGCCAGGGCTGCTGGTGCAAACCCTTCCACCTGTCTTCCCTCTCTGTGTCTGCAAAGCTCTCTCTAAGCATGGACACTTCCACAGCCTCTCTGATCACCGCATACTCCAAAGAGCCAGGAGAGGCTGAGAGTTTTGAGTTCCCTGTTCAGATAGAGATGGTAAAGCCCATTTAGATTTCAGATTCTCCATCATTTCAGCTGTAAGATAGGGTAATATAGCAAAGAGCATAACTACCATTCATGGTACCAGTTCAATGGGAAAGCATATTCATTTCAATCAATGTGGTCAGAACTTCGTATATATAATATAAGGAACTGAGGGGTGGGTGAAAGCATGTATGTCTGGACTGAAATACAGGTTCCCCTAAATTGTTTCATATTTCTCTCAGAGACTCAGTTGGTGTGTCTTCATCTGTAAAGTAGTGATACTAATGTTTACTTCCTGTGGCTATTAAGTGGATTAATAAGGTAATGTATACATAATACCTCTAATACAGGCAATGCTTATAAGAGCTTCACAGTAAATACTTCTTTTAGTTAATACTCTGGGTTATTAGTAGATGGTCCAAACGATTTGATGGCTTCCCTTTGTATACAGAAAAAAAAAAGTGACCAAAATCTATCACACGGCTCTAATTTTCTACCTAGAAAGTTCTGATGACCATGTGACTACATACTCCTTCCTCAAATATATGTTACAGCTCATCAAAGGTGGATGAACTAAACTTTCTTGAACATGTGACTGCATCTACTCTCATTCCGTCCCCCATAATTCTGTTAAGAAATACTGAAGAAAGCACTGGACAAGTTGTTTTGCCATTAGTGCTATTGCACTTAACCAAGATGTCAGGCCAAGGTCCTTTGGTTGTTGTTTTGTTCTATGACTGCTTCCCATCTGCCAACAGTCTATGATAGAAGACTGTCGTTTTTATTTTACTATTTCTTTTTACTAACTTCCTCAAGTCTTTGCTCCTCAAGGAAGTAAATAAATTCTTTGTGAATTCCAATAACCTTTTTAAAGTATGTTCCAGGGATATTCCTGGGGCCCTTCAAGGTTAAACAGGGCCACCTTGGTTGCCCAACCCCACAGCCCTCATTGACATTTTATATTTTAGGATAATGTTACTCATGTGGAATACAGTTCCAGTAGCCCACCATCAAAATTCAGTAGCAAATTACCCCTTAACCTGCATTATGTGACCTTTTTTATTACCTAAAGAAGCCTCACCATAGTATACAAACATCAACTTTATGTATTGATTTACCATCGGGTTCTCATCCAGAATGTAAGTTCTTTGAAATTATTCATGTGGTCAATATTGTCTAACATTTAAATTCTTACTATGTTCCAGCTACTGTGCTAGGAAGAACGGCTAAATAAATAATTGGAGAATGTATGACCGAGGATTAAATGGAATTATACATTTAAAATACTTTTTAAACTCCAAAATTCCATGAAATATCACATTTTTGTTAATGCGCAAAATGGCTCCCAACGGTTGTCAACTGCACAATGTCTCTCAAACTTACATACAGCCACTATGCCTACCACCACCGTACCCCAGCTGCTATTTATTGAATATTTATTTATGCTTACCAACTTATAGACATTATCCCATTAACCCTCATACAATCTATGACAAATGGTTATTATCTCCTCCCTCCTTTCCATTTTACAGGTAGAAAAACAGGTGCATAGAACCTAAGATATTTTAAAGGGAGAAGTAGTGGAAACACCTCTAGAGGAAATTATCAGCTTATGAAAATTTCTCTATTCAGAGTTTTGATTCTGTCTTTAGGTAACAGAACAACATTGAATGTTACTTTTTTTTTTTAAGTATTCTCAGACTATGTGAAAGACAAAGACAAAAGGAATGCAAACACACACACACACACACACACACACACACACACATTCACATGGTGTTCAGGACCACAAATTTTAGCACATGATCATCTACAGCAGGATTCAGCAAACTATAGCTTGTGGACCAAATCTAGCTTTCTGCCTACTTTTATAAATATAGAATATAGATAGTCTTTCACAATTGTTTGCATTGTCTATAGCTGCTTTGTGGCTACCACAGCAGAGCTGAGAACTTTCAACAGAGACCTTAGGGTCTGCAAAGGCTAAAACATTCACTATCTGGCCCTTTAAGGAAAAAGGATGCCATGCTCAGTTCAGAGGATACAATTGCCAGAACTTACTGGTCAAGTAGAAGCAATAAATAACATGGATTGAGCATACTTCAAAAACTCAAATTCTTACTGCGGCCGAACAGGGAATATCAATAAGTGAGGTGGAGGAGGTATGAAATGATAAAGAACAGTAGGGGCTAGCAAAAGAAGAAAGTAGACTTGAATTAAAGCGGGCAGTACTTGTCAGCCAAAGCCAATTGTTGCCAAATCTACTAATTTTTCCACCACAAAAAAAATGACAATTTTTATATTTTTCTAAACTGTTCTGATTGTTTTTTTTTTTAATTTTGTGGTTAAAGAAAATACAACCGTATATGAGTACAGCCAATCAATGGCCAATTTGAAATCTCTAGTCTAAAGAGAACTGTAGATTATTGGCTTGTTTAATTAGGTGGTGCTGATGCTTTCACTAAATGCAATTATGTCTGTTGAGGAAATTCCAAGTATTTGCCGTGTATTCTCCAAATGTGTAAAAACAACAACTACTACTACTATTTCTGCTACTACCAACAGCAATAACAAGCATGATATGAGAGTAGTTTTCTACTTTCTTAAGAGGTGAGCAGGGCATGGGAAGGAACACTTAGCTGAGGTTGTAATATGCTGATATTTTTGGAGTCATGAGAAGAACAATGTTTTTCTAGACATAAATCAGAAAAAAAAATGCCTAAAATGGAGAGCAAGGAAAGCCCAGGTTTTCAGCAAAAATAGTTGGCCAGAAAAAAGTGTGGGGGTGTGTGGAAGGAGTTCAATCTGAAAAGCTGGCCGTAAGGGAGAAAGTCAAAAGAAAAATAAGCAATTAAGAAATAAGACAAGAATAAGGCAAAGAAATGGAGAGGATAAAGAAATGGCAGGACACGGTAAATCTGAAACCATTATAGTACCCAAAGCTACGGGCTGGCAGGAATATTGCCAGGCATCCTTCAAAAAGAAAATATATTTTTTTCAATGAATAACTGACAACTAAGACTTCAAAATGTCCAGCTGGAAGTGCAAATAAATAACAAGGCCTTGCTAACCTATGGTACTTTATTGGTAAATTTTTTATTAGAATTAAAATGCAGCTAGTATCAGGTAGGAAAGAAGCTTTCCAAATGAAGAATCTGCTTAGTAATAATGAGATCAGGTGTTTTAAAACAATTAAATCTTCATGGATTCTTTAAAGGATTTACATAAACACACACACAAACACACACACACACACACGTGCATGCACACACACACACACACACCATATATAAATACATACATATACATATCTACATACACATGTAGTTATTATTTTTGAGAGAGAGATTGAGAGAGGAGAAATACAGTCACTATGGTGCATGCAAGGGGTACGTAAGCAAAGAAGAACATTCTGGTTGAAATGCAACCTTCTCCATGAACATTTATTGAGTCCAACTCTACCCATGGAGAAGTAGAGAATTTAGTGTACTTTATAAATGGCTTTAAAAACGAAAATGAAATAATGTTGGCCAACCACTTTTTTTTAATCAAATTTTAAAAATGTTCATGCTAATTGCAAATGCAACCTGCCAAATGAAGCCAAGCTGCTATGGCAGTACTAGATATTTCAGTTTTCACCTTGGGGTTGATGAATGGTACGAACCCTCAGAATAATGTTGCTGGCATTATGTCCCTATGTTCATAATTGGACTTTCATCTAGCAAGATGGCTAATATTTTTGCAATTGGTGTTTTTTTTTTTTTTTCTAACTGAAGTGGTAGCTAATCTTATCCCAAATTGAACTTAGGCAGGTGACTCCTACCAGACAGCAGGCATGCTTTTACTCCTGGACATGATATCCACAAACACTAATGATACATCTGTTTTCTCCTTAATTCATTTGAATAGAACCCAAATTTGTATAAATCCACAAATGCAATGAAAATGTTTAAAATGTAAATTGTTTTAATAAAGTTTGAATGTAATTCTCACAGCTAAGATGGATTTAAATAAACATGTTACTGACAGACTTTGCCTAAGCACAATTTCATTGCATTTTAATTTGGGATACCACAAAATCTGGAAAGACAATTACTTCAGTTCTTGCATATCAAGGTTGAACATATCAAGATTATTACCTTCATAAACTGGGTTTTAAAATCTTTTGATAACAAAGGTCTTAACCATGTATTGTAAAATTTGGCCAAGTAATAAGTTTCAAAAATTCTTTTCCATTAATGCATTTTCCCCCAGTGTGACATCTTTCAAGAGAAGAAAATCCTATCATCACCACTAAATCCTTCTTAAAGTTCTCATTGATCATAGCCTTAGAACAAGATTATAAAAAATAGTCCTACACTGAGATAATGTGTAAGAGATTTTGGAAAATCTCAACACTCCATTTTAGATTAAATCTAGCTGGTTTTCAAGCTCATGTTCCAATCCATTGATAAAGATGGATTATCAGTGTTCACCTCTTAATTAAAGACAGACAATACCTATTGCTTCTTATAGTTGTAGCACAAATACCATAACCTTTCCATTCTGTATTAAAAATCCCATATTTGATCTATTCGTCATTTAAGTGAATAATCCAACTATTGTGCCTTTAAAGAATCAGGTATTGACTTAGGAAGGAGCAATCTACCTTGGAGTAAGATTGTGTTTTTATCATGATTGGATTTAAAACACTGCTACTATTCCCACTAGTTCAAAACTAATGAAAGAGAATAGTTGAATTTTGAGTCAGCTTTTGATGGTAATAATGGACATATAATTTTGTTTAATTAAATTGTTTTTCAATTTGGAAAACAAGAAGCCAATTAGGAAGATTTCATGCTTTACTCCAAAATTATATAAGTAGTTCTGGATCAGAAGTGTTAATGATGGCAAATCTTCAAAGATACTTTTTTTGTTGTTGTTATGTTGCAATATGTTGGTATCCATGAGCCAAAAATCAAAGCAATATTTACTCTTTGATAAAACAATATTTGTTCTTAGATCAAAGAATAATTTACACATGGAATAACCATTTAGCACCACTATGATCTCACACTGAAATATAAGAAACACTGTGCTAATCCACATTATAGCCAGCATTTGATAACTCTAGAATCATAAAATGAAAGCAATTAATAGAGTTGTCTGTTATAACCCTGTCTTTTTTCAGTTTAGCAAAAGAAAACAGAGAGAGAGAGAGAGAGAGAGAGAGAGAGAAAATGAGACACCCAAGAATAAATGAATTGTTCAAAGATCAGGTTAACTGGGGATGGGAATCCAGATGTTGGGAAATTGTGTTTGTTAGAAGCAGAGTCAGTGTGAGGAAAATATTGGGAGCGGGAGCCTGGATGCACCATGAGACCTCAGTTCAGGTTTAACAAAGAATGCAGGATGCAAAGAATGCCTAGAAGAAGTCTCAGACTGCAGTACTGTGGTAACACAGTTTCACCAAACCCAGTAATTCCTAGAGCCAAGGCGTGGATCCTCCTGTCAGAGGGTCCCACGTCTCCCAGCAAGCAGCCTGCTTTAGTGTCTGCCTGGGCTTGGAGGAGCCAGTGGGAAGCCCAGTTCCATGTGCAAAAACTGTGAGGGAACTTGAGGGTGCAGGACTTGGGTATGATTCCTGCAGTTGGAGTTCTGAGAACAGCATCTTCATGGCCGCCACATTCCCTAACTTACTGAACGCTACTTTTCTCATACATCTTTTAATTTTTTTTAACGTTTATTTATTTTTGATAGAGCACAAGTGGGGGAGGGGCAGAGACAGAGGGAGACACAGAATCGGAAACAGGCTCCAGGCTCTGAGCCATCAGCCCAGAGCCCGACGCGGGGCTCGAACTCACAGACCGTAAGATCATTACCTGAGCCAAAGCCTAATGCTTAGCCGACTGAGCCACCCGGGTGCCCCAACTTTTCTCATACATCTAAAGATTGTCCTCTGACATTCTCCACCCATGCTGGCAATGCTTCCTGCCTTCTAGAGAGAGATTTTATTTTACAGTGGGTGATGATTCACTGTTGCAGAGAAACAAGGGCCACGTTGTTAGGAGACCTTCCTAAAATGAAGCAAATAGAGCAGCAGATTTAGGTGCTAGTGATGGTGATAATAAACAGGAACTGTGATCATTAGCAAGTATCTTCTATTCACTAGTTACGCTAACAGCCATTTTGTGTGAACTGACTTGAAAGCTCACATTAGTTAATAATAATTCCGCAGGGGGTTGTTTTTTCTCCATTTTAAAACGATAGTGCCAACCCAGGCTCTTTGCAAGGTCGCTCAGTCAGTCAGTGTCGAGTCGCTTACCTTCTCTAAATCTGACTTCCTAGTCTGCAAAATAAGATAATAAAACTACTCTCAAGCAGATATTATGAGGATTGTATCAATGATACAATAACTTGGCCTAGACACCTACTATATCTGCCAGCTGCTTTTACACACGTCTCACTCCCTATTTCCTGTTAGATTACTATGCTGTAGCTCCTTTTCCTCACTCAGTGTTTTCTGAGCATCTACCTTACAAAAGCCCCCCCCTTCCCCCCCGCCCCCCCCCGTAAGTCTCGGCTATTCGTGGATAAGTCTACCGTTTTCTCTGACTAGAGAGCAGTACCACAGCCCAGCAGTGAAGACGATACATTTTGGAGTTGTGGAGTCAGAAAGTCAACTTTATCCAATTTCCCTCTTTTTAACCTCTAATTAACCTCCTTCTAATTGACACAAGCTAGCTGTGAATTTTTTGACTTAACTTTTCAAGCCTCAGTTTCCTCTTTTCATATAAATAAGGCCAATAATCCTAATTTTGTAAGGTTCTGAGAAGTAAAAACAGCCAATTTATGCAAAATGCCTGAATGGCAGGAAAGTGGGAACTATTCCTGTAATTATTATTATTATATTTTTTAAAAATACAGTATAAAATGGTAATTCTCTGGTTCATAGTCTACAACTAACTTTGAATTCTAGCCTTTTCCTTTTTGTCTCTTTCTGGTCATGATAAATATGAGCATGCTGGTCAAGAAAGTCACTAGAGAGACAGGACCTACTCAAAGGCTAATTCACCAAAATAACTAGAAACTATCCTCTAAACCTGTCTTACTCATTGCAGGGTTAATGTAACGTTTCCTAACTGCAAAGGGTCAGACTCCTACTTTGGAAAAATTAAAATACTTCCTGGAAATAAATTTTAACAAAAACATCCAAGGTTAATACATTCCATGAAAGCATGGATGAAAGAAAATGATGGTCCAGAGTCATAAAGTCCACAAATTCAACCCATAATATGGTTGGTTTCTGCAAATTTCTCCTATTGTGGAATAAGAAGAACAGTATCAATTTATTTAGAAGGTGGACCATTGACTGCTTCATAGATGCTGTGTGTGTGTGTGTGTGTGTGTGTGTGTGTGTGTGTGTGTGAGACAGAGAGACAGAGAGAGAGAGAGAGACAGAGACAGAGAGGCAGAGAGAAAAATCAAATAGGTTTACATTTTAAAAGTTGTTGACAGCTACTCTATTTGCTTTTACATAAAAGCATCACATTTTGAATAGCTAAATAGAAATATAAGGGAACCAAGGCCTAAGTAGAAAATGGACAACCATAAACCCATTTACTTTTCTTCCTAGACCCAATTTCACCAGCATATAATAAGAATAAATATTGAAATGAGATATAATGCCCCAAATTACTCCAGCTTTTGAGGGAGCCTTCCACTGCTTCCGGTATGAATTCATACAATTTAAGAAATATGTTCCCTATGAATATAGCTCTTACTCCACCCTACTTGTCTTATATACTCTCTCTGTATCCCTTGATTATTTTCATTATGGCACTAATCATAAACTCTACTCATTTTATTTTTAATCTAATTTTTCTTATATGTTCTTTACTAAAAGGTATGCTCCAGGACGTCAGAAGCCATGCATTCTTTTTTACTCTAAATGCCTACAGCCTAGCAGAGGCTCCACACCTAGGAGATAGTCAAACACTTTCTGAGAAGGAAGGGAGAAGGAGAGATAATAAGCAAGAGGGGCTGATGACAGGAAGGAAAATAAAGCTACAGAAGAGAGAGGAAGAGAGAGGAAAGCAAAGAGAGGGATAAAAACAATGGAAGAAACAGAGAAAAGGAAAAGGTGAATATCTCAGAGAATATCTCTTCTCTCTGTGTGTTGAGAGACTTACCTATTTCCTTACGGGGCCCCATTACTACTTGCTTTATCATTTTCTAACAATCCAAGCTTTCTCTCTTCATCCTGCCATCCTATCGCAATGGCCTGTCAAGTCTCACTGTGGAAACTATCATTTCTCTGTGTCCTACCAATTCCAGGCGGTTATGGTAGCAAGGTTTTCCAAAGGTTTGCTGTGGTAGAGGGACATTCTTAAAGGCAAACAAACCCATTTATTGAACCTAAGATTTCTCTGGTCCCACAAACTGATGGACGGTTCCCACACAGAATTTCTCCGTGGGAACCGTAATTATTTTCCACCTTGCCTATCGCCTCACATTTCTTTACTCTCCTTGTTCCCAGGAAATGCCACCTCAACCTAGTCTAGTTTGTCATGCACAGTAATTTTGATCTCCTTCTTCCTAGTCCTGCTTCTGTATTCATTTTTCTTCCTGCTCCAAAGTTATTGCTTACTTACTTGTAATTTATTTATACCTTGCCTCATTCCACAAAGGATTTGTTGTACTACAGGATCACCTGCAATAAAAAAAAGAAAGAAAAGAAAACGTAAGTACAATATGAACACCGGATTATGATTAATCCAGTTCTATTCAACTGGAGTCAAAAACAGGAACAGATCAAATGAGTTAAAATAAGAGATGAGGGCCAGGAAAGGTATATGTTAGAATGTAAACTCTAGACCTGGCCTGGGTGGTGAACAAAACACCAAAAAAGATACTTACCATGAGTCTTTGGACTCTTGATTCATGTACATAGTTGGCCTTGAGCCCCAGGCAGTGAAAATTTAAAGGGAAACATGGCTAGTTTTATAATTTTTAAAAATTTTTCCACATGCAGTAAACATACTAGCTTCTTGGGGAGAAGTGAAGATTTGCTAACACTTAACTCTAAAATAACATTTCATTTGCACAGATACTGAGGCATAATAAATGGAGGGCAGAGAAATTAGCTCAGAAAGAGGATTTCAGGTCTGAACTAGTAAACTCGTCTATGAATGAGCGCGTGAAGAGCTAATGGAAAGTATAAAGGGCTGGTGGGTATGAGATGGGCGAATGGGCAGGAAATGAGTGTCTTGTGGACACAGGTACTTGAAGGAGTTTGAGCGAGAAGGCATCTTGCTCCTTCTGATCCTTCCCGGCCCCCACCTTCCCCAAGCTTCAGCCTTGTGGCTAGATTCCTCTGTATTTACACCCTGAGATGGTAGGAATGCAACCTCCTCACTGAGCCACGATCACTTATATTGGAACCAGGGGCAGACAGAGCTCTGGGCTAGAACTTTAATATGCCACTCACTGAAATAGCTATTTCCCTTAATGGTCTCTATCCAAAGAACAGCCCAGTGAAGGTGACATTGGCTATTAACCTATTCTGAATGTGGGAGGCCCCCACAAATAATGCCTGAATTGTTCTTCAAGAACAATTTGGGTGTGAATAGAAACTGCAAAATAGGCTCTGTCACCCACGAATAAAAGATCCCTATCATACATGCAGAAGTTATTCTTCAAGATTCCCTAGTTAAGTAAGCAGGCATATAACCATGAGTAGATATATATGAGGATGATTTTTCAAACCAGTAAAACAAAAGTTAACAGGCTTTACCACTGATTGTGTTTATTAAATTGCTCAGCATGACATTGTTAATAGTCTCAAAAAAACAATTTGGGTGTACAAAGTGACCCAGAATAGAGCCTATTATGATGCCTAAACTGTTTTAAATATCCACTGAGTGTTTTTTTATGAGGTGCCCTTCAAGGAAGGAGATTTTAAAGGCATAGGAGGTAGCTTTTCTCCTGTCTCCATCACTGGCTAATCTCAGACTAATCATGGAGACATTCACGGCTTGCCAGTGAATATAGGTCAGAAAGACATAGCTCAGTCTTGTTTTAAGTCTATAAGCCTGAGGGGAAAATTATGTGCGTGTATGTGTGTGTAATACATATATGGTATATGTGTGTTACA
The DNA here is from genome assembly GCF_022079265.1 of Lynx rufus. Lineage (NCBI taxonomy): Eukaryota > Metazoa > Chordata > Mammalia > Carnivora > Felidae > Lynx > Lynx rufus. Next base: position 32,886,626 of record NW_025814830.1, on the reverse strand, counting down.
TAGATATAGATATAAATGGATGCATATATTATGATGTACAGACACATCTTTATTAGTATACACATTTATGTATATACGTGTGTGTGCGTGCGTGTGTGTGTTATTTGCACCCAAACCACCCTCACCAGATTCTGCAATCATTAGGAAAAGGGATAACAATGATGACTGTGTTGCAGGAGTTTATTATCTCAATACCCGGGATTCGTTGTCTCACCGCTTTGAAGAATGGAGAGGAGGACATCAAACGAGCAGCAGGAAAAAGTTTATTAGAGTTTAAGATCAGAAAGGAAGAACAGTATGAAAGCTCTCTTTACAGAAAGGTGGCGTTCGAAAGTGAATGCCCGCAACTAGAGGCAAGGGTCCTTGTTTTATATGGTTCTGGTCAGCAACCCCGTCCCTTCCCCCTCGTTCCTTCTCAGGTCCTACCCTTACTGGCTGGATCACTCTAGGCGCTGGGTTGTCCATTCCTGCTTGGCTCGACTCCATTGTGTGAGGAATCAGACTGGTCATACTGTCCCATGTATAAGTTTTATGGTTTAGCTAGGTATTTTGATCGTCAAATTCCTGAGGGGACCTGAGGGGGAGCAGGTGGTGTCTGTTAAATTCTTAAGAGGGACCTCATACCTCAGCGGGTTTGCTGTGGTCAGCTGCTCCCAGCACTGTTCCAAAATATATGGTTTTCCCCACCCAGGGACCTCAAGTCCTAACCTTTCCCTCTCTGCCTACTCAATCCTATCTTTTCCCTATCATAACTATACTTGGAAAAATCTTTGTTAGGGAATATTCCTAGTGAATTAGTCTTAACCCATTCACTTTATTGCCAGAGGCATCTTCAAATAATAACATATCAGGAAGTAGGAAAGTCATAGAAAGGGAAGTGTAGGATGAGGGAAAAGAGAGGAGAAAGTTTAGGGAATGGCAGAAATCTTGCAGAGGAAAAGCTATTCGGAATTCCAATGCCCTGTGTGAACTCATGCTGAAATGCACGGCTTTCCCACAGAGAGGCTTTCTGGATTGAAGCCCAAATCTCCAGGGAAGCTAGAAATGGGCTGTTATATTAGGGGGAGAAGAAGAACCAAGGTCAAGGAGGGATGAGCACTTAATATGCACCCAGGATATAGCCAGATGTTTGCCAGGCATTTAAAATATATTACCACCTGTAAGATATATGATAAACTTGCATTGTGAAATTCTGAATCTCTTAATAATACATTTTTGTCGCTTGTTCATGCAAAATCTGACCTGACCTACACTCATTGTGTGGCAGGACCTGACCCGAAAGGATGTAAGTCAATTGTAGTATTTTAAAAATCTGTCTTAATATTCAAAAAATATTGAATTATTAATATGCCAGTGCTATATAATATGGAATATACACTCACTATTATCTTTCTAAAATCTGAGAAAAAATCTGAATCCTGAAATGTTTGACATCAAGAGTTTAGACTGGAGATTTTGGTCCTTTTCACTAATGGTAGGACCTCAATATGTGATATCTATTTTTATGCCTTTTAAAGTATTTGCTCATTTAACACTCATTACACCCCTTTCAAGTGGATGCAATGATCCTTATACAAAAATAAAGATATATAAATCTTATTAAGGATTATTTGCTTGCTCAAGTTGACACAGTTCACAAATATCAAGAATGTCATTCTGGGGGCGCCTGGGTGGCGCAGTCGGTTAAGCGTCCGACTTCAGCCAGGTCACGATCTCGCGCTCCGTGAGTTCGAGCCCCGCGTCGGGCTCTGGGCTGATGGCTCAGAGCCTGGAGCCTGTTTCCGATTCTGTGTCTCCCTCTCTCTCTGCCCCTCCCCCGTTCATGCTCTGTCTCTCTCTGTCCCAAAAGTAAATAAACGTTGAAAAAAAAAAAATTTAAAAAAAAAAATAAAAAAAAAAAAAGAATGTCATTCTGACTTTAAATGTCATCCTAAACCCTATGATTCCTATCAGAAAAGTGTCTACATAAGCATACATGCAGGAGAAAAAAAATCAAGAATAATATTTTTAAAAATAGTTTATTTCTGTGATATCAGTATTCAAGAACAATGATCAAGTCAGCCCCAAATCTGTTTTATATTTTAAGGAAACAGACAAAAAAGTAATTAATAGTATTAGAAAATGAAATACTGTTCAAAATCTGATTAAGTCACTATTCTAGAAACACTAAAAGCTCATATCTGAGGTTCTTTAATCAGTTTTGCAAATATAGCACCTCTCTTTGCTCTGCGGTCCAGCAGTTTTCAAGCCTTAATGGAAACAAAATCAATGATGAATGAAACTCACATGTTCCTACCTTCCTAATATATTTTGACAAATGTAAAATTATCAGCACCCTGGGTAAAACTCCCCATTCATGTTGAAGGTACTCAATAAATATATATATTGAACATGTCACTGCTATTTAATTAATAAGATATTTGTTTGGCTATATTTTTTAAAGTGCATCATTAGGCTTCAAAACTGTATTAATGGTAATACATTGCAGAAAGACCTGACAAAGTGGATGGAAAATACCACTACCACCTATCACTTCTAGATCTGCTTCTTCAAGGATTAAAACAGGACTTGCTTGGGTAGCAGCCTCAAAGTAGCATCTCATTAAAAGAGTTTAAGGATATGTATGGAGTGGTAGAAGAGGCATATCAAAACTTTTAAGAATTTATTTGAGCAAAACTCCATTCAAATGGGGCAGCACCAAACCACAAGTAGTTAGGAGCCAGGGGAAAGACCCATATAGAGAAAGTGTAGAAACAAAGAAAGGGAATTATTTGGTGGGCTATCGCGTAAAACCTGATTGGCTGTTTGTGATTAGTTGTCCTCAGAGTTTCAATTTTGTAATCTTGAAGCATTTATAGGCTTAAATTTTAGTTTGCTTATGTCGGCTGCCATGGTATTAGAGCCACCAAAGTCTGCCTCCTGATTTAATTAATTTTACAGCAAAAATACAACTCCCTGTATCTATAAAAGAACTATAACACACACATATGTCTGTGTGTGTGCGTATACCCCCCTCTCCCCCCACCCCACACAAAGTAGAAACGGTCCATTTCTGTCTTTAAATAGAAATAAAATGATACTTTTCCACAAGGAAATCAAATGCTTAACAAGTTGATATTTAGCAGAACACAAAGCTTTTGGCAGTCAACAATTGTGCTAAATACATGGCATTAAATTCATTGGAAGTTATGTAGCATCTTTATAGGCTATGTGTTCAAATGCTAGATTCAGAGACTTCCTTCTATATACCAATGGTTTGGTTGGCCATTTAGTCTAATTAAACACAGAGCATCCAGCCTAGAAAAACACCCACATTTAGCAATCTAAAATCAAAGGGTTGTGGTGATCACCCTCCCACGTACAGTGCGATGTGACAATTTAGAAAGACAATGGGTATGTTAATCTATTCAATGGAGTTTCAAAGTTAGTAACATTCAAAAGAATAAATAAAAGCATAAAGTCTACAGCTGTTTAGACAGATGAGCCTGCAAGGGAACCAGTTATCCATTCATTCCTTATTAGCATAGAACAATTCCTTTGCCAGTGGGTTATATCTTCCATTTTGTCTTATTTACGTTGACTTGCAATCTTGTCATTATTTCATCAGTATATAATACAGATCATGCATTATGGGACTATGCTAAAAGTTATGTGCTATTAGAATTTGTCACTCTGTCAAGGAAAATTTGCATGAGAATTTTGAAAAGCTTAGTTAAGATGCCTATAGTTTCAGGCACCTGTTAGAAATATCAATTAATGAAGTTTATTTTAATCAGATAAATATTAATGACATAATTTCTGCTTTTTAATTTATATTAATGTTTTCTCTGACCTAGCATATTGTCATATATTTAAATGTTCAACTGATATCTGGAAAACTAGCACCAAATCTGTGGAGTGCTTGTGCTAATCACTTTATTAAGTGAGCATGTACCTTATCTCTTTTAATTCTCAGAAAAAAACTGATGTTTGGGTACCAAGACTATCCAATTTACAGATCAGAGGCTGAATCATATAGCCGTTAAATAACTTACTGTAGCCACACAGCTATAAAGATTAGGGTTGCTGGATTACATATATTACAGTTTAAAATTACAGTTTAATTTGAATTTCATATAAACAAACAAAAATACCTTTCTTTTTAATAAAAGTAGGCCTCATGTAGTATTTGAGACATAATGATACCAAAAGGAAAATATTTTTATTGTTTATATGGAATTCAAATTTAACCAGGCATCCTGTACTATTATTTGCTATAACTGCCAACTTTGTTAAAGAGAGTAAACTGGCCACAGATCAGTCTGACACTAAAGCTAATAATGTTCATCACTGCCTCTTTTCAGAAGACATCTAATGTCTACATAGTGATTCAAACTTTTTAAAAAATATTTTACTTCTTATATCCTAATTTACTTGTGCTTTCTTGTTCTGTCAGAGATTCGTAACAGTAAGGAAATATATCTCAGTACTCTTTTTTTTTAAGTTTTTTAAAAATTATTATTCTTAAATAACCTCTATACCTAACATGGAGCTCAAACTCACAACCCCAAGATCAAGAGTCATATGCTCCTCTGACTGAGCCAGCCTGGTGCCCCCTCTTTTTTTTTTTTAAATTATTTCATGTTCTAGCTCTAAGGGAGGAGAGAACTCAACAGGGTAATATGGATGGTTGAATAGAAAAGATCAAGACCTGTTTTCATTATAAATGTCTTTACTTTTTCCCCTACTCAAAAGTGAACAGGAACATATAGAACATTCTGGAGTATACAAACAGAAGAGAGCCACAACCTCTGCTTAAGGACTCTTATGGAGGACACTATTCTGACATTGTCCTAAAATCCCCCCAACAAACCTAAAATTCTGGAGTTATTCTTTGTTTTAAAAATGGGTTTATTGAAACTGAGGGAGGTGGGCTGAGTAATTTGCCCTAAACATCAATATTGTTTAATCGAGTTAGAGCTCAAATCTATGGTTTCTTAACCCTAACAGCTATGCTTATGCATGCTTTTCATTCACTGCATGGACATTATGAGTAAACTGACTGCCTATTATGTGCTGTGCACTTCTCTAAGGCCTGGAAACCCCAGAGTTAACAAGGTAAACAAGGAAATGTGAGAGGGGCTGTGTGAGTTTTCTATTGCTGATGTAACAAATTACCACACATTGAGTAGCTTAAAACAACACAAATATACAACCTTACTATTCTGAAAGGTGAAAAGTCTAAAAGGGATTATATGAGGCTAAAATCAAAATGTCAGCAGGACTATGTTCCTTCAGGAAACTCTAGGGAAGAGTCCATCTACTTGCTTTTAACATCTTCTACAAGCTTCTGGTATTCTTTGGTTGGAAGCCCCTTTACATCAAAAAGTCAACAAAGGCCAGCCAAATTTTTCTCATATCACATCATTCTGACACTGACTCTCCTATCTCCCTCTTCCACTTGTAAAGACCCTTGTGATTACATTGGACCACCTGGATAATCCAGGATAACCTCATCTCAAGGTCAGATGATGAGCAATCTCAATACCATCTGTAACCTTAATTCTTCTCTTCTACGTAAACAAACGTATCCACAGGTAGAATGTGTGTACCTTTGGAGAACCATTTTCTGCCTACTCCATAGGCTTTCATTATGAAGTATGGGAATAGGGATATCATTTTTACCATTTTCTAAAAATTATATTAAAAAAAATTTAATGCTTATTTTTGAGAGACAGAGAGAGAGAGAGAGAGAGAGAGAGAGAGAGTGGGGGAGGGGTAGTGAGAGAGGGAGACACAGAACCTGAAGCATACTCCAGGCTCTGAATTGTCAGCACAGAGTCTGAGGCTGGGCTCAAACCCACCAACTGGGAGGTCATGACCTGAGCCGAAGTTGGACGCTTAACCAACTGAGCCACCCAGGTGCCCCTAAAAATCATATTTTAGATAATACTCTACATGAAGATAAAAAAACAAGATAAATTTAACATATATGAATGTAAATATAAATAAGATAGAGGATGAATAGAAAGTGAGAGGACAGGAAGGTGTGGGCAATTTCAAAGTAGACAGAAAGATCTCTTTGAGAACTGAATGACAAGAAGAAGTGAATTAAGTAAATATCCACGGAAAGGGCACTTCAGACAGAGGGATTAAAAAGTACCAAAGCCATAAACCAGAATGAGTTTGGAATATTCTTTTTCTTTTTAACGTTTGTTTGTTTGTTTAATTGAGAGAGAGAGAGAGTGAGCATGAGAACAAGCAGGGGAGAGGGGCAGAGGTAGAAAAAGGATCTTAAGCAGGCTCCACACCCAGCATGGAGCCCACCTAGGGGCTTGATCTCACCACCCAGAGATCATGACTTGAGCCAAAATCAAGAGTTGGAGGCTTAATACACTGAGCCAACTAGGCGCCCTGGGATATTTTTCAAATAGAAGGAAGATGACAAAAAGATAATGAGCTAAGGAAAGAGAATGGTGTGTGAGTAATACCCAAATTCCTTAACTTGGTTTCCATGGTTTTATGTGATCTGGTCCTTGCCTATTTCCCAACCTCTCCCTAAGTGTGATAGTAAACTATTAGACAGGCTTAAGCAGTATTTACACAATAGTGTTTTATTTTTCTAAAAGCTCACTTGGCCACTTTATGGAGAATGGGTTATAGGGGACAGAAATGGAGTGAGTGAATAAAACCAATGAAGAAGCAACCGAAACAGATCATGGAAGAAAGGACAGTATGGTTGATGATAGGGAACAGTGGGCATGTATGGAGTATTCTTTGGAGGCAAATTCTGCAGTGGGGTTTATCAGCCTTGAAATGATTAACATCTTGAGGCAGATAATTTTTTGTTGGCAGATAACTTTTCTGTGCATTGTTGAGAAACACTGATGTCCAGGATGTGGCAAAAACATAAATGAAGAATGAGGGTGGCAGGGAGGGAAGAAGAGGAAGCCAGGATGACTCCTGCATGTCTAGCTTTCTTAAGTGGGACTCTATGGTCTTTTTCCCATTGTTCTCAGTAAACTTAATGCTGCTTTTTATATTAATTAGAACATTAGTGACACTGAAGTCTGTAAGAGAAGCTAAAGGAGGACAGTTTGTAAGAAAGGCTTAAAACACTTAAAAAAAATACTTCCTCTAGTAATAAAATAGCACACTTGATTCTCTGGAAGTGAAATTTTATGGGCTTCTTTTCTCAGACACAAAATAACCAGTTTGGGTTATATTATGTCTAAGGTGGTTCTATTTCTACCCTCTTATCTCTAAGCTCCAAATCCATTTAAAAGAGAATTCGCTTTAATTGATCTATAGAAGAGATGGGGTAGGAATCTAGGAAGGAAAATGTCAATATATATATTTGCTAAAATTTACTACACACAGAACAAGAAAATCAGTGAGTTATGCTCTTCTGAATCACAAGACTCTAATACTTGTTTTGCATTTAAATTTTATTGATAATTATTTACTTATAATGATATGACCTGACACCATAACTTGATTGGGGATTCCTCTGGGCATAGGCAACATTTTATTCTCCTTTTCATCTATACTTCCTGGCACATAGGTAGTCATCATGGATATTCATTGATTTTGTGTGCAGAATAGCTCAGACCCACCCAACCACCTTCAGCTTCTATGAAATTCCCTTTCAATTCATGTTGTTTCACAGGAGCTGGCTAACCAAGGCATGGAGACCCAGAAGTGAGCCCATCATCCTCTTCTGAGCAGCATGATTGGCCCAACTTAGAGCACTTGTCTTTTCTTGGACCAATCAGCAACTTCTCTTGATTCTTTTTACACTGATTTTCAATTTGAGATTCAGTATCGATTGTGCAGAAAGGATAGTGCTGAGCTTTAAACCCCTGTATAAAGGATTCCTATACTGTGAAAAAGTTGGTCTGAAGAAGAATCACATTCAAAAAGAAGAGAAAACAAAGAGCTGTAAAGGTCTGTACTTTTCTGGAGTCATTGCTAAGACTAGGTGTTTTCTAGGCTGGATCAGCCAAAAAATTCTTCATGGTTAAATTTGTTTGAGTCAGGCTACCATTTCTTGCCAGAAAAGAGCCTTGCCTGGTAAGGTAGGTAAAAAAACAAATTATTGATGAAAACATTGATATCAGTAAGAGTTTTGTATGTAACATCTACGTTTTCCTCTCTTTCCGAGCTGGAGGGAAAAAATGGAACAAAATTATTTGAAAGAAATATTTCACAATACATCTCCTTTATAAGGACAATATAAAGAGAAGTTTGTTTTTTTTTAAAGGAGATATGCCAAGGAGATAAGAAATACAGGGGACTGAATGGGAGTGGATTGGCTCTCCAGAGTTTATTTGGAATCCATTCATTCGTCAGAATGTTGATAAATGGCTCCCTGTGGAGAACAAAGCTGGCAATCCATTTGCTGTTTGCTGGCAAACAGTTTGCCATCTGACATCAAAGCTAGAGAGAGGACTTTGTCCTAATTATACAGAGCTTAGAGTATGACTGTTCATTGATTAATAATTAAATTTTTCATTCATGCATTCATTCATTCATTCATTCATTCATCATTCATTCATTCAATAGTGTTCATACAGTGTTCCAAGAACAATGACATACACTATGGACGTGAAAACCAACAAAAAAATGTCCTTATCTTCAAGGGTCACAGGTGTCAGATATAAATCCCACAGAGGCTGGTAAGTAATGCAAACTGGGGATGCCAGCCATTTACAAAACAATAAGGACCAGTGACAGATTAGGAGAATTTTGAGTCCAAACTCTTATAATTTTCAACATTATTTTTTTTTTATTTTGTATGTTTGTTTTTACCAAAAAATATGCCTATGGCTGGATAGAGTCTATATATACTGTGGGTTCTCTGGTGTCCAACTTCTGGTCTTAACATTTAAGCAAATGATTTAATATCATAAAAAAAGTTCTATGGGAAGAGGGAATGATTGAATTCTCTGAATCACTTATTAATGGCATCATGGAAGACCTGATATATCATTTCTAAAGAGTGCGTATGCTTTACCCAGGTAAACAGAGAAAAGAATCCCAGGCAGAGAGAAGAGTATGGTTTTTTTTCCCAATATATGAAGTTTATTGTCAAATTGGTTTCCATACAACGCCCAGTGCTCATCCCAAAAGGTGCCCTCCTCAATACCCATCACCCCCCCCACCCTCCATCAACCCTCAGTTTGTTCTCAGTTTTTAAGAGTCTCTTATGCTTTGGCTCTCCAGAAGAGTATGTTTTAAGGTTTGGAGGTTAGGAGAGGTCTTGGAACACTGGCACTAGGCAAAAGTTTTCATCTGACTGGAACATAGAGCTTCAATGGATAATGAAAAATGAGGCTGCAGAAGCAGCTTATTAACAAGGTTATATCTAAATCTGTACTCTCTTTGGTGAAACAGTTTAATCTCAAATCTGGCACATTTAAAATAAACAATAAAACAAAGAAAACCAAGGTATGTCTTATAATGCTCAGCTCAAGCTTGCAACACACTGCTGTCTCAAGAGATTTTTATTGTGCTGGCTAAGCCTCTTATATTTGGTATAAAACAACATTGTCAAATATAAGCTTGATTCCAGCAGGAAAAATTAAGATACTCTAGTCCCAGTTATTTACTACAACTGTGCTGAAATCCAGATACCTGGTTACCTGATAATACATACAGAGAATGTCCTTAGGTTTTCCTATAAAACGCACTATTTTGAGCTAAGCACATTAATAAAATTGAAAGAGACCAAAAGGAAAGGGCTAAAGAGAGACAAAGAAAAAAAGGGGGGTTGGGGCATGGGATATTCATTGACTAGATTTCTTCTTTTTTACTTTCCATTTATACAAATCCTGATTTATATCCAATAGTTCAGAAGCTCTTTGAGGGCAGAAACAATTTCTAATTCTTCTTTCTGCTCTCACTGTACTAAACAGTAGTACTGAAAGCCTATTCTTTATATGCTTTCAATAAATATTTAGTCAATTAAGTTGAACATTGTATTACCTATCTACGGCTACATAACAAATTACCCCCCAAAATTAAGAGCTTGAAACAACAAACATTTATTATTCTACAATTTCTGGAGGCTAGGAATCTGAGAGTGGTTTGGCTGGTGGATTTGGCTCAGGATGTCCCATTAGGAAGCAATCAATGTTGACGGGGCCTGTGGTAAGCTCAAGGTTAACCTGAGGAGGACCCATATTCAAGTCCATTCATGTGGTATTTTTATGCCTGACAACATACATTCCCAAACTCACCCATATGGACATCTCCACAGGACTCACTTAGCTAACTTCCCCAGAGCAAGAAGTTTGAGAGAGAATATAAGAAAATATCCAACATGGAAGTCATACTTCTTTATAACCTAATCTCAGAATTGACAGTGTATCCATTTCTGCCATATTCTATTCATTACCAGTAAGACAATAACTCCAGTCCACACTGAGAGGTGGGAAATTATACATGGGCTTGAATACCTGGAAGTGGGTTTCATGGTGGGCCATCTTGGAGACTACCTATCACAAACATCGAAAAGACAAGCTGGGTTGGGCACCTGGCTGACTCAGTCAATAGAGAATGTGACTCTTGATCTTCAGGTTGTGAGTTTGAGCCCCACATTGGGCATTGAGCTACTTAAAAAAATAAAACAAAATAAAGAAATAAAAGAGAAGTTGGGAAACAGAGCACATTGCTACTCTGAATAAAACTGGGATACTCTTATTGAGGAGGAAGCTGAAAGATATGGGAAAGTAAATTATTGTAGATGGCGCGACTCCACAGAAGAAGGTCATGCCCTCTGAGATGTGACCTTACCTTATGACTCATAAAACTGTCAGCAAAATCAACCTCAAATGGCTAGGAGCTAACAGATTTTTTTGGTGGAAATCAGTGAAACAACTGACTTTTATGCATAGTTCTTTCATAATGTGGAAGCAAGCCAGATAAGAGAACATAGAAGTATAGAGGTGGAGGCAAGAATAAGGTAGGATGTCCTAGGAACTCACAGAAATTTGGGGGAGATAAAGGAGATCATACACCTGTGGAATTTGAGTGGAAGTTCATTGTAACCAGATCTGAGGTGCACAGAGATTTCCAATATTTTCTCAGGTGCCTATTTATTTGTGGGATTCTATTTCGGTATCCATTTCTCCTACTGGAGAAAGGAGGCTCCCTGGTGTTATAAGCTATATTTTATGAACCAATTCAATGGAATTGAGAATAAGAATTTTAAAACAGAAAAAAAAAAAGAATGGAAATAATCAAGGACATCCTTGTTTTTTTCTAGGTATTAGAACACTGTGTGATGCAGATATCTTCATTTATTTTATTTTATTTTTTTGGCCTGAAAGAAGGAATGAAAGAATGTGTTTACACATCTTGTCTCTGCAATGTAGAGATCTATTGTTCTATGACTGCCCTCCCTTCTGAAAGAAGTAGCTGCAGGCTATTGCATTAGACATCACCTTCCATTGCCACAGCACACATTGCCTTCTGACAAATTGCACAGAAGCCTATAAGAGACTTGGCATAATAGGCTTACTCAAAAGGATGATTTGCAGCCCAATCATCCTCCCACAATAAAAGTTATACAGAGAAGCAATTAGTTGAAGTCAGCAAAGTATAGAAGCAGAAGAGACAGTGACTAAGCTGCCTTAATGGAAAAACACTAGAGTAGGTACTGCAAGGAGACCAGATGACTAAACACTCAATGTATAAATAATAAGAGAGACTAACTTTTGGAAAGACATTCCAATTCTTACTGAGAATTGACTATGGTTATCAAGGGTTTGTTTCATTCCTGTTTTTTTTTTTTCTTTTTAACTCTTTTGATTCTATGGACATTAAATTCCCATTATCTAAGCTAAAAGAGCATATCTGTGGCTCTTGGCATTTGTATGTTGTATTGTATATTGTAGCATTTGTCTTGTATATTATTCAATATTATTATTGAAGTCCTATATTTCTTAAGAGCAAAGATCGTATTTGATTTTCTGGGAGACCTTTATTTAACCTTCTTGTTCCCAGCAAGCTGTTCACATGGTAATTTCTTTGTGCTCCACACTAGATAGTAATCTCCACAAGGGAAGGAAGTATATTTGTGTAATTCACTAATGTTTCCGACATAGCAAAATTCCTGGAATATAGTAAGTTCTTGATAAATATTCATCAAGTGACTGTTTAATGAATTGGCCTCATTTTCAAAGCCTCGTTATAAACAGGATATGAATTTTCATTCTCTCTTGCCCTGATTTAATAGCTCAAATTCCTTTAATAAATCATGCATTGCATAAAAATCCTGTCACTAAAGACAAAGACACATCGTATTTTGTTTACTTCCTTCTTTTTTTTCTTTCTTTTGAGCCATTGATGCTTTTCTGTGTCAACAGTTATGATGTCCAGAATGGTACTTTCACTTATACTTTCAGTGGAATTGAGAATCAGATTTTTGGGGAAGAAAAAAATTACTGAAATAAGCAAGGAAATTATGATTTTTTAAAAATGTTTATTTATTTATATATTTTTGAGAGACAGACAGAGTGTGAGTGGGGGAGGGCCAGAGAGAGAAGGAGACACAGAATCTGAAACAGGCTCCAGGCTCTGAGTTGTCACCATAGAGCCCGACATGGGGCTTGAACTCATGAACTGTGAGATCATGACCTGAGCCAAAGTCAGATGCTTAACCATCTGAGCCACCCAGAATATTTCAATGCTGTAAATGAAGATGAAAGAGTATATGTGAGTTGCTTAACTTTAACTTAAAAACTATATAACTTTTCTTTATAAGTAAATGTATCAAATGCCTTTTGTGCCCCATTTCACATCCTCTCCACCTAATTTCGAATCCAACTATTGTTGCAGCCACCGGGCTTCCCACACATGTGACCTGATGGTACTTTTACCTGAATGGTATCACTTCATTCTCCATGTCTGCCCTAGATCTTTTCTAAAAAGACATCTGCATGTGACTGCCAAGGACTCAGAAAACTTCTAGTCTAGAAGAAAGTTCTCTTCCACAGAAAGAGAACAGAATTTATGTGTGTGTAGTTGTGTGTGTGTGTGAATATATCCAGTATATATGTGTGTGTGTATATATACTATATATTGTATATATATACAATAGTGCGTGTACATATACATATATACATGAACATATACATATGTACACATGTATACATATATACTATTTTATATATATCATATACATATTAAAAGGTTTATTATAAGGAATTAATTGACATGATTATGGAGCTGGCAAGCCTAAAATTCACAGAGCTGATGTTCCAGTTGGTATCTGAAGCAGCCAGTGCCTGCTGTAGAACCAGGAAGACCAATGTCCCTGTCTAAGGTCTTCATGTTGCCTTTCCCTCATTGTCTGTTTTACTCTTTTCAGTAGTCTACTCTTCCCTACGTACCTCCTTCCCTTTCTAAAAGAAATAATTTATCCTCAATATCTCAGTCTCTCCTTTCGTGGGGGATGGGGACAGGCTAATGCAATATCATCAAAACATTCTTTTTTTCCCCAGCCTTACTGAGGTATGATGGACAATGAAAACTATATACTTCAACTGTTCAAAAAAAAAAAAAGTAACTATGTGCAGTGATGGACGTGTTAGTTAACTTGATTGTGGTGACCATTCCACAATGTATATGGGCATTAAATCACTGCATTGTGCACCATAAAAATTTATTCTTCCATATATATCCTGTTTACAGTGCAAAATTATCTTTGATAAACAATACATTTTGGTCTCCCAAATGCTCATACTCAAGCAGTGTCTTTGGGATTCATTTTCAAATATCTGCAAAAGAAGATTTATATAGAGAAGTGATAACTTCTATGGTTAAGTTACACAAACAGAACCTTAAGAAATAGATTGTATAATTATTCCCTAAACTATAAGCTTACTCAAAGCAAAGGATGCATCCATTTTTGTTCAGGGCTAATCCCTAAATGTCAGACATGTTGAATGCAAGACCACAGATATAGTAAAGTGAGCTATAGTACTAGAAATCAGAATGTTCTGAAGTTTAAAGTCCAAGTTTACCCCTCCTACCTCTATTGTGTTTGATGCATCCTAAATGAAACTGTTCTTTGGCTTCTTTGATTCCACCCTTAGGTTTGTTTAGCCCATAAACTTAAGATTTAGATTAGATCACAAGGAGTACCTGGGTGGCTCATTCATTTGGGCGTCCAGCTTCAGCTCAGGTCATGATCTCGCAGCTCGTAATTTTTTTTTTTTAATTTTTTTTTCAACGTTTATTTAGTTTTGGGACAGAGAGAGACAGAGCATGAACGGGGGAGGGGCAGAGAGAGAGGGAGACACAGAATCGGAAACAGGCTCCAGGCTCTGAGCCATGAGCCCAGAGCCTGACGCGGGGCTCGAACTCACGGACCGCGAGATCGTGACCTGGCTGAAGTCGGAGGCTTAACCGACTGCGCCACCCAGGCGCCCCTCGCAGCTCGTAATTTTGAGCCCTGCATCGGGCTCTGTGTTGACAGCTCAGAGCCTAGAGCCTGCTTCAGATTCTGTGTCTCCCTCTCTCTGTGCCCCTCCCCTGCTCATGCTCGCTCTCTCTCTCTCTCTCTCTCTCTCAAAAATAAATAAGGATTAAAAAAAAATTTTTTTAAAGATTAGATCACAAAAGCAGAATTATGGTGCTAATGAGTACATATATTCATCCTATTAAAATTAATTAGACAGGGGTGCCTGGGTGGCTCAGTCGGTTAAGCATCCGACCGGCTCAGGTCATGATCTCACAGTCCGTGAGTTCGAGCCCCGCATCGGGTTCTGTGCTGACACCTCAGAGCCTGGAACCTGTTTCAGATTCTGTGTCTCCCTCTCTCTCTCACCCTCCCCTGTTCATGCTCTGTCTCTCTCTGTCTCAAAAAATAAATAAAACATTAAAAAAAATAAAAAAAATTAATTAGACATATAAAACTGACGCTCAAGTATAAAATGGAAAGCAAAAGTAATACTCCATGCTCTAAGATAGCTGAGAATTCAAAATGGCAGGCTATTTTAAGTCACACTCAGACCCATGGCCTAATAAATAATAAATAATAATACTAAGTTAACATATAAATCCTCAGTGTTATCCCCTATTTTTAGAAGTATCATGTTGGTTGTACTTCTAGGAGTTTATTGCTTATTAGTACACAGATAGACCAGGTTCAATTACCTGTGAGAAATTTCTCTGATTTCAAGAAAAGTCAATCAGAGCCTATTAGCAGGATTCAATAATTAGTGTCACTGCACCAAATTAATGTGACTTTAACTCAAAGCAAAGACAAAAGGCTTCAGAGAATTGTTAACAAATTTGGCTAGGCCTTTTGAACTATTTTTTAAAAATAACGAATCTTAATTATAATTTTATGAATGCTTAAAGTCTGGGGGCTTGATGTTTGGGAAAGCTGACTATAAAGTCTGTGGTCAATATGCTAAAAGAGTAAATATATTCCTCTGACAGAACACATTGAAGGAAGATCATTTTGAGATTATAATTCCATACAAATTTTGATCCATGTGTTTATTTCCTCCAATAATACTTACTAAGACATCAAAAAGGCTACACTGTACATTCATTAAGAGTAAGGATTTTGGACTCTGACTCTATGGGTTTCCATATTGGTTTCCTGACTTATTAGCTATTTGGCCATGATGAAGATACTTGGCCTCTCTGTGCCTATTATGAATGAATGCGGGTGTCCCCAGCACTCATATACTAAAGCTCTAACTCTGGATATGATAGCATTTGGGAGGTAATTAGGGTTAGATGAGAGGCGGGCACTATGATGTGGTCAATGCCCTCATAAGAAGAGACACCAGATAGTTTGCTTTTTCTCCCTACATGCCTGCTCAAGAAGGTGGTGTGAGCACAGTGTGAAAGCTGCCATCTACAAACCAAGGAGAAAGCCCTCACAAGAACCCAACCATACCAGTACACTGATCTCAAGCTTTTAGTCTCTAGACTGTGAGAGAATAAATTTCTGTTGTTTAAGCCACCAAGTCTAAAGTAGTTTGTAATCACAGTCCGAGCAAACCAAGACCTCAGATTCCTCAACGGTAGAATGAAGATAACAATAGCATGTGTTTAGCCTACAGTATTACCACCAGTATTAAATAAGTGAGAACAGTACTTAATATGAAGCAAAAGGTAGAATATAAGTTGCTCTTGTTATTGTTTCCTTACTTAGTAATAGACTTGAAGTTAATTTCTGTCTTTGAAATTTAGATCAGTTTAAAAAAGGAAGACAGTCTCAGAATTGGGGTCTATTGAAAGCTCTCATTTGTCTCATGCAGGGGAGGACACGCAATCACTGGCTTCATGTTTTTCAAATTCCGAAAGATTTGAGAATACTCAGGTCTATAAACGAAATCCCTTGAGTTAAGGCCTCATATATGACTTCTAATTGGATGTCCCTGTTCACAGTGTTCCAGCAGG
Organism: Lynx rufus; assembly: GCF_022079265.1. Classification (NCBI taxonomy): domain Eukaryota; kingdom Metazoa; phylum Chordata; class Mammalia; order Carnivora; family Felidae; genus Lynx; species Lynx rufus. The sequence continues at coordinate 32,870,219 of NW_025814830.1, read as the reverse complement.
TCAAACATGTCATATCAGAAAAAAACATTCCAGGGGCGCCTGGGTGGCTCAGTCGGTTAAGCGGTGGACTTCAGCTCAGGTCATGATCTCGCGGTCCATGAGTTCAAGCCCCGCGTCGGGCTCTGTGCTGACAGCTCAGAGCCTGGAGCCTGTTTCAAATTCTGTGTCTCCCTCTCTCTGACCCTCCCCCGTTCATGGTCTGTCTCTCTCTGTCTCAAAAATAAATAAACATTAAAACAAAATTTTAAGAAAAAAAACATTCCAATAACAAGGAGATGTAGTTTAATGGCATCAGCAGACTGTGGATAATTTTTCTTGGCATTGTGTATGTTTTCGGATGAGACCTTAGAGATGCACCATGCTCAACCCAAGCAGGAAGACATGCAGGGAGCTTATATGGTTTGAGCCAACTTATTCTGGAACATCAAATCTGAAACTCCTGACAAAGTGGCATCAGGCACTAAGTTATATTCTGGAGAGGGGATGCCATTGCATATACCTTGACAATCCATCTGGTAAATGTGAAGGTCATTTAGCGGTCTATTTTCCAATGAGTGGCGTGGTAACATCTCAATAAAATAAGAATGCAGACTGAGTGTCAATCATCCCATGCCTTCTCAGTTTCCAAGGGATGTGTCTCATCTCTAATAGCATGGAAAAATGGTTCTTTCTCTTAAGATGAAAATATTAGAGCATCTAGTAACACAGCCCAGAATACCATCAATAAATTCTGTCAAGAAGGTGGAACATAGGAAAGAATAGCTGACTTTTTCTTAACAAATATATATATTCATAACCTCCTTCTTATATTTAATCCTCTGTAGTATATCTGTGGCAGACAGAGAGACAGCCCAATAGCTATCACCCATTCCCTTCTCCCTTGCTAGTCTTTTACTGTGGAAGCTGGGGAATACTATTTACTTACTTCTGTGGCCTCTCTTAAAACGGTAGCCATGTACCAGTTTGGGCTAGTAAAACATAATAGGAAGTCTGCTGAGGTAGGGGATAAAGGAGAGACTCACTCCAGGAAAAGGGCATTTTCCTTCAGCTTCCTGAACACACATGCCTTCCTGCCTTTACAAGTAGACATGATGTCTAAAGCTGCAGCAGCCATCTTGTGACCATGAGGCAACATGCCTGACAATTCTAGAAACTGGACTTCACCAGTAAAGCTAAGAACGGTCCACCTCTCAAAAGGAGACTCCTATGGTTGACAGGAATTTGACATCCATGAATTTTAACCTTTGCTTTCATAGCTGTGGATGTGTTACTTAACATATCAAAAGACACTTCAGTGATAAAATTAGTTGTGGTCTTCAAAATAAGGAGATTCTGCTGGTGGGCCCAATCTAATCTCTTGAGTCTTTCAGAGCAGAGAAGTTTCTCTGGCTGGAGTCATAAAGATGCAGTGGAAGAGGAAGACAATGGAGAGACAAAGCAGACAGATTTGAGAAGGATTTCATCTGCCGTGCTAGCTTTGAGTCAAGAAATGCAGTTGACCTCTAGAAGCTGGGCTTTGCAGGATCCCTGGCTAACAATTAGCAAGACAAGGGGGACCTCAGTCCTGGAGTCATGTGAAGCTGAAGTCAGCCCACAGCCTGAATGAGAATGGAAGCAGATTCTTCCTGAGAGCCTCTAGACCAGAAAGTAGACTGGCCCATACCTTGGTTTCACCCTCGTGAGACTCAGCGCTGAGAAATTAGCTAAGCCAACTAGACTTACTTACCATATTGTGTCTATATCAGGCTATCTATAGTATGCTAAAAATGACTAAAAATGCCTGCGGACACTCACCTGGACCCTGGTAAGCTTCTCATAGACATGCCCTCTTTCCGAACCAATGTTACCACGGACAGACCCTTGTGGTTCTTATGACTGAAAGAGTCCCCTCCAGCAACAACCATTGGGAGACTTAAAAAGAAATGTTTTTATTTTTTAAAATTTATTTATTTTGAGCAAGAGTGAGAGAGAGAGTCAGACAGGGAGAGATAAAATCCCAAGCAGGCTCCGTGCTGTTAGCACAGAGCCCAACACGGAGCTCAAACCCACATTTGAGATGGGATCATGACCTGAGGCAAAATCAAGAGGTAGACACTTAACCAATTGAACCACTCAGGTGCCCAACAACCATCAGGAAACCTTGAAAAAAACAAAAGTTCATTACTTATAAGACCTGGAAATTACATAGCACACCTGTGGCCACAGAGCAAGGTCACAGGTAGAGAGAGAAAGCACTCGAGCATATGGGCCTGAGGTTCTGCTTTTATTGTGGTCAAGAGTAGAGCCCTAGGGTTTCCTTGGCTCATTCTTCATTGGTGCATTTATTTTTTTCATTTTTTATTTTTTTAACGTTATTCATTTTTGAGAGACAGAGACAGGGTGTGAGCGGGGGAGGAGTAGAGAGAGAGGGACACACAGAATCTGAAGCAGGCTCCAGGCTCTGAGCTGTCAGCACAGAGCCCAATGCCGGACTCGAACTCAATGACTGTGAGATCATGACTTGAGCTAAAGTCAGACGCTCAACCGACTGAGCCACCCAGGCGCCCTTTCATTGGTGCATTTAAAACATTAGAACGGGAATTTAGCACAAGAAGAGAAAAGTCAAGTGGCCCAAATGGTCAATTATTGAAACCAACCCAAATCTCTAGAACAGGAACTTCTTTGTAAGGGGAGACTGTGGGGGAGCTGTTGCTTTTTCTGGTCCTGTGCCTAGCAATATGTTTATTCCAGATGGCCATCTTTGAATGGATGTCTTGGTAATCAAAGTTTAAGTCAAGTACTTGTATGAAAGAAAGAAAGAAAGAAAGAAAGAAAGAAAGAAAGAAAGAAAGAAAGAAAGAAAAAGAAGCAAAACAAAACAAAACCAGGGTCAGGGCTTACATTATCCGTATAGAAGTATGAGATACTATATTTGTGGGTGTTTTTTTTCAAGCTGCTAGGTTTGTAGTCATTTGTTATAGCAGCAATAGAAAACTAATACACTACCCAAAACCAATTTATTCACTAATATATTATAGAACACAGGCTATTCTAGGAAGTCAGATAATAAAAATAATGACAATGACAACAATGGTAATAATAACAACTAAGAATGAATGATTCTTATTATTATGTGTCAGGCTCTGTTCCAGGTCAAACAGAACATACTAAAGTACCTTTCCCTTGGAGTTTGTGTCTTAGTAAGAACAAAGTGGGGTGCCTAGGTGACTCATTCAGTTAAGTGTCCGACTCTTGATTTCAGCTCAGGTCATAATCTCACAGCTTTGTGAGGTCAGGCTCAGTGCTGACAGCGTGGAGCCTGCTTGGTATTCTCTCTCTCCCTCTGTCTCTGTCCCTCTCTCGCTTATGCTAGGTTTCTCTCTAAATAAATGAATAAACATTAAAAAAAATAAAGAAGTGGGACACCTGGGTGTCTCAGTTGGTTAAGCAACTGACTTTGGCTCAGGTCATGATCTCATGATTCGTGAGTTCGAGCCCCATGTCTGACTCTGTGTGGACAGCTCCAAGCCAGGAGTCTGCTTCAGATTCTGTATCTCACTCTCTCTCTCTCTGCACTTTTCCCACTTGTGCTCTCTCTCTCTCAAAAATAAATAAACTTAAAAAAAAAAGTTTGCAGTTTAAAAAAAAACAAAGAAGAAATAGTAAATAAACAGGAAAAAAATATTAGTAAGTATTGTGTAGATAATTTAAATCATGTATTTTAAGGCAAATTACTCAGGTAATTTAGACTGTATGGTCAGGAAAAGACTCTTTGCGAAGGTAATTCGTATCTAGGTGCAATCTGGATGAAAAGCAACAAGCTAACAAAATCTTGTGAGGCGGGTAATATAGACAGCTACAAAGTCTCAGTGACAGAAATAAGCCTGGAGTGTTTGAGACAAAGGGAAGAACCATGGTGGATGAGGAAAGGCATAAAGTCTGAGAGCAAGGCAGGGGAAAGATTCAGGAGGACCTCGCAGGCCATGAGTTTATATTCTATTCTTTGGATATTGGGAATTCAGTGGAAGGAAATGATCTGAATTATGTAAAAATGGTCACTGATGATAGGACACACAGTATAGAGGCTGGTGGGTACCAATGGAAATAGAGAACAGGTTGCATGAGATGATTAAGGTTTAGACTACGGTGGCAATAGGGGAGCTGGATAGTTTCCAGATGATGGATAGTTCCAGATTCTTTTGGAGACAGATTAAACAGGACTTTCTGAAGCACGTGTTGTGAAGATGACGATTAGAGCAGACTCAAGAATAACTTTTAAGTCTTTAGTGGAAGAAGATGCATGGGTAATTCAGATTAAGGAGGGGAAGAATGGAGAAAACTTAGCAGGTGGGGTGGATACGTTGAAAACTTAATTCTGCTTTGGCTATTTTAATTTTCAGATGACTATTAGCTATTCTTTTTTTTAATCTTTATTTCTTTTTGAGAGAGAGATACAGAGTGTGAGCGGTGGAGAGACAGAGACAGGAAGACAGAATCTGAAGCAGGCTCCAGGCTCTGAGCTATCTGCACAGAGCCTGACCTGGGGCTCGAACTCATGAGCTGTGAGATCATGACCTGAGCCAAAGACAGACGCTCAACTGACTAAGGCACCCAGGCACCCTATTTGTTATTCTAAAGAATAATTTTAATATCTGTTGGCTAATAGTCCCAAACTTCATTTTTCTACATTGCTCATATTTTTTTATGATTCCTTTAAACTATGTGCATAGTTTCCTATTTAATTTTTTCTTTAAACAAAAATCAATTTTCACTGATAAAACTATTTTAAAAGAAAATGTTAAGACAAATACCCACTGTATTCATTTTATTTTTGCAGCAGTCATTGCAAAAGAAGATAATCATAAAAATAAATGCAGTGTTGGTAGATGGGAGGCCCATGGAAGAGGGTAGGAAGGGCGGAGAGGTGGTGCATGCTACACAGACTGGCGGGAGGGAGCCGGGGTGGAGGGGCAGCCCGCCGACAAAGCAGAGCCCCCTAGTCTGGCTTGCAAAAGTGGGAGGGCTGGATGGAGTGTATTCAGAAAACAAGTGGGACTTAACATCTGGAAGGTTATAAGCTAACAGCTCTGCTTGGAGAGCGGGAGGCCTGGAGGACAATGGAAGGGAGAGTTGTTGAGCCCTGGACAGAGCTCAGCTTGGCAGGGAACAAAGGCGCTTGCCAGCACCATCTCCCTCACCCATCCCCCAGCCAAAATCCCAAAGGGAACCAGTTCCTGCCATGGAACTTGCTTGCACATCCCAAACACACAACGCTGTGCTTCTATGGATCCATCCCTCCAGTGGGTCTGACTCCCTCCCAGTGCCGCAGGGCCCCTCCTGAAGCTGATCACCGAAGGAAAAGCAAGCTGAGCCTGCCCCTCCCGCCCCTGTGCACCTTGCCAATCCACCCCAGCTAATACGCCAGATCCCCAGCACCACAAGCCTAGCAGTGTACAAGTAGCCCAGACGGGCCATGCCACCCCACAGTGAATCCTGCCCCTAGGAGAGGGGAAGAGAAGGCACACACCAGTCTGACTGTGGCCCCAGCGGTGGGCTGGGGGCAGACATCAGGTCTGACTGCGGCCCTGCCCACCAACGCAAGTTATTCAAGACAGTACAGGGGAAGTGCCCTGCAGTCCCACACCACTCCAGGGACTATCCAAAATGACCAAGCGGAAGAATTCCCCTCAAAAAACCTTTAGGAAATAGCGACAGCTAACGAACTGATCAAAAACGATTTAAACAATATAACAGAAAGTGAATTTAGAATAATAGTCATAAAATTAATTGCTGGGCTTGAAAACAGTATAAAGGACAGCAGAGAATCTTTTGCTACAGAGATCAAGGGACTAAGGAACAGTCAGGAGGAGCTAAAAAATGCTATTAATGAGCTGCAAAATAAAATGGAGATGACCACAGCTCGGATTGAAGACACAGAGGAGAGAATAGGTGAACTAGAAGATAAAATTATGGAAAAAGAAGAAGCTGAGAAAAAGAGAGACAAAAAAATCCAGGAGTATGAGGGGAAAGTTAGAGAACTAAGTGATGCACTAAAGAGAAATAATATATGCATAATTGGTATTCCAGAGGAGGAAGAGAGAGGGAAAGGTGCTGAAGGTGTACTTGAAGAAATAATAGCTGAGAACTTCCCTGATCAGGGGAAGGAAAAAGGCATTGAAATCCAAGAGGCACAGAGAACTCCCTTCAGACGTAACTTGAGTTGATCTTCTGCACCACATATCACAGTGAAAGTGGCAAAATACAAGGATAAAGAGAAAATTCTGAGAGCAGCTAGGGATAAACTTACTCTAACATATAAAGGGAGACGGATAAGACTCCTGATGGATCTCTCTACTGAAACCTGGCAGGCCAGAAAGGAATGGCAGGAAATCTTCAAAGTGATGAACAGAAAAAATATGCAGCCGAGAATCCTTTATCCAGCAAGTCTGTCATTTAGAATAGAGGGAGAGATAAAGGTCTTCCCAAACAAACAAAAACTGAAGGAGTTCGTCACCACTAAACCAGCCCTCTAAGAGATCCTAAGGGGGATCCTGTGAGACAAAGTACCAGAGACATCGCTACAAGCATGAAACCTACGGACATCACAATGACTCTAAACCCATATCTTTCTGTAATAACACTGAATGTAAATGGACTGAATGCGCCACTCAAAAGACACAGGGTATCAGAAGGGATAAAAAAACAAGACTCATCTCTTTGCTGTCTACAAGAGACTAACTTTAGATCTGAGGACACCTTCAGATTGAGAGTGAGGGGATGGAGAACTATTTACCATGCTACTGGAAGCCAAAAGAAAGCTGGAGTAGCCATACTTATATCAGACAAACTATACTTTAAATTAAAGTCTGCAACAAGAGATGATAAAGGGCATTATATAATAATTACAGGGTCTATCCATCAGGAAGAGCTAACAATTATAAATGTCTATGCGCTGAATACCGGAGCCCCAAAATATATAAAACAATTACTCACAACCATAAACAACCTTATTGATAAGAATGTGGTAATCACAGGGGACTTTAACACTCCACTTACAGAAATGGATAGATCATCTAGACACACGGTCAATAAAGAAACAAGGGCCCTGAATGATAGGTACATTGGATCAGATGGACTTGACAGATATATTTAGAACTCTGCATCCCAAAGCAACAGAATATACTTTCCTCTTGAGTATACATGGAACATTCTCCAAGATAGATCACATACTGGGTCACAAAACAGCCTTTCATAAGTATACAAGAATTGAGATCATACCGTGCATACTTTCGGACCACAATGCTATGAAATTTGAATTCAACCACAGGAAAAAGTCTGGAAAACCTCCAAAAGCATGGAGGTTAAAGAACACCCTACTAAAGAATGAATGGGTCAACCAGGCAATTAGAGAAGAAATTAAAAAATATATGGAAAAAAAATGAAAATGAAAATACAACAATCCAAACACTTTGAGATGCAGCAAAGGCAGTCCTGAGAGGAAAATACATTGCAATCCAGGCCTATCTCAAGAAACAAGAAAAATCCCAAATACAAAACCTAACAGGACACCTAAAGGAAATAGAAGCAGAGCAGTAAAGAAACCCCAAACCCAGCAGAAGAAGAGAAATAATAAAGATGAGAGCAGAAACACACAATATAGAGTCTAAAAAAACTGTAGAGCAGATCAATGAAACCAGGAGTTATTTTTTTGAAAAAATAAGCAAAATTGATAAACCTCTAGCCAGGCTTCTCAAAAAGAAAAGGGAGATGACCCAAATAGATAAAATCATGAGTGAAAATGGAATTATTACAACCAACCCCTCAGAAATACAAGCAATTATCAGGGAATACTATGAAAAATTATATGCCAACAAACTGGACAATCTGGAAGAAATGGACAAATTCCTAAACACCCACACACTCTGAAAACTCAATCAGGAGGAAATAGAAAGCTTGAACAGACCCATAACCAGTGAAAAAATTGAATCAGTTATCAAAAATCTCCCAACAAACAAGAGTCCAGGACCAGATGGCTTCTGGGGAAATCTACCAGACATTTAAAGCAGAGATAATACCTATCCTTCTGAAGCTATTCCAAAAAACAGAAAAGGAAGGAAAACTTCCAGACTCATTCTATGAAGCCAGTATTACTTTGATTCCTAAACCAGACAGAGACCCAGTAACAAAAGAGAACTACAGGCCAATATCCCTGATGAATATGGATGCCAAAATTCTCAATAAGATACTAGCAAATCGAATTCAACAGCTTATAAAAAGAATTATTCACCATGATCAAGTGGGATCCATTTCTGGGATGCAGGGCTGGTTCAACATTCGCAAATCAATCAACGTGATACATCACATTAATAAAAGAAAAGATAAGAACCATATGATCCTGTCAATTGATGCAGAAAAAGCATTTGACCAAATTCAGCATCCTTTCTTAATAAAAACCCTCGAGAAAGTCGGGATAGAAGGAACATACTTAAACATCACAAAAGCCATTTATGAAAAGCCCACAGCTAATATCATCCTCAGTGGGGAAAAACTGAGAGCTTTCCCCCTGAGATCAGGAACACGACAGGGATGTCCACTCTCACCACTCTTGTTTAAAATAGGGTTGAAAGTGCTAGCATCAGCAATCAGACAACAAAAGGAAATCAAAGGCATCAAAATTGGCAAAGATGAAGTCAACCTTTCACTTTTTGCAGATGACATGATATTATACATGGAAAATCCGATAGACTCCACCAAAAGTCTGCTAGAACTGATACATGAATTCAGCAATGTTGCAGGATACAAAATCAATGTACAAAAATCAGTTGAATTCTTATACACTAACGATGAAGCAACAGAAAGACAAATAAAGAAACTGATCCCATTCACAATTGCACCAAGAAACATAAAATACCTAGGGATAAACCTAACCAAAGATGTACAAGATCTGTATGCTGAAAACTATAGAAAGCTTAGGAAGGAAATTGAAGAAGATATAAAGAAATGGAAAAACATTCCATGCTCATGGATTGGAAGAACAAATATTGTTAAAATGTCAATACTACCCAAAGCTATCTACACATTCAATGCAATCCCAATCAAAATTGCACCAGCATTCTTCTTGAAACTAGAACAAGCAATCCTAAAATTCATATGGAACCACAAAAGGCCCCGAATAGCCAAAGGAATTTTGAAGAAGGAGACCAAAGCAGGAGGCATCACAATCCCAGACTTTAGCCTCTACTACAAAGCTGTCATCATCAAGAAAGCATGGTATTGGCACAAAAACAGACACAGAGACCAATGGAATAGAATAGAAACCCCAGAACTAGACCCACAAACGTATGGCCAACTCATCTTAGACAAAGCAAGAAAGAATATCCAATGGAAAAATGACAGTCTCTTTAACAAATGGTGCTGGGAGAACTGGACAGCAACATGAAGAAGAATGAAACTAGACCACTTTCTTACACCATTCACAAAAATAAACTCAAAATTGATAAAGGACCTGAATGTGAGACAGGAAACCATCAAAACCCTAGAGGAGAAAGCAGGAAAAGACCTCTCTGACCACAGTCGTAGCAATTTCTTACTTGACACATCCCCAAAGGCAAGGGAATTAAAAGCAAAAATGAACTACTGGGACTTCATGAAGATAAAAAGCTTCTGCACAGCAAAGGAAACAATCGACAAAACTAAAAGGCAACCAACGGAATGGGAAAAGATATTTGCAAATGACATATCGGACAAAGGGCTAGTATCCAAAATCTATAAACAGCTCACCAAACTTCACACCCGAAAAACAAATAATCCAGTGAAGAAATGGGCAGAAAACATGAATAGACACTTCCCTAAAGAAGACATCCAGATGGCCAACAGGCACATGAAAAGATGCTCAACGTCACTCCTCATCAGGGAAGTACAAATCAAAACCACACTCAGATATCATCTCATGCCAGTCAGAGTGGCCAAAATGAACAAATCAGGAGACTATAGATGCTGGAGAGGATGTGGAGAAACGGGAACCCTCTTGCACTGTTGGTGGGAATGCAAACTGGTGCAGCTACTCTGGAAAACAGTGTGGAGGTTCCTCAAAAAATTAAAAATAGACCTACCCTATGACCCAGCAATAGCACTGCTAGGAAGTTACCCAAGGGATACAGGAGTACTGACGCATAGGGGCACTTGTACCCCAATGTTTATAGCAGCACTCTCAACAATAGCCAAATTGTGGAAAAAGCTTAAATGTCCATCAACTGATGAATGGATAAAGAAATTGTGGTTTATATACACAATGGAGTACTACATGGCAATGAGAAAGAACAAAATATGGCCCTTTGTAGCAATGTGGAGGGAACTGGAGAGTGTGATGCTAAGTGAAATAAGCCATACAGAGAAAGACAGATACCATGTTTTCACTCTTATGTGGATCCTGAGAAACTTAACAGAAACCCATGGGTAAGGGGAAGGAAAAAAAAAAGAGGTTAGAGAGGGAGAGAGCCAAAGCATAAGAGATTGAAAACTGAGAACAAACTGAGAGTTGATGGGGGGTGGGAGGGAGGGGAGGGTAGATGATGGGCATTGAAGAGGGCATCTTTTGGGATGAGCACTGGGTGTTGTATGGAAACCAATTTGACAATAAATTTCATATATTAAAAATAAAAAAAATAAATGCAGTGTTTAAAAAGATGTTGTTTGATTTTGTTTCTGTTGCCTAAAGATCTGAACACGTAGTCAGATCACTTGGTTGAGATGTGTGTGTGTGTGTGTGTGTGTGTGTGTGTGTGTGTGTATGTATGTGTGCGTGCGTGCATACATATATCACTGGGTTGAGAATACATATATGTCATGTATTTATGTCATATATGTCACGTGAGAGAGAGAAACAGAGACAAGTATTCATTAGATGTGAAAGTCACAGTAGCTTGAAAATATGACATGTCCTTTCAGTTTCTTTAATTCCTATTGATTATCTCAAAAACATTTTTCCCTTGTTAGAGATTCAAAGTATATCATGCCATATCTATGTGTCACTTAAATTCCTCTCACTTAGTGCCTAAAATCACTGGGTGTCACCTGACCCACACTTTGGCGATAGTGCTTATAGACCTAGTAGATATAAATCAGTACATGATGAGAGGGGGAGGCATAATTATAACTCACATGGCACTCTTATTTTCCTGATTCTCAAGCATTTGAAGGACATTGCACGTATTGTCTCCATAAATGCTGTTTTAAACGGGGATAAAAATTTTATCACATGCCAAGCACTGAAATGATACTTGATGCTGTCGTTTACACTGAGAACAATTTTGATGAAGCTTTCCAACTACCTTTTTCCCTTACCAGGTTGCCATGCATCTCCTACCCCCCTGCCAGTTTGTAAATCAGATTGGGTTTAGGCCAAGCTAAAAATATTTTCCTTGCACAAAGCACTTTCCTAGCACATCAGTGATTAAATCACAGACATGCTTTGTCCACGATTTGGTTCTTCATATATAGACAGGCTTGGGTGAAAATTTGTTTGTGGGATGTACCAAAAAATTCTCCTTCCACCAGCTGGACCCATACCACCCCCACTCCTATTCAGAAAGCTCTTCACATGTTTTCTTTTCCAAGGGCATTTTGTACAAACGTATAATATCAGGCAATCTTGATTTTGTTTTAATATAAAGATGCTGAATAAACTTTGTTAGAAGAGTTAAAATTTGCATCTGCTTTCTAGACATAATTGTGCACTTGTGTAAATGTGGGGTTGGGGTGGGGAGACTGGGTGCTGGTAATTTCTGCTCTTTGAATATTTCTCCAAAGGACAATGAGAAAGAGAATAATTTCATCCAGTATTTGGATGTTCTGCACTCTCTGGTATCTGTCCATTTGTCCAGGTATGAGGATTTGATAAACTAATTGGCTAAACAGAACTGATGGAAACAACTAATGGGAGGGATTAACAAAGTATAAACAATAGGGGACAAAGCCTTGCTCACTCTTCCCTTTCTTGAACACTTGCACAGCAAATGCTTTTTAAGCTTCTGGCAATGATGTGGTATACTAACCCACTGATCCTGTCTTAACAAGTCCAGCCATCATTCTTCAGGATCCAATTCCTTCACAATGATTAGGTTAATAAATCAGGCAGAGCTTGTGCAGGCATCTGAAAATTGAAGGAGTAGAGAGTTGGAAGTCCTGTTCCCTTGTAGACCTAAGTCTGGTCTCTAATTCAGTTCTATCAGAGAAGCCCTCTATCTTTAGAAGAGGGTTGAGCAGGGTGGTGGTAGAATATGTAAGAGGTAGAGTAACATATACACCATGTGAATTGGATATTTGGCTACGAAACTTACCATTCCATGCCCTGCAGGATTCTCTTCTTAGAGAGCGCTATACATGAAGACAAAAGCCAATTCAGTAACACTATCAGATGTTATATTTGCAACACACGCACGTGCTTTGTTTTTCCCTTTGCAACTGCACACAGAGCCAACCACTTTAAGCCCATTGTGCATGTAACACGGGCTAAATAGTCTCTTTTGACACTCCTAATTATTTCCACTTTTGTCTCCAGTACATTTCTTTCTTCATAGACCTATACCTCTTATTGCTAGTATCTGCACTATTTTTGTCATTCCCTATCCAAACCCTAATGCCATGAAATATATGCAAGCTTGTACACATTTTGCTTTATATAAAAAAATATACTTGTCTAGCAATCACAATTGGTAACAAAGCTGAAAATTAGCTGTGCTTCTCAGTCAGCACCATCATAAGCCAACTCAACATGTTTATTCAGCAGCAAACAAATTTGGTGTGCAAAAGGCAAGAGAAAAATATCAAAGTATAAAGGATGAACACTTGTTTTGTTTTTTTATTTAAAAATTTTAAAAATATTTATTTATTTTTTAGAGACAGAGAGAGGCAGAGCATGAGCAGGGGAGGGGGAGAGAGAGAAAGACAAAGAATCTGAAGGAGGCTCCAGGCTCTGAGCTGTTAGCACAGAGCCCAAGGTGGTGTGGTGGGTGGGTGGGGGGGGGGGGAACTCACGAACTGCCAAGACCATGACCTGAGCCAAAGTCGGACACTCAACCGACTGAGCCACCCAGGAGCCCTGACACTTGTTTTGTTTTTAAGTCAATGACCCATGACACAAGAATGTTCTCCCAAACCCTAGACACCTCAGTATCATTGCAATGGATTCACGATTCATAAGTCACATAAGTATTTTCTCAAACAATAAATGTTAACATAATGACTAGTCATTCAAATGGGTTAAGGTTGTCCACGTTTGAAAACATATATCAAAGTGTTTCTCAAAATGTGGACCCTGGATCAGCAGCATTAGTACCTCCTAGGAAATTAGATACTCAGACTCTCTAGATCTCTCTAGTATTAGAAACTCAAGAACTCTGGGTAGAGCCCAGCACCTGTGTTTTTATAAGGCTACTGGTAGATTCTGATGGTCACTAAAGTTTAGGAAGCATCAATTTATAAAAGGCATAAAAATTGGGTGCCTGGGTGACTCAGTCGGTTGGGCAGCCGACTTGGGCTTGGGCCATGATCTCAGGGTTTGCAGGTTTGAGCCCCGCATTGGGCTCGGTGATGGCGGCTTGGAGCCTGCTTCAGATTCTCTGTCTCTGCCCTTCCCCCACTCAAACTCTGTCTCTCTCTCTCAAAAAGTAAACATTAAAAAGTTTTTTTTAAAGGGTATAAAAAAGAAGCATTCCTTTTGCATCAATGCTAATTATAGAAATTTATTCTAATGACATAATTATGGAACATGGGAATGTCTAAAGATGCATCCAATAGGATATTCACCACAGAACTGTTTATAATTGTGCTAAGCTGGAAAACAATGAACATTCTATATAAAGAATAATTATATGAGGAATATTAATAATTTGTGCCTAAGATTATCCTAATTTTCTCAAAATCACTCAAATGACTATATTCAAATATCAAGACTACTCACCAAAATAAGCAAAATATCTAGAAAGCTTATCTATTTATGGAATCATGAATGTTCATAAGTTTCACCTTTATAAGGGTTTTGACCAAATTTCTATTACTTTATATATATGTGGGTGTGTGCATTCATTTTATATATATATAAAATGCATATATAAACATATATAAACATAAACATGTATCTAGATAGATGGATGGATGGATAGGTAGGTAGATAGATAGATAGATAGATAGATAGATAGATAGATAGATAGATAGATAGATATGTTTGTTTTCAATTGCAAACGTTTGGAAAACTTCTGTTTAGATCATTCTCTTCATGGCTTTGCCCATCTGAACTGTTACCACCAATAGCCTTTTTCCTGATCCTAAGAGTGTGAAAAATATTTTTCCTTAATATGAAAATAAAATTAAAGTTTACAACTCATTCGTGTATTACATACACCACTTTTTGTTTTATATTTTACACCCTATTTACTAGAGAATAATTTTGATAACATAGTTATAATTGAGTACCTATGGAACATGAGAATTCTACTGGAATTATCCTTTATGGAATGTGAAATTGTGCTTTATAAATCAGGTGTGTATCTGACGAAGAGGATGCCATATAGAATATGTTCCTGAGTTTGATGATTTATTTTGTCTGGTAAGCCTAGGTTTTCATTAAAATAATGCTAATTTGACAACTAAAATTCCCACAGTCCCCTCCCCATGTTTCTTTGGTTTTTCTCTTATTTATGTGCTCTAAGAAAGAGAAATAGACTTGGCAGAGACCAATACGTGGAACTGGGGTCTCGAGGTTTTTCTCTTTACAGTAAGTAATCATTACCATCATATCTTCAGATACTTTTAATTATCCATCTGCTTTTTGTTTAATGGAAGAATTGTTTGGAATATGAAATGCCTCTTTGAATGCCAGTTCCATTTTAAGAAAAACTATAGTTTAAAGACTTTTTGTTCCATTCTTAAATTCATCTTAGGACCAGGAAGAGTGATCTAGGGATGTAACTTCAAATGAATGGATGTCCTGGAGGGTCTTCACAAATAACAAATTTTATTCTTAGGTGCCAGATATATAGCTATGTGTTTCTTTTGCAGCAAATAAAAGCAAGCCACAGTTTCTAAAACTTGAAATAAAAAATGGAAATAAACAAGGAAGTGCTTTCAAAGTAAAGAAAATGGTTAAAATTCAGAGGAATGATTTGAAGTTTCTCATCTCTACCCCTGTCAGACATTCACATTCTCTAGGATATTTTCCTTTACTGGTCCTTATTGTAAGGACAGGTTCCAAATGTTCTTTTACAAAAGCCAAACTACTTGATAGTCTCATACAAGATGTACGAAAAACAAAACAAAATAAAAAAGTCATTTGTTTTTGACATTTTGGCTTAATTTGAAACTAAGACCATGTTTTCTTGTTTTTTAAGTAGAAGAGACGGTTAAAAAATAAATAATTTAAAAATAGAAGAAGAATACAGTGGATCATAATCATTATATTGGTCACCAGTACCATAAGAAGACTAAAATTGTCAACGTAGTATAATATTCAGCAGAGCAACTAATCATTTCCTTTAAAAAAAAATTGATTTGAGAGACAACTTTCCTCCCCTTACCCAACAGGTATAGGATACATGGATACAAAATAAACAGAAAATGCTCAGGGTTACCAGCTACTCCGGTTTGACCAGGTATGAGGGATTTCCTTGAAAGTGGGAACTTCAGGACTAATATCTGGACAGTCTCAGAAAAACCTGCCCTGGTGACCATCCTAGATGAGATGGAAAATGGGAATTGAAATGGGGATTAGTCCATGAGTTTCCAGCCTCAAGAATATGGCTACCATGCAAACAAAGGAGGAAAATAACATTTTAGAGGTACTTTCCAGAAATAACAAGAAGAGTATGTAGAATTAGCAAATATGATGAACAGCAGGGCTGGATCTGAGGTTCTTCACTGAACAGAGTTAAGAGTTCAAGTAAAACACAGCAAACACTGGGAGATCCTGAACCTCTGCAGACCTGGGTATCTTTGCTTTATGTTCCTACTGGTAGGTGGCAGGGCTTTTCCCAAAAGACTGCAGGTAATGAAGTCTCTCTCTCTCTTTTTTTTTGTTATTTTATAGTATAAAAGATAAGAGTCTTTTTTTCATTCCTTAACTTTGATGTTTTAAATCTCCCTATACCCAAAAACATACTTTTTACCTGCTGTAACATGCTGATAAGTGGGATTTCAAGGGGAGAAAAATCCACACTTTCGAATTATGATATCTAAGGGAGCATTTTAACCTATTTCAAAGGTTTACCTGCTGCAAATATGAGAGTGGTTTTAATTCCCCTCTTATTATAGTCTAGTGTTCATATACTAATCCTTATTATATTGCCATGAAATTACAAAAATAATATCATAACAATTTTGTGTTTGTTCTAAATACGCTAGATAAGCCGTTAGCATTAATGTGGCTGAGATTTTATTATTTTTTGTCCCAGAAAGAATGGAAATGAGTTTACTTAATATGGAATGATGGTTTCATATAACTGTTAGGATTAGGCAATGTTGAAAATAAGAAATCTTAATAGAAAAAAATTGCTAGATTTTTATTCAGTGGAAATATGTGGACTTCAATAATAAGGTTGGAGCAGCTGGTCTGATGTAGTCTTTTGTGGTAATTAATTGATAGAATGCTACATTCTGTCATCATCCTCTCCAGACCCCACTTGAGTTTATAACGTTCACAGTCTCTGACTGTTCCTTCTGTTATCTCATACAGAGACTTTCTGTAATTAAACTTGTTTAGCCTTTTCACTAGAGAACCTTACAGCATATTATGTGTAAGCTGGCTGAAAATGTCCACTTATAGAGCCACTCAAATATACAGATAAGGAGAAACTTGGTATACGCTAACGTA
This sequence comes from Lynx rufus, assembly GCF_022079265.1. Taxonomy (NCBI): domain Eukaryota; kingdom Metazoa; phylum Chordata; class Mammalia; order Carnivora; family Felidae; genus Lynx; species Lynx rufus. The sequence continues at coordinate 32,853,376 of NW_025814830.1, read as the reverse complement.
CCTCAAAAAAGTTTTTCTTTATTCCTTGATAAAGAGTAAAATGAATTGCTTAATGTTTAAATAATTCGTGGATTTCATAGGAAGCATCTAGGTTGGAATCCTTATTCTACCCTTGTACTGTGGGGCCTTAGATGCTTCTCTAATTCTTCTGGAAAATAGGGATAGCAAATGTCTCTCTTATACTATGGCTGGACATCTGGTAAATTCTTTTAAAATTCCAAAGGCGAAGACCCTTTCATTATGTAACACCCCTTCATATTGAAACATATCATGATGCATAATGACATTTTCCAAAGTGACAAACATAGTCTTGCAATTCTACCTCTTTGTCACCTACAGCTGACAGTCTTCATGAGGCTGATGTGGTAAGAATAGAGGAAGAAGGTAAGGTTACCAAATATCCTATACTTCAGTGCTGCAATTGAGCTATGGTATAACAAGTTTTAACTTGAATATAGCCCTTGGGAAAAATACTAAGACAAACCCTCCCCTATTTTAATTGAAAACTCTTGTTTACCCTGCTGTACTCTAGATAGTTATATCTGCCCTCTCCTCTCCAATTATTGGTTCTTATGTTCTTTCTTCCATATGTATTTTTGTGAACATATGTCTTCATTTCTTTGGTGGGTAAAAACCTAAGAGTGAAGGGCTGGGTCATTGGGCTGTGACACCTGCTTAACTTTATGATAAACTTACAAGCAGTTTGAAGGAAAAAGAGCCAACCTTTTCTGAGTGTTCAGTGAGGGTCAGATACTAGGCTATGCACTTTACACTGATTATCTCATCTGATCTGTTTTGAACAGTGCAAGCTAGATTCTATTTTTACCTCTCATTTATACAACCATAAACAAGCTTACAGAGGTTAAGAAGTGTGACCCAAATCACTGTTAGTAAGTAGCTGTAGGTATTTGAAGCCACTGTATCTTAGGTAGACATTAGTATGGGTTAGGGTGAAAAAAACGGATCTCATTTTTGCCCTACATATGTTCATGAAGTTCAAGAGTTTCTTTTAGGACCAATGGTGCAGCCTAACTTGTTCTTAGTAAAATAACTCGGTGGATCAGAAAAATGGTGTTTTTTATATACCTAGAGACACATTTGCATTTCTTCCGAGTTACCCTTGACCAGTGACATGCTCAAACCAAAGGAAGTGGTCGCCACAGCATTATTATATTCTGGAGGCAGCCTCTCAGTCTCTCCTCTGCTATTTCGCACAGCCCAGCACGCATCACCACTACCCTACAATTAACCTATCTGAATTAGGCTTCCAATTACTATCTAAGGAAGCTGGCAGTGCCCTTTGGGTATTCTCCATCAGGGGCTGAGTTAAGCATACATTTACATGTAAATGGTCTCCTTTTCTCCTTCTTCTTAGGCTGCTAATGAAATAGTCTGTACTGCTGCTCATGCTGTGTTACACACACATTTGGAATAATAAAAAAAAAAAACGCTTGTGATGAAAAGGAAAATTAAAGCAAAACTATACATAAAAAATAGTCCCTGGAGATAGCCATTTACCATTGGCTTTCCATTATTCCATTATTCGGGGACTATCTGAGTGCCTACCCAATGCCAGAGGCTGGGCTAGGCACTGGAGAAATACTGCTGATCAGGAACGCGAGACCTACCTTCACGGAGCTCGCTGCTGTATCCTGAGGAGCTGATCATTAAATTAACACGTATGCCAATACTTTTTTTGAGTTTTAAATTGTGGTGAATATAGGGAAAGATAAACACAAGTAACGGTGAGAGCAGTTAACAGGGAAATCTGACATCGTCTAAAGGGCAGGAGATCTCCCTGAGGAAAATGCAAGGCAGGTACTGCTTAAAGCTGTCAGGATCCTGCTACTAGTCAACATTAGCTTTTGCCAAGTGCTCACTACATGCCAGGCACTGCTCTGAACACATTACCTGTACTATCTGCACAGATATCTAAGGTTGGTACTGTTCTTGTCACCATTTCGCAGACGGGGATGTGGAGCCAACACTCAAACCCAGGCTACCCGAACCGGAACTGTGCGCACTCAACCGCCAAATACCACACGGCTCTGGTGGCTGTTGTTTTTGCTTTTTAAAATTCCTTCTTTCTGGGGTGCCTGGGTGGCTCAGTCGGTTAACCGCCTGACTTCGGCTTAGGTCATGATCTCACAGTTCGTGGGTTCGAACCCCCTGTCTGGCTCTGTGCTGACAGCTCAGAGCCTGGAGACTGCTTTAAATTCTGTGTCTCCCCCTCTCTCTGCCCTTCCCCTGCTCATGCATTCTCTCTCTCTCTCTCTCTCTCTCTCAGAAATACATAAAAACATTAAAAAGAAATTTAAAATTTCTTCTTTCTGTAAAGTATATTTTCCCTCCATTTTAAATTGTCCTAATTGCTATTTCATTAAAACACTTAATTTGTTCCTTGATCCAAGCCTATATTAAAATATTTCTGATATGCACCATTTGTTACTTTATAAACAAGGAAAGGTGACTTTTGGTTTCATCTATCAGCCACTAACATGCACCAGGTACTGTAGGAAGGGTTTTCTCCCAGCCCTTTTTGGACATCTTTTAGCATCCCTGTCCCATAGGTGAGAAATTTAAGTAAAGAGAAATTTAGTGGCTTGCCTGCCATCCCACGGGTAGAAAGCCCAGAGGAGCCTGGAGTGGAAGACAGATCCGCCCACTCTGTTACAAACACTGGGTGGCTTCTTGGATTTATTATTAGTGGTTGACTGGTTTCAAAATAAGCCTGTGCAGATACTGGGAGACAGGTGCATTTCTACTTCTTGGGTATCCCCGACAATGAGCAGCACAGTCTTATGCTTATGTTATGAAATAAACAAATTCTGATTAAATGAATGAATGATCCAAGAAACGCTTCCAGTTTCTTTGCCTTGATCATCAGTACACTCATCAATATTCTGATGGTTGGTTTTTTTCCCTGTTATTTTGATATCAGGAATGTTGTCCTGAGTGCCTGAGAAAACATACTTAGTTGGTATGGTTGAATACTTTGCACTGCAAATGTACGTAATTACTTTCACATGCAGTTCAGTTTCCTGAGAACCTGGATGGGGTGAGATTTCCGGACACTAGATATGAAGGTCACAATGCTCTGGTCATCATTTTTTTCTTGACCTATTCCAAAAGCTCTCTTTGTTTTCTCTCTATGCTTAACATTTCTCTGTCTCCAAATCTTATTCACATTTTCCTACTCATCCCTTTCTGAGAGAACCTTTTGATCTCCGGAAATTGTAAGGTAACACAGTACTACATGGCGGTCCCTATTTCAAATACTCAGAGCCACTGTCTGCACAAATACCCTCACACCTGTCAGACCACACATCCTGATGCTGGACGCAGACAATAGATCTCTAGCAGCTCACGCTGACATCTTTCTAGAAGCAGTCAGCGTTCACAGCCAGTCTCCAGGGAGGCTTAAAAAAATGCAGATAGCATTGCTGGTGTTTTGGTATTCTGCCTTGAGTTCCTCAGACGTCCTGCCTATTCTTCTACAAAGTGTAATTTCAACTCCACAGACTTCTCTTAAGTGCTCTCTTTTGCTTGGCCTCACATCAGATCACCATCTAATCTGGCCCAGAGATTTTTCATTAGGTTTCATTACAGGACGTTACAGTTTTCATTGCATTGCTGTGCTTTCCACAGAGACTTTTCACTGACACGATTTCAAGAAATTAAGTGATCTGAACGACAGCAACAGCAGCACCTGTGACAGTGAGATTTTTAAGCCCCCCAAAGATGGAAGAGATCATGTTTGGAATGCTGAGTGTGCCAAAAAGGTCCAGAGACACTTCGTTATGATAATAATGATGATAATTATATTAAACAAGAGCAAAAACTATGTTTTAAAAAAATCCATTTGTACATTCATTCCTTCAACAAGGATTATGTTGTGTACCTGCTTTGTTCTAGTCCTTGATACAAAGCAAAATACATTGTTTTTGTACTTTTACTGTCAGATACACACTAGTGATAGAGATGCTTGATGATATTTGCCTAATCTGAATATCCAAAGTTTATATAAGGGTGAGTATTTATGTCTCTGGAGTGGTACCTACATAACTTAACTAGAATTTTAGTACCTAGGCCCTTGTGGTGACCCCAGCTGTTCTCTGGACCTTCCTTAGAAGTCTCAGAATATTTTCATATCCAAAGACCATGGATTCAATTCCACAAGTAGTGCTGACTAATGTAAAATGTACCAAAGTTGTTCTGAGTAAATAAGTAATACCACACACCATTCGTCAAGTGAAACTACTTAAGTATTCCACCTCACCCCTTTGATTCTCATAATTTCTTCTTCTTAGCAGCTATGTTTTGGATTCTCATTCATGCTTTCTCTGTCTCTCTGCCTCTTTTTCTCTGTCTCTGTCTCTTTCTCTGTCCCTCTCTGCCCTGCCTCTCTCTTTCTCTCTCTCTCTTGCTTCCCACCCCCTCTACCCATACCTGCTCCATTCCCCTTCTTTTCCTGTCTCATCTATCCTTTTTAGAGCCCTGCTGCTGGAAATCCTCTTCTTTATATACAGCAGCGTGTTCTGCATTCTGGTCCTCAACTCAGCCTCTGGAGCCCCAGATAGCTTCCTCATTCAGCACAACAAAGCATCTCTTTTGTACCCCGAAAGTCCTCAGAAGGCAGAGAAGGGACTCTCCTGGTAGTAGATATTGCTTTTTCTTGTGGTTGTTGTCTCTTTTTGTTCATTTTTGCCATAGTTGTTTTCATCACCTCCATTTTTAAAAACAAATAGAATTTCAGTATACCCACAGAATTCGATGAGTAACTTTTCTTAAAGATGGGAGCATAATATTATTTAAAAAATTTTTTTTAATGTTTTATTTATTTTTGAGACAGAGGGAGACAGAGCATGAGCAGGGGAGTCAGCAGAGGACCTGAGCTAAAGATGGATGCTTAACCTACTGAGCCACCCAGGGGCCCCAGATAGGAGCATAATTTTAAAAATTCAGAGTAAAGGGGCACCTAGGTGGCTCAGTAGGTTAAGCGTCCAGCTTTAGCTCAGGTCATGATCTCCTGGTTCATGGGTTGGAGGCCCATGTCGGTCAGGCTCTGTGCTGAAAGCTTGGAGCATAGAGCCTGCTTCAGATTTTGTGTCTCCTTCTCTCTCTTCCCCTCCCCCACTCATGTTCTGTCTCTCAAAAATAAATCAACATTAAAAAATAAAAAACTAAGGGGCGCCTGGGTGGCTCAGTCAGTTGAGTGTCCAACTTCGGCTCAGGTCATGATCTCACTGTCTGTGAGTTTGAGCCCCGTGTGGGGCTCTGTGCTGACAGCTCAGAGCCTGGATCCTGCTTCAGATTCTGTGTGTGTGTGTGTGTGTGTGTGTGTGTGTGTCTCTCTCTCTCTCTGCCCCTCCCCCCACTCATGCTCGATCTCTCTCTCTCTCTCTCTCTCTGTCAAAAATAAATAAACATTAAAAAGATTTTAAAAAAATAAAAAATCATAGTAAAAAGAAGTATTAAATTTGAAACCTATGGTGCCCATTTATGAAAATTTAGTTATTATTCACTAATAACACCATCACTGTAGGAATATGATGGCGGATCTACAAAAATTTCTCGATTGGCATGATTTAGTGCTTATAGTCAAGAATGTAAGTGGATTTCTCTACAAACACTTTCCTCATAAATGACAAGTTGATATTTTTTGTTAATAAAGTATCAACCCAGGAAGGCAGCATTGATTGCAAAAATACGTTTTTGTAAACGCTGGTGCTTGACAACGCCTATTTTCCATTTACTTCAGAAGTAACAGCCCAAATTTTCCATTTGGTCTGAAGTAATCTTTACAATTTCTGAAATCGTACAAAAACTATAACACATTGAACCACTAAGTAAACGTGTACTAAATTGAACACTGTAATCTAATACAACAAAGTTATTTTTATTTCCCTAAAGACATGCCTTTCTCATTTCCTAAGACATGTTTTGGGATTTAACAAACTTCTGGCGTGGATAGAAACAAGACAGTTTCATTGTACTGTAAGGTTTAAAAAAAAAACTGTAAATAACTCTAACCAAGCTGTGTGGCATTTTTTTTTTTCACAGCTGGAATACTAGTTTTTATTACAGCTCAACTGGCATTGCAAATTAAAATTCATCTCTGTTTGTTAAACTGCTACTTAAAATGGCTTCCACCAACTGTTACAGTTGGATATTACTTTGTCATTTATGCATTTAGTGGGAATGGTTCAATAGCATGAATATTTAAAAACAAGTACACAGAAAGTGCTTTCTCCCCCCCAATGGTTTTCAAGAGTTTACCAACTGAACTATGTGTCGAGTTTTGGGTCAAACTTGGCTTCATTTTCACTGGTGATAAGGCAGCTGTTGGCTGAATTAATTAAATAGTCTTTATAGGTACAGGATAGCTGTAGTCCCTGATTATAGCCAGACAACTCTGATTTGTTAGTATTTTTCTGTTACATTTCTGTGCAGATTTGCCACTTACAGAAACCAAAGGATTCTCAGTGACACATCCACCTCCTCCACACAAATGACACATTGTTAAAACAGACCCTTTCCTTTTGCTTTGTGCATTTTACATTTATTTTTATTGGACATAAAGGCTTGCAGGCCATCTTGAGTGAGTTACATATCTAGCATTTGAATGTGCACTATTCTGGGTTATGTGTGTTTACAACTATCTTTACTGCATGTATTAACAAAATAAAGAAAAACACTGAATGCCATGATACATCTGCATATCCAATTAGCCTATTAGTCCTTCCTTTAATACGGTAATCCTAATTACCTGCTCGGGGAAATCTGTCCTGATACTCCAGACAGAGTAAATCATGTTCTTTTCTGAGTTACTCTGTATCTCCTGAATCATTCTGTTGTCTTTCTTACTAGAATTTTTGTTTTAACTTTTTGTTTATATGCCTATCACAGAGGTAAGATCTTGGAATGTATCCTATCCTTCATTATATATGGGAAGGCCCATCCGTTTCCCTTACTCAAGAGGCCCCCTCACTACTAAAATACCAAAGTAAGATTTTCATGGCTTGTCTGAACCATAAGGAAAAATGGTAAAAATTCAGCTGAATTATTCTAGCTAAAACTCCCCTGTTCTTACCCGGTCTTGAAGTCATGATTTAAGTTTGTATATTTTATCATATTTCCCACTTAAAAAGCCTCTCTTTTCCTGAAAAAGAAAAAAAAAGAATTCCATAGATGATAGATTATTTAAAAGTAAATGTAACTTCATGTTCATTTTTTTGTCTTTTAGTTTTCATACATTAGCTTCAAATGAAAAGAAAACAATAGCTTATTAGAAATCCTAAATTGGGAAAAGGGACTTAGGTTCAAAGACATAAGGTCATAATTTTACTTCAGAAAATAAAGGTATGGTTACAATTAACCATTATTTTTGCAGGGTCATCAAAACTGCCATTCATCCACTGTTTTATAGAACAAAGAAATTCCACCTCATTATGTAGATTGTTTCTTAAAGGATCAGATTCTTCATAAGCATTTAACACTGAGAAAGGTACAATACATGTCTAATTTATAATCCATTCATTTTCAAGTCTTTTATCCTAAGACACACCGAAAAAGGTGACAAAAAAGGAGGAGAAAGCTTGGTGATAGCTTTATAGCCACCAGTAAGAAAAATGTTAACCTTTTCTTCTTTAATATCTTGCTAGGACAACACTTTTACCAGGCATTTATCCTTTTAGCCATCTTAATCATATCATACATTATGAATTCCCAGAGAAATGTGTATTTGATGTCCTTAGTAAAATGTCATCTGCCTGGCAACTAGCTTGTGACTTACCACTCAGACCTTGAATAATTTGATGCATTCTACTTGTCCTATGACTTAATGTTAGGAAACAGAGGAACACAAAAGTTGTATGATAAATAGAAGTTTAGAAAGAAATAGAAGCAATAAAGCCCTTTTGGTGACTTTGAAACTGTATTTGATAGATCCAAGAAGTGAACCTTAAGTTAATTCGTTAAGGAATGCTTATATGCTTTATATAATATTCTTTTAAAGAATACTTATGTTCTGGGGCACCTGGGTGGCTCAGTCGATTAAACGTCTGACTTTTGATTTCAGCTCAGGTCATGATCTCACAGTTGGTGAGTTCGAGCCTCACATTGGGCTCTGTGCTGACAGTGCAGAGCCTGCTTGGGATTCTCTCTCTTCCTCTCTCCCAACCCCTCTCCCACTCACACTCTCTCTCTCAAAATAAATAAACTTTAAAAAATTTTTAAAAGAAGAATACTTATGTTCTATGAAGTAGAAAAGGACAGTTAGCACTAATGGTATTTCATTTTTTTGAAAGACTAACATATTCCTTTAGCTTTGAACAAATGAATTCTTCAGCATTAGTGTTTTTCTACTGGAAGGTAAATAACTGCCCATCCATCATATTTCATCAAATATAAAGGGGGTGGCAGTTTTGCTGCTTACCGAGACTGGGAAATCTATGTCCAACCTACAGAGTTTTTTTCTTCCTCTTTTTTGAAGTTTGATATAAAGTATTCTGAGGAACTAGTTGCTACATTGTAACTTCATAAAGTCAGATAATCATTTCATATCTGAAAGTTAAAAATAAAGATCATTCTATAGTTGGGACAAAAGGAAAATCATTGCTTTATTAAGCCATATAATAAGCATAGTTTGAATCCTAGGTGGGATTTTTATCTGATTAGCTTTATGGTATATTAGATAAGCATCCACAAGTCTGTCCTTTGAAGTATCTTCTCTAATCTCAGTATGAATTCCTAACAAGATCTTCCCAATGTTGTTGTTTTAACATTACTGAAAAAAAATGTCTGTCTGCATAGAGAAGATCGTCACACACACACACACACACACACACGCACAATCTCTTGTGAAAATGATGCCCAAATGGCACAGTTCTAGACCAGACAGGCCACACTGGTTGGGTGTGAGGTGAAGAGCACCAAGCATTGTACGGTGGCAGGAGGCACCACCCCAAAATAGGTCAGTTGGGCATAAGCATGATTTTGAGCTGAAGGCAACTGAGAAGAAGCAGATACAAAAATAGCTCTCTGCCCTCCCTTCATTTGCTTCAAACTAGAACATAAATTTAAGAAGGTGTGTCCCTCTCCTTCCTACTAGGAAGGACAAAAGTTAGTCCTTCAAGACAGTTTTAGACCTGTATCAGCTGGCAGATAACACCAGAAGAATCTGCATAATACACTTTACTGATTAGCTTCTCTTTACCATTAGTTCCCATATTTTTGCCTTCTCACAATTTACTGCTCTGGAAACTTAAAATCCTTGTCCCTTATCCTGCCACTTTTCTAAAAATGCATTGTTCCTTTGCTACAAGGCTGCATAAACCCAAGTTCTAACCACTCCTTTGTTGCTCACCCCCTCCCCTCACTGCTCCCAGGTGTAAGAGTAATACACATGCTAATAAACTTCTATTTGTGTTTCTCTTGTTAATCTGTCTTTTGTTAGTCCAATTTATAAGGCCTCAGCTAAAGAACCTAGAAGGATAGTAAGAAAGAGAAAGTCAGAAAATGCTTTCTGACAGCATCCACTTCTTAAGGAGTATAAACAGTTTCACTTAATAAAATTGTGGGGGTGCCTGGGTGGCTCAGTAGGATGAATGTCTGACTCTTGCTTTTGGCTCAGGTCATGATCCCAGGGTCCTGGGATCAAGCTCCATGTCAGGCTCTGTGCTGAGAGTGGAGCCTGCTTAAGATTCTCTCTCTCTCTCTCTCTCTCTCTCTCTCTCTCTCTCTCTCCCTCTCCCTCTCCCTCTCCCTCTCCCTCTCCCTCTATCTCCCTCCCTCTGTCCCTATCCCCTTGCTCTCTTTCTCACTAAAATTAAAAAATAATAAAATAAAATAAAATAATATTAAACTAAACTAAACTAAACTAAACTAAAATAAAATAAAATAAAATACAATTGTGATGTCTTATTCCTGTTTAAGTTCTTCTCTACCCTCAACATCCCTTCTGGTATTCTGTGGACTTTTTCCCAAGTCATAATGTCTACCATTTCATCCAGTCATCTATTAAAAAAAATTGTAGAATCTTTCTGCTGTGATAGTACTTTGCCTAATGGGCCTTAGAGCAGTGAAGATTTGGTTACTAATACAAATCAGCGTGCATGTGCAAATTATGGTAAGGATTTGAAAGAAAGGAAGAGCAGTCTTAAGAAAGTAGAGAACAAGGGGATGTGACCCAGGGTAAATGAAGACAGGGAAGAGCAGGTCAGCATTAGCATATCTAATAAGATGAAGTAACTGAGTTCTTTGTTTTGTGTTGTGTTGTGTACAACTTGGTAGCCGCTAGCTACGTGGCTACTGACCACTTGAAATACAGCCTGGAGTGAGTAAAAAGTTGCGCGATTTAATTTTATTCAAATGCACTTAAATAGTCATATGGAGACAGTATAGTTCTAGGCATACTACAAAACTCATCTGGTCCCATACATATGATGCTCCCCTATGTCTTGGTGATGCACATGCAATAGTCTTTTCCCCAAATACACATTTCTCTGGTTAGAAATATAGCTTAGGAAGCTACTAATGAATAAAAGGATGTAGGACAAGAATTATAATTTAAGACTACGTAGGCCTTTGCATCTCACCATTTAACCAGAGGTACCTCAATTGCCATCTGAGAGAGAAAATAAAAGGAAGGAGGAGGAGAGAGTAGAGGAGCGGGGACAGGAGAGAAAGAAAAATCAGAATCCTTTTGGTTATCTCCTGATAGTTTTACAGAACCTTGTTTCCACTCTGGGTAAGAGACTCACTGATACAGACTATTGATCTAACTCACATGTATAAATGCAACTTGGAAATGAAGTCAGAGGACACAAAGGCTATGGGACTCTGATAATGTTGGATCTTCTTTTCAAGGAGACCTGGGAGGTAGACTTTGCTACATAGTTGTAATGTCATCCTGAAAGGAGGTCTCCTTACAGATGTTTTGAATTATAATCTTGTCTAGAGAAACAGCGATTTGTAAAGGTCCTACCTCTTTCCTGTTTGAGGTATAACTTATTGTCCAAATTAAAGCCTCAATTGTACTTTTGCAAAAACAGCAACTAAATCTTTCTACAAATTGCAAAAAAATTAGAATAAGAAAACTATGAGTAAAAGTTAGCTCAGGGATGGGCACCTGGGTGCTTCAATCAGTTGAGTGTCTAACTCTTGATTTCAGCTCAGGTCATGATCTCAGGGTCATGGGGTCGAGCCCCGACTAAAATCAAGAGTCAGATGCTTAACCAATTGAGTCACCCAAGCACTCCTGATGTTTATCTTAAAAGTACTAGGTAGAGGTTATCTTAATTTTTGACATCATAGCAGCATTTCTTTTAGAAAATGCTTCATTATCCATCTCATGGAATGTTGCTAACACCATGATTAACACTTATAATTCTCTCTCTCACTCTCTTTCTCTCTCTCTGCCCTCTTCCCTGCTTGAGCTCTCTCTCTAAAAAAATAAAAATAAATTTTAAAATAAAAAATAAATAAACAGCTCAGGGATACTCTAATGTACACAGAGTTGGATGTAACATTCTGATCTTCTCTTTCAGTTTTGGGACTTAGCAAATTTCATAGGGTCTAGGAGCTATTATTAAATGAGTGTGTTTAAGTGAGTGGCATTAAGTTGTTGTGTGTTAGTTCAGAAGTAGTAGGGAGAGGCAGGGATGAGGAAAGGTAGAGTTAATAAAGCTTCATTCAGTCCTTGCTTGGAAGGATCCATAATAATAATTAGTTTATTTATTAATATAGTAAGAATATATTATGTTAGGTATTATTAATTATTTGTTACCCATTTAATTCACCATTAATTAACTTATTCAGGTTTGTGGTTGATACAGAATATTCAGGGGTGATGCAGCTCAGGGATTATCATAGAAAAATCCATGTGAAGAGTGAAATAGCATGTGATCACTTGAGAAGCACTGAGGATGGTCTCTCACAATAGACTGAGAAGTAGGGAAGCCACTCACAGTGGTTGTACCTGAGGACATGAGACCGAAACCAAACTCAGAAAGTACCTGGGAAGATGGGGGAGAAGAGAGTGGAGGTTTCTAAGTATAATAAATACGTTATGCAAAAGCAAAGAGGAAATAGATATTGCATTTGATTTAGATCCTGGTAAATGGTCCATTATGGCTACAGTATAGAATATGAAGGAAGAAAAAGGAGAGGGATGAATTTGGAAATGTAGGCAGCAAATAGATAATGAAAACCCTCATAAAACTAAAGGGCTTGATATGTATCTTTTTTCTTTTTTAAATGTTTATTTATTTATTTTGAGATAAAGAGAAAGAGGGAGTGAGCAAATGCAAGCAGGGGAGGGGCAGAGATAGAGGGAGACAAAAATCCCAAGCAGGTTCTGTGCTGTGAGCCAGAGTGTGATGTGGGATTCAATCTCACAAACCATGAGATCACAACCTGAGCCAAAATCAGGAGTCAGATGCTTAACCAACTGAGCCACCCAGGCACCCCTGATGTTTATCTTAAAAGTATTGTGTAGAGGTTATTTTAATTTTTGACATCCTAGCAGGATTTCTTTTAGAAAGTGTTTCATTATCCATCCCATGGAATGTTGCTAACACCATGAGCTATGAGACATGAGAATTTTAGACATTCATTTTGTGATCCATTGGGACCCTGCCCTTGGAGGCCTCCAATAGTTTTCTATGTGACCTTGACTAAAATATTTGACTACTACCAAGGTGTTTAGTAATTCTGACAAGTATAACTGTCAGATTTGCAAACAAAAGTATGCAGATGGAAAAAACAGAATATGACTTTATAGTATGTACTATGAGATATAAAGAAAGCTCTTCTCAGAGTTGCATAGGATGAAGCAAAAAGTTTTGCTTGATGGGGATGGGGGCAGTCACAGCCTTACAGGTAAGGTGCCATCTAGTTGGACCTTGATGGAAGTAAGCTACCTATCTGCCTATTAACCATCTATCTATCTATCTATCTATCTATCTATCCATCCATCCACCCATCCATCCACTCCCCCACCAAAACACACATACTTTTTTTCAAAACAGAGAGAGTGAATCATTCCAAAGAAGCTTCACATACAATGGCATCTAGTCATAAAAGAGACTGGTGTCTAAAGATGTTATCCACTAGGAAATGAGGAGATTACATAAATGTTTCTAAAAGGAATGACATACATAGATTTGTGTTTTCCAAAAGTAGCTCCCATAGAAGTATGGGAATTAGTTGTAAACAAGAGAAACTATTGATAAGGCATATATTTTTTAGAGTAAAAGTGAAATATAATGGCAGAGTTGTCTATTGGTTCTTTAAACGTTTTGTTTTCTTTCTCTCCTAAAAAGTATTTGGGCATATGCCCACTACTGAACATAGATGTTCAGACCTCACTCAGAAATTCTATTAAGTTTAATGTCATAGATTAATTCTTAGCAGATAAAAGCAGAGGCAGATTTAATGATAGAAATGGCTAAATTAACAACATTTTCATTTGCTGTGTTGGGCATTCATTCATTTTTCTAATATTTTAACCACTATGTATAAAGCATTTTCCCAAAAGCTGAGGATACAAATATAATGTCATAAACTTGTCCCTCCGAAGTTTATGATCTAAATGTTATTTTTCTCACAATATGGTCTATAGACAACTTATATCAGAATGACCTGAGGAACTTGAGAAAAATACATATTCCTGTACCCCCACCCAGTCCAAATTAATCAAAATTTTGGTAGAGGGAGAAAAAAATTGAAGTCTACAGGTGCCCCAAGTAAGTCTAATGTGTGTTATGTTTGAGAATAATTGATCTAATGTGATGAGAGATAGAATTTAGGGGTGAATATTGAGATGTATCAAGGTTGTTACAAGTGGTACTTAGAGAAAATAGGTGGATGGCAATTCTATTAACTGAAATTGAGATTACAGGAGACCATGTCACTACTGGGAGAAGATAAAATATTCTGAAGTATTCTCAATTAGATGAATCCAGGAGACTCTTGGAAATAGATACTCGTCACTTAGGAAAATATCAATAAATATTTGGGCACCATCAGTACAAAGATTATCATTGAAACCATGGAGATTGCTAATATTACCCAAGAAGAACATTTTTGAGTACCGCAAGATGGTTTTTAAAAATTTGTAAAGAATAAAAAAGAGATGCTAAGGAAAACTCATACTCTGAAGCAGAGGATGTAAAGTAATCAGAAGGAAACAAGGCAAGTGAGGCTTTTCAAAATTACTAAGTTAACATTTGAAGAGTTGGTCTGTCCTCAACCCTGGTCACACTAAGAGATTCCCATGATTACATTAAGACAGGATTCTCCACTGCTTATTCCATGGTCTTTGTTGGCTTCATTGTCTACCATGTTGTCTTCTGTGGCCCCATTAACACTGTAGCACCTACAGACCTCATATTCTCTCAGATCCATAAACTTTAATGCTGAGAGAGGTTACTCTCTCCCAGTGGATAAAACAAGTTCTGGCCCTTTCTCTCAACTGTCCAAGTGTGTAACATGCCCACACATCAACAAGTCACTTGGAAAGGGAAATAAAATACACTGATTGTCTTAAGTCACTCAGAATCCATCTACAGGAGTGGAGGTAGAGTTAACTTTCATCACAACCACCACTAAAACCACCAAATCATGTGATCTGAGACTCAGAAAAAGGAGAGACTTGAAAGGAAGTATGTAATAGCCTTAGGAAGTAGGAATGTAGATTAAGCAGTCATATTTGACAAAAATGTCAACTTCATTGGGTGTTAATGTCATGCTCACAGCTCATTGTTTAAGGAATATAACTTCCTTGTGTTTTTGAAAATCAGGATATTACTTTTCTGCCCTCAGTCTCCTGTTCCTCTTCCACTTCCTATTATTCTTCAAAGATCAGTGGCGTGGCAATCTAATTTCATACTTATTTCAGTACCCTGGGAAGTCATAAATCCTGACTAGGATCCTTGAACTTACTGAAGACCTCTATTTTGGTGTCATTATAATGTATACACACGTCTAACTGTGAGATGCATTTAAATATAACTACTCATTTCCATGATCATTCAAGGTTTTGCATTGTACTAAATAATACTCACTGATTTTTTTTTTAAACTTCTCTTTGTGCTTTGTCCATGGAAGAATGGCGTTTAAAGGGCAGCCTTAGATAATTCACATAGCTAAAGGTCATGAAGTTGGAAAGGGAAGAATGATAGAATTGCTCATAAAAGAAGGCAAGTAATATTAAGTTGAGGCTATTTGAGTGTAAAGAACTCATTGAATAATGAATAGGAAAAGAAAGTTTGATTGCAAATATATCTATCTTAAATGCTGGTATATTAAAGTTATTAAAAAATAAACATTATTAAAGAAAAAATAGATTTATAGTCATGGGAAAAATTAGAGAGCAAAGTACTAAAATTATAATAAAATTATATGGCATAATTATTTTATTCTTTATACTTTCCTCTATTTTCCAAACTATCAAAGCACATATTATAAGATTCCATTAAAAGAAGATACATATGTTTGGTCTTTATTCTTTATTACTCCTATCAAAAAAATTAAATTTGGGGCGCCTGGGTGGCTCAGTCAGTTAAGCATCCAACTTTAGCTCAGGTCATGATCTCACTGTTCATGAGTTCAAGCCCCATGTCGGGCTCTGTGCTGACAGCTCAGAGCCAGGAGCCTGCTTTGGATTCTGTCTCTCTCTCTCTCTCTGCCCCTCCCCCACTCGCTCTGTCTCTCCCTCCCTCTCACTCTCTCTCTCTCAAAAATAAATAAATAAAACATTAAAAAATTAAATTTTATTTGCCTAACCCTCAGATTTTTCTTTTAAAAGAAAAAAAGCACAACATCTTAAAGCTGTAACTCAAGACATCTGTCTGAGTTAACCCAGAAAAAGAGTAAAAAAATGTATAATGGTCACTGCATTGTTTTCCAGAGTCCAGTGACTCAGAACTTTAGCTATCTAGATAATGTCTGAAAAGCTACAGTGAAATTACAACAAAAACATGGAAAAGTATGAGGAATTTCAGCATACATTAGCATTGCATTTCCAAATTGCATTGGCTTTGTAAAAAATTATCATATGAAACACAATTTGTTATTTTTCCCTGTAATATTTTTAATAATTTCATGCTGCATTCTGAGTGACTGTAATTTTTTAAAAGGTAGTAATACAAAAATCACATACAAATCAATTCTAAACAAAAAGAAACAAGGTCTTCATTTATGTCCATAATATGCCTGATCAGGAGGTCAATGGAAGTATCATGCTCTCGGCTACCCCTGCTCCTCCTTGCCCTGTGTCTCCTCTTGTACAGTTCAACACATTTACCACTCTTTGACTAGACCAATATTTCTCTACCATTTTTTTCCCCATCATCAACCCCCTAAGAATACTTTTTAGACATATTTTTCCTAATCATCCTCCATGAAAAATTTTAATGTTTTATTTATTTTTGAGAGAGAGATAGAAACAGAGTGTGAGTGGGGAAGGGGCAGAGAGAGAGGAAGACACAGAATCTGAAGCAGGCTCCAGGCTTTGAGCTGTCAGCATGGAGCCCAATATGGGGCTCGAACCCACAAACCATGAGAACGTGACTTGAGCTGAAGCTGGACGCTTAATGGACTAAGCCACCCAGGCACCCCCATGAAATTTTAATACTACAGAAACACCATATATCTATTCATTTATTGTTTGAGTATCTGTGCTTTATAATACATAATGAGAGAAAGATTTTTTCTGCCCCAGAACCAATTTTCACATCCTTGGACATAACATCACTCCCATTGAGAATGCATGTACTAGACTGCTTCTCGAAGGAGAGGCTATTGGTGTTTAGAAACTTACAATTTTTCATTGTACAGGAATAACCCACAGATTACAGGATCCTTAGCTTCCCTGGATCCTGCTCAATAAAAATCAGCAATATCTCTAGACATTGTGATAATAAAAAATGCTTCCAAAGAAAAGAGACAGTTTCCTCACAGAAGAATTCCAAATAATATATGTAGATATTCTTCATCCAGGAAGTGGGGCTTCATCCCTTCTCTACTTCTGTTGGACTATATTTATGATTGTTTTCCAATGAATTGAGTAAGAAGGAAAAATATATCAACTTTATGGTAAAAGAACCTGGCCCATACCATCTTAACCATGTGATAAAGCATATTATTCACCAGCGCTGTCATTTGGATATCATGTATCCCTAATATAGTCTGATGAGAAGGACACTTAGTCTCTCTGATATTTTCTCAAAAAAAGACATAACTCTGATGTATTCATGAAAAAAAACATTAGAAAAACCCAAACTGAGGGGCATTCTACATAATATCTGATCAGTCAGTACTACTAAAACTATCAAGGTCACAAATAATAAAGAAAAGTGGAGTAATTTTACAGACCAGAGGACATAAAAATGACATGACCATTTAAGGCAAGTAATATACTAATTTAGATCCTGAAACAAAAAGAGGGCATAAATGGAAAAACTGGTGACATCCTAATGAAGTCTGAAATTTAGTTAATAGTAATGCACCAGCATTAGGTCTGATAAATGTACTATAGTAATATAAGATATTAACAATAAGGGAAATTAGGTGAGAAACACATGGAATTCTCTGTACTTACTTTACAGATCTTTTTGTAAAGCTAAATTTGTTCAAAAATAGAAAGGTTTATTTTTTTAATTCCCCCCCCCGACACACACAGAAAACACTTCCAAACACTCCCCCCTGAGCAATAGTGCCCTGAACTGAGAAGACTATTAGACTAACCTTTTTAAAAATGCACATCCAGTTCTGTCACTTTCTTACCAAAATCCTTAAATGACCATTTCTCCTTATTTTTCATGTTAGACCCACATTACATGGCTTCTGATGACATTTTCAAACTCATCTCTCTCTAGTTCACCTCAGGTGCCCTTTCCTTACCTCACCACCCCTGTCTCTTTGCATTTCCCCAAGTGCATTTGCTGTTTCATGCTTCCATTCCTTCACACTACCCGTATCAGGCTAGTAGACGTGATTTAGAAATAGATTAAAATGAAGGTTTGTCTGAGTTTAAGAAAGATTCAATGGGCCAAGGAGAATGGCTGTTTGTGTTCATTTTAGTTATTCCCTGCTACCTACAATAGTCATCCTGTCTGACAGAATCCTTTGATCAACGATCTAGTCACGTAGATTATTGCTTGCTTGAAAAATGGCCTGTGGTGCCCCAGGAATGAACTAGAGATGAAGCAGCCCATAGTACGTGTGGTATCAGGCCTCACAATTCTACAGCTCAGCTATGTTCAGAGGAAAACGTTGACAGATGGCTCTCAGAAATAATACATTTAATGTAAGCATTTGTTTGTTGTGATAATGAGAGGACAGTCATGATTAAAACACAGGTTTAACCTCTCAGGAGATGGGAAGTAAAACATCACTTGTGTGAGAAACAACAGAAAGGTTTTGTTTTGTTTGTTGTAAAGACGTTATTTAGTAAGATATATCGGTTTATTATCTTTGCATCTTCTCTGATCCATAAAGAATTTGGATCTTTGTGGATTCCATGAAAGACTCACAACAAAAGAGTATCAAAACAGGACCGATTGTGTGGCCATCATTTTTTGAAGCAGAATTTATGAACGGGTCCTATGGCTTTAATAAATAATGCTTTTGCACTCCTACTCTCGAGTCCCTCAGAGTTCCATTTAAATAAATACCTATTTAAGTAAAAGTTAACGTTCAGAGATTATTTGTTGTTTGCAAACACTACAATGCATCTCTATGAAATATTCAAACTTAATTTTTGAAATATGTCCATACCTTTCCTTCTCAAACTGCCAAATGTGTACAATTATTGAGTATAGATGTTTAGCTATGGAGAAGTCCTTTTCAGGGATGCTAAAACACAAAAGGCAGAAAGCTATGCAGTATGAGTGTGTGCTGACTCACTCATCCTGGAAAAGGTGAAGATGTGGCATGATTAAATAATTAGTTTGGTTTCAGACATGAAAGTCCAATGATTTTAATCAGTATTAAGGTTGTTCATAGCTATAAACAATTATTAAACAACATATATGTAAAAGAACAGCGAAGAAACAAGGTTCAGATTAGTGGGGAAGCAGTAAAATTCATACCTCCCAGTACTGGTAGACTCACATCTGTCACTATGGGTAGAAATCTAGCCTGGCCACCCAGTGTCACCGAAACTAAAAACCTCACTAGAGACCAATGAACTAGAAAAGCTATTTTATAATATACTGCACTGCTAATTCTCTACATATTCTCTTTCTAGCCATTAACATTCTATATTATTGGCTAAATTAGCTAGGAACGTTCAGTTCTGCTAGTCTGTAGCCATAATGCCACTATATCAGAAAAAGATAGGGGAAAAAAAAGAAAACTGGTGGCAGAAATACTTCATTAGAAGTAGCTTTAATTAGAAAAAATGAAGACTAAAACTGTAGTAGAAGAAAGAGTTCCTCTTTTAGTAATGACAAAGTAGCTTGTATTACACTAATCACCTCACACATAGCAATTATAAAATCTTGACCAAAGTAAAATAAAATAAAATAAAATAAAATAAAATAAAATAAAATAAAATAAAATACAAAAAACCCCAAAGAACATGTATGAACAAATTGGAATAAGAGAAAAGTGGTCAGAAACTAAAGAAAAAAGGAAGCTTCACTGAGTAAACTTCATATTCATGTGACCTGAGTGCACATTCCAGTTTACCAGGACTGTGTGGCTAGAATTTAAGCACAAATCCACAGACTTACTATCTTTAGAAATGAAAGGAGTGAGTCTGAGTCTGCCAGAGTGTGTGCAGTATGAGAGAGAAACCCCAGAATGTAGGAACCACAGAGGAGAATTTTCAAAATCTGCTCAACAACTGACCCAGATCCCTGGCTAAGCCCTGAAACTAGGCATACTAATGCATGAGAGGTGCCACATTTTCCAGAAAAGAAGTACCTGGAGACTGTGAAGAGGAAGGAAGGAAGGAAGGAAGGAAGGAAGGAAGGAAGGAAGGAAGGAAGGAAGGGCAAACCTCAGCTATCTCATCTACCTCCCACTTCAGAGGACATATAATCTGGAGTTTGAGTATAGTCATGAATTTTCTTTTTCTAAACTGCCAGACCAAAAAATGAACATTGTTCAGAAAAAGAGAACAGAATCTGGAGCCTCTCCAAAATACATCACCTATAAACGCTTGTAAACAATTAAAAAATACCAGACTTGCACAGACCCACAAAAATGTAACCCACAGTCAAGGGAAAAAAATAAAGAATAAAAACTGACCACTGGAAGGTCCAGATGTTGTTATTTGCAGATAAGGACTTTAAAGTACTTATTATAAATATGTGCAATAACTCAAAGATGAGTTGTTTAAAATGAATAGATAGATGGGAATAATAAGAGAAAAACAAACAATAAAAAGTACTAAAGGATAATTCTAGACCTATACAATATCTGAATTAGAAATACATCCTTCTCATGGGCTTAAGATCAATTTTTGAGATGGTAGAAGGAAGGTCAGTGGACCTTAAGATAGATCAATACAAATAAAAATTATCCAAGCTAAAAAACATGAAAAAAAGTATTTTTACAAAAAAAAAGCAATGGAACATCATTGAATACAAGAACATATGAAGCTGTCTAAAATATATGAAATGTGAGTCCCAAAAGAAGAGAAGAAAAATAATGAAACTTAAATAACAAACAAAAAACCCTCTTGGAAGAACAATGGCTTTAAAATTCCAAAATTTTGTGAGACACACTAACTTCAAAAAAATAAATAAATAAAACAAAACACAAAGCTCATCAAACACCAAGCAAGAGAAGAACAAAGACAATTATATCTGGGTACACCTGAGTCAAACAAAGAGTGAATACCAAAGCTAAAGGGTACATGGCCAAAGAAAATGCTCAGTTATACTTACATAATGAAAGACACAAAGGGCCCAGATAGAGGCTCTCATAATTAGAGATACTGATGTTCTTACCAATTCTTCAAGACATAAATAGAACTCTCACAGCATATAGCATTTTCACTTTATGATTTTCATATAAAATGGACAGGTCTGTCCAGATGTAAAAAGTGAAATCACATTATATATATGCAAACAACTATATGAAATATGACTAACTTCCCATCAGAATAAAATAGCATCTATAAGACAATGGCACAACATCTTCACAGTGTTAAAATGGTTAATACCTGTCATGTCAAAATTCTAGATCTTGAAACTATAATCTTCAAAAGTAAAAGGAAATCAAGGCCACGTTATAATAGAGAATTCATCACAGCAAACTCACACTACAAGAAACACTAAAGAACCATTTTCTGGCTGAAGGGAAATGATACCACATAGAAGCATGGATCTAAAGGGGAAAAAATGAAGAATATAAGGAATGGTGAATATGTATGTAATGTAAGAAATACTATACGTTTTCTTCTTCTAATTGTTATATGAGATATATGCCTACCGATTACTCCTATAAGAAATATAAAGCCCACAATATCATAGGGATTATAAACTATTAGATCTGCTATGCTGTCTATGACAATAACAGCACAAAGAATGAAGGACAGGACTATACAGTTACAATGTCTTTTGCATTTCATGTGACGTAACACAATATTAACTCTAAGTGGACTGTGATTAGTTAAGAATAAGTATTTTAAGCAGCCACTTAAATAATTATGCAAAGCTATGCACCGACAGTGCCCTCAAATAATAAAAACAAAATTAAAGCTAAGTTTTTATCCAAAATTCTGATATATAATAAGTAGTAACTATGCAACAGATATTGTACTAGATATCTGCACATTAGATATCCTTTTTAAAATGAGCAGAAAGAGGGGTGCCTGGGTGGCTCAGTTGCTTAAGCGTTCGACTTCAGCTCCGGTCATGATCTCACGGTTTGTGAGTTCAAGCCCCACACCGGGCTCTGTGCCGACAGCTCAGAGCCTAGTGCCTGCTTCAGAGTCTGTGTCTCCCTCTCTCCTTTCCCCTCCCCCACTCGCACTCTGTCTCTCAAAAATAAATAAACATTAATTTTTTTTAAATGAGCAGAAAGAAAAGCAAATAGTAAGAAAGGAGAAGGAAGAATATGGCAGAGAAGAGGTGGTTGCTCTCTTTCTGAAACAGTTACTCAGGACATATGAAAGGTCTGCCAGATTTATTTAATCTACGGGCTCCTGTGGTAGTTAATAAAACCAAGAAGACACCAATGATGCCATTATTTATGTCGTGGGAGGGAAACTGATGAGAGAAAAGTGTCACTTCTTTCTTCCAGGACCTGGGAATTTGGAAGAAAAAAAATTAATTCTAGAGTAGGAAAAGGATAGCGAGGGAGAGTTCAACTAATTTGATTCAGATTTCTGAATATGGCCTCAGACTCTTGGCAATAATAAGTTGTGAAAGGATGTGGTAAATCTTATTCCAGAATGGAAAGAATATATTTGAGCATAGCCTTACTGACATGACATGAAATTTATAAAGTAAATATAAAGCCACATATCATGGAATAACTAGAATGACATGTAAAAAATGCAGTGCAGAATACAGATGATTATTTACATAATAAAACCATTAAGGAAAAAAAAAATAGGAAGGCAGGCAAAAACAAGACATAACCTGAACTAGTAGTATATCAACATTGAATACTGAATAAGGCAGACCTGACATTTTAGTACAAGATGGTAACTGAACATGGCATGTCTCTCTCCCTCTCCATCTCTCCTTCTCTCTCTCTTTATAAGACACCAACTGTAACTTTGAAGAAGTGACTTGCCATATTCCACAGTCAATTCATTAGTTTGTGCAGATAACTGTTTTGAAGATCTAACAAAGAAGTCATGTTAAACAACTTAGCATAGTGCATGAATATCATATTAAGCAAACAAAGGGTTTTTGTTAATGTTGTATCATAATCACTGTCATACTCCTCCTTCCCCTCATCATCATCCGTAACAGCAGCTGCAGTCTTGGTATAGGAGAGAACACACCCAACTAATCAACTATAGACACAGGAATATCTTTATTCACTAACAACATTTATCAAGGGCCTACTACAAGTCCCCTACTACCAGTCCCACCCTGTCTGAAAAGTGTTGTGAGGGCAAGTATGGTTGGGGCAACAAACATGGTCCATTATACTCAACTAATGAAAGGCAACAAGAACCCAGATATCTCATAATTAGAGATACTAAAGTTCTCGCCAATTTTTAAGAAATAAATAGAGCTATCATACCACACAGCACTTCAACTTTATTATCTTCATAACACTTGGCCAGATCCAGAGAGACTATTTACCATTCCCAGTCAGTAGTCTACCCTTCGCTTCAAATTCCGGTGGCAGTCTAAACTTAATTCTTCATCCAACATTAGAATCACCCAAAATGCTTCTTCAACATCCAAACCATATTTGGAATCAAATGGGTTTGAGAGGAAGCATAGGAATAACAACTACAGCTGACCCTGGAGCAATCTGATGGTTAGGGGCACCGACCCTCACGCAGTAGAAACTCTCTGCATAACTACTGACTCACCCACGATGTAACTCCTAATAACCTGTTGACTGGAAGCCTTACAGATAACACACACAGGTGATTAACATATATTTTGTATGTTACATGTATTATATGCTATATTCTTACAATAAAGCTAGAGAAAAGTTATTAAGAAAACCATGAGGAAGAGAAATACATTTATAGTACTGTATTGTACTTACCCTGCCAAAAAAAAAAATCTGTGTATAAGTGGACCCATGCAGTTCAAATCCATGTTTTAAGAGTAAACTGTACTGGGTTGCCTGGGTGGCTTAGTCGGTTAAGTGTCCAACTGCAGCTCATGCCATGATCTCACAGTCCGTGAATTCGAGCCCCATGTTGGGCTCTGTGCTGACAGCTCAGAGCCTGCAGCCCCCTTCAGATTCTGTGTCTCCCCCTCTGTCTGCCCCTTCCCCACTCTCACTCTCTCTCTCTCTCAAAAATAAATAAACATTTTTTTAAAAAAAATTTTTAAAAAGAGTAAACTGTCCTTAAATTCCAGCCAGTTTAGGGAATTTTTTTGTAGATACTGTTTATCATCTTAATCATCTCAAGACTCAGAGGTAGAATTGAATATCCTTATTTTACAGGTAAGGAAATTAGAAATCAGAGAGGTTCAGAATCTTGCTCAAGGACACAGAGCTAATAGGCTAAGGGATGAAATGAAACTCTAGTCTGTGTAACAATCTGATTTTCACTCTAGCACCGTTGCCTCTCTAACCCATAAAAGATGCCATGATCATGATCCATTACATGGAATTATTGAGTCATGTAGGTGGTTAAGTATTTAAACCCTTACAGCAAAGTTCACTTGATGCATCATAATTAGCAACAGAGATTAGCTAATCAAAGTACTAATGATAACCTAATTGGTGCAGTGTTTTACTGCTTACAAAGCGCTTTCAGGTAATTATATAATTTGATTCTTATAATGATGATGTGTGGCAGAGAGTTTCCTCCTAACTTTACAGGTTGAGAAATTAAGTCTCAAACAAATGTACTGACTTTCCCCCAAATCATTAAACTTCTAACGAAGGAAACTTGGGGAATGAATGAATTCCACCTCATTATCTTGTGTTTCAAACGCCACCATCCCACATGACAAGATGGTCAAGAGCAGTGTTCTTAGGAGTCCTTCCCCTGTTCAGAAGTAACATGTGGTACATTCTTTTAGTGGGTAATTACCCTTCCACCTGCAATCTTGGATCCTTGTTATGATTCTGATCTGTTTTCCATGGAAAACATTTTTGAAAGACCATGGCATTGCTCTGTGAATATAGATTTGGCTCTGACTTCTTTCATGCCATATACAACCTGAGAAAACTTTTGTGAACTTAAAGAAAATACAACGCAGGGGTGCCTGGGTGGCTCAGTCGGTCAGGCGGCCAACTTTTGATTTTGGCTCAAGTCGTGATCCCACGGTTTGTGGGATCAAGCCCCCTACCAGGCTCCACACTGACAGCCCAGAGCCTGCTTGGGACTCTCTCTCTCCCCCTCTCTCTGCCCCTTCCCCAGGGGTGTGCTCTTTCTCTCTGAAAATAAGTAAACATTGAAAAAAAATAAGAAAGAAAACACTGAAAGCATTCTCTGCTATCATCTCCCATCCATAGTTTCTGTAAGTTAACATAAATTTTTTTTTTGTGTCACTAAAAAAGCTTTGCATTTTAGCTATTGAGCAATTGTACTTTATATGTTTTCCATACTTTAAGTAGGGTTCCATTGCTCAATAAAACAACACACATAGAGCTAAGCATTTTATTGTAGTTTGATTTCTAAGATTGGTTTCAAATAAATGATGTATTATTAGAGTATTAAAATGCTAGGAGACTGAGACAGAATTAAATCAAATAATAAAGAAAATTTGGTATCTACTTACTTGACTTCTTTACCTGTCCAAACAAAATTTTCAATTGGTGGATTTGAATTTTTGTAACAGATAAGTCCTAGCTGAGAAAAATATGATTTATTAACCTTACTTCTTGAAAAAGGAGAGGGAAGGAAGGAAGGAAGTAAAGAAGGAAGGGAGGGAGGGAGGGAGGAAGGAAGGAGGGAAGGACAGATGATAATTTATATTTTGGAATTTTTTTTAGAATTTTATTTAATATCGTTTAGAATTAAAATGCTCTGAAACATTTTGTGTTTAAAAATGATTCACAGGGTGCCTGGGTGGCTCAGTCATTAAGCATCTGACTTTGGCCAGGGCTGAGGCCTGGGCTCAGGTCATGATCTCACGGTTTGTGAATTAAGTCTCACATCAGGTGAGTTCAAGCTCTGATTCAGGTGAGCAGGAACCCTGCTTCGGTTACAACATGAGCACTGCTTCAGGTGAGCTCTGCTTCTCTCTCTCTCCCTCCCTCTCTGTCTCACTATCTCTCTCTGCCCCTCCTGGGATTCTCTCTCTCTCTCTCTCTCTCTGTCTCTCTCTCTCTCTCTTTCTCTCTCTCTCTCTCTCTCTCTCTCCCCGGCCCTCACTCACTTGCATCCTTTCTCTCGAAAAAAAAAAAAATTCACAAAATGATATGGCCTGGTACTTAACTCTCTTGAGAGGAGTAAAGGTCAAAATAGTAAATGAAGTAGACTGATTTTAGATTTGGTCTAAATAATTGGGTGGAGTCGCATAAAGCCATAAATGCTCTAGACCCTCATGTGCTTCTACAAGTGAAGAAAATCTCACCTTCTTTGTACCACTGCTTTGAAGATTAGATATGATAAATGATATATTCTATTATTTATTAGACTCTATTTATTCAGTACATTCTCTCATTACATGTGATGGTTAAAGAATCATTATCTGTTTTGGAACACATACAACAAAGGATTTATACTAGAATATACGAACAATTCCTACAGATGTATAAAAAGACAACTGATTTTTAAAAGTACAAACTAGGGGTCCCTGGGTGGTTCAGTCGGTTGAGTGTCTGACTCTTGATTTCAGCTCAGGTCATGATCCCAGGGTCATGGAATCAAGCCCCACATTGGGCTCTGCACTGAGGATGGAACCTACTTAAGATTCTCTCTCCCTCCACCCCTTTCCCCCTCTCGCATTCCCTCGCTCTCTCTCTAAAATAAAAATTAAAAAAAATTGTGTTAATTAAAAATAATTAAAATGTGAAAATACATGAGTAGATATTTAACAGAAAATATGTACATATATATATATATTCCCTCACTCTAATCAAGGAAACACAAATTAAAACTATGATGAAGGTACTTTGGTTAGAGTTGATCAACTCAACACATGCATGCAAATTTTCTTCCTCAAAGACTTATATAATAAAACTAAAGGGACAAGAATAACAAAAGGCACATACTCATTTTTTTGTTTGTTTGGGGCTTGAACCCATGAACCATGAGATCATGACCTGAAAAAGGCACATACTCATAAAGACAAAGAGAACATATAAAAAGAGCAACCAGTATACCACTAATGGAGGGAGAAATGAAGTAAAAGATTGCATGTTGAATTCTAACAATTTCCCAAGCTTTTCCCTTAATTGTTCTCAAGATACCAGCAGAAGGCTTCATATGCCAACTTGGAAAATGGAAATGTCTTCTCAGAAACCTAGCCAGCTCAAGTAAAATCTAAAACTAAAACTACTAGTGTCCAACGTTAATTACCCAGGGAAATGGACTAACCAGATCACCTTTACGGTACAGTCTCCCCTAAACAAGTCCCTTTCAGAGCTTCCCATCACCTTGCCCGACTACTAATATGAGAAAAAAAGTCAACAATCACAGACTTGTGAAAATTCTCTAACATGAGTAATGGAAGCCAAAACAAGTAAAGCAGATAAAGCTAGGATAGAGGACAGACAGACAAAAGCAACCTGGAGGGAACAAGCTATGGAAAGAGAAGAAAACTTTAAAACAACCATTATTAATGTCTTTGGGGAGAGAGAGAGGAAGAGATTACAGACTTACAGAACTATCCTTTCCTCTGTAGTAGAGAGAGGCAAATAGAGGGTCATCAAGGAAACTGATAATGTTCAGTTTCTGAAGCTAAAGGTGATTCTTTCCACTTTAAGGAGTTGAAGGTTCTCTTTACAATTCCACTATGTGGCACGTAGAATGGCAATATTGGTAGAGACAGAAGGTAAATGAAGGGCATCTTCTAAGTTAGAACTAGAAATAAATACCCACATATATAGACACACACACACAATTCTCTAGAGTCTATAAATGCAGAGAAAATAAAAAGTGAAGTTAAAGCAGAAGCCAGGGGCTAGTGCACTATACACATTCTTCTTTATATTGTAAGGTAAGAGGGTGAAGGCTTTGAGTTTGGAAAGATCTGGAATCAGATTGTGGCTCTGCCATTTGACACCTGGGAGAAGTTGGGCAAGCCAACATCACCAAGGTTTACTCACTTCACACATGAAATGGAACAATAAAATACATTCTATGAGATTACTGTGAGTGTTTAATGAATACACAGTTTGCAGCAAAGTGCTTGGTTCAAAGTATAAATTAAGTCAATATCAGTTTTTCATTATACTAAGATATACAGAGTTCTCATTACACTGGATTGTTCAGCTATTCTCATCAAATATTCTTCTTGTTTTATTACTTTGTTAATTAAATAACTTCCCCAGTTTTCTATCTACATCTATCAACAGATCAAGAGATATATATGTATACATATAATCTACACATATATATCTATATACACACAGATGAATATTTGTGTCTTTTGAAATCTATTATATATATATGTATATATATAAATATATTTATATATATATAAAATATATATATAATATACATATTTTATATATATATATTTTTATATATAAAATAGATATATCAGTCTTCATGGACCCCATATTACTATGGAAGCTTCTGTTTCCCAGAAAAAAATAAACAAATAATTCCCCTTATAGAGTTCTGGCTTTATAATTGATTCTAATGTAAGTGTTCATATCTTATAGTGAGTTTAAAAGCTTTTTTCGGCTTTGTTTTTCTATCTAACATTTGCTAAATGGCCTTCAATCATGTATGCCTATTTTAGGATGTTTAAGATGTTCTATGTGTGATTAGGAAACCTAATAATTGATTGCGTGGGAAGGAAGGATATCAAAAAGAAGAGGAAGAGAAGCTGAATTATACAAACAAAAACATTCCAAGAGCAAAGATTGCTCTGCTGTGCCAGATCAAAATGTGTCTTGCAAACATTCACTTCTACTTGAAATTGCCAGGGGAAATGTGCCTGCATTTTATATCATTCAATTGAACCAAGATTACATTTTGAAAACTCAGGATGATCTGTGGTTACAGTCATTTGGTTTCTTGTGGATGCTGTGTCTTTTTTGTTTCTTCATTCAGCAGCCGGATACCTGAAGCTGGTGGCAAAGTCATAAACCACAAAGCTGAATGAAAAGGCAGTTGGGCTATAATTCAGTTCAGTTTTAATGGTGTCTAGAGCAATTAGGCCCGGTGACAACCACTTTATCAAAAAGTACAATTTGAATCCGTTCTTCCTCATCCCAGGAGTTCTAGACAAACTCCTATTTGAACATGAGCAAGAGATCACCAGACTTCCTTTAAACATTGGACGTCGAGACTTTTTGCTTGTTTTTTTAATGGAAGCCTTTTGAAGCACTGAATTCCTTTGAACCTTTGCTGCTGTGAATCCTATATTCACGCATTAACTACACTCAGTAAAGGTGCTTCTGACTGTTTCCTAGAAATGATAATATAGTGATGGCAGACATTTCTTGAGCACTTATATTACACAAGGAATAATGTGAAAGCTTTGCATTGATTAGTACATCTAATGCTCATAAACCCCTGAAGAAAGTATTAATCTCTTTATCATACAGGGAGGAAAAGTGAGGGCTTAGGAAAAGAAATGACTTGCTCACTTCAACGAAGTCAGTATGACTGAGCGACTTGTGAGTTAATCAGAATCCATTTGCTTCATTTATGGGGTGCTTGCCTACATTTTCCATCTTTCCCTGCAATTAGGTGTAGCAATGCAATTAACTTCTGGGCAATGGGTGTGAGTAGAAATAGAGTGAACTCTTCCAGGTGAACATGTTTAGAAGCAGGTGGTCTTCCATATGGGTCCTTTCCTTTCCTTACTTGTGGTTGACTGGAGAACACACAAAGTCCATTTGCAAATGGTGGACCCAGCAAAGAGTAAGAGAATGGGTCTTGGATTGATAAAAGAAAGCACATCCGACAAACTTAGCCACTCATGAGACATTAGCAATAAATGTCAGAGGCTTAATACAATAAGATTTATTGGCTACTAGCTATAAAATTTACATAAATGTTAGCTGCCATCAGGGGCATAGGTGAGTGTTTAACTCATATTTTGTGATTCTGAAGAACAATATATTAACCCCTGTGTTATACCACTTCTAAGCCTGTTGAATAAATCCTCCTCATTAGAACTCTGAACACTTGCATTATTCCATCTTACTTGACAAGTGTCTTGTTATTGTGTTGACTGGGGAAATCAATTAGTAATTTACCTTGACTGTATCTCTAGTAAAAATATAGATATATATCCACTATTTGAAAAATCATAAATATGATATGTTCAAGGCAAAGAAGTAGGGAAATCATCTTTTTTGAGCCCATGTTTTCAGCCTTGGATACTTGGAGATTAATGACTCAAGCAATCTGACAATTCTGATAAGGTTTATGTGTACTTGAGTCCCCCAAATGCATATAAACATAATATTTTGCATAAAATCCTTGAGTATAGAAATGGATTTTGGACCCCTGACACATGTGATTTCATATAATTCACACAGAAGTTTTGCCTGACAGTAGTTTTATTATCCTCATTTTACAGATGACAAAACATAAGATACAAGTGGTAAGTGACTTGTCTAAGCTCAGACGTTTGGTAGATGGCAGAATCAGGATTTAAATTCAAGACAGTTTTACTCCATGGTTCATGTCTTTTTGACTTATGATTGCTTAGTCCCTGTGCTCTAGTCCCTGTGTTATTACCTAGTTTCTCACAACTAACTTAAAACCACTCTTCTAATATTAAATTTTGTAAAATATGCCAGCCTTTACCATTCAAAATATTCTTTGTACAATTGTGCAAATTCAGTATGTGTGTTTAAAAGACTAATGGAAATATTGAGATTGAGAGATTAAGAAAGAATGAGAAAACTAACACCTTCATAAATTATTATGTGAGGCATTATCTACAAGTGACATTTTTTATCCAAAAAATCTTACAGAAATCTACTGGTAAAGGTAACATAAAATAGTCTCCTGTACTTATTCCCAAAGTTCACCTAACTTCCAGCCATAAGGAGCTGGAATTACCATATGGTGCCTGGCTCTCTTTGGTGTCAGGTGGTCTTTACTGAGAAATTTCTTCTATCACAAATTCTTTTCCCTCTTTGCGTTAAAAAATCCCACCATATTATTTAACACATTCTCCAGCCAATGACAAATTTCTCTCCTTAAAACAAAACAAAATAAATAAACCCACTATTTTCTAGTTTGTGTAGGAGTAAGAACAATGTGAGGTATCAAAGTCTAGTTTGTATACCCAAGTTGTGATGAGTAATTGCACATCCCTTAATAGCAATTATTTATTTGAAATTGTTTCGCTTATTGTCCCTTCCCACAATAGATTATTTTCTAAAACGGCAGTGATTCTCACCTCCCTTTTTCTCTATTACATTCCCTACACCAGTACAGCTCCTAATACAGGGTAGATACATGATATTTGTGGAATGACTGGAAGGTGGATGCTTTTCCCCAGTTCAGGGATTTGGGGAAATCTCTAATGATGGCAGACAGAGCAAGTTCTCTAGTTTGCATTTTTCCTGAATGGCTTCAGCACACCTCACAGAATTATATTTCTGAGAATGTGACTAATGAAACCAGCTTAGTGGGTCTCAGGCTAATGAGGAAACATTTCAACTGCCTAGCTGGACTAGACCACACAAACATTTCAAATTGCTTTTCCTCCCTGCTCAAGAACAGCTGAGCTGGGGACTTGCAGAAGGAAGGGCAGATGGCGTCCCTCTGCCACATTCTAGAGGTGCCTGCCTCAGTTCCACACCAAGAACATCTGCTTCTCACCACCCCTGACCATGGCAATCCCTCCCCTGGGCCTCAGTAGATTCCAGGAGGCACTTTCTTCTAGTTCAGAGAGATGTCACAGGGAGCTGGCAGACGAACCCAGTAGTGTGCACACCCTGAGGCAAAGTACCATGATAAGCTGCTGCTGGACCAGCAATGTGCCTTTATTTCCACATCTAAAATAAAATAAAATAAAAAAATAGCTAGAACAGCTATCTAGTCTTTATCTCAGTGCCTTAATTAAAGCCTACTTCATAGACACCTAGAAAGAACCATTAAATCTTTGAGTTAGGAAGACTTGGCTTTGAAGCAAGTGTTCTCCATTCCTTGACACTATTACCTAAGATTCCTTATTATCTCACATCTCAGAGGCAGTGTCCTTGTTTATAAAATGGCAATAAGTAGATATTACATCATAGGCTGCTATGAAGATTCCTCTTTCTCCTTTACCTATCTCATTGATCCACTACAGGGATTACTCTTGTATGCATGTCTTAAAATGTCTACAGACCTCCTGCATCAGAATCACTGCTCAGGTGATCCCAAAGCATACTAAAGGTTGTTATAAACAACTTGATTACATCAAAATCCAGATTGCACTGACTTGGTTGCAGGCAAAAGTATCTCTTTCTTAATCAGGTAGTTATCTACCTTAAAACTTTATGTAGACTATTTTTATGATCAAGAATTTTAGGACCTTATATATTAAAAAAAAAAGTTTAGGAGTGACTGAGTAGCTCAGTCGGTTAAGTGTCCAACTCTTGATGTCAGCTCAGGTCATGATCTGATGGTCATGAGATCAAGCCCCATGTGGGGCTCCACACTGTGTGTGGAGCCTGCTTAGGATTCATTCTCTCTCTTCCTCTCCCTCTGTCCCTTCACAATTCACATGATGGCACACACTCAATAAAGGAAAAAAAAAACTAGTTTGGAAAATGTATGCTCTGAATAATGCCCCCCACAGAAGTCTTCACAGATTTTTGATATGAACATAAAAGTGTTCCATACGAACAGCACACATTAAATATAACATTAACAACAAAATTTCACACATCTTGAGACATCTTGATGGTGGTATTCTTTTTTTTAAGTAACAATTCAATGGTTTTTATTACACTCATACAGCTGTGTCACCATCATCATTACCTAGTTCCAGAAGTTTCATCACCCCATAAAGAATATGTTTTCAATTCTGTTAGGTATACACCTGGGAGTGGAAGAACTGAGTCCTATGATAACTCTCTGTTTAACATTTTGAAGAACTACCAAACTGTATTCCAAAGTACCTTCATCAATTTACATTCCGACCAGCAAGGAATGAGGCCTCCATGTTTTTCACATATTTGCCAACACTTATTATTGATCATCGTTTCATTTTAGCCATACCAGTGGGTGTGAAGTGATAGCACATTTGGAGTTTGATGGTGGTATTCTCCATATGCATTTGTCATTGATTGTTTTGTATGTACGTAGAGATACCCTTTTCTTACTTTTTTTTAAGAAACAGTAAATCCATCTGGCTTTGTAGCAAAGAGTTAGCTCATGATGTGATGCCTCTTTGTAGTGTTTCATATGATTATTATTTTTAAATAAGATTAGAGTTTGTAGAATTTAATGTTAACTAACAATTACATATATTCAATGTAACATTCACATGGTTGCAGAAAGGATAAACATTGGTTTCATTTTCATGAATGCCCAGTAGTTTGCAGCTGGGAAAGATCACTATCTCAGGCCAAATCCAAAACACACACACACACACACACACACACACACACACACACACATACACACACAGGATTAGCTGACAAGCAGTATGATGGTAAGCAATAGATTTACAGCAACTGGAAAACTGCAGTCTGGGGATTAAAACCAGATCTAGGACAGGGGGCCAAAGCTGGAGGAGGAAAGGGGGATAGGGGAAAGAGAAAAAGCAGCAGCAACTATCATTTACTAATTTCCCCCTTAATTATTTTACCTCAAGCCTAGGGGAGAGGTACTATTAGCAATTCCTTTTTGTACGAAAGGAACCTGGGTCTTAAGCTATATGATACATTAGCTAGGTTAAGAAGGAAAACAATTATTAAAATCTGTTCTGTTTTGTTTTCACTTCCAGAGTAAACCTATATTACTGTAATGAGCCACAAACCCATCTCAACTTTAACAGGAGTAGGGAGAAAAAAGCACCTCTTCAAAGAATAAGGTAAACACATTTATAAAATGAAACACAATGTTAAACAAAGTATAATTTTTTTCAGATTCAACAGCTAAAATTGACTCGCTAGATTCACTCAAATGGAAAAATGTCTAGCTATACATGGAATTTAAAGGATCTATTCAAATAGCTGTACAATAACAATAGCTGAGAAACTAGAATTGCTTAAGGATCACCACTGCTTTAATAAAAAAATAAATAAATAAAGCAACAAACCTTCATTGATTGTAATTTATAGTTTTGAAATAATGAATGTTATAAGTTGGGTAAATACAAATGAAAACATGAATAAAGAGTCTTAACTTGCAGACACAGTATCTTTTATATTGCATTAATTCAAACTGAACATTTATTTCACATTTTAATGTCTCTGAAATCAAGATGAGTCACATAATATATGGCTCCATACAGTCACTCTTAACAAGATGAAAACTGTCTGATTCCAAGGTTAAGAATCTTTTTTTCCCATTGTATGTATAGTTGCCTATAGATGAGCTTTTTTTGATTATAGCTCCTAATGGCATAACTCAATAATAGCAACCCCTATATATTTCAGTCAACAAACCAAAAATAACAAACTATTTCAGAAAATAATTTGAATCTGAGTCATCTGACAACATTCCACTGACATTTTCCAGTAAAATCAAGAAAGTGCAAGCAAACAGACAAAACAAAACCCTGAGACCGATGTAACAGAAAGTGTTGCAATAGAAAGCTTCAAGAATTGCTCCTTCCACTGAAGCAACTATTACATTGAAAACACTAATAGAATCAACATTTTTGAAAACTCTGGAATCTAAACAAAATCTTACAGAAGCCAAGGTGCTTAATGACAAAAGAGGCTACTAAGTTTTGGTAAGGAAGCATTGTGGTGATTTTGCCTATTCACCTATTATACCCTATTCCCCAAGTCAATGATGGCCATAGGAATGATGGATCACATTCCTGAAGCACTGAAACTTGCCTTTGCTTTGCCCTCGTCAGGTGGGAGCAGCTTACCAGGCCTATGGAAACATTTAAAGACATATATTATGCCTGGGACAAGGGTGAAGAGTGTGGCAAGGGAAGCAAGAAGCAGATAGATTGAAACTCCTGAGAATAAGGTTGAGAAGGAAACAACTTGGGGAGAAAGAAGTTTTTAGGGCTATTAAGTATACCATGATGCTCAGGGTCATGTACATTCTTAGAGAAGATGTTTAAGAGGACCCTAGGCTTGACCTATGGTTGACATTTGAGCTCTGTGCAAGCAGGGGGTGAAGTAAGTAAGAGTCTCAGGTGTTCTGGCTAAATATTTCACAAATTCCCCAGCTCAGAGCTAATCTGCAAAGGCCAGGAGGATTTTTCTTTTCTTCTTTGCTCCAAGTGTTAAAGGAAATCTCTGTCAGGTCACTGGCTGACCACTAAGAAAAAACAAGAGACTTTGGTGACCACACATAACAAAAAATACAGCCTTTATATACACATACACATATATATATATATATTCATATATATATGTGTGTGTACATATATATATATATATATATATATACACATATGTGTGTGTATATATATATGTGTGTGTATACACACACACACACACACACATATATATATATATATATATATATATATATATATATATATACATACATGAAAAGGCATTAAATAAATTGATGACTATAACACCATAACACTTAACAAGCAACAACAGAATATTCTGGGGAGGAGACGGAGAGAATTTCCAGATATACCACATTGGTTTCCAAATTTACCACATAATATTTTAAACTTCCAGTTTTCAACCAAAAAGTAGAAGCATCCCAAAAAATAGGAAAAAAGGGTCCAAACACAGGGGAAAAAAAAAGAATGGACAGAAACCATTTCTGATAAAGTCCAGATATTGGACTTACTAGACATAGACTAAATCAAATGTCTTAAATATACTCAAATAACTAATGGAAACTAGGAGAAATAAACTAAAGGAAACCAGGAGAACAATGTATGAACAAATAGAGAAGAGCTATAAAAAGATAGAAATTACAAAAAAGAATAAAATAAAATCTTAGCAACGTAAATAGGTGAAAAAAGTTAATGGCTGAAATTAAAATTTTACTACAGTGGTTCAACAACATATTTGAGCAGGAAGAAGAAATATTCAGTAAATATGGAAGTGATACAATCAAAATCACTCATTCCGAGGACCAAGACAAAAAAATCTTTAAAAAACAAATAAGTAAACATAGCTTAGGTTACCTATCAGACACCATCAAGTATAGCAATGTATGCATTATGGGATTCCCAGAAAGAGGAGACAGAGAAGGCAGAAAGAATATTTAAAGAAATAATAGATGAAAATCTCCCAAATCTGGTAAAATATATGAATCTACACATTCAAGAAACTCAAAAGACAAGTAAGATAAATTCAAAGATTCCTATCAACATACATTATAATCGAACTACTGAGAACCAAAGAAAAAATCTTGAAAGCAATGAGAAAACCAACTCTTCACATAAAATGGATCCTATTAAGATTAACAGCTAATTTCTCATCAGAAATATTGGAAGTCAGAAGGCAGTGGGAAGACAGATTTAAAGTGCTGACAGAAAAAAAAAAAGTCAAGCAAGAATTCTTTAACTGTCAAAATTAACCTTCAAAAATGGAGAAATAAGATATTCCCAGATAAACAAAACCTAAGGTAGTCTCTTCACTGGTAGTGACTCCCTATAAAAAAATGCTAAAAGGAGTCCTGAAATGAAAGGACATATGACAATAACCAGATGCCACATGAAGAAATAAATAACTTCAGGAAAAGTATCTATAAGGAAAATATAAAAGCCATTATTATTGTGTTTGGGGGTTGTAACTCCTCTTTTTATTTACCATATGATTTTAAAAACAAATTCACAAAACAATAACTATAAATACATGTTAATGGGAACACAATACATAAAAAAATTACTTGTGACAATAACAATATAAAGTGGAAGCACAGCTGTATAGGAGAGATTTTTGCATGCTATTTAGGTAGGTTGATAACAATTCAAACTAAAGTGCTATAAAATCAGGATATTATTTTAATCCCATGGTAATCAGAAAGAAAATAACTAAAGGATATGCAGACAAAGATATGATGAAGGAGTCAAAATGGCACAGTATGAAAAAAATTTAAAAAAAGAAAGCAGTATTGGAGGAATTAAGGAAACTAACATAAGACATAGAAAACAAATAGCAAAATGGCATTAGTAATTCCTTCTTCATTAGAAACTAGTATAAATGTAAATACTAAGTCACCATTTACATAACACAGAATGGGTTAAGAAAAACATGTTACAGCTATATGCTGTCTTCAAGAGATTCACTTTAGATTCAAAGACACAAACTGGTTGAAAGTGAAAGCATGAAATAAGATATTCTATGCAAATAGTGATTATAATAATAAACAAAATAGTAAAAATGATTATAGTATAAAATGATTGGGGACAAAGATCATTATATACCAATAAAAGGGTCAACTCATCAAGAAGACAAAACAATTATAAACATATTTGCACCAAATAACAGAGTCCAATTATATAATAAAGAAAACATTGACAGAATTAAAGAGAGAGAAAGGGATGGCTGGGTGGCTCAGTCAGTTAAGCACCCAACTTTTAATTTCAGCCCAGGTAAGGATCTTATGGTTCATGAGTTTGAACCCACACCAGGCTTTCCAGTGACAGCATGGAGCCTGCCTGGGATTCTCCTTTTCCTCTCTTTGACCCTTCTCAGCTCATGCTCACTCGCTCTCTCTTTCTCTCTCTCTCTCTCTCTCAAAATAACTTTAAGAGAGAGAGAGTTCTACAGTAATAGACTTCAACAATCCACTTTCAGTAATGAGTAGAATATCTAGACAGAAGGTCTATAAATAAATACAGGACTTGAACAACGCTATAAACCAACCAAACCTAACATATATAGAATATTCCATTGTAAAACAAGAAAAGACATATTATTCTCAGGTGGTCAGGTGCACATGTAATAGTGACTAGGTTAGACCATATACCAGGCTGCCAAAGCAGCTTGAAATAATTTTTTAAATCGAAATCATGAAAAGTATCTTCTCCTACCACAATGGAAGAAATCTGGAGATACAGAAAGAAAAAAAAAACTGGAAAATTCACAGATATGTACAAATCAAATAACACAGCCTTAAGCAAAAAATAGGTCAAAGGAAAGATCAAAGTGAAATTAAAAAAAATATTTGGAGAGGAATG
Organism: Lynx rufus; assembly: GCF_022079265.1. Lineage (NCBI taxonomy): Eukaryota > Metazoa > Chordata > Mammalia > Carnivora > Felidae > Lynx > Lynx rufus. The sequence continues at coordinate 32,815,346 of NW_025814830.1, read as the reverse complement.
CAAACAAAGAACACAACAAGCCAGAACTTATGAAAGGTATGAGCTCACTGCATAGAGGGATATATATAGCTGTAACTATTAATACTAACAAAGAAGAAAGATTTCAAATCAACAACCTAACTTTATACATTAAGGAAGTAGAAGAGCAAACTAAATCCAGAGCTAGAAAAAGAAAGAAACAATAATAATTAGAATATAAAATATAAAGAATAGAAAAATATTACCCAAGATCAATTTACCAAAAGTTGGTTCTTTTTTTTTAATATTTTTTTTTAAAGTTTATTTTTGAGACAGAGAGAGACAGGGCATGAACGGGGGAGGGGCAGAGAGAGAGGGAGACACAGAATCAGAAGCAGGCTCCAGGCTCTGAGCCATCAGCCCAGAGCCCGACGCGGGGCTCGAACTCACAGACCGGACTGGGAGATCATTACCTGAGCTGAAGTCGTACGCTTAACTGACTGAGCCACCCAGGCGTCCCCAAAAGTTGGTTCTTTAAAAAGATCAACAAAATTATCAACCTTTAACCAAGCTGACTGAGGAAAAAAAGAGAGAAATGATAGATTTTGGGTACTAACTTATCAAACTCAACACCCCAAAACCAAATAATTAATTAAGAAATGGGCAGAAGACATTAATAGACATTTTTACAAAGACATCCAGATGGCTAACAGACACATGAAAAGATGCTCAACATCACTCATCATCAGGGAAATATAAATCAAAACCATGATGAGATACCACCTCATACCTGTCCGAATGGCTAGAATAACAACACAAGAAACAACAGGTGTTGGTGAGGATGCAGAGAAAGGGAAACCCTTTGCACTGTTGCAAACTGGTGCAGCCATTTTGGAGAACAGTATGGAGGTTCCTCAAGAAACTAAAAATAGAACTACCCTACGATCCACCAATTGCACCATTTGGTATTTACCCAAAGAATACAAAAATACAGATTTGAAGTGGTACATGAACCCCAATGTTTATAGCAGCATAATCAACAATAGCCAAATTATGGAGGGAGTCCAAATGTCCAATGATTAACGAATGGATAAAGAAGATTGGTATATGTACACACACACACACACACACACACACACACACACACACACACAGAAATATTACTCAACCATCAAAAAGCGAAATCTTGCCATTTGCAATGATGTGGATGGAGCTAGAATGTATTATGCTAAGCAAAATAAGTCAATCAGAGAAAGACAAATACCATATGATTTCACTCGAAGGTGGATTTTAAGAAACAAAACAGATGAACATATGGCAAGAGGGAAAAGGAGAAGAGAGGGAAACAAACCACAGGAGACTCTTAATGATAGAGAACAAACTATGGGTCGATGGAGAGAGGCTAGATGGGTGATGGGTACTAAGGAGGGCACATGTTGCAATGAGCTCTGGGTGGTATATGTAAATAATGAATCACTGAATTCTACTCCTGAAACCAATATTGCACTGTTTGTTAACGATCTAAAATTTAAATAAAATAAAATAAAATATAATAAATAAAATATTAAAAAATGTTTTCCAAGTTTATCTATATTGTGGAATATATCAGTACTTTATTCCTTTTTATTGATGAATAATATTCTATTCTATATACATATCATAATTTGTTTACCAATCTATTGGTTGATAGATATTTGGGTTGTTTTTACATTTTGGCTACTGTAAATAATGCTGCTAAAAAAGTGTATCCAAATTTTTGTTTGAGTACTTGTTTTTAGTTCTTCGGAGATAAGGATGGAATTTCTGGGGCATATGGTAATTTTATGTCTAGTTTTTTGAAGAATCATGAAATTATTTTCATCTTTGGTTGCACCAGTTTAGATTCCACCAGCAATGTACAAGGGTTAAAACTGTTCCACATCCACGTAAATACTTATTGTCCCTTTTATTTCTTCAATTATAGTTATCTTAGTGGGTGTGAATTGATATCTCATTGTGGATTTGATTTGCATTTCCCCAACGACTAGTGATATTAAACACTTTTTCGTGTACTTGCTGACCATTTTTATATCTTCTTGGGAGAAACTGGTATTCAAATCTTATGCTTATTTTAAAATTCTCTTGTGTTTGTTGTTGTTGTTGTTGTTGTTATTGAGCTATAAGTGTTCTTAAAATATTCTGGATTTTCATGAGGTCCCAATAGTTCATTTTTGCTTTTAATTCTCTTGCCTTTGGAGATGTGTCAAGTATGAAATTGCTGTGGCTAAGGTCAGAGAGGTTTTTTTCTGCTTTCTCCTCTAGGGTTTTGATGGTTTCCTGTCTCACATTCAGGTCCTTTAACCATTTTGAGTTTATTTTTGTGAATGGTGTAAGAAAGTGGTCCAGGTTCATTCTTCTGCATGTTGCTGTCCAGTTCTCCCAGCACCATTTGTTAAAGAGACTGTCTTTTGTCCACTGGATATTCTTTCCTGCTTTGTCAAAGATTAGTTGGTCATACTTTTGTGGGTCCAATTCTGGAGTCTCTATTCTATTCCATTGGTCTATGTGTCTGTTTTTGTGCCAATACCATGCTGTCTTAATGATTACAGCTTTGTAGTAGAGGCTAAAGTCTGGGATTGTGATGCCTCCTGCTTTGGTCTTCTTCTTCAATATTCTTTGGCTATTCGGGGTCTTTTGTGGTTCCATATAAATTTTAGGATTGCTTGTTCTAGCTTTGAGAAGAATGCTGGTGCAATTTGATTGGGATTGCATTGAATGTGTAGATAGCTTTGGGTAATATGGACATTTTAACAATATTTATTCTTCCAATCCATGAGCACTCACTGTAAAGGAAACAATCAACAAAACTAAAAGGCAACCAACGGAATGGGAAAAGATATTTGCAAATGACATATCGGACAAAGGGCTAGTATCCAAAATCTATAAAGAACTCACCAAACTCCACACCCAAAAAACAAATCCATTGAAGAAATGCACAGAAAACATGAATAGACACTTCCCTAAAGAAGACATCCAGAGGGCCAACAGGCACATGAAAAGATGCTCAACGTCACTCCTCATCAGGGAAATACAAATCAAAACCACACTCAGATATCATCTCATGCCAGTCAGAGTGGCCAAAATGAACAAATCAGGAGACTATAGATGCTGGAGAGGATGTGGAGAAACGGGAACCCTCTTGCACTGTTGGTGGGAATGAAAACTGGTGTAGCCACTCTGGAAAACAGTGTGGAGGTTCCTCAAAAAATTAAAAATAGACCTACCCTATGACCCAGCAATAGCACTGCTAGGAAGTTACCCAAGGGATACAGGAGTACTGACGCATAGGGGCACTTGTACCCCAATGTTTATAGCAGCACTCTCAACAATAGCCAAATTGTGGAAAAAGCTTAAATGTCCATCAACTGATGAATGGATAAAGAAATTGTGGTTTATATACACAATGGAGTACTACGTGGCAATGAGAAAGAATGACATATGGCCCTGTGTAGCAACGTGGAGGGAACTGGAGCGTGTGATGCTAAGTGAAATAAGCCATACAGAGAAAGACAGAAACCATATGTTTTCACTCTTATGTGGATCCTGAGAAACTTAACAGAAACCCATGGGGGAGGGGAAGGAAAAAAAAAGAGGTTAGAGAGGGAGAGAAGCAAAGCATAAGAGACTTGAAAACTGAGAACAAACTGAGAGTTGATGGGGGGTGGGAGGGAGGGGAGGGTAGGTGATTGGTATTGAGGAGGGAAAGTTGGGATGAGCACTGGGTGTTGTATGGAAACCAATTTGACAATAAATTTCGTATTAAAAAATAATAAATAAATAAATAATCATTTAAAAATTGAAAAAATATTCTGGATTATGTACTCTTATTAGATGAATGATTTGCCAACATTTCTTCCATTCTACAGGTTGTCTTCAATTTCTTGATAATGTTATTTGAAAAATGAATAGTTTAAATTTAATGAAGAACTATTCATCTATTTCGTTGTTGGTGGTGGTGGTGCTGTGCATGTGTTTGGTGTCATACTAAGAATCCATTGCCAGAATCTAAGATACAGTGTGAGGTAGGGGTCCAACTTTATTATTTTGCATGTGGATATCCAGTTTCTCCAGCACCATTTGTTGAAGACACTGTTCTTTCCCCATTGACATCCTTGTTGCAATCAATTTTCCATAAGTATATTGGTTTATGTATGGACTCTCAATTATTCTCTATTGGTTTATATGTCTATCCTCCTCATGCCAGTACCATGTTATTTTGATTACTATAGTTTAGTAGTAAGTTGTAAAATTGAGAAGAGTGTGACTTCCACTCTGATGTCCTTTTCAATGTTGTTTTGGCTATTAAGGACTCCCTTGTAATTCCACATGAACCTGAGGATTAGTTTTAACATTTGTGCAAAAAACAAAAAGTGTGTGCTTGGAGGGGTGGGGAATGCATTGGACTTGAGACAGACATTATATTGAATCTCTGGATGACTTTAGGTAGTATTGCACCTTAACAATAGTAAGTCTTTCAATTCATAAACATGGGATATCTTTTTTATGTACTTAGGCCTTCTTTAATATCTTTCAGCACTGTGTTATGGGTTTCAGTATACAAGTTTTTCACCTTCTAGGTTAAAATATTCCTCAGTATTTTTTATTTTGTGGTGTTATAAACAGAATTGCTTTCTTCATTTTCTTCTTAGTATAGAAGCACAACTGGCTTCTGCATGATGATTTTGTACCCTTGAACTTTGCTGAACTCAATTGGGATTTCTATACATAAGATCCTGTCAATTGCAAATAAAGGTAGTTTTACCTGCTCTTTTCCAATTTAAATGCGTTTTATTTCCCTTTGCATTTTTTATGATAAATCACACTTGGTCATGGTATGTAATTCTTTTAACATACTGTTAAACTCGGTGCACTACTATTTGTGAATTATAGGGGTATTGGTTTTTTTGTTTTGTTTTGTTTTGTTTTCTATTTTCTGATGTCTGTCTGGCTTTGACATCAGGGTGATGCTCACCTCACTGAATAAAGAACTGCTTTCTCTTCTATTTTTAGATGAGTTTTAGATGGAGTGGTCTTCACTCTTTATTCAATATTTGGTGTTTGTTTGGTGTCCATTTTTAAAATTTTTTTTAATTTTTAAATTTTGTCTGAATAAAGTTAGCTAACATATAGCGTAATGATATCAGGAGTTGAATTTAGTGATTCATCACTTACATATAATAGCCAGTGCTCATTCCAACAAGTGCTCTCCTTAATGCCCATCATCCATTTAGCCTATCTCCCCATCCAACACCCTTCCAGCAACCCTCACTTTGTTCTATGTATTTAAATAATCTCTTATGGTTTTCTTCCCTCTCTCTTTTTATCTTATTTTTCTTTCCCTTCCCCAATATTAATCTGTTTTATTGCTTAAATTCCACATATGGGTGACGTCATATTTTTATCTTTCTCTGACTGACTTATTTTGCTTAGCATAATAGATTCTAATTCCATCCAAGTTGTTGCAAATGGCAAGATTTCATTCTTTTTGATTGCCAAGAAATATTCTATTGTATATACATACATACATACATACATACAGAATATCCATTTATCAGTCAATGGTGTCCATTCCTTATCAAATATTTTGTGGAATTTATCATTGAAGCCACCTGATTGTAGACTCTTCTTTATAGGAGATTTTTGATTATTGATTCAATCTCTTTACTTTTTACAGATCTGTTCCAATTCTCTATTTCTTCTTGAGTCATTTTTGGTCATTTGTGTGTTTCTAGGAGTTTGTTCATTTTATCTAGTTGATCTAATTTTTGTATGGAATCATTCATGGGCTTCTTTTATACTTATTTTGATTTCTGTAAGGTGAATAATAATTCAAACTATTTCATATTAAGATTTTTCAAAAGAACTAGAAGCGTTATTGTAAACTATGAACTACTAAATAGGCAGTTATCAGGTACAATGTGGGTAAAAAACAATACTGTCCCTTCCTGGAGATTTATAGGAGGCTTTATAGAAGCAATAATGTTTCAGTAGCACCTTATAGGACACACAGGAGTTTTGAGTTTATCTCAACAGAAAAAGATAAGAAGGCCATTCCAGGTGAAGGAAATTACAATGAAGAGCAAAAGGTATGAAGCAATTTGTGAAGAGAATGGAGGAGGGAAGGGGATAGGAAAAAGGTGACAGAGCAGGAGACAAGGCCAGAAGCCAAGCCAAGATTCTTTTAAAACATTAAATTTCTGGATATCACATTAGTAATCATTTCCTTATCTAGCCCTCTCAACAGAAAGTTAAATGCATTAGGCCATGTCATTAATCTTTAGCGATCTCTTTGATAAACCAAATTTGATATAGTACCAGGACCAAAAAAGGTTTAGATTTGGCTGTATCCATGCCACAGTATCTTTGCAATATCTAATTCTCTATTAAAAAAGAAAAAGTCAAACCGTTCACCCTGTATAAGAATTCCCAATTATGGAGTACAATCTAACACACACAGGTGCATGCATGCACACATACGTATATACATACAAGGTTTTTTCAAGCAATATATTCAGATGCTCACTTAAAAGATTAAGAAATGGAGCCTCTTAGACATTGTTTTTCTAATCTCCATGAGCCAACAGTTGATTAAAGCCAGATATTCCATTACCCCATGATCTCAACCTTAAATTACCTTGATTATTTGTGTGTGTGTCAGCATGTGTGTATGTGTGTGTGTGTGTGCGTGTGTGCATGTGGGGTGTATATGAGTGGTTAATCTAGAGAAATGGGGGATGAAAAATCTTCTACTTTTTTATAATTTGTCTTCAGTAATGGCATAGAATATACTCCAGGGAATATTGGCTCATAACAGAATTAGAAACAATGCCATCTTTGACATAAGCATGCCATATTTGTTTTTGAGAGTTCAGAAAACAATAAATGATTACACCTATTACTTCTTTGGGAATAAATTATTTAGCCCTGCAAGTATATCCTTTTCTTGGAAAGTAGAGATTCACTGAAAGCTGTGGTTAAATTATCAAAGAAAAATAAATTATCCATGACATATGTGTTCTTGTCCTTGATATTGATATTGACTTTTGTCCAAACATATTTAATTTATCTTGGAATCAATGCTATTATTTCTTTTATCATCTGTTCTGCAAACTTGGCATACTGCACATTTCAATTTACTTCACTCACCTCCCTTCCCTTTACACCATGAGTTGCTTGAAAGCAAGAACCATTTGGATTAACCTTTTTCTCCCTAGACCCGAGCATTCTCCCAGGCCTGGAGTAGCCTCTTGCTAATTGTTTGAATTGGTAACAAGAGAATGAGAGAGTGAATGTATCAGTGAGTGACTGACTGAACATGTCAGTCAATAAATAACTGACTGGGCAACTGTCCTTGGAGAACTTACCTAATTCTAAAAGGTCAGTTGCATTATTATTCCCATCTAACAAATTAAGAGTTGCAACCTTGGGGAATTTGAGTGATTAAATATTACACACCACTGTTATTGTCAAGAAATTGCTATGCACTGGGCACTCTGCTAAATACTTTGTAGGTGAGATTTTTAAGGTTTTGGAGTTCAGATTTTAGATTTCAGTTCCTTGAAATCTAAATAAGATGGACTTAAATCCAGGGTAGAAGTTGTTTATATTACAAACTGCAACAAATGTGAAGGACTACAGAATTAAACCAGGATTGTCCCAGGAACACTGGGATATAATATCCACATAGCTTAAATCTCTATTTCATAAGAATTTCCAAAAACCTCCACGTGGTGCATTAGAATCACCATGCTCATGTCTGCCTCTGTGTTCTGGACTTCTTCTATATGAGGAAGGAACTAAGTATAAATTTTGGGCAAATTTAGAAAGGAATAATATCTCTATGAAGTATTTGCTAGCAAAGTAGACTAAGTAATGATTTGGGGAAAAACTGAAAGAGAATTTTAGCAAATCATAACACAGACATCTGAGTTGAACATCAAGCATTGAGGATAACATTAATCCACCAGCAAATTTATACTGGCTACTTTCCCATACAGATTCACCCTCAAAGAACCTTTCTTACTCATTCTTCTCCCTTCCCTTTTCCCCCTTCAACTCTATAGATATAAAAATACACACCTCTCTTTTTTTTTATGCATGTCGCTTTATCACCCTTTAGTTTCTTGAATTTGTGAAGCAATTCCAGGATCTCATCATGATCTTTCTTCTCAAGAAATACCTAGCATTTCTTGCCTCTAAAACTTAATAATCCCTCTCTTCTGGAAACAACACAGAATCATTAGTAAATATCAGTGTTAGCAGGATGGAAAATATTTGTGACAATAACTTGTAAATACCTGCCACTTCTAATGTATCTTAGCTGTATGCCCCACCTAAGCCCTTGCTTAAGATCCCAACAGAGTACCTGGGGGTCTATTTCTTTCCTGTTCCTTAAAGGTTCATGGATTGGGGTGTTTTTATTTGCAGGGTGTTTCCTGGAGGGACCTGCACTCCCTGACTTCTACTTTCATTCTACTTTTACAATGCAAGTCTGAAACTAAGCTTCAGACCATCTTTTGGAACTTGTCTGGGTTTGTAAACTTTTTATTGGATTTTCATTCTCTCTATATAAAATACTTATCTGTTAGTTAGTTAGTTGCAACTGGGAGAAAATCAACCTAAACTAGATTAAATAAGGCAAAGCAAAAAAAATGTACTCCCATTGGGATTAAAAAGTTCATGTTTTTTTTTAAATGTTTATTTATTTTTGAGAGACAGAGCACAGCCAGCAGGGTGGGGGACAGAGAGAAAGGGACACACAGAATCTGAAACAGGCTCCAGGCTCTGAGCTGCCAGCACAGAGCCTGATGCAAGATTCAAACCCACGAACCATGAGATCATGACCTGAGCCAAAGTCGGATGCTTAACCACCTGAGCCACCCAGGGGTCCCAGAAAGATCAGGGTTAGTGTTACATTCAGGACGATGGTATTAGGAACTGCTCTATGTCCATATTTGGTTCACTCTCCTCTCTTCCTTGTGTTGACTTCATTCTTGGGTGTAAATGATGTTAAGATGACTGCAGAAACAGTATCTTCAAATTGTCTTCAGATTCAAATTCAAATTCTCCCAGGTAGAAGAACCTCTCAGAAAGGAGATCCTTTTTCTATTAATTCCTCCGAAAGTCATGAATTTCACTGTATTTTGTTGGCTTGGGCTATGTGTATACCAATCACTGACTTAATTTCTGTGGTCAGCAAAGTTTGGGTCTCTGATATGCCTGGACTGGTCACACGTTCAGGCCTGAAGCTCTACAGAACAGCATGGGATGGACATAGAAGAATGTGGATAATTATACGAAGGAAATAGATGGCAGAAGGCACACAGTAAATGTATTCTCCACTCTCATTTTGGGGAGATTATTTTATTCTCCTTTTTTTTTTTTTTTTTTTTTTTTACATTCCTGTTCATGTCCCTTCCCTGTGGATTGCTTCTCTTCTTTCTTTCTATCAAGCCACAGGGCCACATTCTGGAAGTCATTAATCCTGAGCGCTATGGAGAACATGGTGGATAGAATAAAAAATTCTAAGTTTAATAATAAAAATTTGCTAATTTCTAATAAACACATTTCTCAGTTTAATCTCTTCCCATAACCCCTCTCTATAACATGTACAAATAATGCAGCAGTACAGGAAGAATTTTGCAAGATGTTCACAAGGCAATATGTTACAAAGTAGGCACTCAATAAATATTTGCTGATAGATTTTAAGTCCCACTAAAGCACTTTCTCAGAGCCCCTTTGGCCCAATTAATATCTCTACAAGAAAAGACAAATCCACAGAGAAATGCTGAAAAAAATAGATTGATTTTGTATATAGCTTAGTCTATAATCTTCAAGATATATATTGCTTGGAGAGGTACTCGGGGTGGTTTGTCATTCCCATCTTGTCTCTTTAGCATCAATAAGGGATATGATGGCAAAAAGAACAGAATTTGCTACTAAATATTATAGCAACAAACACTGAGATTTACTAGAAAAACTACAAATATCAATTTGTTTTCTATTTTAAGACCCTTAGTCAAAGCAAGTTGGGTTTGTGAAGAAGGAGAGGGTGTTTTTATTCTTTTTGTTTTTGTTTTTGTTTGATGGAGGAAGGCAGACATAAAAGAAAAAATATATATATTTTGCAGTCAGGAATAGAATGTCACAAGACAGTCGCATTTGAGTCCACACAGAAGTGTGCCTGTAGTCCAGGTTCACTATATATTGACCGTATAAACTGAGGAGTTTATTTCCCCAGGATGAGCCTCAAATTCTTCATTTATAGATGGCGGGGGGGTGGGGGGTGGGCAACCATAGTTACTTAGACACAATTATTATGAGGATCACATGCAAGATATTCTTTCCTTTTACTTCTATTTATAATAGGCTCACACAGTAATTAAAGACACAGGCTTGAGTGTTAGGTTTTCCTGATTACGTCTCTGCTCCATTTCCTATTAACTGTGTGACCTTTGGGAAATCACTTAAGAAGTGTATACAACATGGGGCACCTGGGTGCAGTTGGTTAAGTGTCTGATTTCGGCTCAGGTCATGATCTCGTGGTTTGTGGGTTCGAGCCCTGCATGGGGCTCTGTGCTGATAGTTTAGAGCCTGGAGCCTGCTTCGGCTTCTGTGTCTCCCTCTCTGCCCCTCCCCCACTCACACTCTCTCAAAAATGAATTAAAGTTAAAAAAATTTTTTAAAAAGTATGTACAATATGTTTCCATTTGTGTAAAAATAGTTACTGACATATATGTCTGTACATGCTTAGGCTATTTCTGAAGGGACACAGAAGAATCTGTCAAATGTTGTAGCTTCTAGGGAAGGGGACTAAAAGAAAAAAAAAAACTATGTCAAAAAAATTCAAAGAAATAAATTTAAAACTATAACTGAATCAAATAACAGTAACAATAAAGACACAATAGAGTTGAAACTTGATAATGATTCTTTATGAAATGTACAAGGCTATTTTCTTATGTTCTTTGTCTTCCAGAAGAGGAGTCAGACAGAATTAGGTTTTGTTTTGCCTTCACTATTACTTGCTATAACCTGTGCTAAATATCCATCTCTTTATGTAGAAATGGTAATAATACCTGCATCCTGAGACGATTTCAGAAAGTCAATGATGAAATCCTTATAAAATTTTAGCATAATGACTAATGAACATCAACATTATTTTACTCTTAACATCTACCATTATAATCAACAGGCCAAGATCATAAATTGATGATCTAGGAAGATAAACTACATCATCTCCCTAGCTTCCCTGCACTGGAAGTCCCGAGCATCCCTGCAATTTACTCAATAAAATGTAAGGAGAGCTGTTCCTAAGGAACATCTGCTGCCCGTCCTCTCCGAGGACACTGAGAGACGTTTCTAACTCAGGCTGGAACTTTCTGTCCCATCAGCATTTAAAGCTATTTAGCACTCAATGACTAGTTAGTGGAAAAGTGGTAAACAGGTTCATTTTGAAGAGCTCCTTTTAGAAGGGCTCCTGCAGGAAAGCAATTTTTCTTTGGCCACTGATACTGTCAAAACCTTCCAGAAACTCATGTGGCAGAAACTCCGCAAGGCACTCATGTCTGCTGTGTGGATGTTAACAGGAAACATTGCAGAACATGTACTTTGCTCCTCCAGAATGGTGTTCCTTGCCTTTCTACAATTGTTCCTCCTTTCTTCTCACTTCCCATTTTGATATGTGGGAGGAAGAGTCATAAAATAGTGACATCTTTAGTCATGCTGCTTAAATACTACTTCCTTTCTCTATGTATCAGAATAACCCCAGGCACAGGTAGCAAATGTGGTTATCAAAACCACAAAGCAAATATTCCTCTATTTTTTAAACATTGTGACCACAAGAGTAGTTATTATCACCACTTGCCTTGGGGTAAATTTGCCCTAGAAGCAAATAGTTTTGAAAAGGCCAAAAGAACAAATGTAAAAAACACAACATTGAGTTTTAAAAAAATGGCAACATGAAAAAAATAAACATTTACTGATGACAGAAGTTACTGCTCACAGTAAAGTTTACAATATGGAATTTGAATTGGACTTTGAACTCTGTTCTTGTGACCTTTTTATGATTAATAGCCACAAACAGGGGCTCCTGGATAGCTCAGTCGGTTAAGCGTCCAACTTTGGCTCAGGTCATGATCTCGTGGTGTGCGAGTTCGAGCCCATCGTCGGGCTCTGTGCTGACAGCTCAGAGCCTGGAGCCTGCTTCAGATTTTCTGTGTCTTCCTCTCTCTCTGCCCCTCCCTCACTCATGCTCTGTCTCTCTCTCTCTCTCTCAAAAGTAAATAAATATTAAAAAACAAAAAAAGAACCACAAACAGTCCTTTGTTTTGTAACAATTTAAAACCAGCAAGTTTCTTCCCCAGAGAGGGACTTTGTTTTCCATAAAAGAATATCTCTGGAGGTGCCTGGGTGGCTCAATTAGGTTAGCTTCCAACTCGATTTCAGCTCAGGTCATGATCCCAGGGTGGTGGGATCGAGCCCTGTGTCAGGCTTCATGATAAGCATGGAGTTTGCTTAAGATTTTCTCTCTCTTACCTTATGCCCTTCTCCCCTCCATTCGTGTACTCTCCCAAAAACAAAAATATATCCTTGAATCTACTTAGTTTAGTATATCCCATATCAACTTTTGCTTTGGTGTGAAGTACAAGCAGGTTTAGGAATCAGAAATCTGTCTTTCAGTCTTAATATTGATGATCATGCGTTATAACAACTCAAGTGAACTCCTTGATTTTTTATACCCAGGTAAACTAAACAAATAATTAAATGAAAGGAGGAGGAGGATAAAACATCATATATATCTATCTATACATCTACAACTATTTCTCTCTATCTATCCACATACACAAATACACACAACACACACACACATTGATGATGCCTACAAACACTGGAAACATTGGGAGGCCATTTTGCTTTACTGAGCAGTCCCCTGACTCAAATGCTAATGCCATCCAGAAATACACTCTCACAGACACACCCAAATCTGGGTACCCCATGGCCAGTTCAATTGACACATAAAATTAACCATCACAAATGGAATATTGAAGCAGTGGCAACTGGAGTCTGATTTCTACTTGTTTCTAGTAATTTCCAAAGCAATCCTTGAAGGTCTTTGAGGAAAATAGTCTAAAAAAACTCTGATCCCCTTCAATTCAATCCTTTTTGTGATAGGCTAAAAAAGTCCTCTGTCCTCAAAAATACCCGTATCCTAATCCCTGGAATCCGTAAATGTTATCTTAATTTTAAAAGGGTAGGGGGCCTTTGCAGATGTGATGGAACTAATGGTCTTGAGAGGAAATTAACCTAAATTATCACATGGACATTAAATGCTATGAAAAGTATTCTTATAAGATAGAGGAAGGGGGAGATCACACCGACAAAAGAGGAGAGGATACGAACACAGAGAAAAGGCAATATGAACTCAGAGGCATACAGTGGAATGAGATGTCTACAAGTCAGTTTAGTTGGAAGAGCTAAGGGACAGAGCAGAGCTTTAAAGGGAATTACAGCTCTCCTGATACCTTGATTCTGGCCAAGTGATACTAATTTTGGATTTCCACCCACAAAAACTGTATGCGGTTTTTGGCATGAAACTTGTAATTTGTTATAGCCACCACAGGAAACTAATACATCTTTATGTTGCTTTTTAAAAGTAAAGGTCAACTGAAGAACTGATAAACCTGAGGTCAATCAGCTAAGTAGTGATGGATCTGTGACTGGATTACAAGTCCAGGGCACTTTTCACTTCACTGAACTGAGATATACTTTCTTTTTTTACTCTGTTGCTATCACCCTCATTCCAATGACTATAAATTTCCCTTGGACTTGTTCCTAATGTTTGTTTCCATTCTTACTGACCACTCTCCATTACCTCCTTAAAAACTACCTATTCTCCTTTCAACATTTTAAGTATGAGATGTCACTTTTCATTGGCTAAAACGCCAGGTCTGAAAAATTTAAATACTTGGAGGAACTTGGCAAGTAATGTAAATGAGCAACATGAATAGATAAAGAACTACAGAAGTCATTTTCTGTCTAAAGCAGTAAATTCTTAACCTTAGGGTGCATATGAAAATCACCTGAGTAATCTCTATAAAAATAACACCAGCATTCCTCACAGAGGTAGAATAAACAATCCTAAAATTTGTATGGAACCAGGAAAGATTCTGAACAGCCAAAACAATCCTGAAAAAGAAAACCAAAGCTAGAGGCATCACAATCCCAGACTTTAAGCTATATTATAAAGCTGTAATCATGAAGACAGTATGGTACTGACACAAAAACAAACACATAGGTCAATGGAACAGAATAGAGAACCCAGAAGTGGAGCCACAAATGTATGGCCAACTAATCTTTGACAAAGCAGTAAAGAATATCTAATGGAAAAGAGACAGTCTCTTTAGCAAATGGTGTTTGGAAAACTGGACAGCAACATGCAGAAGAATGAACCTGGACCACTTTCTTATGCCATACACAAAAATAAACTCAAAATGGATGAAAGAACTAAACCTAACACAGGAAGCCATCAAAATCCTAGAGGAGAAAACAGGCAACAACCTCTTTGACCTTGGCCATAGCAACTTCTTACTCAACACATCTCCGGAGGCAAGGGAAACAAAAGCAAAAATGAACTACTAGGACCTCATCAAAACAAAAAGCTTCTGCACAGTGAAGGAAACAATCAGCAAAACTAAAAGGCAACTGATGGAATGGGAGAAGATATTTGCAAATGACATATCAGATAAAGGGTTAGTATGGAAAATCTATAAAGAACTTACCAAACTTAACACCTGAAAAACAAATAACCCAATGAAGAAATGGGCAGAAGACATGAATAGACACTTTTCCAAAGAAGACATCCAGATGGCTAACAGACACATGAAAAGATGCTCAACCTCACTCATCATCAGGGAAATGCAAATTCAAAACACAATGAGACACCACCTCACATCTCTCAGAATGGCTAACATTAACAATTCAGGCAACAGCAGATGTTGGCAAGGATGTGAAGAAAGGGGAACAATTTTGCACTGCTGGTGGGAATGCAAACTGATGTAGTCACCCTGGAAAACAGTATGGTGTTTCATTTCAAAAAATTAAAAATAGAACTACCCTACAACCCCACAACTGCACTTCTAGGTATTTATCCAAAGCATACAGGAGAGCTGATTTGAAGGGGCACATGTACCCCAATGTTTACAGCAGCACTATTGACAATAGCCAAAGTATGGAAAGAGCCCAAATGTCCATCGACTGATGAATGGATAAAGATGTGGTATATACATACATACATATATACACATATATGTGTGTATGTGTGTGTGTGTGTGTGTGTGTGTGTTGGCAATCAAAAAGAATGAAATCTTGCCATTTGCAGCAACATGGATGGAACTAGAGTGTATTATGCTAAGTGAAATGAGTCAGTCAGAGAAAGACAAATATCCTATGATTTCACTCATGTGGAATTTAAGATAAAAAAAAGATGAACATAAAGGAGAGGAAGTAAAAATAATATAAAAACAGAAAGGAAGACAAACCATAAGTGACTCTTAAACAGAGAGAACAAACTGAGGGTTGTTGGTGAGGTGTTGGGTGGGGGGAAGCGCTAAAGGGGTGAGGGGCATTAAGAAGGATAATTGTTGGAATGAGCCCTGGGTGTCATATGTAAGTGATGAATCACTAATTCTAAATATAAAAGATAATAAAATAGAATAAAAATAACGTAACGTAACGTCACGTCACGTCACATCACATCACATCACATCACATCACATCACATCACATCACATCACATCACCTGGGAGTCTTTCAATAGACCAGATCGCAGACTAATAAACCAAGCCTTTGGTGATGAGAACTAGAGATTAGTATTTTTCAGATCTCTGTAGCTAATTCCAATGCATACTCTAGATTAACCTATCTAAATAGAGAGATTCCTATTCAGTCTCACCAGACTATCATTGTGGTGAAACGCAGGCCAAACCTATCTTCACCAGTTGTTCTAAGATTTCCAAAGAAACAGCAAACAGAAATCTCTGTATTTTATATGAAATCTCCAGATTTTTAAATATCAAAAATGGAATTTTCTGGTTGCAATGGACTGAATGTTTGTATCCTCTCTAAAATTCATATATGGAAATCCTAAACCCCAGTGTAATGATAATAGAAGGCAGGGCCTGGTGGGCTTGAACTTACAGCCCTGAGATCAAGACTTGAGCTGAGATCATGAGTCAGACACTCAACTAACTGAGCCATCCAGGTGTCCCAACGTTAGTACCCTTATAAAACAAAGCCCAGAGATGTCTCTAGCTTCATTTCCAACATGTGAATATACAAAGAAATGTTGCAGTCCATAACCCAGAAGACAGCTCTCATCCAGAACTGACCATGTGGCACCCTAATCTTGGACTTTTATTTTCCCAGACTTTAATAAAAACATTAATTTGGCTTATAAGCCAGCTAGTCTATATGTTTTATTACTGTAGCCCTAACTGACCAGGACATTAGTGAAACAAACATGCTTGTAGGTCAGACTCAACCTATGTGCATCACTTTGCAACCAATGAAAGACATTAGCTTGGTTTTGCCTATTGAGTATCTTCTTTTTACTAAAAGGTTGTACATATTTTTTGTTTCTGAGATGAACTTGGAAAAACAATGAACATTTAATTAAGAACAAGTTTTCACTAGATAGAAATCAATATCTTCTCTGTACAAAAAGGAATCCATATGAGTAAAGGCATTAAGCAATTTGGTAATTACATTCTAATAAATGTTGTCATACATAAAAATTTTAAATAATTATAATATTGGAGGAAATGTATTTTTGAATCCTTAGTGTAGATGAAATTTAGAACTTATATGATTATTACTCTTTTTCTGTACTAATTTTGAAAATTAATGCCATTTCTGGAAGATGAAAGAAGTATATAATACATGTCAGAAAACTGATTAAATATTTTTGAGGGAGACATTCCTTTTGACGTCAAGTCATCTTTGGGATAATCTTGATTGAAATATCTGTCTTATATTGTTTCAAGAATCTAAGTCCTGAAAGTCAAGAAAACCAAGAGCTGGGTTCTATCATATTTAAAATCTAGAAGTCCCAACAGAGACTCATGGTTGGAATTGGCATACATGATATTTGGCCAATAATTCTTCTCACTTTTAGAATTTTTTCTTCTATGTAATTTTAAAAAGTGAAATGACTCGTAGAGAAACACTTCCCCTTGATTAAAAAACTAGTTTATTCATAAACTCCAATATTTAATTCAACATAAGTGACATATAGATTTTAAGGATTTTTATTATCTATATTTATAATTTAAATGAGTATCTTATTTGTTTAACTAGATTCACTGATATGTAATTCTGAATGTTGCCATAAAGACTCAAAGAATACTATTTTAAATACATTAAAGTAAAAGGTTGAGTTACTCATCACAATAGTATTTCAGTATCGTTCATTTATTTTAAGAATAACTAAAAGACTTTAGAAGCATTTTGGAGAACAATTTCCCCATTAGGAATTTAATAAGACATTATGACTGACACATATTAACCACTCAATAGACACTTGATGAAAATATGATTGGCAAAGTAAAACTCTTGAGATTCCCCAAAATAATGGAGTCATTCCCACATTTTATACAAGACTATCCTCTCAGAACTGTGTTATGGTTCTTCCCTAAAAATACTTTTGTCTTCCATCTTCTTTGAGCATTTGAACAACCACTATATGAATTATGATAGTCTTACTATTTCCTATATCAGTCAGAAAACAGAGAATAGAATACACTTTACTAACCAGAGGGATTTATCACATTAAAAAAAAAAACCTGGCTTAAAGAATTTTGGTGGGTGGCTGAAGACAAAGATTCCTAGTCGAGTTTCCAGTAGTGACTACCAAAGCAACAATGAAGAATGAGGCTATAATTCTAGAATTTGGGCTCATGAGATCCAATTTCCAATGAGGGGAGAGTTCCCTACACCAAAAAACAATGCTCTGGACCCTAACTGGCTGTCGTACAATTTAACTCAGTCTGACACTACCTATCTGCTGGAGATAGCATCAGATTCCATAAGTTAAGGGTTCAGTCCGGAAGAGTGCCCCCATTCCCACTTCAGATGCCAATTGCAAACCCAGGTTGTTACCTGTGCTTTAGACCTACCAGCTACAAATTGGAGGTTCCAGTCACTCCTTCCAACTCAGCATGCCAATCACATAGCCAAGTTGCTACCTGTGATTCTGTCTGACTGGTTATACCAGAGGTTCCCACAACTCCTTCCTTGGGTTTGATCAATTTGCTAGAATGGCTCAGAGAACTCAGAGAAACATTTCACTTACTAGATTACTGGTTTATTACAAAGGATGTAACTCGGGAACAGCTAGAGGGTAGAGATACATAGGGGAAAGTATGGCAGAAAGCCAGAGAACTTCCATACTCTCTCCAGGCACACCACTCTCCCCAAATCTCCATGGGTTGGTCAACCCATGAGCTCTTCCAAATCCCACCCTTTAGGATTCTTAAGGAGACTTCATTACATACTCATGATTGATTAAACCATTAGTCATTGGCCATCAGTGCAACCCCCATTTCCTCTCAGGATTGAAAGTCCTAACCCTCCAATCACATAGTTAGCTCCACTGACAACCAGCTCCCATCTTTAAGGGCCATCCAAAGTTGCCTCATTAACATAACAAAAGACACATTTATCACTCTCAACACTTTCAATATTCCAAGGGTTTTGTGAGGTATGGGCCAGGAGCCATGAACATGAAGACCAAATATATATGAGAAATGACCAGATACATCTCTTTCTTATAAATCATCGTATCACAAGCTACAAAAGGAGCTGTTGCCCCTGACAAAATCAGGAAGCCTTAAATGCAGAAAGTTATCTGCTAAATTTGTTGTTCCAAATTCAATTCAGTCTTATTTGATTGGCAGAACCTAAACCCAGTCACACCCCTACCTGCAAGGGACTCTGGGAAATGCAGTTTTTAATGTTTCCACCTCTGCATGCTTGAAGAGAGTTGGAATATAATTTAAGAAGTTTGTTTTTAGTAACCACCTTTCTTCAGGAAAATGCATTAAATATACTTGTATAGCCTTTTCTGTATTGAGTCTAGAAAGAAGACATATAGGAATTTTAAATGCATTTGGAGCATATATTTTTATCATAGAAATCCTTTGGTATAAAAAGAAAGTGGACTTTAACCAGAGTGGCATACACAATGGAAAAAAGAGGGGAATGAATGGGTATTAAGCTCCTATAATATGTAGACTTTACATAATTCATCTTATTTAATTCTGTAACATACTTATGAGATGGTAATGACTATCCCCATTGGAGAGATAAGAAAACTGAGGCTCAGGCAAATGTCACAACCTCTCAACATTCAAAACACTGTTTAATATCAAAATTGTACTTTCTATTTTATGACATCTCAGACCTCTTGATACTCTGGGACTTTAGCTCACCTATTTTGTCATGGAAGCCCTGTGTTTGACATTCTGACATTTATTTCACCCTTGTCACTCAATAGTATGAGCCTAAGGTGCTTGTGGTACCTAATCTGCCCTTTTGCCAAATCACTGAACAAAACCAATAAAGGTAGAAATGTATGCATACTCCCAAATTACCACAAGAGAATCTTCAGGAAAATAGATTTCCCATAAAGTCATTTCGCTTATTCTGGAAATATTCATGGTTGAAAAATAAAGCTGAAAATAGAAAGAACTAAAGTGGAGACACTTGAAAGCCCACGTGAGAAGAAGAGATTTGCCCAAGAGACTTGGAAAGTAAAAAGTATATTAGAGAAGAGTACAAATGTATCGTGAAGTGTGAAAATAAATAAAGGAAGCCTCATTTAAGAGTCTGGGGCACCTGGGTGGCTCAGTTGGTTAAGCACCAGACTTCGGCTCAGGTCATGATCTCACAGTTAGTGAGTTCAGCCCGAGTCAGGCTCTGTGCTGACAGCTTCAAGTTCTGGGTCTCCCTCTCCCTGTCCCTCCCCCACTCATGCTCTCTCTCAAAAAAGAAATAATAAAATAAAAACATAAATAAATAATTAATTAATGAAATGAAATAAAATGAAATAAAATAAAATAAAATAAAATAATAAAATAAAAAAGTGGAGTCTGGAATGCCTGAAGGGGGCGCTCTCGCACATGCATGACACCTTGCAGCCTGAATAACCCAGCAGAGAGAAAGATAAGAATCTTTCAACAAGGGAGGGCATTTTTCACATAGGGATTGTATCTCCTGACTTTAAGAAAATGAAAATCCCTTTGTCTCAGCAACAACACACTAAGCACTGCCTGAAGCCAATGTAACCTCAAACTTTTTTTCTTCTCCAATACACTTTTGTTCAAAACACCCCTCCCCAGTTTCCTCATAAAATCTAATAAAAGCTGACCTTGCCTTGGTCTCTTCAAACTTGACTATGGTTCACCAGAGCTTGCTCATCCTGAATTGTGATTCCTCTGCTATTTCCAAATAAATTCATTTTTTGCTTAAAAAAAATTGATCTTTGCTCTGTTTAAAGTTAACAGAAGTACACTTCACCTGAGTAATGATTCCATGCCTATATCTGTGTGTGACTGATTTATAAGTGTGGGTTAGGGGACATGGAGGCCTACTTAGAGGACATTTTAGGGTCTGAATGTCACTAAAGTAGAAGGACTTTTGGATATACAGAAGAATATGTATATTCCAACATATTGGAGCTGAGAGAGGTTTCCATAGTAAAATTACTTCAGGAAATGCTATTTCAACCATCTTGTTTCTCTGTGAGCTGCCATTCACACTCCCCAGGACTTCTTAGATCCTTTAAGCTGGAAATGCTTACATAAACTTAAGAAAGTAGTCCTGAGATCTGAGGACCAGATGTGTGTGTGTGTGTGTGTGTGTGTGTGTGTGTGTGTGTGTGTGTGTTGTATCTGATTCTATATCTATATCTGTATAATATTTATTCACAATCTACAGGTATTATAAGGAACCTACATAAACAATTTTGACCTGACTCAACCTCCAACCCCATCAATTAACCAACAAAATTAGATATGGTAGCTAGAAATGCCTTACAGGAACATAATGCAGAAAATACATGAAGGCAAACATTTCATCCCAGCTAAAGCCAGGCAGAAAACAAGCATGTAACCCTAGCTGGAAAATAAGATTTTCAGTATTCTTTGAAAGAGCCACAATTGTTAGATTCTACTTCTCCAGATTAAATCCTCAGTGAAAGCACTTGCTTAGACTGAGACCTACTGAAATTTGAAAATGCACAACAACCAGCAAGTTTTAAAATGTATGTTCTACATTCTGAACAAGATAGGCAAGACAAATTGATGACAAATTATTACCGATACCTGAAGAAAACTGTCTACAGGACTTGGTGGATCCACAACACAATATTTTTGAACTAATGAGGCAGACATCACATGTCCGTTGAGTTTTCATTTAATTGTGGTAAATATGTGTGTAGGTAATGAGTTTATTACCTAACTGCAACACACACATCAAACAAAATAAAATTGTACTATCTTCAATGCGTTTAAAAATCACATTTTTGCCGATAAACAGCACCCAGTCCTTAAGAAACTATTAGCAGAAGATGAAACGCTAAGAAGGGGTTTTTTTTCAAACTGTTAACTTAGGAATTTTTTTTTCCTTTTTTCTTTCAGTGTACAGTTTAGACTTATTCTCGATTCCTGAGACGTATTTTTTGCAACGGTTGTTGATGCCTCTTTGCACATGTTGTCTTTTACTATTTCCCCCTCCCATTGCACAAAATAGCTGGACTTCTCTGCCTACATCGTCAGTTCATCTCAGGGTTTTGGGAGATAAGATTAGAGGCCTTGATCCCCCTGCTGTTAGAACAAGACCTCAATCTCTCACTGTCTCTATTTAATCAGGTCCCTATTTTAGCTGCCACAAAGCTGTCAACAAAAGAAAATAAGCTATCCCCCATCAAGGGGTTAAATTGGATTTCACAGTGTGCGAAGGCTCTTCTGAGCAAAATTCCACCTGCACCCTCCGTCAGGCAAATTACTTCTGACTTTTAATTTATTTCTCTAGGAAATGGAAAGGTATGGCATAACCAAAGTCAACAGGGAATAAAGTACAAGGTGTAATCAGGTGCTCACCAATCACAAGCTCCCTTCCCTGTCAGCTTTAATAGGTTCTCAGAACACACAATTTATAGAATGCATGATGTGTCCTCTCTGTTCTGAGTTTTATTTTGGACTTGTCTGGTTAATGGCCCCAATAAGTGACAGCTGACGTGTGCTTGATGCAATGGTGCCTGGAAGATGTGTATATTGTACATTGAGGTTAGGTCTGAGAGACTGCAAAATAAGATTAGTAATTGAACTGGACTCTAGGCTTCCTTATAATGCGTAAACTGGGAAGAAATCTGATTCAGGTGATGGCAATATTTGCCTTTCAGGATTATGGGTATCAAGTAAAGGGGTGCATGTTGCAAACCAGGGAAATACCTTTTGAGAGGAGCTTACTATTTCATGACTAAATCAATTCAGCAGTAAATCATTAAATAATTTAAATGCTATGGTGTAATTCAGTCTCTTTTCTATAATTTAACTGAATGTGGGGGTATTTCTTCGACTGAATTTCACAAGACCAATTTTAAGGGATTGAGGAGATTTATATAAATTCATAACCTCAAGTATACATTGCTATGGGGAAAATAGGAAACATTTTTGTCTCAGAGATTAAAAGTCAAAAAAATGTTTTTAAGATACAAATTTAATAAGTGTGCAGGGAATGCCCCTTCAATAAAAGGAAAAAAGGGATAGTGATGGAAAATTTCATTTTCATTATAAGAGTCAGCTATTTATTGGTAGATTTTTCTTTTATGATATTATTTAACATTTAATTCAAGCTAGCTTTGGAATGAGTTTTATATACAGGCATTCCTCAGAGTTATTGTGGGTTCACTTCCAGACCATCACAATAAAGCAAATATCGCAATAAAGTGAGTGGACTGAATTTTTTGGTTTCCCAGTGCATATAAAAGTTGTTTATACTATACTGTAGTCTATTAAGTATTCAATAGTGTGTCTAAAAACAAACAAACAAACAAACAATGTGCATACATTAATTTAAAAAATACTTTTTTGCAGGGGCACCTGGGTGGCTCAGTCAATTAAGCATTGACTTCATCTCATGGTTCATGAGTTCAACCCCGCATCGGGCTCTGTGCTGACAGTTCAGAGCCTGGAGTCTGCTTCAGATTCTGTGTCTCCCTCTCTCTCTGCCCCTCCCCCACTTGTACTCTGTCTCTCTCTCTTTCTCTCTCTCTCAAACATAAATAGACTTTAAAAAATATTTTAAATGAAAAATTTAAAAAATACTTTATTGCTAAAAAAATGCTAGCCATCATCTGAGCTTTCAGTGAGGTATAATCATTTTGTTGGTAGAGGGTCCTGTCTCAGTGTTGCTGAACTTCTACATCAGCACATGCTCCTTCATCTTGCATTTTTTATGTTACAGAGATGGCTTCTTTTCTTAAACCTCATGAACCAACCTCTGCTAACTTTCCACTCTTTTTCTGCAGCTTCTTCACCTCTCTCAGACTTCACAGAATTGAAGAGAGTTAGGACTATGCTCTGGATTAGGCTTTGGAGAAAGGCAATGTTGTGGCCGGTTTGATCTTCTATCCAGGACATAAAAACACTGTCCATTATCAGCAATAAATCTGTTCAGCGTTCTCATCCTCCATGTGTTCACTGGAGCAGCACTTTTAATTTCTTTCTAGAACGTTTCCTTTGCTTTCACAACTTGGCTGTTTGGCACAAGAGACCTAGATTTCAGCCTGTCTTGACTTCTGAAATGTCTTCCTCATTAAGCTTAATCATTCCTAGCTTTTGATTCAAAGTGAGGTACATGAGGCTCTTCCTTCCACTTGAATAGTTAGAGGCCATTGCAGGTTATTAAGTGGCCTAATTTCAATATTGTTTCTCAAGGAATAGGGAGGCTTAAGCAGAGGAAGAGAGACAGGGGAGTGGCCATTCAATGGAACAGTCAGAACACACACATTTGTTGATTAAATTCACTGGCTCACCTGGGATTAGTTCATGGAGCCTCTCAACAATTACAATAGTAACATCAAAGATCACTGATCACAGATCACCATAACAAATATAAAAACAATGCAAAAGTTTGAAATATTGCAAGAATCATCAAAATGTGACAGATTTGAACTGAGCAAATGCTGTTGGAAAATGGGGCTATAGATTTGTTTGATGCAGGGTTGCCTCAAACTTTGAATTTGTAAAAAACAAACAAACAAAACACAGTATCTGTCAAGTGCAATAAAGCAAACAGCAGGAAAACAAGGTGTGCCTATCCCTCAAGAGTTCAGCTCCTTTTCTGTTATAAAAGATTATTAATTTTGAAAAAAAAATTTAAAAAAAAGATTATTAATTTCAAAATTCTATTAAACAAAATCAGAAAAATGAACCCAAGGATGTTCATTTGGTAATGAATTAGGGGAGGGCTGTTGGGCAGGAATAATTTTTTCAAGCTGTATATAAACCAGACTTGTTGGGCTGACCTATTGTAATCTACTTTGAAATATTTTTTTCATCCTTATAATGGTTTCACTGGTCATTTAAATCAACCTTGTCAAACCAACTCTAAATTATGTATTTCAGGAGAACATGGGCCTAGGGTGAGGGTCTAGGAGTATCATAAAAATGATATTTATTATAAATAAAGACTTTGCTAGGATCACCGAAACCATACATCATCATGATGTATCAGTACTGTTAATGTGTATTTTAAGCAGTGGGCACTTTTAATGATGGAAATCTGTAATAACCACTCTTGTACAGAGTTCCAAGGAGAATGCAAGAATAGTAAGCCCTGATCTTATCGGTTATGGTAGTCAACAAATCTCCATAGGACTTACTCCATTTTGGATAGGATTTTATCTCCCTTGCAAACAACAACAAAAAACCCTAACCAATTTCGTCTACTGTTTTCATATGGGGAATGGACGATGTATTCCCCATTGCTTATTCTTTTTTTCCTTGCCTGTTTCCTGTTCATAGAAATTGCCACCAGTCCTTAGATTTCCCACTAAGATGCTCCACCTTGGATGGGTTCCTTTTGACTTGGCCTCACAACAGTTAAGCCTGAGGCTACTATTGGATTTGACAATGGTAAAATGTCTCCATTTAAGTCAGTCACATCCATATTCTTTTAAACCCAGGTATAAGTTAAGACACCTTACAAGTAACATGTGATAGAGGTGTTTTGACCATAAAATTTACAACCAGCCAATGAACACGTTTTTCCTATCTTACACTGACAGATCACTAAACCATAAAAAATAAAGCACAATGTCCCAAAAGTGGAGTATAAATGCCTATAGAGTTCTCTCTGCTCTATTCCTCGGTGTTATGTGTGAAAATAATTGAGCAGTAAATAAACAAGGAAACAACTACAAACATTTTAAAAATTAGGCATTTACAGAAAGAGTTAAATATTAATGATATCAGAATGGAAAGAACACCAAGTACTCCAACTTCATCTTCCTGTTTCCCAACTATTGGATAAACGTTTGCTTTTCTCTTTAAGTCCCTTCAGTTCTTTGTACAATGATCTAGCTCTATTTTCCACCAGGTTTATAGATAAGCCTTTTCACTTTAAATCTGTTCATCTTGTTTGTGATCCAAATGACAGAAAGCAATTGCACTAAATCCTTAACTTAAGTCTGTTTGCATACAAATGGCGCCTTCCAGGCCTGATTTACATTACCCAAGCAGGTTTTTTTCTGGGAAATTCACTTTCCCCGAGACTTGCATGTGGGTGTCAATTTTCATCTTGGGCGAATCCATTAGTCTCCTTCATTTCCTGATTACTCAAGGCTTTATCAAGTAGAGGGGATTTAACTTCCTTGAAAGATAAGCAATCCATTCATTTCTCGAGATATGGTAAATTTTCTCTCTCGACCTAGCCAGACAATCACAAATCCAGGTACCTAGGCCATAATCTTTTAGCCTCTGATGGAATTGCTTATACTGAATTGGGCTTTGCTGTTCCATGGACTTGCCTTAAAGGACTTTGTTAAGAGTCAGTCTTAAGAAAATATAGCCCTTAGTTGTACTGAGGCCTGAGAAAATTTGTCAACAATGTGTCTTCTGTAATAGAGTTTTCAACCAGTATCCAGGGCACACTAGTGAACTTGGCTGTAGATCAAAATACTGGTTCAGTCAGTCTTCTGGGACATATGGCAAAGCCCCAGGGCTCATCCTCTGGCTAAGTACAACCTTATCTATTTTTATCACTGTGCACCTTAAAGATCTGTCATTTTCCTTTTGCTCTAATGATATGGAAAAGGGTGGGAACACTGCTACTAGAGCCTCATAACAAGCACATCAGATTTCCTAAATAACTTGTATTTCTTTTGTGTCATGTAGGATCTAAGTTTTGTAACTAGACTTGTTGGTTCCCATTAGATCCTTGGAATTTAGCATTGGCAACCCCGCTCTGGCTGCTTTAGAGAGCCTTAAAGAAATGATCTGAAGATTGACCTTACACCTACCTTTGTTTCATGCTTTATATTTATTTTACTTTCACTACAAGTTTATCCTAGTCGTGTGTGTGTGTGTGTGTGTGTGTGTGTGTGTGTGTGTACCTTTGAGACAGGCAAACTAAAGGGACCCCATAAAAAAAAAAAAACACCTTTTTTTCCTTTGCTTCTTTTCTCGTTTCTATTCTTGCTAGGACCTGCACACATACCCTGCCCTACACATACCTTTTCATACAAATAACATATGTCCCCCTTGTAATGGACAAACCATTCTCCAAGACCACTGACTCCCAACACCATGATGACAAGACCCCTGACTTCAGGGAATGAGTGACTAATGGACAGTTGGACCATGTCCTTGGTCTGACCAGTTCCTGGATGCCTAACAGGACATGTGCACCAGACCCCAAGCAAACACGAGACTCAATTCTCTTCTCTTTTCTGAGCCTCCAGGATGCTCCATCTGTAACTCTCTCTCTCTCTCCCTCTCTCCCTCTCCCTCTCCATTATACATATATATATTCTTGGCTGGTCCTCTGGGTCCTCAGATCTGCCTGCAGTTTTGCCTGCCTGTGTTTGTTCCTTTTCCTTTTCTTTTCGTTCTGCTCTATGGTGTGTCATCATAAAGCTGGCTGGGAACACATGAGACATGGGGATAATATGACATACACAAATATAACAGGACATATACATATATGATAATTAATGACTTATGAAACAAAAGCGTCGATTTCATCTCAGGTCAATTTAACATGTAGTAAAATTCTTTTTTTAAAAAAATTTTTTAATGGTTATTTATTTTTGAGAGACAGAGAGAGAGAGAGAGAGAGAGACAGACAGAGTGAGAGGGAGCCACAGAATCTGAAGCAGACTCCAGGCTCCTAGCTCTCAGTACAGAGCCTGACGCGGGGCTCAAACTTATTAAATGGAGATCATGACCTGAGCCAAAGTCGGATGCTTAACTGACTGAATCATCCAGGCGCCCCACCTCTAGTAAAGTTCCACTAATTATTATCTTTTAGATAGACTCAGTGGTACAACATAGAGCAGTGGAAACATAATCACATTAAAGAAACATGCAGAAAGTAAACTGGACTTAACATCAGAACATTGTTAAGTTCAGGAAATCTACTTACCATCACTGCTGAGAAAGGACAGTAAAGCAAATAGGGGAAAAAAGCTACTATGGGTTCCAAATCCCAGGGTTCCTTTTGGGATTACAATTATTGATTTTACAACATTGAGGGGGAGGGAGATATATTAGTTGAGGGAAAACAACGTATTGGGAAATTTATTTGCTTGCCATTCACTTCGTTTCTAACCATCTTGTGAAGTATTATTTCCCACATTTTACAAATGAATCAACTGAGGCTCATAGACTTTCAGCATCTTGTTCAAGAAAAAAATCTTGTTCAAGAAAACAGAGCATGCAAGTAGCATAGCCAGAATCTGAACCATGGTGATTATCTGCCACCAGGGGCAGATTGCCATGCCAGTGCAATTGCCATGATTAGGAGTTACTTCTAACAAACCCATGGCCAATCTTAAAATAATAAATCTTTGTGGATGCCAGTTATGAACACACCTCACCACTTTGGTCTAGAGAAGACAGGGAGGACAATGATGCAGCATGGAAGAGGCTCCTTATCACAGCTAATTTTGATCCTCTGAGTCCTAATCTAGACAGAGGAATAGATTAGCAATAGAATTCCAAGGACGATGGAGAAAAGGGAACATGAACTGTGTGGGAAAGCCACACACCCTGCTTTCCAGCCATGCCCAGACATTGTTCTGAAACCCTTGGATGAATCCTCTGAAAATTCTTTCTGGTTTTTGTACATGTTGTTCTCTTTGTCTGGGATGGTTTCACCTTAACTCCATCTCACTGGCCACGTAATTATCCACTTTCTATTTTCCTGTACTTATTCATGCAGCCATTATTTTCTGAGAATCTACAATATGCTGGGTGGTCAACTAAATCCTAAACATTCAGAAATGGGCAACCTGTGGTTTCCACCATCATTGTGTTTACAATTCTGTGGAGAAATAAATACATTAATTTGGGCTTATTTGCTTGATATCATTGTCCCTTATACATACTTGTTTATAGCACTTAACCAATTGTTGCAGTTATGGGTGGTGGTTTTCATTTTTTTAATGAGAGTTTCTGACTTGGATAATGTTAGTTCCTAGGGACTCAGCAATGTGCAAGACACAGGTTCAGCCCTTGAGATATTCAGAGTACTTGGTTACTAGGTGCTTGATGCAGGTTAACAAAATAACTGAATGAATGAACATTTAGACTTACCAACTCAATATTTTGGGAAAGTTAAAGAAGGAAAGGTTCAGACAATGACGTAGTGAACTATGGCAGTAATTGACGCAAACAGGAGGAAAGTCTTCTAAATATTTCTTTGCACACTTATCTGAAGCCAAAAGCAAAGTATCGATGCTGCGGAAAGAGCAGAATGTTTGCAAGATGCAGCAGAACCTCTCCTGTGCGTGGGGCATATCAACAGAGGCAGGGAAAGAGGATCAATTCCTTTAGCATTTTAATGTACACAGTGATTGGGAGCCATTTTAGTTTTCTTGAGAAACTATGAGACAGATTGTACTTACTCTGTGCCAACATAAAAACTGGCTTGTGAATGGGCTAGCACATCTAGAGAAGGCTGAAAAAGTCAATCAACCTCTAGGTATCAATGTAACTGGAGAATAATTGTGAGAACCTGTGCCAAAATGCAGGTAACCAGGCCCAGCCCGAGGATTTGGCTTTCTTAGATCTGCTGTGTGGACTCAGAAATTGTCTATTCCAGGAGCACTTCCCCAAATTCCCATGCAAGGGCTCTGCAGTCCTAATTTGGGAAGCATTTCTTCATGTAGGCAGGGTCTGTCCGTGCAGCGTGATTAGACTGATAGCTGTCCAGGGCACTCTTGAAGTACGCGACTAAGAAAAATGCAGATTTCCAAAGAATATTTTCCCTTTTCAGTCTTGAGAAAGAGCTGCGAAGCTTATTCTGTGCATCGCTAATGAAGGATGGGCTTTATATTAAAGGCTCCCTGCTGTGGAACTATCAACTTCAGGACTAGCCTCAGCTTTCAAGTGTTAACGATCAGGAGCTCCTCTTTCCCCAGAGGAATGAGGCAGGCTCCTCTGTCCTTTAGGGGCTCATGATGTGGGCTCTGATGTGGGTCTGACATTCTGGGAACTGTCAGACGGTAGAGATATTCCTCTAGAGCACGGATTTGACTTTTTTCAAAATCACTTTCTCACCTCACCTGTTTACTGCATATAATCCAGAGCTCAGGTTTTCAATCTTTCTCCACAGCCATGTCATTTTGTGACAGTCTGTGAGTACACCTGGGGTATGAAGACTGAGAGAAACATGTGGGGTCTAGGGGACCTGGGTTCAAGAGGAGGTGAGCCACTTACTAAGGGTCTAATATTTGCTGCTTAATACTTCCAAGTTTCCTCATCTATGAAATGGGGATAATAAATCTGCCAGGGTGGGGTAATTCATTCAATCTACTAACATATATTGAGCAACAATTAGGGGCAAGTACCCTGGTAAGAAATGGCTGTAATGTGATGAACAACATTAGGGTATCTGCTCTTTGGAACTTGGGCGAAAGACAAACAGTGTACATATAAACATCCAGAAGCCCAATTACAAATTGTGATAACCTCCTGTGAAGCAAACAGAAGGTTTAGTGAGATAGTAAAGATTAAAGGGGAAGTTGGGAATACTGTGGTAGAATGGCAGAGTCTCCCTGGGGAAGTCATCTAGAGAAGTATATTCAAGCAAACAAAGAGCTAGAGGGAGTCCGTCAAATAGAAAAAAAAAAAAAAAGTAATAAGTTTCTGAGTTAGGCAGAACCTCACCCGCAAGAGGCTGGTGACACTGGGGAAAAGCAACATGAGATGAAGTATGGAAAATTGAATATGGACCAGATCCCACATTGCTTAAGTATCCAGACACAGGAATTTGGCTTGTATTCTAAATATAATGGAAAATTGTTGAGAGAGAAAGCCACTTTCCAATTATGAAACATATATAACATGACAATTTCTGGTACATATAAGCTCTCAGCCCCAGAACATGACTGAATAACAGAATTTTCTTGGTTATGGAGCTCATCGAATTATTGAGTGTCACATAAATTGAATGACACAATCTGTACAATAACCAAATTCTTGAACCTGTGGACTGAGAATAACATCTCCTGTAAGTGTTGAAAAAGGTTAACAGGCCAAATTTCCCAAAATGGGATAGGAAAATGAGGGCTTAATAAACACTGAGTGAAACAAAATGCTTTTTGAACAAAAAGATCCATGTACACTATCAGTTTGAGTCCATAAGGAACAAAAATTTCCTCAACTTATACCCTATTAGCTATTTTTAAATAGCTATGTTAGCTATTTTTACCCTGTTTGTGAATGAGGAAGGCATGGTTCAGAGCAGTTAAGCAACTTTTCCAATTACATCCAGTTAGTGCTGAGGGATCTGAGAAGACTGTACCACATAACTCTCATGAATTTACCACTGTTAATTCCTAGACTGCAGACTTCCTGTAGTTCTTTTTTGAAATATTAAGCAACATAAGTAGTAGAAAGAAGAGCAGGTCAACTAGGTCATGACATGTGAAGTTACCAACCATTGACAGAAGATAAAAATATTACAAAATGGAAATATTTAATATAGGAGGCAAGAAAACCTACACGTGCAGGGGACTAAGAACCAAATCACATGCAATTCAACAGCAACAAAAATCAAACATGATTAAAATTTGTGAGGCCATCCCAATTAGAAATTAAATCTAATGTTACATGCCCTGGGAAATAGAATGGAATGAACCACGAAGGTACTCTTCAAAGAACACTTACACCAACTCTATGGGTTAGTTCATCTTTCTGGATTTAGTAAGCATATTTTAATTCATCATCATAAGCCACAAAAATAATGTTAGTAAGCATTCCCTTCTAATACATAGTGAAATGCAACCACGAGATTTAGTACAAAGGAAAATGGTGACTGAGCTGAGGGAGAACAGGAACGGCTGCTCTTTTATCAGAAACACAAGTTCTGCCCTTTACATAGCATAGGTCCTTCCTTTGCCACCTTAACACCTATCTTCCCTCAACGGTGAAATTTAAATAATACTCTCCTTCATAAGGGAATGAATGTGAAAACACTTTTTTTTTTTAAAGATTTTATTTTTAAGTAACCTCTGCACCCAATGTGGGGCTCAAACTCAGGACTCCAAGATCGAGAGTCAAATAAATGCTCCACTGACTCTGCCAGCCGGAAAACCCTGAAAACACTTTTGAAACAGCATGATGGGACTTATTGGCACACTGTGTGGTTCTGATTCACTTTTTAAAAAACAACTCATTTAAAGGGAATATGAAAAGTTACATAAAATATAAATGTCGGCAAGAAATTAAGTAGATAACATCATGCATTCTTTCATGAAATGGTCAAGTCTTTTTAAATGATTTGCTTACTGCCCTTATTGTTGTTGACCCCCTCCCCCCTCTTTTTCTTTTTCTTTCCAATTGCAGCTATCAGAGATGTGTTTCTTCGTGAAAGCCAGCAGGTGGCTCTCTGGTGTACAGCTGTCAAAAAAAAAAAAAAAAAAAAAAAAAACTTTTCCCAACTCCCTTAGATACTAACAAAAAGGAACACCTTGAAAGCTCATATAAAACCATTGTTAACGCCATGTCATGGCCATCCCGTCTCACCTTAGTATACCAACTTCAGTGCTGAAACTGTTAGTTTAATTTTTGTTCGAAATTACCAGTCAACAAGCTAGAATGGAGTTTTCACCATCCTGACAGCTTCACATAAGGAAGTAGTTTGTTTTCCCCTCCCCAGAGTAAGCAGTATCCATTAGAACAAGCAAATGACTACAAGCTAGTCAGTGTAAGAAAACAGATGGGAATAACTTGAAAGTGGTTTAAAATGGCAGAGTTGATGTTTCTGGAGGACCAGTATCAGCATGTTAAGTGATACATACATTTAATATTGATTTATTTCTACTCGATATCATTCATAACACATTAATTTCATAACCCCCTCCCACACCAAAAATAAAATCACTTGAGCCAAACTCTACTGAAGCCATTCAAATATACATCAGGATTGTTATCTAGTCTTAAATCATGGATTAGGATATGGCTACTGATAAATAATCAATTTATTCTCAGGTTTCACAAATATTTCATTCTCTATTTACTATTTAGTTGAATACATTATACTAAGAATTAAGTTTTTGGTTTACAAGATACTAATCTAGGAGAATAAATTATGATATTGTACCAAGGACCTCTGAAATTGAACCACAAACTTCTGTTTTGGTAAAAGTTGCTAAAAGACCTTTATTATTTACTTTTTTAAACATGACTAGATAAAACACATTATCTCCCATCACACATTTGTTTTTGCCAAAGGAGTTTACTCAGAGTTTACTGTAAATGTGGTTTATTAGGAATGAAATTGTACAGTTAGGAGAGTTACTCAAGGCTGGTAACTGAATGAATTAATTACTTATCATGGCTTTAAAGTTAATTCTTACTTGAGGCTCCATAATCATACATATTTTAACATCAAAAGCTAGATGGTGAATATTAAAAAATAATTTAAAAAACTCCTCACTGTAACCCAAATTTGAAATGGAGCAAGTTGCTTGGTGTTAACTCTCTATTAAAGAGAAAATCAACTTCAAGATAGGACCACTTTAACAAATAAAGGAAAGGAAAAGAAAGGAAAGGGAAAAGAGAAAAGAGAAGGAAAGGAAAGGAAAGGAAAGGGAAAAGAGAAAAGAGAAGGAAAGAAAAGGAAAGGAAAGGAGAGGATAGGAGAGGAGAGGAGAGGAGAGGAGAGGAGAGGAGAGGAGAGGAGAGGAGAGGAAAGGTAGAAGAAAGGAAAAAAAAAGACCTAGGATTCCCATCTATATGTGAAAGGTAGTGTTACAGTTACACATAAGCAGGTTTTTCAAGATCCACAACATGTTATCAGAATGGCAATTTCCTTCCCCACCCACTGGCCCTTTTGCCTCAGAACCATGGGACAATCTTCATATAACAAACATTACCCATTAATTTCCTCCTCATTAAGGCATCTAAGAATTATATAATACATGTCTGTAAACGCAGTCTTAATTTCAGACAAAAGCCTATTCCCACTCAGATCATCTAGGAAAAAACAAACAACAGAACAAATATAAGAGCAAATTAAAAAAAACAAAAACAAAACGAGAGAGCAAATTAAATGTTCCATACCTTAGTTAAAATTGTAATAGTCCCCCTCTTATCCCTTCTTATCTATCCAGATCCTTGGATCTGTTGCAAGACCCCCAGCGGATGCCTGAAACTGAGGAAAGAACTCAAAGTCTATGTATACTGTTTTTTTCCTATACATATATACCTGTGATAAAGTTTCATTTACAAATTAGGCACAGTAAGCGATTAACAGTAACTTAAAAAGAGAGAGAGAGGGAGAACATTGCAAAAATGTACCATAATAAAAGTTATATGAATGTGGCCTTTGTCTCTCTCTCTCTCTCTCTGTCTCTTAAAATATCTTATTGTACTGGGCACCAGGGTGGCTCAGTCAGTGAAAGCATCCAACTCTTGATTTCAGCTCAGGTCATGATCTTGTGGTTCTTGAGCTCGAGCCCTGAGAGGGCTCTGCACTCTCTCTCACTCTCTCTCTGCACCCCTCTTTCAAAATAAATTTAAAAAATATCTTATTGTACTGTACTCTTGTGGTGATGTGAGATGAAACAGTGCCCACGTGACGGGTGAACAAGGTGAATGCAGGCATTCCACATAACATTAGGCTACTAGTGACTTGAAAACTCGTCAGAAAGAGGAGCATCTGTTTCCTGACCAAGGTTGACCACGCAGCTAACTGAAACTGTGAAAGTAAACTGCTGATAAAAGGGAACTACTGTAGAGACTGTATTTGGGTGAAATGTGTATGAACCAAGGAACATATGACCAGATCTCTCCCCACCCTGATTCCACCCCACCCCCATACACACACACCTACTCTCTTCCGAAGTTTTAATTTTTTTCCCTGGTCTTGAGGGATTTCTGCTGCTCAA
Source organism: Lynx rufus (assembly GCF_022079265.1). NCBI lineage: Eukaryota > Metazoa > Chordata > Mammalia > Carnivora > Felidae > Lynx > Lynx rufus. Next base: position 32,780,674 of record NW_025814830.1, on the reverse strand, counting down.
CTCAATTGTGGTTATCACACACTAATCTACCGAAATCTAAAATGCAAACACATCCAAATTAACTGTGAAAGAGGAAAAGCTTATCTGTGCCTGACAGCCTCCTCAAATTTCCTTGCACTATTCCACTCCTCCTCATTATGCACCATTTTTCACGTTTACCTAGAGACTACAGACAGACTGTCAGTCTGTCCGGTACCTCCTGCTGTTGGTTGTCGATCTGCAGCTGCCTTCCCACTGTGCTAAATCATTCAGTTCCTCTTCGAGCAACACCTCTCATTGATCACTCCAGAGGGGCTGCTTCTGAAAATGTTGATTCAACTCAGTAGGGAAGATGGGCTGGTGCAGCTGGAGGAGGAGGACTGGCAGAAACTCTTGAAAACAACACACCTCTTAGTTTCCATTGGCACAGAAAGCAATCACACCTCCTCCCCTGCCTTGTAAGCAAACTTCTGCCAACATGGCAGATGACTCCAACTTGAAAGAAAGAAGGGTAAGTACAAAAGCAGCTGAATGGCTTCACAGGAAACAATTGTTTATTTCTGCCCTTGCACTCCTTGCTTGCCCCCAAGAGAATCTAAAATCCAGCTGCCTTCAGACTTATCGTGCTCCGCCTGGATTCTAAACCTGGAGAATTGAGATTAATGAAAAGTACTTTTGCCACTAAAAATACCTTTCCCAAAGCAGTGATTTCCTAACCCACAACTGTTTAGAATGGCATCGTTTAACAATGTTTATAAGTCATAAAACATGCATTGGGCTGATGTATGAGTTTGTATCTTTAGAGGAACTAGAATTGCAAACAAACAAAAAAAATGCAGGGAGAGAGAAAAGAAAAACGTTCTAACAGATGTGTTCACTACTAAATAGAACACACAACATGTGCTGCAAAATAAAAGAACCATTTGGCAACATAAAATATCTTGGCATCTGTGTTAGATTTGTAACCACAGTAAAATATTGATATGGACCATAAAATTCAATTCTATATTCCAGTGCTTCTGGGTGACTCTGCTTCGAAAGACTTTTTGCACTGTGGAACGGTTCTTGTTTATCAAAGACACTTTATGACAAACCTATTTTATGACATTGCTTTGACGGGCTCATTTTCAGAAAAAATAGACGCAAAAAATGGGAACACCTATTAATTCCAAGCAAGGTGTAAATTTGACATCTTAAATGAATGGAGAGGAAACTGCAGCTTGGATTCATTGATGAGAAGATGTACTTAGGGAAATATGTGCAGACAAAACGTCATTGACCTTTGAGGGGCACCTGGGTGGCTCAGTCGGCTGAGCGTCTGACTTTTTATTTTTTTAATTTTTTTTAAACTTTATTTTTGAGAGAGAAGGGGAGAGAGAGAGAGAGAGTGAGAGCAGGGGAGGAACAGAGAGAGAGGGAGACACAAAATCCAAAGCAGACTCTGAGCTGTCAGCACAGAGCCTGATGTGGGGCTCAAACCCACGAAATGTGAGATCATGATCTGAGCCAAAGTCGGGCGCTCAACCGACAGAGCCACCCAGATGCCCCCTAAGGGTCTGACTCTTGATTTCACTCAAGCCATGATCTCGGAGTCATGGGATGGAGACCCACTGAGAATGGAGCCTCTCTTTCTGTCCCTCCCTGCTGTGCTACCTCTCTCTCTGTCTCAAAATAAATAAATAAATATTAAAAAGAAAAAGGTCATTGGAACTTGACACTGAGTGTTTTTTTTTTAATTTTTTTTTCAACGTTTATTTATTTTTGGGACAGAGAGAGACAGAGCATGAACGGGCGAGGGGCAGAGAGAGAGGGAGACACAGAATCGGAAACAGGCTCCAGGCTCTGAGCCATCAGCCCAGAGCCCGACGCGGGGCTCGAACTCACAGACCGCGAGATCGTGACCTGGCTGAAGTCAGACGCTTAACCGACTGCACCACCCAGGCGCCCCTGACACTGAGTTTTAATATTAACCATATATTTACTAATACATTATGGAATTGGTTATTTTCAGAAAAAGTGACATGATAAAAGGCAGTGTCTATAAAGTTATGTAAAATATAGTATTTAATAATTAAGTGTTTTTATGTAAATGTATAATCATTTAAATGGTATGGTAAATAATATTTTAATAAAATATTATTAAATATATGCCCACATATTTTATCAATTTTATAACCAATATAATATTTATGTATAAAAGTGGTTTGAATATAGATAAGCAGTACGGAAAACATAAATAGTTGATGAAGACAAAATAGTATGGTTAAATACAGTTTTTTAGACAGAGCCCATACTGCTTATGAATGCAGCTACTTCCTGAAATGGTTTTAACTTTTTCTTCTGGTACTTACCTCTCTCTCTGTTTCTTAAAAGTATTTTCCAGGCTATTTCTTGTCTCATCAATGTTAGACATTAAATTCTCAGTATGAAACATGAGCATTTAGCATTCTTACACCAACCCCTCATTACAGTTATTATATTGCATGATATTAAATAATGAGCAGTTACAGTTACTTTTTGCACGGCAATATCCACAGTGTAGTAGTAAAATAATCAGAGTATACTGGTTATTGACAAGTAAGTCATGCCTTTTTTAAAAGTTGTACTTTGATTGCCACTTCTCATTAATTTATCCCAAACGCCAGAAGATATGTAATTTCCCAAACTCCCTCTCCCTTCCATTTCCACTTGTCCCTTGGCCCTGACCCATCCTTTCTGAAGCCCCTGTTCTTCCATGCCTGGACTTAAGCTCCCTTCTCCTCTTTGTAACTGTCACGCTACAATTAGCCTGCCCCTCTTCTCTGTACTCCCTTTATTTCTCTTAGGTGTTGCATCTTCCACACCTGAGCCATTGTCTTCATACATGTTGCTTTACTTTCTGGTTTGAAGAAATTTCTAGGATTTCCCTGAGAAACGGCATGTGAGAGACAATTCCGTTTCAAGACTTTGCACATCTAAAAGCATCTTCATTTCTCCTTTCCACTGGATTCAGTTTGACTAAGCAAAATAAGTCTAATTTGAATATCAAAATCTCCACGTTCAACATTTTTGCTCCACGACTATTTGGCGTTCAGATTTTCTCTGAAAAATCCAAAGTCCTTCTGTATCACAAGGCTTTCTGAGTTCTTAAAGATCTTCTCTATGTCAGGTGTTTAAAATTTCATGATGGTACACTTTACTGTAGGACTATTTTATCATTCATTGTGCTGGCCCATAGTGAATCCTTTTAATATGGAAACATGTCCTAAATTCAGAGTTATTTCCTTGCACTCAGTCCTTTTAGAGAAATTTGGTAAAGACAGAAAAGAGAAAATGGACTATGGAATTTTATCAGTTCGATATTAAACCTCCTCAACTAGTTTTCTAAATTGTCCATGTTTTTTCTTCAGATTTTTTTTAATGTCTCTTGCACTTGACTTGTTTTCTGCTATTTTATTTTTAATTTTCAAGAGCTCTTTTTTATTATTGTTTTCTGATTCTTCCTTTTAGAGAGAATTTTCTTCTGAAGTCCTGCCAGTGATAACTTCTTACCTCTCTGAAGATATTAATTGCTAAATTTTTCTAACATTTTCTCTGTTCCCTTTATTATGTCTGTTCCCTCTGAATCCATTTTTGTTGGGGTCATTTATTTATTTGGTGTCTATTTTTCATTTAGGAGACTTTCCTTATACATGTGATTTGAGAAGGGGTCTGTAGGTGCTTGAGCAAGGACTTGTACCCTGGTGGGCTTAACTACCTGCAAGAAAAGGAATTCTTTTCCTCCCAAGTGAAGTTACTTTCTATGTATATTTTCATTGGAAGAGCCGTATTTAACCAAAATAACATTAGCTTTGTTTTTGTTTTAGCTATAAGAAAAAAAAAGTTTAAATTCAAAAGAATGTTACATTTGGACACTTAAAAATAACAATAGAGGGGCACCTGGGTGGCTCAGTCAGTTAAGCGTGTAACTTCAGCTCAGGTCTAGAGCTCACAGTTCAGTTCGTGGGTTCCAGCCCTGTGTCATGCTGTGTGCTAACAGCTCAGAGCCTGGAGCCTGCTTTGGATTCAGTGTCACCCTTTCTCTCTGTCTCCCTCCCCTGCCTGTGCTCTGTCTCTGTTTTGTAAAAATGAATAAATGTTAAAAAATTAAAAAATAAAATAAAAAAAATAACAATAGAAAAAATTATATATTTTTGTTCCTATGAAGCATTGGTTGAGTCAATCTTTACATTTTATCCCTAAATCAATTTGTTCCATTTCCTTTAAATTTCCTGTAAAGGGTATATTTATTCTGAAAATACTGAGAGCCTTTAGGGGTGATAAAGCAAAACAAAATATGTCCCCAGAATAATTTTCTGATGTTAAATATAATTAGAATTGGTATATGAAGTCCCAAATATGAATATGAAGTATGAATACACAGAACCAAGAAAGACTGCATTGTTCCAAGACAGAAGAACACTGTCATGAATTGTTTAAATCAAAGAAACAGATGGTATTTTGAGAATTAAACTAACAGAATATACATAAAATGCATGATACAAGTCATTAGTAGAAGTGAACCTAGTCTACCTAGAAAGGTGTAAGTTGTTCTGAAGTAGCCATAGTTCCAATCAATGTGAACTAAATGCAATCTCAAGAAGGCAGAATTAAAGTATAATTGAAATGTAGTGAGGATATGTCTAAACAGCTGCATTAAATTTGTCTAGAGACAGTGTGAACAAAAGAGGAGGATGCCTTGGTGAAACACAAATAGGAAAAATCCAAGGAGCAGAGGGCATCACCAGGAGCTGACTACCAATCTACCAAAGTGCTGAATTACTAAAATGGATATCCCAGGGTATGAAAGGAATTTTACCATCATGCTTAAGAAGCTCATGCCCAGATCTTCAACTGTTGCAGTATTATACCAGAAAATTATTGTCATAAATTCACCTTCCCTTGGAAATGTCTCTACAATTATTCTGCCATAACTATGTTGGCCCCAGGGAGACTGTGCCACAGTTGATCATTTGCCCAGATGTGGCCAGCAGCTTTTCCTTTTTTGTTTTGTTGCACAGCTGAGATCAGGACAGAATAGTAAATAAGACCTTACTAAATATTCCAATAAACGAATAAAGGATGTTAGTGGGGTAAGCAAAGAAATATTTATAAATGGATTTTCTGGTTTATTAGATTCAATGGACTTAGGTTTTGCTTGGTGTGCCCTACAGTATTATCTATGTCTCTACTGCTGCAAAGTAGAGTTCAAGTTTTTAAAGGTCAAGAAAGGAATAATAAGTGTGCTCATTCTCAGGCTTAGTATGGAGCTCCTCCCAACTTCCTACATTCTTTCTTTGTGCCTGAGTACCTACCTTCCCCTGGGTTACTGGCAGTGGGAATATATACCCTTGTCAGGAGATTACTCTGATATTTACTCATAAGGGTTTGATCTTTTTCTGTAGTCAGGAAGGAAAGACTTATCAGAAGACAGTATAGTAATTCAAACTAAAAAACGTGCATACACCATAGCACAGAATGGCCTTTTTTAATGGTAAATAAGCAATACAAGTCAAACATTTAAAAACATCTGTGTTTAGTACTACCTCTCATGTTCTCATCAAGTGATCATAACAACTGGCTTTGAATTAGAGGAATGGATGTTACACTGACACTCCAGAAGACTGTTTGCTTTTCCACACGCATTTTAACCATTGAGAAGGACAATATTGAAAATGCCAGAGAAAGCAGGATCTTAACAAAATAAGTTAGCTTTAATTGAATATTTACACGTTATTTATAGGTATTTTCTGGATTGTGCTATAATCTTTTAAGTTGTTCATTAGAGTTAGCCTCTTCAATCCTATCCATCTGGGGACACTGACAATATTGAATTCCATTTCTTGCCAAGCTGATGACTAAATCGGTCACAGTGACCAAAATAAGATAATGCCACCCTAGAAATCTTGAAATACAGTCCGCCTTCTTTAGTGATTGTGGGAAACAGTCAATTGCATCTATCATCACACTATATCAAACAGAAAGATGATGTAGAAGACACCACCAATGGACCACGTTTAAGAAAATGCCAATGCCACTTCAGAGCACAGGAGGGGATATGCTAGCATCAGTCAGTTAAAGAAAAAAAATAAGCAATATTGGGTGATGTAACAAAGCAACTGAGGCCTGAGAAACCATATTTATTATGGCCATTAAGAAAGAGAAGTTGACCCCCAAATGCTATGTCTGTGTTTGCTGTATGACAGGTGTTGGCTCAATACCCCGGAAGTCCCTTTACTGGCAGAAGAGGAGGCATGTTGGGAAAAGCACTAATGTCTCCACCCCTCCACAAACCGTGGCAAAGCTACTCATGAATGACTCAAGGTCTGTGAATACCCAGAGGGGATGGCAAAACCATATATTTTAGGTTGTTATTAATTTCAAGACTGTCCTATAGGGTGTTTTAGCCTCTGAGGTTCATTCTGTCTTAGGGATCCACTAAATCTGACAGCAGGTAACAATTAGAACAATCTGTGATATGCAGACACCTGTCCATTAGGAATTGGACTGGAACCATCCACTCGCTTTACTGAGGCTACAGAGTGGGAAATAACTATTATAAAACAATGGCTTCCAGCCGCTACTGCTCAGGGCCAGTTTTGGATTAGTGATGAGGAACTAAAAAGGCCCTAAGTACTTTTACAAATCCCAGCAAAATGATCTCCTTAGTTAAGTATGTAACGATACACTGACACATGAAGAATAATACAGAGATGATTTGCCTACACCAGGCTTTCATCTTAGATGTATGTGGTTCTTAGTGATGTCTTTGAAAATTACAGACATTCATCTAAGAAAGATTTGAGGCCATTTTCTCACGACAAATAACCACTTCATAGTAAACACCGTCTCTTTTAGCTTTAAAAACAATCATTTCTTTCATTTGATGTTCTTCCTTGTCATCACCCCCATATTTTTTTCTTTCTTAACTTTAAAATTTGGATGCTGTTCTATGAGTTTTAACACATACTTATACTCGTACAGCCACCACAACAATCAGGATACAGAACAATTGTTCCACTCAAAGAATTCCATTGTCTGAAACTTTCGATTCAAACGCTCTCATCACCCCAAACTCTGGCAACACTTATCTGTTCTCTGTCCCTATAGTTTTGCCTTTTCTGAAACACTGCATAAATGAATTCATACAGTCTATAACCTCATGAGTCTGGCTTCTCTCACTTAGCAGAATGCATTTGAGATTCATCTATGTTACTTGTGTATCCATAGTCCATTCCTCTTTATTACTGAGTAGTGCATCATTGCATAGAGGGTCCACAATTTGTGAATTCACACAGTGAAGGACATTTTGGTTGATTCCAGTTTTTGGCTATTATGAATAGTGCTGTTATACATATTTCTATATATAAATTCATACTTTCTGGGATAAAACCTAGGAGCGAGATTTTGGGGTCATGTTGGAAGTATAAATTTAACTTTTGGGTCTTAAATACTTGTTTGTATCTGCAGGTAAACAGATGGATAGATTCTGACTGTGTCTCTACATAATTACTCTATCAGCATTTTATTATTAAGTACATATTCTGTTCCAAGCAGTGCCAGACACTAAGGACCCAGAGATGAATAATGCATTGTATATTAAGTAAATGCATGGATGCATGGACAGAAGCAATGCATTAGTTTCCTAAGGTTGCCATAACAAAGTACCACAAATTGAGTGGCTGAAAACAACAGTGTTGTCTCATGGTTCTAGAATCTGGAAATCCAAAATCAAAGAGTCAGCAGTGCCATGCTCCATCTTTGACTTGGAGAAAAATCTTCCTTGTTTTCTCCCTAACTTCTGTGGTAGCCATCAATCAATCCTTGGCTTTCCTTGGTTGGTAGTTGTAGCACTTCAGTCTCTGCCTCCCTCCTCTCTTTCATGTTCTACTTTTAAGAACACCAGTCATTTGACTCCATTATGACTTTATCTTTACTAATTATATCTATTTACTATCATATGTATTATATGATAGTAATATATATATATATATACATATATCATATATATATTTACTATGTAGGGTAAAGACCCTATTTCCAAGTAAGGTCACAGACGAGACTGTTAAAACAAGTTTTAGGAGACATAATTCAATCAATAAAAACAGGGACAAAAATGTATTATGTACTGATCATTGGCCAGCCATTGTGCTAGCTGTGGAGGATTGAATGGTCAGCAGATTAGGCAAAGCTCTGAGTCTCACAGACTAGAATTTAGTGGTCAAGATAGACTTTAATGTAATTATTATACCGAATCTGTTTATAAAAAGCATGCTTCTTCTCAGAAGAATCCTAGGACGCTCTAGTAATGAAAATAAGGGGTTTCTGGGACACCTGGGTGGCTCAGTCAGTTAAGTATCCAACTCTTGATTTCCATTCAGGTCATGATCTCAGGGTCCTGAGACTGAGCCCCATGTCCAGTGCAGTGCTGAGTATGGAGCCTGCTTAAGATTCTCTCTCTCTCCTTCTCTCTGCCCCTCTTGTGTGCACGCTCTCTCTCTCTCTCTCTCTCTCTAAAAAATAAATAAATAAAAATTAATTTGAAAATAAGGAGTTCTAACTTGGTCCAGGGTTTAAAGAAAGCTTCTCTGAAGCCGTAACATTTACGATGAACACCAGACACACAGAGGAGAAAAACAGCATCCTAAGCATATAGGAAGGACCGGAAGCTGGAGAGAGTATCACTTTCCAGGAATTCAGCATAAAAGTGTCGAGGAAGAGTATCAGGAGATGCAGACAAGTTGGCAGGGGTTTGATTATGTAGAACATCATAGACCTGCCTTGGATTTGCCCCTTAAGGGCAATATGACATCATTGAAAAAGTTGTATTCTAGAGGTTGACCTGATCAGAAATGTACTTACAAAGATCCCCTGATCTGTAAAGAATAGATTAAATGGAGATCAATTTCAAAGGAGACAATTCGCATATTTAAATGTTTAAAACAAGATCTACAGGCACCTGTGTGGCTCAGACGGTTAAACATCCAACTCTTGATTTCTGCTCAGATCGAGATTTCATGGTTCATGAGATGGAGCGTGTGTCAGGCTCTGCACTGACAGTGTGGAGCCTGCTAAGGATTCTTTCTCTCCCTCTCACTGTGCCCCTCCTCCACCCACACATGCTCTTTCTCTCCCTCTTTCTCGAAATAAATAAATAAACCTTAAAAAATTAAAAGTAAAACAAAATATAGTGACTTGGGTCAGAAGGGTGTTGATGAAAATAGAAACATGAGGCTGAGGTTGAGAAATATACTGGACACTCACTCAAAGAAAAATTAAATACGGTATGAAGGTAAGGGACAAAGAGATATAATAAAAAACAAACAAGCAAACAAAAACACACCTGTCACATTTTTAGCACGAGCTACTTGGCCAGTGAAAGTGCTTTTTTACTGACTTAAAAAGACCACCAGTGGATGCTCACATGTGAGGTGTGGGATGTACCAAGAGTTCTGTTTGTGACACACCAAGTTTTTGGTGTCTGGGAGAGATTCAAATGATTATATCAAGCCAGGGGTTGGACAGAAGACTCTAGAGCTAGAAGAAATGTCTGGGCTGGACACATAATTTTTGAGTCAACAGCATTGAGATGGTAATTTAACTGAGACAATGAATGAAATTATCTATGCGAGGCATATAGAGTTAGAGAGCTAAAATTGAGCCCTAAGGAACTCCATCATTAAAAGGTCAGGCAGAGAAGTTCTGGGAAAGGAGGCTGAAAGAAGCTAACATCTTTGCTGATAGATACAACTCCGGGATGGAGTTGGGGGTGGGGCTGATGGCAGACTTTGGATGCAGAAGGAACAGCAAAAACAAAGGGCAAAGCTGCAAGTAATTAAGTTCAGAACATATTGGCAAGTTGGTTTAGCTTGGCTGAAGAATAGGATATATGAACTGATGGAGGAAGAGGGAAACCTTGAAAGTTAGGTTGAGATCAAATCAAGGAAACCCTTGGCTCAAACATTTTGCTTTTTAGCTCAGTGGTATGTGTTCAAGAAAATGGCTTTAGAACAGAATGTTAAAAGGATTGTTCTGCAATCAATCCCTGGGGGTGGGGGCGGTGGGGGGGGCAGTGGGAGTTAATTCAGATTTTATTTCAATGATGTACTTTCTTTCAATAGGATAGAAGCTGGTCCTACTACAGATCCTCTTTTTAGAGACATATATCCCATACCGTCTTCCTATGCAAATGGGTGGTTTCTATTTATTCACAATGAAGCGAAGAGTGTAAATACAGCTTTCCCCCTCCTAATTGAGTCAACGTTTACTTGAAAGGCAGTCCTGGGTAAACCCAGTTAAAGAATCTTTTTTTAAAAAAACAAATGTTGCAATCAACCTGCGGTTTAATTTCTAGCAGTAACACATGCTTTCTAATTCCCAAAGGTGTGCTTTTCCTATTCCACTGAGCCAGCGTAGGCCATCTTGGAAATCAGTCAAGAGCTGGAATTGACTCAGTACCCAGCACAGTGACCGAAGACATTAGCTACAGTGGCAACCTAATTGTAATGTAATTCCAGTAATATACGCAGTTAGCACTGAGCACAATTTAGGGTTCCCTGCCTAGAGTTTCAGGAAAACCATGCTGTTATTGTAATGAACCCACTGCTTTGCTGCTCTAGTTTTAGTCCTTAGTTTTATTACTCGGGATGAATTCCTCAGTTGTTTCTAAAACTTCTCCAACTGAAAGAGGCGATAATGACTCTGTGCACCACTATCATATTACTTAGGAAGACTTCATAAATGTTAGCTATTCCTAGCTATTTCATTTTCATTACTGAGCTTTTTGCATGGATTATATAATTTAATCTGCTCAACAACTGTATGGATAGGCACTATTGTTAACTTTCAAGTTTAAAAAATTTGAGCAAAGTCACACAACCCATATACACTAGTGAGTGGAGGTGGGAGGATCCTGACACCGGATCCTACATTATTGTTAATATCCTGTATTCTTACATTCACTAGAGGTGAATTTGCCTTCTCAATTAGATTGTAAATTTCTTCAAGAGTTCTGTTTTTGCCAAGTCCTTTGTAGACTCACCAAATAATGTTTCTGTGGGGAGGAGGAAAAAAATGAAGAACAAAAAAGAGGAAGGAAGGAAGGGAAGAAGGAAAGGGGGGGGGAGGAAGACATTGCAAAGAAAATGAGTGAGAAATCTCTACCAATAGAGTCTTTTTTGAGGCTTCTAGTTGGTTTAGTCAGTAGAGCATGCAACTCTTGATCTCAAGGTTGTGAATTCAAGCCTCATGTTGGACAAAGAGCTTACTTGAAAAGAAAAAAAAAAGAGGTTTTTTTTTTTTTTTCTTAAGGTAAAAAGTAAAACAAATCAAAACAGATTGTGAAGTGGGGACATTCTCATTCATTTGACTGTGGTTTTTTAGGATTATTAGAAAAATAACTGCAATATTTCTTTTAAATGTGTGAGATGATAAAACACTGATTTATAGTAATTCTGTCATATTTATCTAGTGTGAGAATTTGTGTTGTGTGAAATACATAGCACAGATTTGAATCTGGGTTCCACTGCTTCCTAGCTGTGTGATCTTCCATAAATTGAAACAGCCTCAAATTCAACTTCTACAGAATGGATAGGATATCAGGTAATTAATAAAGCTTTGGTGAGCATTCTACCTTATTAAGTTCTGGTGATGATTCTCAAATAAGATAGATGACTTGGGCTTCTCACCCCACCATACTGACCATACCACAGGGATCCCCTACCCATCTTTGTTGATCTGAGTCCACAATGGAATAGACTTTCCCATCACGGCAAAGACTGGAGATTATGACTTCCTCACCATGATGCACTGGGAAATCAAACCCGATGACAACACAGAGAAGGAGGTGTTACAATCCCTATTTTATGCATGTGAAGATAGAGACCCCAGTTCACACAGAAGACTCAAGATTATAAAAAGATAATGGTGAAAATTCACCATACGCTTGTATTTTGTAATGTCTTTTATTTTCATCCTCTCACAGAATCTAACTCATGGGGTGACTGTGAGGATTTGATGATTTTTCTCATTTTACAAAAGTGAAGATTCAGTATTACAGAATTTAATACGCTTGCTCAGAGCAAAGCAAGCAAGAAGCAAAGCAGGGATTGAACCAAGGCTTTTTTACTACATATCCCCTACTCTTGTGTCGTGTGGAAATTCCTCTCTCAGACCCACATGTGGCCAGTGACTTAAAAAAAGTGGTGATAGGAACACATTTGGAATTCTATGTCATTTTTTCCACAGATGCTTGTCTACATCTCTGGTCACCCCTAGGTCTATATTTTTAGGATGTTAATTAGTAAGTGATATTAGTTACCTGTTGCTACATAACAAATTACCCCTAAACACAGAAGCTTAAAACAAAATGACCATCTATCATCTCCTGGTTTTTGTAGGTTGGGAGTTTAGAAATGGTTTAGGAATACTTCTTGCTCAGAGTCCCATAGGAGGTTGTAGTTAGGATATTGGCTGGAGCTTCAGGCCTGGGAATGCTTGACTAGGCCTGGAGGATTTGCTTCCGGGGTAGTTCACGCACATGGATGACAAGTTGGGGATGGCTGTTGGCAGGTGGCCTCAGCGTCTCCCCATTTAGGTCATTTTACAGGCTGCTTGAGTGTCCTTATGACACAACTGTCTTTGTACCCATTCTCTACCCCCTTTCCCACATACTCTGTGATCATTCACAGATAAGAAGAAGAAGAAGAAGAAGAAGAAGATGACAAAAACATGAAACAAACTGTGTGTACTAATACCTATCTCTTCAAATAAAGGAGATCAAATAAACAGGGTCAATTAAGGGAGGTCAAATAAGCAGAAGCATTCCAAAATGGTAACTAGCTTTATCAACAGTTACTCAGCATTCTACAGTTAACACAGCACTTTTATTTATAAGATCTCAGCTGAGCCTCCTGAGACCCCTGTCAAGAGGAGAACATGTGTCTTCAGGGTCACGCCGGAGATAAGAGTAATAAAGTTGAGGAAGAGAAGCAATTAGATCTGGTACTAGTCCTGTGAGGGGGTGCCCACATTTTGACAGGGGTTTCCGGTTTGCAAGGCTAGTGTGTTTCCACGATTTGGTAGATTTTTAGGTCTTTTACTTGAAGAGACCATTCTCCATAGTGAAGCCTATTTAGTTTTACAAACTAAAACTTGAGACTTCTCTGGTGCCCCGCCCCCCATCCACTCAGCTCCGTTTCCAGGATGGACCCCAAAGGACTCTGTCCCGTTCCTAAAGGGCTACTGGACCCAGCTGAAAACCACCTCACTCCATCATGCTCAAGAAACTGCTCTGGCAGGAGGTCTGTCACCTTACAGCACAATCTAAAGGAACCCAGCAGCTCAGAATGAAAAACACAATCACTTCCATCCATCACCAGAGAAAGGCAGGAAAATGATTGGATGGGTGTCCTGAGCACCTCGGTCCCCACCAACTTGTTATATCTGATGTTATTACTAAGGGAAGAAGGAGAGAGTAAATGCCCTACTGTGTATAATACCAATGGCATGAGTCTTGATAGATAAATGTAACTTTTATGAAGTTTATGGATTAGCCATCAGGGAGAGCCTCCGCTGTGTTTGCAGACAGGTTTTCAATGCCACCCTGGATAGCTGGGCACTAAGGTAAGCAAAGGAAACACCAGTGCTCAGGGGAAGAGCTGCAGTTGATCTTTAATGCTTGGGTCAGAGGAGACCTTCAGTTCAAAGGATGAAGAATGAGGGTCTGTAGCATTTATGGTTTCCCTTTGCCAGGTACTTTCTACCTGTTATTGCAGGCAAGGCCTTCATTGATCTTTTCTCCCAGCTGTTATTTATTCTCTCCTTTTAGCCTCTCGAAGGAGGAAGATGAAGGGGCCAGGTACTTTGTCATTTTCCAATACATCTCAACGGTGTAGCACTTTCTAAATAAGAAAACCAATAGTTGTTTCCTTCAGTGCTGCCCACTACATTTTGCTACCCTTGGGAATCTAAGGGCTGCTCCTTGAGGAGTGAGATTGGGCAGGCTTGGAACTGGGAAAGCATGGGATGTTTCTTTTGTTTTTCCTTCACTTCCTATGAGGTCTGCACTGGTGAGCAGAACTCAGCTACTTATTACAGCTCCCCCACATACAACATGTCCCTTCACCTGCATCGTAATCCTCCCACTTTTTTGGTGCATGTTTCGGTCCCTTCTTTCCCTGGTCATTGTCTTTGATCATAGGGAGGGGCATCCTTGTAGCACAACAGTGAGAGCAGAAATACCTCCGGCACTAGAAAGGCCCATGTTCTAACCCAGTTGTGTCTCTTTTCAGATATGTGACCTGGGGATAGGTTCATAACCTCCCTGTGCCTCAGTATCTCCCCCTCCCCCAAGCCATAAAATAGCAAAGCAGGGCTCATTTCCTAGGATTGCTGTGAGAGATAAGATAATGCATGTAATGAACTTAGTACACAGTAAGCCCTTGGTAAGTCACTCAAGACTAATAATTATTGAATTTTATTTAAATATAATTAATAATAATAGCAAGAGCCACTCAAAGGCCTATACTTTGTCCCCAGGGTACCTTCCCTGATTCTACAGCAACCTCATTTAGATAGCTTTCTCCGGGCTGACCTGGTACCGCTTGTGCTTGCCTCCATCGTACAATTATGATAGTCAATTTTACATATCTTTTCTCCTTTATATCTTAAACATCCAGAAGCAAGGCTTAGGCTAAGAATTTGGAGTTCTATAGCAGCTAACATAGTGCCTGCAACAGGTGAACACTCAAAACATAGTGACATTGTTTTCTTTGCTTTCTTTAAACGCATCAATCATTTCTAATAAGCATTTAATAACTTGCCCGTGCTTCAAGCACAGATTTGCTGGAGATGCACGTATGGATTAGACATGGACTCAGGAATTTATTGTCTGGAGCAAGAAACATATTTATGAGTGGATGGCTTCAATACAAGGTAGTGATTCTGTGATGGAGTGATGCCCAGGGAACCAGGGAAATATAAAAAGGACTTTATTCTCATGTGACAGTGAGGAGGTAGAAAGTATGATGAAGGCCACCCAGGGGTAGTGATACTCAAATGGAACGTTGGAAGCTGAGCAGTTGTTCAGGCAAGGTACGAGGGTAGGGAGAGGGCAGAGTCTTAGAAGCAGGAAGAATGGCCTGTGCACAGGGAATAGATATGCAAAATGGCATGGTGAATTTAGGGCATACTTCACAGTTACACATCTTCCAATCATAAACATCAAGGCAGTGGCAGAAGATGAGCAGAGGCCAGATCAGGAAATCCTTGAGTGTCATGATAGTAAACTGCCAGGAAGTACAATGAAGTAACATTTTTAAACAACTCAGCCCACAGTCTTGACCAACTATTTAATGTAAGAGAATGACCTATATATTAAAATCCTCCCCCTCGGGTGGCATAGACAGCATTCAGCCAGGAGAGCAATTGAAGTGTTGGTATTCAAAGTGCAGTTCCCATCATGAAATACCTTACAGGTTGGAGCCACAAAGCAGAGGAAATAACAAAGTGTGTGGATAGCAAATTGCCTCAGTAGGCAGAGTAAATGGAGCATGAAGTTGGAATTGTTGCTAACTTGTCACAAAGTACATGACTAGGAAGAAAACTTACCTACGGTGAGGTTACAGGAGAATGTCAACATATAGTAATGAAAATGGAACTAGTGTGGTCAAGTCCAGCCTCCCCATGAACCCATCATTAAGGAAATGTGAACTCCACAGTCTGCCTTGTTTAATGTGTGGGTATTCATTTATAATTAGACACATGAACTGAATCCTCAGATCTAATTGTTATGAAGGATATACTTAGAGTAAGATTTTCTTCCATGTGTTCTCTTCCTAAAGTATCTATTATGAGCCTATTAATGAGGATTAAATGGACAGTTTAAATTCATTGTTTCTCTGCTTGAAACCACATAGTTTTAAAATTCTGTCCAGTAGCATTAATACATACTCATTCATCGTGAAGACTTTTTCTATGTAATACTCTGACACCACAAGACCTTGGGAAGAATATAGGCAAAATTAGAGTCACAGAGTGCACCTGATTTGCAGCTAGCTATTTTGACCATTTCAAAATGCAACTAATATACGGTAACTGTGAGATACCAGCGACTGTGCTGTGTACATTTTTACTTTATCTCAATTTATAATTGCAGTGAAATTATTACTTCGATCTCATCCCCAAGAAGCCTGAGGTGCAGAGAAGTTAAGTAACGGGCCCGTGCCACAAAGCTGGTCAAAAGTAGACATGTAATTTGAATTTAGGTTTGTTTGATTCTAAAAGCTGTGCTTTCCCAATCTATAGCATTTGGTGTCACTGTGGCAGATCAAGGAGACACACTGGGCCAAGATAAGCCTCAGAAAGAGCTGCCCCCCTACCCACCACTCTGAGAAAACCTACACCAAGAGCTAATCTCCCACCAGAGTGGCTGTGAGACTGCATTCAGTTACCACGCCAGTCTTAACATAAACCAGACTCCCTGGTTGGGAACCATGGGTCCACCTTAGCCATCATCATGTCTCATCTAGACCACAGCATCTGCACAGAAATACATTGCTGGTGCTCACTTTCACCTTCCCACCCCCTCCATTCTCTCCACAGAAGCCACAGCAAACTCCTTAAGACGTAAAATCAATCGTGCCAAACATTCCTCATCATCTTTATTTTTAAGCAGTCATTGCTTTGTATTTCTGTGTAAAACACCAACTCTTAGTTAGCAGGACCCGCACAGCCCTGCAATAATCTGACAGCTACCTCCCTCTACACATTTGTGTGGCAACCCCAGTGACTTTCTTTCCATTTCTTGGAGACACTTTGTTTCCTCCTGCAACAAGGCCCAGGCACGTCTACAAAGTGAAGTCCTACTCAACATTCAGATCCAAGTTAACACGCCTGACTCTCCAGCAATCATTTCCTCACCTCTCAGTCTAGATCAGCTCTTCTGATGTTTGCTTTCATTGACTCTGTCCCCTTTCCCTCCATGCACTCATTAGCTTTGTACTGTAGTCTCACCAACACAAGATGTGATTGATAGGGCTTTCCAATCAGACTACATAGATCCATGTAGCAGGGACCTCTCTATCATGTTACCATTACATCTGAGGCCTATCAGAGAACCTGGCAGTTATCTGTGAATGGATAAATGAATGAATTTTAAAAATATGAGATCTATGCCTAGAAAAAGTTGCAGCAGAAGGTGAAATTCTTTGGAATCAGATCTTAGTTGAATTATCTCTGGCACCAACTAGCCTTGTGCATGTGGACACCAGTATTGATGAGTGTATTTCGTTCTGCAAACATTAATTGAGTTGCAACTTTTCCCAGGTACTGGGCTAAACCGTAAGGATATAATAATGAGCAAGAGAGAGGCAGTTCCTGACTCACAGTGCTTACATGGTGAGGGTTTCAGGTTTTTTCTTCTTTGCTCTAAATTGAAATTTTTATTGAGAGCACTGTAGATACACATGCAGTTTTAAAAACAATACAGAGATCCTGTGTGCACTCCACCCAGTTTCTCCCAATAGTAACATTTTGCAAAACGATAGCATAATATCACAAGTTGGATAATGACACTGATAGCGGGTTGCAATTTTTAAACAAATAATTACAAGGGCAATGAACATTAAGAAAGGGGAGTTTCAGAAATTGGAAGAATTCCTAAATAGCAAGATCAGAGAGAACAAAGTGAGGAGACATAAATTAATGAGTCTAGGGAGTTATTAGGGGACTAGTTCATAAGGGATCTTGTAAACCATATAAAGGATTTGGGACTCCATCCAACACATAGTGGAGAGCCACCATGAATTTTAAACAAAGAAAAGAGATAAATGTAGAAGGATGAACATGGTAGGACTCCAAGAGCAGGACAGTAAAAATTCTCATTTCTGATTTCGAAAAATAAAGATCTCTTTGTTTCATAAGATCTCTTTACCTGTAGAGGAGGACCTGCCCAACAGAAAATAGGAACCTCTGATAATCAAGCTTCAACCTATACTTACTTTAACCCTTTCACAGCATACTGAGTACATGTCAGTTATTTCCTATCATTGACTAATGCTTGCACCCAATCCCCTTACCCATATATGGGAAATTCTGCTGCCTTCCCTGGGATAGAATATTGCAATGCCAGTTTAGGACATTCTCTTGAAAAAGGGTAAGTGGTTAGGATAAAATGCTTCTCCCTTTGCTCTCCCACCACTGTCTTTGGTAGAAAGTTTTGAGAAACAATAATGTAAAAATTAGACTTTGTGGAAGAAGAAAATATCACTATTATACACTTCCAATATTTTATTTAAACTATGCATTGGGAATATTAATCAGAAATAAAAAAGAACGAAGTTCTGGGGCACCTGGGTGGCTTAGTTGTCTAAGTGTCCGACTCTCGATTTTAGCTCAGGTCATGATCTCCTGGTTCATGGTTCAAGCTCGCATCGGGCGCTGCACTGATAGTGCAGAGCCTGCATGGGATTCTTGCTCTCCCTCTCTCTGCCCCTCCCCTACTCATGTGCACTCTCTTTCTCTCATTCTCTGAAAATAAATAAATAAACTTATAAAAAGAATGAACTACTGATACAGGCTACACCATGGATGAACCTCAAAAGCATGAAAGACACCAGGCACAAAAGAACAACACACAGGGTATGATGCCATTCATGCTGAATGTTCTGGAAAGGCAAATCTACACAGACAGAAGGTAAATTAGTGGTTGCTCAGGAACTGGTAGTGGGAATGAGGCTTAACCATAAACTGGAATGAGGGATCTTATTGGGAGGATTAAAATCTAAAACTAGATTATAGTGATGGCTAAGTCAGGTCATGTGCAGAAAATCACTGTACTCATGTAATTAGTGAACTTTATAAGTAAAGTATACCTCAATAAACTTGTTAAAAATTGGGAATTTATCTAATTTAAAAAGAGTATTGAACAGAAAGGGGATTAGAAAGGGGATTAAAAGGCACAAACTTCTCATTATGCAATAAATAAGTCATGGGGTATAACATATAGCACAGAGAATGTTTTAATGACCATGATGACAGATAGTAGCTAGATTCGTCATGGTGACCGCCTAGTAATATATAGAAATACTGAGACACTAGGTTATACACCTGAAGCTAATACAATATTGTATGCCAATTATACTTCAATTAAAAAAAGAAAGGAAAAAAGTCAAGAAGTACCTTTTCGATGAGATCTAAGAATCATTTATTTGTCTTCCTTAAAAATGCAAAGAAATAAGACATGGAAAGAGTCCTGCTCTCCTTAAAGTATATATACAACCGCATTTTTCCTATGTGAAATAAATTCTTTGTTCCCATTATTCTATACGACATGACTACCTTGTTTGAACTGCTTTTCTTGGGCAATTTCCAGAACATAGATTTTTCTGTTGTTTGTCCATTGACTTTTTAATTCTCAGGTTCTTGACAATGAGGAGTCAATATGTGCTAAAGGTTTAAAAATACCGGACAAGACAAACAGCACTTCTTTGCTTGCTGAGTTTGAGTGAAATCTGATAGAGGTGGGGATGCGGTTAACACTGTTGCCACAAGGTAAAACTAAATAATTTTCACTGAACTTTCTCTCAGAAGTGGTTAAGGCAGATGCTGCATGGCCTCTGTTTCCATTTCTCAGGCACAGAAGAACAAGTGGCCATGAGGCATCATAATAATACTGTTAGCTTCCCTACAGAACCATCACGGGACGTCTGGGTGGCTCAGTCGATTGAGTATCTGACTTTGTTTCAGGTCATGATCTCACAGTTTGTGAGTTTGGGCCCTGCATTGGGCTCGATGCTGTCAGCGCAAAGCCCACTTTGGATCTTCTATCTCCCTCTGTCTCTGCCACTCCCCTGCTCGTGCTCTCTGTCTCTCAAAAAATTTAAATAAATAAATAAATAAATAAAACAAAATAAAACATTAAAAAGAGAATCATGATAGCAACTCTAAACTACAGATAACAAGCCCCTTTCCAAAGTATATTCAGAATAAAATTAAGAGGAACAGCAGCATTCTATAAATCAGTGTTCTCAGAGTGGGTCCTCGGAGAGGACAGCAACACCTGGGAATACACTAAAAAATACAAATTTTTTAGCCATACCTGAGACTAGCAGTGGCAGAAACCCTGGGGTTGGGAGCCAGACATATGCATATTAAAAAGCCTCCTGGGTGATTGTGATCTGTGCTAAAGGTTGAGAAGAACTGCCATCAACACAAGAACACAGTGTGGGCATAAGCAGACTGGGTAAGACTCATGGTATTAGACCAGCGCTGCAAGCCACATTTTTACGTAATATATTTAACTTCTCTGAGCCTCAATTTCTTTCAAGTTAAAAGTTAATGACAGAACCCATGTTCGTTTCCTATTGCTGTCATTACATATTATCACAAATTTAGAAGATTAAGTCACACAGATGGATTATCTCACAGTTTCCATGGGTTGGAAATTCAGGCCTCGGTGACTGAGCTGGATTCTCTGCTTAGAATCTCATAGGGGCCAAAATTAAGGTGCCAGCCATCTAGCTGCTTACCTGGAAGCTCTTAAAGGAAGAACTGTATTTTCAAGTTCATTCAGGTTTTTGACAGAATTCAATTCCTTGTGATTGTGGGACTGAAGTCCCTGGCCCCCTCCATGTTCAAAAGCAGCAACAGAGCATCAAATCCTTCTCATGATTTGAATCACTCTGGTGTTCCCTTCTGCCTTCCTCTTCTGTAAAAAGCCAGGGTACGTTCTCCACTTTTGAGAGCTCATGTGATTATACTGGGGCCACCCAGGTAATCCAGAATAATCTCCCTATTTTCAGATCAGCTGGTTAGTAACCTTAATTACATATGCCAAGTCTCTTGGCTACATAAGATAACATATTTACAGGCATGCTATCTCATCATATTCCCAGTGTAGAGTCTTCTTGGGCGCCATAATTTTGCCTATCATGAAATCCATCCTGTAGGTCCCAAAAGAACATCACACATCATGAAAGTACATAGATCCTTTGGAAGGGCTGGAGTATAGGAAGCTGAGTAAGCCGCAACTTTAGCGATTCTTTGAGAAAAGTGGTAATAGGCTGAGAGCTGTGTTTTCTTAATGTGTTACAAATAAAACCTCTTCAGCTGACTACAAAGATTTACCTACTTTTTGGAGTTCTAGAACCATTTCTCTCTGAGCACGGTCTAATGTTTGGATATGACTGGATAAAAGATAGTGTGTCATAATAATGGATACGATTGGAAGATTGGAAGATTAATATCATAGGATCGGGCCATGGCTAAGTTTAAAAGGCCCAGAACCAGCTCTCTCAGGTTTTAGAGTTAGATTTTTACTGATCACTAATGAGAGGTAATTTGGCCTGAAGATCTATGCTTTATACTCAAACTCACATAAAACAAAGGGATACCTAAAGAACAATGTATTGGACAGGGGAAATAAATACCTGCAGTTTTCTTTAAAACACTTGTCAAACATGATTAATGCTGTAAATGCACATTAATATTAAAAATTAAAAACACAGTTGGGGCGCCTGGGTGGCGCAGTCGGTTAAGCGTCCGACTTCAGCCAGGTCACGATTTCGCGGTCTGTGAGTTCGAGCCCCGCGTCAGGCTCTGGGCTGATGGCTCGGAGCCTGCAGCCTGCTTCCGATTCTGTGTCTCCCTCTCTCTCTGCCCCTCCCTGTTCATGCTCTGTCTCTCTCTGTCCCAAAAATAAATAAACGTTGAAAAAAAAAAAAAAAAAAAAACAAAAAAAAACACAGTGAACATTATAAAATATAGTATTTTCTGTCCTTCTCCAATCTACTATCTAGATCTATCCACTCCCTAGAGGAAACCAACTTAAGTTTTTAAAACTATGTCTTCTGGTTATTATTTGGAAGTTTCTTTTTAAACCCCCAAGTCACATAATTGCATCAGGTGGAGGCTAATTTCTTTTCTGGGATAATGGTAGAGCCATATGCCCCCAGTCCTTTTAAATTTCCTGTCAAACCATCTTCCTTTGGTGTGTCATTATATTCCAGCTGCTTTTAAACATATTTGTAAGACATGGTACCTATGAAATAAACAGGTCTTTTGATTTTTTCCCCCAAATACAAAACCACAAATTTGTAAACTGCCTCCAAGTTACAATATAGGATTGATTCCTCTTGAAGGTTGCATAGATTATAATCTTTCCAGAGTTGTGTGTGTTTTTTTGAAATATATGCAAAAATGTAAAAATGTGTATCCAGAAAAAAAATACATTCAATTCTGAGGTAAATATTTAAGAGGAATTTAATCTCGAGGTTATGGTGTTTTCCTAAAATTTTGCTTCAATATGCTCTTATTTGCAATCTGAGCATTCAAGTCCCTCTATTGCTGACACTGTGAAAATGGTACCGTTTTAACAAACATTTATCAAACACTCTTGTATGCTTCAGTCTTTTCTAGGTATCAGGATCTAGCCAAGAAGGAATCAGAAAAATGCCTTGACTCTGTGGGGTTTACATTCAGCACCCAGACATGTCACGGTATAGTAGGAAACAGACAGATAAATAAAAACCTTTTGGAATCCCCTGACTCTGACACATTCTCCAATTCCAAACCTGCCATCCATCATCGGGTTCCTAGAGGCAAAGGGATTCATCTCTCTGGGTTTTTTAATTCTTTGACTGGAAGGATCCTGGGACTAACTCCTTCTTTCAGGTAAGCATCCCACAAATAGGAAATAAAATAATATTTAAAGTAGGTTCTATGTTGTTTTAGAAAGAATGAGAATTTAAAAAAATAAGGAAAACAGGAGTATGTCAAAAGCTGAAAAATATGTACATATAAGGACTGAGAAAAACAGACTGACTTTAATATCAAGTGATACGAATTGACCTTATGGATATTAAAAGTCACTACTAAAGATGACCTATAAGGCACAAAGTTGCTTACAGATTGTCTCTAAATTGACAGGCATGGGTAGGCAAAGGATGTAACTACAAATCTGGTTTGGCACAGACATTGGTGGTACTCAAGGTAAACTCCATTTGGCAAAATGGACTTTCTTCTTTCTACTCTATACAAAAAAAAAAAAAAAGGATCTTTTGGGGAAATAGTATAATTTGGAAATCTAAGCCTATATATTTGCCAATTCCTTGGGCACCGTTGCTGGCTCTATACTAATCATTACAGTTAATGAATCATATAGTTGTATGCTGCCCCTGTTCCAATTAGTGGATATCTTGATATGGAAGAAGCCATGGACTGGAAAAGCCTTGCTCTTTTTGTGCTCAGGATAAATGAGCCTGGGATCAGAGCAGTCCAGACAGTTTGTGTTCTAGAATGCACTCTTTTCCCTTTCTGGTTGAATGCCTTATTTTAGACAAGTCCAGAGGGGAAAACTAACATTCCCAAGGCCCTTCAGGAAGACAGACGCCTGGGATTTGATGTGAGGCAGCCATGGTTTTCTGAGTTCTACTCTATGATGCCACCAAAAGAAGAGAGAAAGATCCACTTGCCAATGATCCGCTTTTATTAATGATGAGCGTTGCTTCTCATATGCATTAAAGTATTTATAATTGCAATGTTCACTCTCAGTGCTTATTTATTATTCCTACACTGTTTTCCCCCCAGAATACCTAGATATGTCAGGATGGCAAATTTGAGGCATGACCCAGTAAAATAAAGAACACGCATTATTCGTTTCCCAGAAATTGTAAGGAGCAAATCTTTGATTTACTCTCTGTCCCCTTCTAAGCTGTTATTCAATATCAGAGAAACGTCCCATCAAAGCTTGAGATCCATACTGATGATTGCACAGTTGCGTTGTATGCTCTGCTGTTTCTTGATTATAATTGAGTCACTTACACAAATCTGAGTAAAGGCAGGAAATCAACCATTTGTGATGAATAATTCCTGCAAATTGGTTGTAAGACTACATTTTACAAATGCAGATTAGGTAACAGTTCAGATTCTCAAGAACTCTACAGGTAGGTATATTATATGATCTCACTCAATAACACATTCATTATACAGAGTTAGGGTGTCTGAACGTCCCAATGCGTCTGCAACAGTCTTATTTCACACCTGTTGCCCTGCTATCCTGTTTAGTATTTGTCCCAGACAAAAATACCTGAGTTAGAAAGACAAATTATGTGATCATCCTGCACAAAGCACAATTAGCATTTGGAGCACTCAAAAGGTAGTGCAGCCTCTTAGAATTGGCTTAGGTCTAAGAGTTAGGCAGTCCTGAGTTTAAGCTCAGCTCTGCCACTAACTGGTTTTGTAATCTTGATAAAGTTGTTATTTTTTTAAACTTCTCTGGGGCTCTGCTTCTTCATAATTAAAATGTAAAAAAGCTAGTCTTGACTTCCACAATAAGATTGTTGTGAAGATTAATTAAATCTTGCGTACACAATGCCTGAAATATTAGCTGGTATGTATGGTTTTCAGTAAAAGGAAGATGGACACTAAAGGTACATGAACAACTAAATGTGATATCCTCTCTTTTGGCACTTGCCTTTGAAAAGAAATTCTACTTACATTTCAGATAAACACAAGATGCACACCCAATCTCCCGCAAAACATGCAATTTGTAATATTGCTTAGTTTTATAAATGAAGAATGGGGTGCCTGGGTGGCTCAGTCGGTTAAGGGTCTGACTCTGGCTCAGGTCATGATCTCTCGATTCATGAGCTCAAACCCTTAGTCGGGCTCTGTGCTGACAGCTCAGAGCCTGGAGCCTGCTTTGGATTCTGTGTCTCCCTCTCACTATGCCCCTCCCTTGCTTGTGCTCTCTCTCTCTGTCAAAAATAAATAAACATTAAAAAAAAATTGTAAGTAGAGAAGGATACATATATAAAGTTAAATATGGGTAATGCTCAGGGCGTGTTTGGCCAAACAGTACAAAGTAACTCATTCCCTGGAAATCTTGGCCTGCAAACTCTATCCCCAATCACTTTCTTCTCCCTCTTTTTCTTTCTCCTCTTTCTATGAGCCCTGAAGGCGGCAAAGGAGGACTGCTTCCCTGTATATCTGTCAGATGCTGGTGTGTCATGAGCCGTTGCAATTAGAAAGGTTCCCAGCCCTCTGTGACAGCATGAGCTGTTTGCCCCAGAGAACAGGATACGGATTCTCGGGCCTTCAAGTTTCTCCTTTAATGATAAACAATCCTCAGCTTCAATGAAGGGAGATTTGCAGAGATTTATGGAGCTTCAGAAC
This sequence comes from Lynx rufus, assembly GCF_022079265.1. Taxonomy (NCBI): domain Eukaryota; kingdom Metazoa; phylum Chordata; class Mammalia; order Carnivora; family Felidae; genus Lynx; species Lynx rufus. Next base: position 32,755,504 of record NW_025814830.1, on the reverse strand, counting down.
CCAAGTCAGCCCTAGGCTACTCCATCTCCCTCAGCAACCTCTTTCTCCTTTTCTCCTGAGAAGTCAGCAGCTTATTACTGTTTTTCATCTGGATTCAACCTTTCAATTACCAACCAAGATACTAATAATTGTATTCAAGCTTGTTATCAATCTGAAGATCTACGCATGCTGCTTTTTCTTTTAATTTAAACACAGAATGCCACTTGAAAGAGACTTCAATGATAAGCATTTTACAATCTTCCATAAATACTTTATCTTGATAAATATGTATTTCTGGAGTATAAGCCTAATGCAATTTTTTTATGTATATATTTCGAAGTGTCTCCTAATTGACTTCAGCTACTTCTTACACAAAAAAGTTGTACTTTAAACAAACATATTAGTTACTGTAATTTTCTGGGTTAATATATTTGGAAATAAAAATAGATAAGATGCTTACATTCCTTTTTAGATAAAACCAACCATCCTCATAAAGATAAGAAAATCTTTGAAATCAAGCGTGATATTTATATATGATATATATATAATTATATAAAATATATGTATTGTCTATAATACAGTTAACCCTTGAAGAGCATGGGGATTAGAGGCACTGACCCCTGCAGTCAGAAATTTATGTATACCTTTCGATTCCCCCCAAACTTAACTACCAATAGCTTATGGTTGACCAGTAGCCTTATCAGTAACATAAAGAGTCGATTACCACACATTTTGTATATGTGTTATATACTGTATTCTTATAATAAAGTAAGCTAGAGAAAAGAAAATGTTATTAAGAAAATCATAAGAGAAAATCCATTTACAGTACCATGTTGTATTTATCAAAAAGAAATTCACATATAAGTGCACTCATGCAGTTCAAATCCCTGTTGTTCAAAAGTTAGCTGTATATGACACATATATATCAGTACATGCATATATATACATGTATATAGGTATGTGCATACACACACATACAGAATCCACAGAATTAATCATTAACCCTTTACAGTCCACAAATCATCCTGTAATTGCCAATCCAATCTCCCCCTACTTTTGTAACCTATACAGGAAGACAACACAGGTCCACATTATAAAATTTTTAGAAGTTGAGAGGAAGAAGAATGAAGTCTTGCAGTCTGAGAATAAAAGGTCTAACATGGCATCCAAAAAGCTACAGAGTGTTTAAGGGGTAGATGAGGGCAACTTTGTCACACCATTGTTCAAACAAACTAATCGACACTGTCCTTGACTACTCTGTTTATTTTCCCACAAGGCCACAGCCAAAGCATCACCAAATTTTGTCACATCTCCTTGCAAAATATGCACTAAGATCCTGGTTACTGTCGCCAGCCTTCCACATTTCCAGCATTGCTTTTCTGCCTGTGTTCTTAACCCCCTATATTACTTTCAAGGGAGCATACAGAGTGTTCCTTTCAAAACAGGATGCTAAAAATGCTTCTAGTAGCTCCCTGTCTCACCCAGAGTGGGGGGTCAACACTCTTCCTGCAGAGTAGGCCTCCAAGTAAAGTTGCCAGATTTAGCGGATAAAAATACAGAATACATAATTGAAAATACAGAACAACTGTATTGAACTTGAGCAAAATGCACCTTCTTGCTTTTCCTTTTTGTCTATGGTACTCAGTATGTATCTCAGTTGGTGAACAGGTGTGGGCTGAGGGATGTACTCAAGTATCTTCTTATCAGAAAGGCCCTTCCTAACTAGCACTTATCAGAGTACTTATCACCACCTGAAAGACGTCAATAAAAAATATTATAATGTCTCCTTCCTTTAGAATGCATAGCTCCCATAACACAGGGAATCTGATTTCTTACTACCATGCTACTGATACTAAGAATATTGTTTGCCACAGAGTAGGTACCTAATAACTGATTTGATGAACACCTGTTTTTTAGAGACTCAAGTATAAACAACGGCAGTATTAAAAGTTTCCGTGCATTGTTCAGTGCTTGGAAATAGCAGACACAATCTGAAGCCATTAAATCCAGCCTCTTGACCATTATCCTGTTTTTGTCGTCATGTTTGAAGTGGGAAACAGAGGTCTCTTGCCTGTGCTGTCTAGATCTTTATTCTTTGTTTATTATTCATGAAAATACATTCTTTCTCTGGGATAAACAACTCACAAACTGAATTTTTCTTACTTTCTTATTACATGATGCTGTTTGGAGTCCTCAATTTTCTGGTAACTCAAACGGATCAAAAAACAAGGAAGTGGTATTGATGGTGATTGCATTTAGGGTAACATTGACAATTCCCTAGAATCCAATGATAATGATTTTTACCATCTAACTCAATAATCATTCTCATACCTTACTCTGCTACCATCAGCCTGCCAGAACCCAACAGAATGGGAATGAGAGGAAAAGAAGGAGAAAATTCATATAATTCCCAAATCATAATTCCAGCAAGTATGCCATTCTGAAGTAAACTTTAATCTACTTATAATGTAAATATTATTTCAAAATATTCCAGCACCAAAGTAGAAGCTAAATTTTTCATTTACAAGCAAAGAAACTTAACTCACTTTAACATTTCCCTGAGACAGAAGCAAGGTTGAGTTCTCCTTAGAAATTTGAATGTGGCTAAAACATTATGCTCTTTTATTTTTAATTCAAGTATAGTTGACATACACTATTACTCTCAGGAAATTTGACATTTATATACATTATGAAATGCTCGCCACAAGCTTCCTACTTATATCTATGGCTATTGTGATTGGAGGACTATGACTCAAACACGATAATATACAAAGGACACTCCCAAGGAACTAAAAGCAAATAGATAAAAAATTCATCCTGATTACATCTTGAAGAAAAATGGATTTTTGTTACAAACATTGATTGATTGTTATGCAAGAAGTTGTGCCTATACAGAGCAGGTTTAACGAGAAAAGCAAGTGAATATAGCTAGGTGGGGACGGTCTCCTAGTAATGCTGTTGGTGCCCTTGTAGGACACCTTGTAGGTAGTCTGACAGTACCTGTTACATACAATTGTTTGAGGTATATAAAAGGTAAATATATATAAATAATTTTGCAGAGTGCTTGACATATATCTCACACTCAATAATTAATATAGTGGCTATTTTTAATGTCCTACTGTATCATTACGTTTCCATAGTAGAAAGTGTTCAGATACCTGCTCCAGTTCTTGGGAGAGCTCAAGGTCATGTTATAGAAGTGCTCACTGGGATCCCATTCCCACTGAACTTCAGCTTCTAGCCTCAACCATTTATGGCTTGTATAAAAGCTACATTTTATTTTGGGAGACCATATGCATGGGATCCCCAGGGTTTCTTAGTAGAGCCTGTACCACCTCTAGTTTACCAGCACAGATAATTATGTGACATATTTTGTCATCTAAAGAGCTCTCATCTAGTATATTCAGTCTTTGAGAAATGGAATGATTAGAGTCTTGAGCTCAAACAGTGAGAAATGCTACCATATTACCAGACTTTCAATTTGGCTTGATAAAAGTACATAAGATTTTTAATCTAACATAATAGGCCTCAGACGTAGCAGGGAATTCTAGACATCAGAAATCACAATAGTAATGAGGCACTCACTCCCAAAAGGTAAGGGGGAAGAAAATTATGATTCTGAAAGTAGAGTTGAACAGAAGAATATATGTGAGAATCCCAGGCAGTCAGGCTATTTCTGACAGAACATTTTTTTATACCTTTACTTAAAACCAAAGGATTGTGTCAAGTGTCTTCAAGATGAATAGGCTATTGGACATTTTATTAGAATAGTATCACTTTTGTTCACAATTCTAATATTAATTGTGACTATAACACAGAAAATGATTTTGCAAAAAATGTGTTGGGATATTTGAGGTCAGGGGACCATATCGTTCACCTTTCCAGTTGCAGGGACAGTTCAGTTGTGTCAAATCTCTTCGAGCTACCAGTCCAGGTTCATTTACTACTGCTTTGTCCCCTTTAATCTTCTTCCCTGGGTAGCTGATCTTCATAAACCACATGAATGGTTCTCCTTGTTCTTTGTGTCTTATTAAATTTGGTTAATGAGGATCTCTATCAGTGACCAAAGGATATCAGTAGGACTATGAGGTCAGGATATTTATTCCCCAGTGTTTCCTCTCTGAGATCACCTTGAGCTGGCTCTGTCCCAGGTCAGCTGAGATTACTACTTTCAGAGGGGCATCCTATACACCAGTATTTTTCAAACATGAAGCTGCCTGCAAATCACCTTGGGAGCTTATGAAAATGCAGTTGTAATTCTCAGATCTAGGGTTGGAGTGATGATTTTCCCTTTCTATTCTGCCTCAAGGTAATACAAATATTGCAATTCTGTGAACCACATATTGACTAGCAAGATCTTATATGACTGTCTCTGTCTGCTTTCTGATTTTGCCACATTACTGCTGGCCCATGGGAGGAAACATCACAGTTGCTACTAACTTGAGAATTCTGTACTATCCCTTATAGCCTCCTACATCATAGTCTGATGCTTTTAAATATTCTATTTGGATACAAACACACCCTTTTTCAATTATCTGGTAGAGACCTTCTGATATACTATGTGTTAAGGAACACATAGTAAGAAATCAATAAATGTTCATGACATCAATCTCTGAATAATTCTATTAGATTGTGAAGGTGGAGTGTTTTTCCATATATTCTGCCATGTAATGAATGCATCAAATAATCTATAATGTATATGTTGAAGGCACAAAATAATAACTGGAGTTTTAGTAGTTGAGAGATCGGTGGAGACTTTAAAACTAAGTAACATCTCTCATTTAATTATAATATTCAACATAATGGCATCAAAAACTGATGCCAAGGTAAAGGAGGCAGTTACATAATTGCAACTGCTTTATTTAGAGAGAATATGACATTTCCCTAGGCATGTGAACCAAATGGTAGCAAATCACACCAGTTGGCATCAGACCAGCGGTTTGGGAAACAATGTGATATTCCAGAAAGTAGTCATTATAAAACTTCTATGCCACATTCAAAAATAGCTGAACTGTAACATATGCTATCTAAGGAAATTCCTTTTCCTTCAGAATATGTATTTAATTAACATTAACATTTATGAAATGTGGAAATGCTAAATACCTTAAAAAGCATATGTATCTATCAAGAAAGCATAGGTATCTGGATTAGTCTCATGTTCTAGCAAATGTCCACCAATGACTTGGGTTTAGAAAATTGGAAAGCAAAGAGCTGAATTTATTCAGCAAGTACACTGAAATTTTAGTGCATACCTGTTATCTTCCAGGCTCTGTAACAGATTCTGTGTCTGAGTTGAATTTCATATCATTTTTCATGAGAAAAGGGTCAGCTAATTAGACTTAGACCCCCATCTCCATCACAGAAGAACTAAATTACACTGGGAAACTGCAATCCACTTGTTGGAAGTGTTTTAAGAAGCTAGTTCATGTGAAAATACCTTTACCATAAAGTGTGAACTAAAACTGAGAATTTTTATAAATACATAATATGCATGAAATGTTTTATGAATATGTCAAGGAGAATTTTAATTAAAATAGCAGTTTAAAAACTTTATACTGACATATACAATCTTGAATTTTATTGACTCCTGCTTCCTGCTTCCTGTCGTAGAGACAAGGGTAAATAAAGGAATGTATGGGTTTCTAAGGTCAACTTCAGAACCTGTTTCACCCAATTTTTTAAAGACAGTTTATTTTTTAGAGTACTTTTATGTTCAGAGTAAAATTGGGCACAGAATACAGAGAGTTCCTATATATCCCCTGCCATCCCACACATAGTCTTCCCCACTATCAACACCCCACACTATAATGGTACATTTGTCATAATCGGTGAATCTGCGCTGTCATGTTGATAGGACACCACTGAAAGTTCTTAGTGTCCAAGACACCTGGTGTGTGGTGTTGCACATTCTATGGGTTTTGACAAAGATATAATGACATGTATCCACCTTCACAGTATCATCAGAACAGTTTCACTGCCCTAAAAATCCACTTGGCTCTGCATATTTGTCCCTTCCTCCACCCTAATCCTGGACAATCACTGACCTTCTTACTAACTCCGTGGTTTTGCCTGTTCCAGAACGTCATATAGTTGGAATCATACAGCATGTAACCTTTACAGATTGGCTTCTTTCACTTAGTAATACACATTTGAGGCTCCCCCGTGTCTCTTCATGGGTTAGTAGCTCATTTCTTTTGAGCTCTGAATGATATTCCACTGTGTGGATACATCACAGTTTAGTTATCCACGTGTTTGCTGAGGAACATCCTGGTTGCTTCCAGTTTTAGCAACAATGAATAAAGCTGCTCTAACCATCCACGTGCAGGTTTTGTGCGAATGTGAGTTTTGACATCCTTTGGGTAAATACCAAGGGTTGAGATGGCTGGACTGTATAGTAAGAGTAGGTTTCGTTTTGTAAGAAGTTGTCAAGTTGTCTTCTAAAGTGGCTGTACCCTTTTGTATTCCCACTGACAGCAAATGTGAGTTCCTGCTGTTCCACATCCTCACCTGCACTTCGTGTTGGCAGTGTTCAGCATGTTGGCCATTCTGCTACATGTGTAGTGGTATCTCATTATTGTTTTAATTTGCATTTCCCTAATGACGTATGATGTGGAGCATTTTTTCAGATGCTTATTTGTCATCTGTATATCTTCTCTACTGAGGTGTCTGTTCAGGATTTTTGCTTATTCTTTAATCACATTGTTTGCCTTCTTAGTTTTTTTTTAAGTTTATTTATTTTGAGAGAGAGAGAGAAGGGGGGTGCAGAGAGAGGGAGAGAGAGGGAGAGAGAGAAAGAGAGAGAGAGAGAGAGAGAGAGAGAGAGAATTTCTCAAGCAGGCTCTGCAAGTCCAGTGCAGGGCTTGAACTTATGAACCTTGAGATCATGACCTGAGCCGAAATCGAGAGTCAGACACTAAATGGACTGAACCACTCAAGTGCCCTCTTAGAGTTGAGTTTCAAAGTTCTTTGTATATTTCAGATAACAGTTCTTTATCAAGTATGTTTTTTGCAAATAACTTCTTCCAGTCTGTGGATTGTCTTCTCATTCTCTTGATAGTCTTCTGCAGAACAGAAATTTTTAACTTTAATGAAGGCCAGTTATCAATTATTTCCTCCATGGCACATGCCTTTGGTATTATAATTTAAAAATCACAACCAGGGGCACCTGGGTGGCTCAGTCAGTTAAGCGTCTGACTTCAGCTCAGGTCATGATCTCACACTCCGTGAGTTCGAGCCCCGTGTCGGGCTCTGTGCTGACAGAGCCTAGAGCCTGCTTCAGATTCTGTGAATCCTTCTCTCTCTGCCGCTCTGCCTCTTACACTCTGTCTCTCTCTCAAAAATGAATAAACATTAAAAAAGCATTAAGAAAATAAAAATAATACTCACAACCATACCCCAAGGTCATCCAGCTTTTCTCCTATGTTTTCTTCTAGGGGTTTTATAGTTGTGGATTTTATACTTAGGTCTATGATCCATTTTGAGCTAATTTTTTTTTTAATTTTTGTTTAATGTTTATTTTTGAGAGAGAGAGACAGGAAGTAAGTGGGAGAGGGGCAGATAGAGAGGGAGACACAGAATCCTAAACAGGCTCCAGGCTCTGAGCGGTCAGCACAGAGCCATATGTGGGGCTTGAACCCACGGACCACGAGATCATGACCTGAGCCAAAGTTAGATGCTTAACTGAGTGTCACAGATGCCCATGAATTAATTTTTTTGAGGGAAGAAACATCTGTGTCTAGATTCATGTTTTTGCATATGGATACCTGCTTATTCCAGAGTCATTTGTTGTGTTTCAAGTAACTTTAGAGCTACTATAAAATATCTATCAAAAAACCCAGGCAGCAACTTAGTCTCAGGCTTATTTTCTTGGTGCACAGTGGAAGCAACAATACTCTACCTCCAAGGAAAATAATACAATATTTAAAAAACTGACACTTCATTCATTCTAAAGAAAACAAACAAACAAACAAAACCTAAATACAAATGGGAGATATCCAGCAGCAAAAAAATTAGTAGGAATAGAGGGATCCCAGAATGATCCTATGGGTCTTATTACCTGATTATATCTATCCCACTTTGACTGTGGTTACTGTACTTGTAATCAAACTTGTGGGAACTCGGTTGCTCATAACATCTTCACTAAGGCAGACTGCTCTGGGAAATACCGCGGAGACTCATTCATTCACTCTGGTGTCCTGATCAGCTTATTCCTCTGCATACGAGTGTCGACACTTTATGGTTTGAGAGCCAAAGACAGCCAGAATTCCCTCCAGATGGGGCTTCAATATTAAGTACTCAAAATGTAAATTATTAAGGAGTAAGAAAAATTTATCAATGTGGTTTAAGGAAGCAACTAAGTACGATTATGAGCTAAAATATTCAATATTGTAAAATGAGAGGTCTTAGACCAGTGTCCCTAGACAAAAAGTCAGACTTAAGGAGGGAATTCTTATGAAAACCATTTATTGAGGAATTGTTCTTAGGAGAAACCTAAAAGAAAGTGAGGCAAGCAGTACAGAGCAGAGGAAGAAGCTAAAAAATGTATATAGTATCACCGGGAGTCTTGTCTCAGGCTGATTCAATGGCAAGCTCTATAGTCTAAATGGCCCCATCATTTTGAACTACCTGGAGATAGGAGACAGGATTTTTTTACACTATCACTTAATTACTGGATGCAAGCTTCCCCAGGGAAGGACATAAACTCTCAGGTACTTCCTAGAGAGGTGGCCCCTAAAAGCAATTCTCCATAGAAGGTGCAGTTATGAGATGTCAACAGTGAATGCACTCAGCAGTAGGGATACGGGTATACTTGCCCAGTCTAAGTGATCTTAGGCAGGCACCAACAACATCTATGACAGAACATCATTGTGCCACTAGGTCCAGTTGCTTCTCCCTCTAGGTTGATTCTGATTGGTTATAGTTTGGGGAGAAATGTAAAAAAAAGGAACGTTCAAAGGACAGATTCCTCTGCTCCTACACTGGTTCTGAAGCCATAACTGACACATTGTCTCTATCTTCTACCACCTTTCTAGTTTCCCTTCCTCCTTGGCTGGCACTTCTAGTGGTCGGGATGGCTTTCCAGGTGGAATATCAGACATGGCGTTGAGTTGAATGGTGGTACTCTACGTGTTTTGTGAGGAAGAGTTACAATATGGAAACCCAGAAATCTAGACCCACAGAGCCTACATCCAGGGAAGGAGTAGAAAGTCCTAATATCTCAAGAGGTCAGTGGAAGTGAGGGTGACAAGACAAGACAAATCTTGTCTCCCGTACCTAATTTTCTACATGTTCAGGTATCGATCTCAGTTTAAGGTATATGCTCTCTCCTGAGAGATGCAATGCACTCAGTGAGTGATAGCTCAAGGTCAATGTCTCAGATGCATATTTGAGTGGCAATTCTACTACCCTCCCAGGGCAGCAACTCCTAGATGGTGTGGTTTGTAGTATTAACACAGGATCTCAAGGTCATGTGTGCAGGGCTGATCCTCTTTTGCCTTAAAGTGGGTTCCTTGGTCCAAAGGCAAAATTACGCAGTATCTCATGTCAATAGGTCAGAAACTCTGTAAGTCCTTGAATAGTGCTTCGGCACTGAGGTCAGCAAAGAGAAACACATATGGAGAATGTGTCAATATTTCTCTGGATATCATTGCCCTTCCCAGGATAGAAGGTGTTTAATGCCATCAACTTTCTATCAAGTGACTGCCTGTTCTCGTTGAATGATGGTAGTCTATCAGGGGCACAGTATGGGTCCCTTTCGCTGACAGGCTGATAGGCACTAATAGGAGCTAAACCAAATTTGATAAAAGGGAACTGATGCTATGAAGCCTATCTCAGGCATTCACTGGCCAAGTGCAGCTCTCTGTGACTGTGACCACTCCATTCATAAGCCCAATGCACAAGCACTGGGGTGACCAAGGACAGAGGCTTGCTAACATCAACTGTCTGAGTCATTCTGTTTTCTTTACTGTCTTTTTTTCTGGTGGATGCTCTCTGCTAGGCATTAACATGTTCTATCACAAGGCTTTGGGCCAACTCTCCTAGGCCCATCCATATGCCTAATATCATGACCTCCTTCTCCCAATCTCCCAGTCTTGATCTACAATGGCATTTAATAGGTTTGAGACATACAGTGACCAGGTTAGGCTACGGGGAGCAAAGGAGATTGGATTTATCTAAATGAAGCAAAGGAGACATATCGGAGAGTAGCTGAACCTTCCGTATGAAACAGGAGAGGCAAAAAGATGGTTAAATCAGCCTGTGAAATTCTGGACATTGGCATCCTTGTTTTAACTTTATTAACAACAGGAACTTATGCAGATGTATAAACCTTCTGGTGGAACAGCTCAGAACTGACTTGGTTCAGATTATCCCGCAGCTGGTATTGAGTTGTAAGATAAGGAGACCAGTGTCAGGAGTGAGGGTGAGCGTGATGGCAAATGTCCCAGTTCTGACATAGACTGGAGGTCTGTCAAAATGAGAAGATGATGAATTTGAGAGATATTAGGAAAGTTAAATCTAGAATTTGGTGACTGATTGGAATGTAAAGTTTGATGGAGATTTATTTTGAGAAAGTTCAGAGAGTTTGGGCATTATCTGGTTTCTCAGGATAGCAGGATAATTCTTTATTCAGCATGTTAAGAGGGCTGAACAGAAAAATACAGATGGTGTTCACACATGGTATTTAAAAGATCTTTCTTTCTATAATTATCACATTATGTATATTCCCTAATATTATTCTTGATAATTGGTACAGTATTATTGCATTAGTTTTTGAAATGTGTTTTTTAGCTTCAAATATACTGAACCACAGCCTCAGCTGCTTTAATTTTTCTCCCCTTCTGGAAGTTAATAATGCTCCTGAAAAAGCAATTAAACGAAAAAATAAAGCTTCATTTTGAAGAATAAGCAGCTTGCAACCTGGTTTAACGCTGAGACGGCACTAATAACATAGCACTTATGATCTAAGGGAGAAAATAAAAAGTCTTTATTATTTCCCCAAACACTAGAACAACCAGGGCCTAAAGACACACTATCACCATTTACTGCATTAGATAACGTGCATTTTTGTAAATGAAATGCTTACTTCTGAGCATTATATCCTCCACTTTAGTGATTTGGCTAAATAGTTAATTTAATCTCCAAACATAAAGAGTTCTAATGTCATTTCAAGACTCAGAAGCCAAGTGAAAAGGTGAGAAAGGGAAAGAACACTAAGCTGAGCCAATGAGGCAGCCTCTACTCCAAGCTACATGATAGGGCATGATGCTCATTTGATTTAACCCAGAGAGAATAATGTTTGCATTTTAAGATAGGGCTATTTTAAGAAAGACTTCTCCCTAATCCCAGCTCTGCTTTCCACAAGGCTGAGGATAAGGCAGGCAGGTTATTTCAGTAAAATAAAAGTGAAACTTGGCTTTCAACTGAGGGATTTAAGCCTTCCTTCTCTATTAGCCTCAAGAAATTGGACTCACTCTTGTTGGCACACTCTTGGTGGTTTTAGCAGCAAGAAAAACCTTTCACAGCCCGGACGCCCCAGAAATATGCACAGTCTTGTTCAATTTGACCCTTGAAATTGGAAACTGCTATCCTAAAGAGAAAGCTCCATATTTAAAGTAAAAGCCAGATGAAACAAATGATTTCTACTTAGTAAAATGGCTACCATCACCCCCCAGGTTTCAACAACAACACTGCTGGCCGCGAGAAGTGGTCACTGTGCTCAGCTATTCTGTTGGTCAGTAGATGCTTGGGAGGAGGGTTGTAACTCTGGAAAAAAAGCAGTATGTCCTCAATGATCACACAGACCACCATGCCATATGGCAGGCACTACATTGATTTTGAGCCCAGAGGAAAGTATATAACATTTGTTTTATTTCCAGAAAAAAAAAAAAAAGATTAAAGCTTGATGTTAATGGAAAAGAGGAAATTCATACCTTATTCTGCCCTCACCCTTAACTTTTCTCTATTGGCTTCTGGGAAGCTTAGTTCCCTTGGAAGGCACTCTTATTTCAGGTGCCATCACTTCTTTCCCTAAATGACTTTAGGTATATTTTTATTCAAACAATTTTAATTTTCTCAAATAACAAGTTTTGGATTTTAATGTTCCTTGTGGGACAAGACTACTAGGAGCTTTCATATACGTGAAACAGTACTTACTTCACTTTCGTTTTTGAAAGCAGCAACTTCTTACAAGGCCATTGGAAGGGCAGGAAGAGCACAATCGAGAAAGTGGGAGTGTCTGGAGGAACAAAAAAAGCAGAGAGGAGCTTTTAATGCAAATGTTGAGAGGTTGCTACTACCCCTGGATGGAAACCCACAAGTGCCAGCCTGTCACCTGCTTCTGTTTCTAGTCGGCCTACTGTAGTTTGGAGACTTTTAACCCCATGGGTAGAGAGGATGTCCTATAAAAGAACAAGGACCGATGCTGCTGGCAAAAAGCTGATCTGGCATAGGTGGAAAACATTTTCAGGTAACAATATTTTTAACATTTTAACAATGTTAAAAAGAGGTGCATGCACTTAGATCCAAAAATGTAATTCTGGAATCTAAACAAAACAAACACTCCCATATGTACTCAGATTGATGTACCTTCATGGGCACTAATGAACTGCTCTAGTATTTTATTACTATTGTTAAATAGGGGGAAAAAAACCCACATGTCTTCATGTAGGCTCACGATTAAACAGATCCTGCTATATATCCATTCTGTGGAATTTTATGCATAGTATAGTATATAGTATATATATGCATAGCGTAGTAGTCCTATATAAAATAAAAATAGCTTTTAAATGCATGTTGAATAAAAAAAATCACAAAGAAAATAACTACATATATAAATGAAATGGCAAAATCTCCCCCACACCAAAACATATATACCCAACTATTCTCCTATAAGTAGTTCATTATCTATAAAGAGGGGATTTAGGAATACTGAGGAGGAAAGAGAAAATGTTCACTTTTTAGTTTATATAATTCTAATTTTTGATTTTTTGTGGTGTGGATATATTTTCATATTTCTTATAAAACTTATAACCTTTTTGGTACTTTTAAATTAATACAATTTTTTTTTACTGTCAATTTGGATCAAATAATGAATCTTAAATGAAATATATTTACTGAGTACAATATCTCTATTTCGTAGTATTTTTCTGTATTTGAGGATATTTTAATATATTTGGACATTTCCTTAAGTATAGAATTTTTTAAAAGTTCATACTGATTATTTTTAATTAGACTTTTTTATTTTGAAATAATTGTAGATTCACATGGAAGTATAAGAAATAATACAGAGAAATTCCAATGTAACCTTTGCCCAGTTTTCCCAAACGGTAAAATCTTACAAAACAAGGGTCCTTCGGGGCACCTGGGTGACTCACTCAGTTAACCATCCAACTCTCGACCTTGACTTAGGTCATATCACCTTGTGGTGCTCTGCACTGACACTGCAGAGCCTGCTTGGGATTCTCCCTCTCTCTCTCTCTGCTCCTCCCCTGCACACCTGTGCCCTGTCTCTCTCTCTCTCTCTCTCAAAATTAATAAATAAACTTAAAATAAAAATAAGTGTTCTTCACGTTTGTTCCCTTTTACCCACATATATTTCCTGCCTGCCCACCCTCCCTTCCTTTACCATTGTCAACTCCTAATCTCTTCTCTGTTTCCATAATTTTGTCATTTCAAATGGTTATATAAATGGAATAATGCAATCTTTTGGGACTGGATTTTGTTTATTTATTTATTTATTTATTTAGTGTTTATTTTATTTTTGAGAGATAGAGACAGAGCGTGAGGGGGGAGGGGCAGAGAGAAAAAGGGAGACATAGAATCGGAAGCAGACTCCAGGCACTGAGCTGTCAGCACAGAGCCCAACTCGGGGCTCAAACTCACAAACCATGAGATCATGACTCAAGCTAAACTCCAATGCTTAATGACTGAGCCACCCAGGCACCCCTATTTTATTTTTTAAGTTTATTTTATTTATTTTGTGAGAGAAAGAGAGAGAGGGAGAGTGAGTGGGGGAGGGACAGGGAAAGGAAGAAAGAGAATCCCAAGCAGGTCTGGTGTTGACAGCAAACAGCTTGATGCAGGACTTGAAATCACCAATCATAAGATCATGATCTGAGCTGAAGTTCGATGCTTAATAACTGAGTCACCCAGGCCCCCCTACTTTATTTTTTTAAAGTTTATTTTACTTATTTTGTGAGGGATGGGGAGGGGAAGAGAGAGTGAGAGAGAGAGAATCCCAAGCAGGCTCCACACCATCAGCGCTGAGCCTGACACAGGGCTGGAACTCACAAACTGTGAGATCATGACCCAAGACGAAATCAAAAGATGGACGCTTAACCAACTGAGCCACCTGGGGGGCTCCAACTGGCTTTTATTTTTACCCAGCATAATTCTTCTTCAGAGATTCATTCAGGCTGTCATCTGTATCAACTTCATGAAGTTTTTATTGCTTTGTTGCCCATTTTCTAATTGGATTACTTATTGATTTATGGTTGTGTTTTGAGACTTCCTTATATATGCTAGACAGTAGTGCTTTATTAGATATATGGTTTACAAATATTTTATCCCATTATATAACTCATTTTTCACCCTCTTTAAAGAAGGATGTTTAAAAGTTTTTTAATTTTAATAAAGTCCAATTTAGCATTTTTTCCCCCTTTAATGGATTGTCCTTTTGGTGTCAGGTCTTAGAATTCTTTGCCAGGTCCTAGATCCCCAAATTTTCTATTTTTTTTCTCAAATGTTTTTTAGTTTTATGATTTACATTAAGTTTATATTCATTTTGAGTTACTTTTTTTTGTATAAGATATAAAAGTTAGGTCAAAGTTCTTTCCTCCCTCCACATGGATGTAGAACTGCTCCAAAACAATTTTTTTTAAGATAATCTCTCCTCCACTGAATTGCCCTTGCACCTTTGTCAAAAATCATTTGGGCATATTTGTGTGCGCCTATTTCTGGGTTCTCTATTTCTGTCCCCCTGCTTTATGTGTCTGTCTTTGCCAAAACCACACATTGATTACAATAGCTATATAGTAAAGTCTTGAAATCAGGTAAACTGACTTGTTCCGCTTTATTTTTCCAATTCAAAATTATTTTTGTTATTCTAGCTCCTCTTCTTTTCCATATAAATTTAAAAATTATGTCTATATTTATTTAAAAAATCACTGATATTGAATTATATTAAATATATATATAAACTTGGAGGAAGTGACATCGTAACAGCATTGTCTTCCAATCAATGAACATGGTACTTCTTTCTATTTGCTTACATCTTTGATTTCTTTCAGCTTGGAAAGTCAGAGCGGTAAAGTGTGGCAACTGTGAGGATGACTTCATTTGCTCCTGTCTTCCAAAGATCACTGTATTTCTTGCTTATTTCAGGTGGGAGAATAAATTTGATCCCTGTTACTCCATCTTGGATAGAAGAGGAAATCTCCAAAAAACGTAACCATCCATGTACATTTAGTTTCAAGTTGTATGCAAATGGGAAAAAAAAATAAACAAGCAAACAAGCAAAACCTATTTTGAAGTGGCTGGGGTAATACTTCATGATGATAAATCCCAGATAGTAATGATTTTGCGCATTCTTTATTAGATTAGATTTCAGTTTGGTCACATAAGCGTTCTTCAATTTTTATTCTTTGTCTACAATGACTTCTGCACTTAGGAGGGATGCAGCTATTATTTTTTCCTTTTCTCTTTTTCTTTTCAACCTAGGTGTCTGAATTGAACACAGATAATAGACACTATATTTATTATGGTCATAATTATCATTATTATGTAGAATATACTGAACACTTTCCTATGTCCTAGCAATAGGCTATATAGTAAATTACATGGGACAGTTAAAATTGAGTCCTCGCATTGACCATTTCATGTTGGTAAACGATAATGCCCATTACCTAAAAGACGAAAGTGGAAACAAAGAGGTGAAGCATATTACATTGGAATAAAAACCCAGAGAGCTTGACTGCAGACCCAGGAAAGCCTCTCAAAGTTTGCTTAAAAAAATAAGGCAGATTTTGACTATCTTACCTGCCTATTTGACATTATGCACATGCATATGAGTGGATACAACTGGCTGAATATTACTCAGACCTATCACCTTATTGACTTCTTTGCCAGGAAGACATTCTCACTTGTTATGTTAGGACATTTCATTACTCTGAAAACCAGGAACTATGGTTTTAAATCAGTCTTTTACCAAATATTATCCCAAATGCCCTACTTGGACTTTCTTTAATTAAATGAATACGATCCTAAACTTTTCAACCAAATTTGAACTAAATGCTTACAAAGGACTCTATGGGCTAGAGGACTGTGTGTGGGTGTCCTCATTTCACACTCTTTGCTTTTTCTAGTACATAAGCCCAGATAACAACAGACCATGACTTGGGCTTCCAGTCCTTTTCAAATCAATGGTTACCCCGAGAAATTCATTAACATTTCCACTGCAAACCCCAAAAAATGCCAGTATCAATTTCCATACATATATGTATTTAGGACAAAATAAGATCAGCAACTAAGATGTAGAAAATCTGACATAGGTTGATCCAGAACTGTTAATGCATGAATATGTAGCTTCTGGAGAAGTCATCCTGCCCCCAGTCATAAGTACACTATATTTACTAAGATAATTCCCCTGCACCTGGGGGCCCCTGGTAGACATTACTACACGCAGAGAAATAGCAGTTATTAGACTAAGCTCTTCTCCAAGAGGAAGGGTCATGAGGAAGGAAAGATAATCTGCCCATTGTTAAAAGGGGAAGTACTTTTTAATTTCAATTTTTATTTTTTGCATCCGTTTTTGGGCTTGCTCTTTGCTAGAACAGAATTCTGAATTGTGGCCACCATGTGAGTGCTACCATTGCTATTGTTTCAAGTTGCCTCTTATAGGATTCTCACTTCAAATTTTAAAGGAGCCTGTCATTGCAAAACAGAAAAAAAAAGAAACTATTATCTATCTATCTATCTGTCTGTCTGTCTGTCTGTCTATCTATCTATCTGTCATCTACCTAGCTATTGTGGTCTACAACAAACAGGAGATTGAGGATACTTCAGAGGTGGCAGGTAAGAAAACTCCACTCACAGCTTAACCCCAAACCCCAATTCCCCAATTATATATTATATACCTTACTCAGGGAAGAAAGAGCAATTGAAAGGAAACTACATAAGTATTCCTTTACCAAAATTAGTGACCTTTTTAGCATTCTTGAAGAATTCTCATTGTTTTAGCAAATCAAATATAAAACATTCTTTTTAATTGAGGCTTGCATTTAATCCCATCACTTGAATGATTATTGCCTATTTGAAAACACATGCATGAGTCTTACCAAATCACCTTCTTTTCTTCCCCTCATTTCCTTATTTAGCTTGTAAATAAATACATTTGGCTCAACATCTTTGGAACATAAATATGCCTGCAAGACTTTTAGAACTGTGCTTTATTAAAACACTTCTGAGCTACAGAGAAAAAATTTTAAGTGTTAAGGTTCTTATTGTTTTATAATTTTTCTATTGACAGATAATCAGCTTTTCTGATGAAGCGTTTTGTGGCATTACTTAAACTTATAATTCTATAATTCCTAGACACAGAGAAGACTCATTTTTTAAAAATTTTTGTAAAAGCATTTTTCTTCTTCAAAAGCAACATCAAGTCATTGGACTCCCTATAATTAATGCATTACATTTAGTGTTTGGTTGATGCCAAAATGACAAAAACAAAATCTGTATTTTTAGAAGGTCTGTCTGCGCAGTTTAAACACAGCTTTGGGGGATGGAGGGCACCTGGGTGGCTCAGTCTGTTAAGTAGTTAAACAGCTGGCTTTGGCTTAGGTCATGATCTTGAGGTTCGTGAGTTCCAGCCCTGCTTCAGGCTCTGTGCTGACAGCTTAGGGCCTAAAGCCTGCTTCAGATTCTTTGTCTCCCCCTCTCTCTGTTCCTCCCCGGCTCATGCTCTCTCTCAAAAATAAATAAACATTAATAATAATAATAGTAATAATAATAATAATAAAGACTACTTTGGGGGACGCCTGGGTGGCTCAGTTGGTAAAGCATCTGACTTTTTATTTTGGCTCAGGTCATGACCTCATGGTTGTGAGATCCAGCCCCCTGTTGGGCTCAGGACTGAGCATGGAGCCTTATTGAAATTCTCTCTCTCCCTCTCTCTCTGCCCCTCTCCCACTCATGCTCCCTATAAATAAATAAGGTAGTTCTCTTTTCTGCTTAGACAGATGATTTAAGCATAATGAGGGTTTCTTGGTGCATAATGGGGTGAGGAGACATTTGAATAAGTGCCCTGCCTTCATTGGAAATAGAAAATACTACACAGTAAAGAGATTCTGAAGTTAACATGTAACCATATCTAGACAATTTATAACCAGTTCAGCAGGGAAAAATTGATATTTTTTTTAACAGATGATATTTCAAACACTCTAGATGGTATATTATTTGTTAAAGGCAAAGAAGAAAAATGATGTAAATTGACTTATATTACAGATTATACCTGTCTATATTTGCCATCTATACTGCATGATTTAAATCGACATATGTCGTCTTTCATCTGTGAAAGGACTTATTACCTTGTCCTTTCTAGACTCACTCTAAATTTTATTTATAGATAGCGAGGAGAATTTATAGGAGAGGTCTGTAAGTACAATATGCAATTATTTTGAGAGCTATATCTATTATCAAGTGGGTGCTAGGAATGGTACTAATAAACTTCCAGATTCTTTCCAACAACTTTTAAATGAAAATTGAGATGTGCCTAATTAATCATGACACTGTCATTTACTCAGGTAGTTAGTATTTTAAAAGTACCCACAGGATGCATATTATGTGTGGAGAAAATGTGCTAATTTCATTTGAAATGGGGGATGTCTGATATGGAAAATATTTTTCAGTATCTCAGAATAAACCAGCCTAAGTATAACTATGGATACACGGAGAAGTAAAAATGAAAAAGAGTGGCTTCACTAACTCCAAGTTTCCCCATGCCTCTATAGAAAACAATTCTTTAAAAAAAAAAGAAAAGTTATATGCAATGATATGCTTGAGAGCCTGTTTTTAGTAAGTTTGTTGTTAACATCATTAGTATGAAGCTTTCTGGAAAGGATCTGTACTTCGTAATTAGGTATGGAAATCCTAAACTATGGAAGGCCACACAACGTGTAAGACTTTCATGATGATGTTCACTTAGGGTATTAACAAAAGTGGAGAAAAGGAAAACAATGTCAGGTTCTTAGGACCCATTCTAATGTTCTAAAACTCCCTAGAAGGCCCAGATTGAAATATGACAGTATTTTTTTCTAATCTAGCACAATATTCTGCATACTTACTTAATGCTTACTTATTGCTAATTGGACAGTTTCTCTTTCTATAGTCTTTGATTAGATGATCTACTGATTCTGAAAATTCTTGTTTATCTTAATGTTTGCTTTTAAAAGAGATGTGAAAAAAGCTAAACAACAACATTTTGACTTTATGTGGTGTGAGACCAGTGCATAAGACAATATTCTTATATTCTACATGAAGCTTTGTCAGGATTTGAATAATCCATGAGAGAATTCAGGTCTGAGTAAATTTCATATTAACATGTACAATTTTTCCCCATTTTTGTGGTTGATACCTAACACAGATAACCACTTTCTTGTCCATGAGCTGAGTACAAGAAATAGAATTATGGAAAGGAATCTGATAATATAATTTTTTTTTCTACAAAGAATTCTGGAAAACAGTAAATTGATTTACAAAATTGATGTATTATTGACTTTGGGGATCATTTTTTTTTTAAAGACAAAGACACTAGTTGAATTTAAATCATCAGAAAAAGAAATCGAAAAATATGTCACCATGAAATAAATGCAAATATATTATCAATTAGTTCAGATATAGTACTTGACATTTAAAGATGATTTCTCCTAATTTAGATACATAATATTCAGTTATTTTTTTAAAAGTTGGCTCATATAAGGAAACTAATAAGCATTCAATTATATAGAATGAAGACAGTTTAGAATAAAGTCTTGTAAGAAATCTAAAGTAAAATACAAACAGTGGTTAACTCTAGAAAAGAGCCCAAGAGTCGGGATGAAATGAAGGAGAGAGGTAGGACAGTAAAAAGAATTTAATTTAAATTTTATACTGTTTGCAATATGCCAAATATATACATATTTTACCATGAGTACTTTTCAAAATAAAATATTTAGAAATAAATATAACGTAAAGTAAAAACTTGTGCCCCAAAAAACTACAAAACATTGTTGAAAGAGATTAAAGAAGATCTAAATAAATGGAAAAATACCCTAATGGGAGTAAGGTAGCCTTTTCAACAAATGGCACTGGGAAAACTAGATATCTACATGCATAAGAGTGAATTTGGACCTCTACCTCACACTACATACAAAAATTAATTCAAAATTGATCAGAGACTTAAATGTAACAGCCAAAACTCTGAAACTCTTGAAAGAAAACAAAATATAAATCTTCATTACCTTGTATTAGGAAATGGGTTTTTAGATATGACACCAAAAGCTCGAGTAACCAAAGAAAAAAACAGATAAGTTGGATTCACCAAAATTAGAAATGAGTGCATCAAAGGACACAATAAAGAAAGTGAATAGACAAGGTACAATCTGGAAGAAAATATTTGCAAATTATATAATTAATTAGAGAATGGTATCCAGATTATTCATATAAAATATTATATGAAGAAAAACATATTATATAAAACTGTTTCAAGTGAGAAATAAAAAGACAAATAATCCAATAAAAAATGTGCAAAGAGGGGTGCCTGGGTGGCTCAGTCAGTTAAATTTCCAAACTCTTGATTTAGTCTCAGGTCATGATCTCAGGGATCATGAGTTTGAGACCCATATCAGGCTCAATGCTGACAGTGCTGACCCTACTTGGGATTCTCTCTCTCCCTCTCTCTCTACCCTTCCCTGGCTCACTCTCTCTTTTTCAAAAATAAATGAACTTTAAAAAAATTTTTTTAATGTTTTATTTATTTTTGAGAGCAAGAGAGAGACAGAGTATGAATGGGGAGGGGCAGAGAGAGGGAGACACAGAATCGGAAGCAAGCTCCAGGTCCGAGCTGCCAGCACAGAGCCCGATGTGGGGCTTGAACCCACCAAATGTGAGATCATGACCTGAGCTGAAGCCTGATGCTTAACCCACGAGCCACCCAGGCGCCCCTAAAATAAATGAACTTTCTTTTAAAAAGGGCAAAGAATCTGAATAGATTAAATAGATTAAATTCAGATTATAGAATCTGAAAATCTATAAGTAAGTGATATATACATGGCAATTAATGCACATGAAACAGTGTTCAACATCAATCATTTAGGAAATGCAAATCAACATTATAATATGATTCCACTTCACGCTCACCAGGATGCCTGTAATACAGAAAACAAAGTGCTGGTGAGGATGTGGGGTGACTGGAACTCTGAAACATTGCTGTTGGAATTGTAAAATAGTACAACCACTTTGGAAGACAGTGCATCAGTTCCTCACAATGTTAAATACAGAGTTCCTATATGACCCAGCAATTCTACTACATATATACACCCCAAAATGACAACACATATCCAACAAAAATTTGTAGATGAGTATTCATGGCAGCATTATACATAATGGTTAAAAAGTGGAAATAAACTAAGGGTCCACGAAATGGTGAATGGATAAACAAAATATGACATATCTATTCAATGGAATGTTATTCTGCCATAGCTATGAATTGCTGATACATTCTATAACATGGACGAAACTTGAAAACACTAAGCCAAGTAAAAAGAACCCAGGCACAAAAGAACTGACAGTATATGATTCCATTTATATAAATTGTGAAGAATAGACAACTCTATAGAAAGATAGATTAGCATTTGCCTATTTGGGTTGGAGGAAAATGGAAAGTGAAATACTGAAGTATAATGGGAATACAAGATTAAAATTACAAAACTTCTAAAAAAAAAGAAAACACAGAAGTAACCTTTATCATTTCACATTAGGTAATTAAAGCTTACATATGATATTGTATAGATATGATGGCTTAGACATGCTAGCATTTCTTTTTCAAGTGATAAATGTTCTAAAATTGATTTTGATGATGGTCACACAATTCTGAATATACATACCAGGGAGCACTGAATTGTGCAATCCAAATTAGCAAGTTGTATGGTATGTGAGATATATCTCAGTAAGTCATTAAAATATTTTAAGATTTTTTTTATATTAAACAATCATATATATAAAATCTATTCGGTAAATAGTGAGTCCTGGAGAAAATATGGGGCAAATAAATAAAATATTCTGGCTAGATAAAAAAATATACCACTGAGTATATTAGGAAAACAATGTATTCTATCTAAAAACAAAATACCAAATAAGTCAGCTGCATCTTCAACTTTATCCTTTGTTTAAAAAAAAAAGTCCTGTTTCTATGGCTTAGTAAGATAGATAGAGTTTATTCTCTCTAAATTTTGTCATTTTCTTTGTAAATTATGTTGGCCTCCACCTATTTAGTGACATAAACACAGAGCTCCAGAAACTTTGCTTAAAGAAGTAAATCGGATTTCATCCTGCCAGTGGTAACAATTCCCTTTGATTTGCAAGCTAATCTGAACCTCTCCTGTCAGAATAACCTCTTGTTAGTATATGCGTCTACTGGGCCAGTTTTGCTAGCAAACCTTGTCTACCCAAAGCAAATGAAGAAGAATGAATAAAACAGAACAGAAGATTTCAATTTATCACCATGCCACATCACATGCCTTCAAATCTCCCTTAAAGTCAAAGGTTATGTATTTTTTTTTTCTATTGGTTTAAGAACTCAAAGAAATTTCAGTGAGTATATGGTCATAATTTAGTAGCAGAAATGTCTGGTACTTTTGCAAACTAATTAAACCTTTTTGGAATACATTCTTTGTTGTGGTAATGAGTGTACTTATATTGTTGAATTTATGCATGTTAATATCACACTTTTCATTACTTGGTTCTATTTTCTACACTCCTCTTTGTACATGGAAAGTGGTTTTCTTCCAATTTATATAATTTGTCAATAACTGCTGAAATTCACAATACATGATCTGAGGGTTTCTAAATTTATTAATAATAATACATATTGGCATGCTATGTCAAAATATGTGGACCTGTGACCTCCTTCTATCATTGTGAAATTGAATTATTACAAAAGCTCAATAACTAGAAATGTGAAATAAGCTCTTTGGCATAATAAAATGAGCATAGGTTTGGCATCAGAGAGACTGGTATTTACAAAAAAAATGGCTCCCCCCCTTTATCATCCGGATGACAAAGTGAAGTACTTAAATACCATGAACTGTACATTCATAGTTTTTAAAACAAGGATCCTTATATCTACATTGTTTTACAGGGAATTAAATAAAACAATACATAAGGAATCAGTCCTATGCCTTAGCTAAAGTATAGAAGAATTTCAGAAAGTGTTTATTCTCTTGTCACTCTCTCTTGTGAGTTTAAAATATTGTGTTGTTTGCACAGGAAATCCACCTTCCACAAGCTTGTGGTTTAGTTTGGGAATGGGACAGAAAAAAAACATATATTCACTAACCAGCAAACACATAAAACTGTATTTCAACTTTGACAGAAACTTGAGGGGATGATGAGAGATGAGGTAGTGGAGATTAAAATCTTAACTATTATTAACAAGGTGTAGGGAGGGTTACATATTAAGGAGAGAGGGGATATGGAGAAAATCGAGGCTAAAACATACACAGTGAGCTTAAGGAAGACAGTATAAAAATCAGATGGTCCAACTGATTATTTTGTGAGAGAACAATAGAGGAGGGAGAGGAATTGAATACAGAAGTGATTAAGATGATATGTTAAAGGGAAAAAGCAAAGATCATTTAAAGTTTTTGAGTCTGAGGAGGTAATGATAATATCAGTAAATGTGAAGATGAAAACAGGGCTAATTTGGAGAATATTAAGTTTTATTTCTTACCTTCTCAGATATTTAATTAATCCATATAATGTAAAGGGTGTCAGATCGGGATCACTTCCACTAAAGTCTGCATTTAGATTCTGTCCTATCATTTGCTGTGTGAATTTGAATACATTCTTTAAACCCTCTACTGTTCTTTTTCCTGTATAGAATGAAGCTTTTGGGGTGCCTGCGTGGCTCAGTCACTTAAGCATCTGACTTTGGTTCAAATCATGATCTCACAATTCATGAGTTCAATCCCTGCATCAGGCTGTCTGCTGTCAGCACTGAGACTGCTTTGGATCCTCTGTCCCCCCCCCCACGCCCCTGCACCTCCCCTGCTTGTGCACATGTGCTCTATCTCTCAAAAATAAACATAAAAAAACAGAGCTATTATAACTCAATGATATATCTATTTGAGAGGATCATAATTAATGGATATAAACTGTATATCATCATTTGGGGTTCATGTTAGGTGCTTATTAACAGAAATATTCTGAGCCTTTTAAGAACACACAACATTCTTTTTCCTCTTCTAGAAAAGACTCTGATACACAGCATTTGAAATTACTAATGGGCTTTAACTTTAGTCAAATAAGCTGCCACGATTTAAATGTTTGTTTACAGTGGAATATTTTTCAGCTAAACTCTTTGCAAAACTCATCGTTATATGCGGCAAGGTGTATAGGAGGGGTCAACCATCTCCCTAGAAGGCTGCAGGCATCTTTTCAGCCATCAAAAGTGTAAAGCCTAAATTCAGGTACCCACAGGATTCCACAAATGGTTTCTGCCAAATACATCATCATGCCCTCTGGATAAACTATCCCTGGTTCTACTCTGGTAGTTTCTTATGAGGAAAAAAAAAAAAGTCCCTCAAATTGTTAAACAAGGTAATTAGAACTAGGTAGAACTTGGCTGATAATAGGCTGGAAATTTTTCAAGGGCATCATGTCAAAAACTTTATTTAATACAGGTCCAACATTTGTGAAAAATTGTACAAAGGGAAATGTTGCCACTTTGGATCCCTGAAGAGTTCAGTCCTTTGCCAACATGAATGAACCACATTGTGCACAATCCATTGCTCCATTTCTAAGCAAAACATTGAAGTGGTTAGTGTCAGTCTGTTTCTTATATCTTCAGAGTTAGAAACTTAAAAAAGAAAAAAAGAAAAAAAAAGAAGAAATGAATCCCAAGCCTTTTAATGTTACACATTCAGAACTCCAGCATGGGAATTTTCTATCTAAAAGAAAAAAGTATGATAGTTAAAATATTATGTAAATCGGAACTTCTCAAGGAGAACAAGAAAACATTCTACAGTTGTAGTATATCATGTCAGAATTTTTTGTTAGAATATCTTTATTTTTAATTGCTAGTTAACTCTTGATACTAAGTAGTATTTTTCAAAAATATTAAATACATGAAGAAATGAAAAGCCCTTAAGTAAGGCGTTTCTTTCACTTCTACACCTAATGACGATAAAAGAATGACTGTATCTGCAAATATCTTGGTGGGTAGGTATGGTGGTGGCTACTTAACAACAAAAACAGGGGTCCAGGGGCCTCTGGGTAGCTCAGCTGGTTAAACATCCAGACTCTTGACTTTGGTTCAGGTCATGGTCTCAAGGTTCTCAGGTTTGTGCAGAGGCTGCTTGGGAATCTCTCTCCTTCTCTCTGTGCCCCTCTGCTGTGTGCACTCTCTCTCTCTCTCAAAATAAATAATAAAAACTTAGGGAGGGAAAAAGACCAGCTGCGTTATAGTTGGATAAAACGAAAACAAAACAAACAACAATTAAAAACACAAAAAAAAAATAGCAAAAAACTGTCACATAGAAACAGGCTGTCATACAACAAAGAATTTAGGGAAACTTTAGTAGTTGTTCTCCTTCTTGTTTGGTGATCAGAGAGTTAAAATGTAAAATATTCCTTTAACCATCTGGAGGAGAGGATGCAATGTGTGAAGTAAGATATATTTTAACTAAATCCTCTGATGACACTGGCATTCTTCAATGACTTCCTCCCAAGCTATTTTCTATTATTCCTCCACTCTTAACTTCAAGCCAGAAGATTAAGGTACTGAGAATGGGTTTGGAAGTTCCAAGGATTCATCTCACACATGTCTCTAACCTACTAAACATGTCCTATGAACCCCAACAAATCATTCAACAATGCATAAATTTTGTTTTGCCAAGTCTAGAGATTCTTTGTACTTTCAAGCTATACAAATATTCAAAACCTTCTGTCACTGATGTTTATCAGAGGATTTATCCATGTTGGCCAAATAATCTAGTCCTTTTACTTGTATAAACAAAAGGAGACTTCCTACAGGAGGGCTATTACTTTAGGCAGGCTGAATAGGTTCCACAAAATTTAATGAGAAGTAAATGTAATTAAAATGGATTTCCAATTCTGGGGAAGACAAGAATTATGGATAGCCTCCATTTCAATTCTGTTGAAGACAAGAGTTATGGATAGCCTACATACATTCCAACCATAAACAACCATATCAATGGATAAAATTTATGAAGCAGCTATTCGTAGGCATTGGACAAAAGAAAGAATGGAAATACATGATGTGAACTGCCTATCTACCCTGGGTTCTGTCTCAAAGCATTTTCCAAACTTTATCATAGGGGAGTAAGTGGCCAAAAGAGAGCCAGTTTCGTGGAGCAGAAGGAACAGAGATCAGAGTTTGGGGGTGTTGAATAAGCAAAAATTTGTGGGACAGAGAAAAAGTGTCAGATATCTATATAGTGATGTTCTCGGGTCTTTGGTTGAATACTAAATTCATATCTGTAGGATGAGACTCTGAGAGGACTGGCAGAGAACAGCTTTCTTTATGGAAGTCAAACAGTACTGGAAACGATTTGAGTTCTAATCAACTTTTAGAGAAATATCACTGAATATACATTTAAGTAAAATCCCAGAACCTTTCCTTATAAGTAGAGCTGATGTAATCTTAGAGTAACAGTTACTCTAGACTGTTCCTAACAAAACCCAAAATTAGTTCAATATAATTAAGTTGCTCAGTTAAAGTAAGTGCTCAACAGAACAAAAATGAAAGGTTTTGAGTATGAAATCTAGATTTTTGAACATATGGTACAATTAAAAAAATTTTTAACACATAACCAGAGGAAAACAATCAATAGAAACAGACTGAAAGATGACACTATTGTAAAAATTAGCAGAGTAGTGATTTAAAGCAGCCATGTAAATGCATTCGAGGATTTAACAGAAAAAAATGGATAATACATGTGAAAAAGTATCCATAATCAAAGTCCAAAGTAGAAGTAAAGACAGGTTTGGAAAGAACAACGATGCCAAATTTAACATACGTATTAACCTACAGATTTAAGAGGCAAAATAAATCCCAAACAGTATAAACAAAAAAGACAAATCTAAGCACATTATTGCTTAAATCACTGAAAGAAGAAAAAGAAAATCTTAAAAATAACTAGATGTAGGGGCGCCTGGGTGGCTCAGTTGGTTAAGCGGCCGACTTCGGCTCAGGTCATGATCTCGCGGTCTGTGGGTTCGAGCCCCGCGTTGGGCTCTGTGCTGACAGCTCAGAGCCTGGAGCCTGTTTCGGATTCTGTGTCTCCCTCTCTCTGACCCTCCCCTGTTCATGCTCTGTCTCTCCCTGTCTCAAAAATAAATAAAATGTTAAAAAAAATAACTAGATGTAGAAAAATGAAAACATACTCAAAGGAACATTGTTAAGAATGGGTGCTGATGTTTCATCAGAACAATGCAAAGGAGGAGCGAACTAAATATCTTTAAATTGCTAAAAGGAAAAAGTCATCTTTGAAGTATATCTCCAGAGAAAATAGCATTAAATATAAGCAAAATAAAGACATTTTAAGTATAAGAGCTGAGAGAATTTGACAACAACATACTGGAACCAAAAACAAAGCAAGTTTTTCAGGAGGGTTTTATCTGACACTATCTCAGGTCCACATAAGTGAATGACAAAAAAGAAAACTGGAAAAAGGTGTGTAAATATAGAGGACCACTCTTTTCCTATGGGGAAATAGAAATCTTTAAAGGATAATTGACTGTTGAAGGCAAAACAACAGCAATGTATTAAGATTTATAATAAATGTAGAACTAGAATAAAAACAACTGAAACAGAAAGGAAGATGGTTGGAAATTGAGGGTTTATTATGTAGAGCTGGTAAATTCCAATAAAGGTAGACTGTAGATGTTGACACTGAATATTATAATCCCTAGAATGACAGGTAAAAGTAAAATAGATGAAAGTTAAAAAAAGGGAATAGATGAGATTTACAGAATAAAAATAAGAACTTGGTTAATCCAAAAGAAGTCAAGAGGTTAGAATAAGAACAAATGGGACAGAGATATTTATTGCAGAATTATCTATAATCGGCTTGTACTGGAAACAACCCAAGTGTCCATCAACTCATGAATGGGTAAAGAAGATGTGGTATTTACACACAATGGAATATTACTCAGCCATAAGAAAGAATGAAATCTTGCCATTTGCAATTACGTGGATGGAGCCAGAGAGTATTATGCTAAGCAAAATAAGTCAGAAAAAGACAAATACCATGATTTCACTCATGAATGTACTTTAAGAAAAAAAAAAAAGAGCAAACGGGGAAAAAAGAGAGATGGGGGCAAGAAACAGACTCAATATAGAGAACAAACTGATGGTTACCAAAGGGAAAGTGGATGGGTGGATGGGTTAAATAGGTAATGGGGATTAAAGAGTGCACTTCTTATAATGAGCACTCAGTGCTGTATGTAAGTGTTGAATCACTATACTGTACAGCTCAAACTAGTATCATAATATCAAAATAATATATATATATATATATATATATACATACACACACACATATATATACACATATACATATGTATGTATATATATACATATACATATATATATGTATATATATATATCACACTAACAGGAATTTAAGTAAAAACCTAAAAAACAAAAGTGGGACAAAATCACATAATGGTAGACATAAAACAAAGCATGTCAATAATTATATTACATAAAAATTCTATCAAAATCCAGTCAAAAGACAGATTCTCACACTACATTGAAAAAAGGGAAAACTATATGCTATATACAAGAGATATACTTTATTCATAAAGACAAGGTTCCAAGATGAGCAATGAAAACGATAAGCAAAAGAAAGCATATACATCTACGTTAATATCAAACCAAGTAGATTTCAAGAGGAAAGTCTTACTATCAGAGACAGAGGGCATTTCATAATAATAAAGAACAATTGCATAAGAAGACAAACATTGCATGCTTAGTAATTGATAGAAAAAAATAGAAATTCAGTAAGGATATAAAATATTTAAATATAACTAAGAACCTAGTTGATATTTACAGAACACTACACATAACACATGCTGAACATGTATTTTACAAGATCACATAGAATCTTTAAAATGATAAACCACAGTATTGGGAAAGTCAGTAACACACTCATAAAAAACTTACAGTTAAAACAAGAGCTAACAAAATTAGCAAATACTAGGGGGTGTTAGGGGGGGCCTGAGTGGCTCAGTTGGTTAAGTGTTGACTCTTGATTTTAGCTCCGATCATGATCTCACAGTTGATGAAACTGAGTCCTGCATTGGGCTCTGTGCTGACACCACGGAGCCTGCTTGGGATTCTCTCTCTCTCTCCTCTCTCTGCCGCTCCCTCCCATGCATGCACCAGCCTGGGCTCTCTCTCTCAAAATAAATAAACATTTAAAAATAAATAAAAGGGAAATAAAAGAAATAGAAAGAGGAAAATAATAGAAAAAATCAATAAAATTAGTTATTAATGGTACGGAAATATTACCTGCAAAATACAATAGAACAACCTTAATAAAGCCCATAACTAGACTAAGAAAAAAACAACACAGTATCAGAAAAGAAGGAAGAAGCATCAATTTCAAGACTATAATTATGAGCACCTTAATATCTATAAATTCGGGAACCCATATAAAAAGGACACATTCGCTGAAAAACACACACTAATGCACTGATGTGTTTGTTAAAGATATTGGGTTTTTTTAATTAATAATCTTCTCACAAAGAAATCTTTAGGTGCAGATGGTTTCACTGTTGAATTCTAGAAAACATTATTGGAAGAAATACTATCAATCTTAAACTCAGAAAACAGTGGAGGAGGAAAGTCATTTTAATTTTATGAGGTCAGCATAACCCTGATAGAAAAACTAGACAAGCATATAATAAGTGAATAAAATCCCAAACTAATAGTCTCAGAGACAATTTACAAAATATTAGCAAGTTGAATCTAACAATGTAAATACAAATTATATATATATATATATATATATATATATATATATATATATATATACACACACACACACACACACACACACATATATATGTATGTATGTGTATACACACACACACACACACACACATATATATACAAATGACCAATGTGGGTCTATCCTTGAATGGAAGTCTCCTTTAACATTGAAAAATCAATCAATGCTATTTACCAGTATAACCGAATAAAGAAAATAATATGTTTATGTGAACAATTTCAGAAAAAAATTGACAAAATTTAACCTGCATTCCTGATAAAAAGTCTCCTGGCAAAGTAGCAAAAAAAAAAAAAAAAAAAAAAAAAAAGGCGGGGGGACTTCTGCAACCAGATTGAGTCATCTATAAAACTTCTGCTATGAACATAATACTTAATATTGAAAGGATAAGAATTTCCTTCTAATATCCAGGAGTAAGATAAGATTGGCTGTCCTGACAAGTGCCATTTAACATTGTCCTGGATGTCCTAGCCAGTGTAACAATAACACAAGGAAAATAAAGTGCTTAAATATTAAAGTATAAAATTGGAAAAGATGATGTAAAATATTCTTTCCTACATATTCTTTACTCCAAAGTAACTACTAGAACTAACAAGTAAATTGATGAATACCACCAACTCCCAGGGCAACATTAAAATATCACTTCTATGAACAACTGGTAAATCAAATAAAAAATAACATTTACAATAGCATCAGAAATCATAAACCATGTAGGATTAGGTTTACTAAAAAATGTGTAAGACCACTAAACACACACACACACACACACACACACAGACACAACCTACAAAAGGTTGTTTGGGGGAATTTATAAAAGAATTAAAATATTGGTGAGATTTACCATGTTAATCGTTTGGAATCACATTATTATTACTAGTGTGCCAGTGCAATTCCTACAAAACCTTACAAAGAATTTCCATAGAAATTTAAAATATGATCCTACAATTCATGCAAAAATGCAGTGCACTTATAATAACTAAAAAAATCTTTAAAAAGAAGAAAAGTTGACTACATACACTACTCTCCATTCAAAATTAAGTTGTAAATTTACAATAAGCAAGACTATAGTATTAGCTTAAGGATAAACAAATAGATCAATAGAACACAGTGCTAAATCTAAAGTATTAAGAATTGAGATACAATTGATATATAGCATGTTTTAAGTTTAAAGTGTACAACATGTTTATTTGATACGCATATATTGCAAAGTGGTTACCACTATATTAGCTTATAACTCCATCATGTCGCAAAATTATTTGTGTGGGGACAGAGGCTGGGGTCTCCTACAAAGTCATTTTAGTGATGTTACCTCTATGCCCAACTGATTTCTTTTTAAATTTTTTAAACATTTTTTTAATGTTTATTTATTTTTGAGAGAGAGAGAGAGAGACAGAGCACAAACATGGGAGGGTCAGAGAGAAAGGGAGACACACAATGCGGAGCAGGTTCTGGGCTCTGAGCTGTCAGCACAGAGCCCAACGTGTGACTTGAACTCACAAACTGTGAGATCATGACCTGAGCCCAAGTTAGAAGCTTAACTGACTGAGCCACCCAGGTGCCCTTTGCCAACTGATTTTTGATAAAGGTGGCAAGGTAATTCAATGGAGAGAGTCATCTCAAAAAATAGTATGGAAAAACTTGAAATTTGTATGAAAAAAATTTGTATCAGCCTATCAATTTACTCAAAATTGATCATAGATCTAAATGTAAATGCTATTATCATTAAATTTCTAGAAAAAAAATAAAGGAGAAAATTTCTGAGTTAAGTCATGCAGACATTTATAAAGGATGAAAAGGAAGTATGAACTGTAAAAGAAAAAATGATCAAGGGCACATTTTGATCAAAATTAAAATGCTTTCCTATTCAGAAGATTATCATCAGAAAAAGGAAGGTCATAGACTAGGATAAAATTTTTGAAAATCATATATCCAACAAAGGGTTTGGATGTAGAATATAAAGAATGCTTATAGGTCAACTATAAGAAGACAAACAATCGGATAATTAAACTGGGAAGACATTTGAAGACACCTCTATTCAAATGGACATAAAAGATGTTCAACATCAGTAGCCATCATAGAAATGAAAATTAAAGCCATAGAGACCCTCCACTACTTACTCTTGTCCATTGCAATAGCTAGCATTAGAAAGACTGACTATAGGGGCGCCTGGGTGGCGCAGTCGGTTAAGCGTCCGACTTCAGCCAGGTCACGATCTCGCGGTCCGTGAGTTCGAGCCCCGCGTCGGGCTCTGGGCTGATGGCTCAGAGCCTGGAGCCTGTTTCCGTTCTGTGTCTCCCTCTCTCTCTGCCCCTCCCCTGTTCATGCTCTGTCTCTCTCTGTCCCAAAAATAAATAAACGTTGAAAAAAAAAAAAAAAAGAAAGACTGACTATATAAAATACTGGCAAAAATGCAAGAGCTGGAAAGCTCATACAATGCTGACAGGAATGCAAAATTGTACAGCCTGTTTGGAAAACAGTATGACAATATCTTAAGAAGTTACTATGTCTAGCCTTGCTTTGTATGGTAATGCTGGACCATAAAAATGACCATGAAACCGGAACTGTACAAAATGATCTTAACAATCAAAGAAAGATTATTATCACTGCTCATGACATTTTAAGATTTTGTGAAGTATCTCAAATTCACTTTCAGTTATACAGTAGACCCTTAAACAACTTGAAGATTTGGGCACCAACCCCCTACACACACACACACACACACACACACACACACACACAGTTGAAAAACCATGTATAACCTTTGACTCCCCAAAACTTAACTACTAATAGCCTACTGTTGAACAGAAGCCTTGCCAGTAATAGATACAGTGATTAACACATACTTTGTAGGTTATATGTATTATATATTATATTTTTACAATAAAGTAAATAAGAGAAAAGTAAATGTTATTAAGACAATCATAAGGAAAAGAAACTATATTTACAGTACTATACTGCATCCAAAAAAAAAAAACAAACCCAAAACACACATAAAAGTAGACGCATGCAGTTCACTACAACCAGCATGGGGCTTGAACTCACAACCCTGAGATCAAGAGTTGGATGCTCCATTGGCTGAGCCAGCCAGGTGCCCTTAGCCACATGCCGTTCAAACTTGTGTTAAGTGTCAACTCTTACGCATAGGGAAATGAAAACCTCTAATAAAGCTAGTACATGTTTTGTAGATTGTAAATTCAAATATCGGAAATGGTGAGAAAGACAATATTTTATTCTTCAGAAAAAATATTTTGATAGTAATTTGAACAGTGCTTGCTTTCTAATTGTATAACATACACTCCAGAATGAAGGTGGGTTTTTTTTCTATGCTTTGGCAATGTGCCCTTTTTACTTAAGATCAACTTCCAACATTGTTTCCTTTGCAATGTTAATATCATGTGAAGATTTCTGCCTCAGTCACTTCTTGTGGGACAACTTCATCCAGTTCATCACGCCACCTTCTCATTGACGTTGGTAAGACTCCTTCCTTCTCCTATAGTTGCTTATCTCAAATCTCTCGAATGGCAGCAAAAAAGCAACATACACACAGGCAGCTCTTTCTTCTATAATTTTACTTACATTTCATTTGAATTTCACTTTCAACTTTACATTTTTTATTTCTTTGGTGCACTTTCATCTGTATTGGTCAGTTCTCTCAACTATCCATTTTTGTAAAATGTATCATGGTTTTATCGCTGAGAGACGAGAGACAACATGATTGCAAACTTTGCTGTCTGGGTGTGTCCTGAACAACAGAGGCACACACTTTGAAAGAAATGGCACGACTCACTGAATATTAGGTCCATCTGGCAGTTATATTTTAATTACTGCACTAAATAAAGTAAGGTACCAGTGTAGTTCACGGTTTATGCAATTATCACAGTATACAATTTTAACTAAAATTTGAACTGTAGTGTCAAGCAGAGTGGTGTGAATCAATTAAAACATGACGTCTTAGTTCATTAGATCAGTTATAACAAAAATACCATAGAGTAAGTGGTTTCAACAACAAATATTTGTTTCTCACAGATCTGGAGGCAGAAAAGTCCAAGATCAAGGCACTGGAAGATTCAGTGTCTGCTGTGGGCCTGTTTCCACGTTCACAGATAACTCTTCTCACATGGTGGAAACACAGATAGCTAGCTCTCTGGCCTCTTCTTATGAGGCCACTAATCCCATTCATGAAGGCTCCATCTTCATGACCTAACTGCCTCCAAAATGCCCCACCTCCAAAACCCACCATATTGGAAATAGGTTTCAATCTATGAATTTGGGAGACACACAAACATTCAATCTATTGCTCACATTAACAAAAATGTGTGCATGCATATTAGAACCCTGATAAAAGTGAGGATTGCCTACGTGTACTAATCAAATGACCGAACAATTCTACTTCTATGTGTTTACCAGAAATATGGAAACATAGATCCATACAAATGTGTATATGTGAATAACAGCAGAATTGTTCATAATAGTTGAAAATTAGTAGTAAACCAAATGTCCATCAACTACTGAATAGATAGGTAAATTGTTGTATTATCCATATTTTGCAACAGTACTCAGCAATAAAAAGTAATAAGGTATTACTACATATAACAGCATGGATGAATTAAAACACAAACGTGTATAAAAGAAGTACAGTATAGGGGTTCCTGGCTGGCTCAGTCAGTAGAGCATGAGATTCTTGATCTCAGGGCCATGAGTTCAAGCCCATTATTGGGCATAGAGTTTACTTAAAAAAAAAAAGAAATACAATACAAGCATTTATCTTTAAGAAGAACATATTTTAAATCCTAGCACAGCCACTGAAAGAGAAAAAAAATCAAAGAGGTATAGTAAATAAGTTAATAGTGGAGATACAAGGAAAAAGTGAATTTTTTTGATTAATCCAAAAGGAAGCAGGGAAAAGAGGATGAAGGAAGGAAGAGCAAACAGATGGGACAAATATAAAATATTTGAGTAAATTATGGATTTAAACTCTGTCATGGATAATTATATTAAAGCATAAAGAGTCTAAATGTGTCAATTAAAAAGCAGATATTCTCAGAGTAGATAGGAAAACAATACCCAACAATATGCTTTCCAAAAGCTTCTTCACATACAAAAAGACACAGATAAATTAAAAGGGTCAGTATGCCAAAAAACATCATGCAAGCACAAATTATCAATGCTGAAGTGTCCATTTTATAATATCAGACAATGTAGACTTTAGAACATAAGGTTTTACCATGAGTAATGAAGGATATTTCATGTTAAAGGATCAATTCATCAAGACAGTACAACCATTCTAAACATGTATGAACCTAATAACACAACTGTAAAATTCATGAAGTAATAACTGACAGAACTTTAAGAAGCAACCTATAACTATAAAGATTTCAATACAACTTTCTCATTAATTAATAAAAGACCTCAAAATAAGAAATGAAATATAAGACTAAAACAATATTATTCAACAACTTTAGTAGATATTTATTGAATGCTTGACCTAACACCTGAAAAATATATAGAATTTTCACATGTACAAGGAATATTCACTAAGGTAGACCAGATGGGCCACAAAACAGGTCTCAATAAACATAAGAGGATTGAAATCAGAATATCCTCTGACTTCATCAATTTTAAATTAGAAGTAATTAACAGAAGGTTATCTGAAAAAAAACCCAAATATGTATATAGTGTTAACAGACTTTCAACAATGCCTCCAAAACATTTCAATTGGGAAAGAAAATCCTTTTCAGAAAATAATGCTGGAATAATTATACTTTCATGTGGAAAAGAAATGAACCCTAATCTCTACCTCACAGGACACGCAGAAGTCAATTTGAAATGGATTGCATACATTTATAGAACTAAATTTAAATATATTAAAGGAAACACAGAAGCATATCTTTGTGACCAATGGAATAGGCAACTATTTAGACGGAAAAAAAAATTAAATATGTGATCAACTGTACGTCATAAAAATTTAAAACATTTCAAAACAGTACCATTAAAGAAATGAGTAAGAAAGGTACAGAATGAAAAAACAAAAGGATTTGCAAAATGTATATCTGACAAAGGAATGGTAACCAAATTATATAATTCAAAGATCTGTGATACTTAAAAAGAAAAACCAATGAACAACCAAAACAGGGAGATATCAAAATACTTGAAAAGAAAATCCCATAAGAAAAAATGTGTAAATGGCAAATGAACCCATGGAAAACTTCTTAACATCATTAAAAATGCAAATTAATGGGGCATTTGGGTGGCTCAATTGGTTAAGTGTCTGACTCTTGGGTTCAGCTCAGGTCACAAACTCACGATTTATGAGTTTTGAGTTTGAGCCCTGCATCAGGCTCTTTGACAACAGCGGGCAGCCTACTTGGGATTCTCTCTCCCTCTCTGCCCCTCCCTTGCTCATGCTGTCTCTCTCTCAAAAACAAATAAAGAAACTTAAAAAAAAAAAGAAATTCAAATTAATGTTCCAGTGACACACCTTTATATTTTCACTATAATGACCAAAACTGAAACACCAATAACATCACCTCAAAGCAATTAAGAGTGGAATATTCATTTCTGTTTTCTAAGTTTTTAAATTCCAGTTAATTAATATACAGTGTAATATTAATTTCAGGTGTACATTATAGTGATTCAACACTTCCATACAACACCTAGCACTCATTGATGAAGTTCTGGGATGATGAGTTCATGGGGTCCAGATCCAATGGCCAAGAAAAAATTCTTGAAGACATCTTTGGTGCACAAAGGTGATTTTATTAAAGCATGGGACAGGAACCATGGCCAGGAAGAGCTGCACTGTAAGTGTGGGGCGTGACCATTTTATGGAGTCCAGGGAGATGAAGTCAAGAGGGAGCTTCCAAAGAGACTTGCACATGCTAAAGAATTACTGGAGTCCTAGCTATTGTCAAGCTAAGGTTGTTTTTCCCTCTAGCAAAGCATTAACACTAAGATAGTAGGGAGTTCCTGGACTTGAGGCTATGATGGGATTGCCTTCTTCTGATAAACTGGTAGAGACTCTTATGTGTTTGACCATTTGTGTTTTGTCCTTTCCCAGTTTTGGGTAGCCATGAGTGTCCAAGTAATATCATATATGTCCCACTGTGGGGGCAAGAGCAGGGTACACTACATTGTACTTTGCCCCTCAGCCTGCCTCATGCTCCTTCATCAAAAGGGTCAGAGAGTGTTCATTGATAGGTGAATGGCTAAAGATGTGGTGTGCGTGTGTGTGTGTGTGTGTGTGTGTGTGTGTGTGTGTACATACATATACATGTATATACATAATGGAATACTGCTCAGCTGTAAAAAAATAAAATAAAAGAATGAGATCTTGCCATGTACAACAATTCAGATGGACTTAGAAGATATTATGCTAAATGAAGTAAGTCAAATATCATATGATTTCACTTATATGGGGAATCTAAACAACAAAACAAATAAACAAACAAAGTGGAAACAGATCTATAACTATACAGAACTGACAGTTGCGAGAGGATGGGGGAATGGGAAAAATGGGTGAAGGGAAATAGGAGGTACAGGTTTCCAGTTATGGAATGAATGCGTCACAAGGACAAATGGTATAACATAGGGAACATAGTCAATGGTATTGTAATAGTGTTGTATGGTGACAGATGGTAACTATACTTGTGAGCATAACAACTCTATTGTTGTTGAATCATTGTTATACATGTGACTCTAATGTAACATTGTATGTTAACTATACATAAAAAATGTTAAAAATTACTATTATAATTTAATTGTACTGAAACTAATGTATTAGTATACGTCAACTATACATCAATAAAAAATAGTAACAATGATTTAAAAAATGGAAGGCTTTTATAGGCAGAAGGAGACAGGGATAAGGAAGTTGTGAACCAAAGAAAGGATTATTTCAGGTAATATCACCTTTCTTTGGGGGAAAGGTGGGAGTCTATCACATACAGAATGCCTCACTAGTGTTGATCAGAAAATTCCAGACTAAGTGGCTTAAAATCCTGCTGGGAGAGAACTAAACTACAATTAGATAATATACACTGCTTTGCTGACCTGGGGTTTAGCACTAATGACTCCATTTTGGGTCTCTTGTTTTTTCGTTTTTTGTTTTTTGTTTTAAACATTAAGTTCAAAGCGCAAACTCAAGTAATCCCTCTATTATTCCTTTCAACATTACTTGCTCTTTTTTTTTTTTAGTTTCTTTCTTCCCTTCTTTCCTCTCTTTCTTCTCCTTTCCTTTTTCTTTTTCCCCTTGCTTCCTTTCTTCCTATCTATCTACCTACCTATCCATGTATCTATCCATGTTCTCTCTTTTTTATTATATGTTTTCCTCCAATATAAACATGCTGCAGTCAGAGAACTGAGTGGAGGTAAGTATTTTCAATGCATTGCCAGGCACTTTTTAAAACCCTGGTTATATACACATCAATATGGGAAACAAACTAAAACTGCACATGTATCTTCTCACTTCAGCCTATCAAGGACTCTATAACAGAGGTCTTAGAATTGTTTCTATGTAGCAGGTGATAAAATTAAGAGTTGGACAAGCCATGTTCCTTTTGCAAAGTCATAAAACATAGAAAAAGAGAAGGTGGGATTCATATCAGTTCTAATCTTGCCCAAACACTGCTGTTGGGGCAAATGATCCACAGGCTTGTCATAAAATCATCTACGGAACTGTTAGTATTAAGTCAACATTTCTTTTTCCATCAAGTCCAAGGAAATTCAGTTATAATGGAGGCATTTACCACAGTTACATTTTCATCATAACTAACACAAGCTAATATTCTGTATAAAATTACTACCATGAATTAACTTTATGTCTGCAGAAAATGGGATTGTATGTAATTACTGATTTCCATTCACAATAAAATAAGCAAATTATCTTCACCAACATAAATGTACCATAAATTGTTTTGAGGCATAATGAAGAAATGAATTTCTGAAAGAAATATGGACCAAATCTGCCAAATTATTGTAAATGATAGCCCCTTTAAAATTAGGGCATGTAATTGCAATTGGAAAATGTTATCCTCTTAACGGTTACATTATTATTTGAATAGACCAATAATCCTCTTTGCTGATGTTCCATTTCTGGAGTATTGACAAATTTTACACATTTTTAATATCAAAACACCATCAAATTTATATATAGCATGATTTACTGTTTTCAAGATCAGATTTGTCATAATGAAGTGTCATCCATGAGCACAACATAACGACACTGTAATTGAGAGAAGATGTTTTGGCAAATAAAAAAGAATGCTATTTTTCTTTGGATATTTCTGAGTTTGTTGACAATTTTCAGCTGAGTATACTTTCAATTTAAAAGATTGTTCTAACATATGGCCACTTGCATTTAATCTTAATGAGTGAAAATAACCTTTACTACATGACATTTTAAATCAAATAGAATAATCAGCCTAATTTCAGCATAGTATTTTATAACAATTATCTATTACATTTTGCATAAGAATGCAACATCTGCATCACAAAATGTCACAGATGATAAAGGTGGTGATCATTTGGTTGTAAAACTCTCATGTTATCTAATAGTGAGCTAGAACCATCTATGTTATAAAGCCAATTCTGGTTAACTAACAGCACTCAATTAAAACGTTTTCAAAGCAAACTTTCATTGAACTCGCAGTAACTATAATGGGAAAGATTTTCCATTCAATGAATTAACCAGTAAGTGACCCCCTTTCTACAATGTGTGCTCATTTGACTAAGAGGCATGTATGTTAACCTTGGCACTTTGCTAGTATCTCCCCAGCATTCATGTCCCTGACTGCTACTTCTCTTTAAAACATTGATACATCTCTACATCTCTATCTATCTATCTGGCAGACATGATGTTAAGCACTGTGTGACACTCAATTTAAGAAAATTCCCCTAGGGGCAGTGTTTTTTAAAAAGTACACATATCAGAATATTTTGAAATATTTTCATAAATCTAATGTGCATCAATACATATAATTTTTTTAATGTTTATTTTTGAGAAAGAGAGACAGACAGTGCGAGGAGAGGAGGGGCGGAGAGAGAGAGAGAGAGAGAGAGAGACGGAATCTGAAACAGGCTCCAGGCTCTGAGCTGTTACCACGAAGCCTGACGCGGGTCTCGAACTCTGAACAGCAAGATCATGACCTGAGCTGAAGTCGGATGCTTAACCAACTGAGCCACCCAGGCGTCCCAATACATATAAATTTTTAAAGCATGATCATCCTAATAAACGTCAAAACATAATTCCAAGTCTTTGCCCTTAAAGTGAACAATGGGGAAAAATAAAACCATGATTCTCTCAAAATAGTAAATATACAGACCATTGGAAAAAAATTAAAATTTTTTTTTAATGTTTACTTATTTTTGAGAGAGAGAGACACACAGTGCAAGCTGGGGAGGAGCAAACAGAGGGGGAGACACAGAATTTGAAGCAGGATCCAGGCTCTGAGCTATCAGCACAGAGCCCAACCTGAGCCAACGTCAGACACTTAACTGACTGAGCCACCCAGGCACCCCTGGAAAATGTTTTTTAATGACATAGTAATTTCATGACAAGAAAATTAAAACAAATATTTTTATAGAGATCAATTTAATTTTGTAAAGGCAAACAAATACTGGATAAATTATTTATGTATTTATTTTCATTTTAAAATCTGGATACTGATACCAGGATGAGGTTTCTCTTGTAAATTGCAATAATAATTACTAAACGTTTCCATTTTGTTTTTCATGATAATTTCTTTCTTTGGAGGAGGGGGGCTGGATTAATTAGTGACTAAACTTTATTTTCCAAGTCTCTATTTTACCTAAAATTCCCCATCCTAACTACCACTAAACAGACATTTCCAAGGTTAGGAAAAGTTGACTAATGAAAAATTTATTTTTAGTCACTTATGTCTCATCTTCAGCCTTCAAAATCTTTCAAAACTCCTGCAGGGGACAAAATTATGAGAAATAACACTTAGCAATAGGAGCACTTGATAAAAACAAATTATTTGAACTTAATTTTATTGATCAGTAAAACTAGGTCAGAAATAGTCTATTCCTCAGTGGAACCTCTAGAGGATTGATTGACAGAATAGATCTTAACCAACTGATATACCAAGGGTTAGATCTCCAAGAAAGTCTCCAAGGCCAAGAGTCATAATTCAGATTTAGTTTTGTGGAAGCAAACAACAGATGATCACAGGGCAAAGCGTCAATTTCTAGCTCTAGCTCTAGCTCTAGCTCTAGCTCTAGCTCTAGCTCTATTATGGGCTAAAACAGACTTCATTAATAATATATTTTAGGAATTTGTGTCATGAGGAGTTAGTTTCATGTTGTCTAGCATTGCCTATTTGATGCAAGTCCCTATAGCAAACACTAAGCTGAAAACAGAAGAAAGGGACAAATCATGGTGTACTGACTATAACAACTCATTTTATGGCTTGATAAAAATAATTTATTTCATGAATATCAACTGAGCAATTATGTGTGTTAGATCCTGGCCTGGACACCAGGGATAAAACTGACAATAAACCAGATGTTCCCTGGACCTCTATGTTTCTGAATATTGATTACCACTTTCATCTTGGAAAGAGACTTGGAATAAGTAAATTTCACAGATGTAACATGCCTTTATTTCAATTAGCAAACATTTACATTACAAGTCTCTGATCCAGTTAAGTGGGCTTCTAAATATACCATGTATATGAACACCACACCTTACAGCTCACTGACAACCACATTTAATAAGTGCTTTGTAAGAGATTTCACTCTGGGGTCCCATCTTTGACTTTGTCTTGATCAAAGATTTGGATAAAGTTATGGAAGCCACATACATGTAGATTTTAAATCAACAACAGAGCCAAGATCCAAAATAATCTCAATAAGCTTTAAGAAGAATGAAAAGCAGCAGGAATACCTTTCACAGATGAATATTTAATATTCATGCTCCTCATTGTACACAAACATCGTATGGAAAGTCTGCTGTATAACATTGCTTTGTATGAAGTCTGGAAGTTCCCCTTACCTCTCATCTGGCTGTGGAGGCACTAAAAGCCAAGGTAGAACATTCAGAGACCACTGTGCCTGTCACCTTCCTCACTCTGCCTTCCTCTCAGTTTCATGGAATGAAAGACAGTGATGGACTTGATTCTTGGCTCTATTACTGACTACTGTGGTGCCCTTAATTGAATTAATTTCTCTAATTTCCCAGCCAGAAAAATTAAAATCAAGAATTAAAATATCTAATACTTAGAACTTTTGTCAGAATTGAAGATAATGGCCTTAGTTCTACTGGTCACATCTACACATATTTCCATTTATTGGGCATCTCCCATAGCCTAGATGCAACTTCATTTATCTTACTTCCTATGTAAGTAGAAACAGAATCAACAAGAAAGTGAGTACAAATTCCCAAGGTCCTACAGCTAGTAAAGCCAGAATTAGAACATAAATGTGTCATCCAAAGTTACACTCAATTTAGAAATAAATAAAAATCTTTGTTCATTCTGAAGATGGCAAGTATGGGAGAACATTTCTTTTTAAGCCTCTGTAAAGTGACAGTTCTTCAAATACTTGTCTTTTCCCAGTGCTTCTTTGCAAGTGCTAATAATTCTATTTCCTGAAGCAAAAATCTTGGCCTACTCCAAAGATTGTGTTTGTTTGTTTGGTTTTTAACAATTAGAGATGTCTGATAATTCTGCGGACTTCCTAATAATGGGAGAAGTTCCCCATCACTGGCAGTTTTCAAGGAACAGACTTTTATAATTTATTTCACATAGAAAAAAAAAGGCTATTTCCTTTGAAAACATACAAGTGACTTTTTGATGGATAACACTGAAGAGCTGCAAAGAAACCTTTCTGTCATATTTTTCTTTGCAAATTGAAACTTTACTGTTGTGTTGTTGCCCCCACAGCCCTATGTCAGAAATCTCTGAAAACAGAGCAATTGAATGTAGGCAAGGCCCTGTGTGTGTGCATATACATGCACACAAACACAATGAAAGGAAATATGGGAAATGATGAAGACTTCATGTCAGAAAATAACATGGAGGTGGATTAATTTAGCACTACCAAAGTGTTATAGTAGAAAGAATAGGCAGCAGGAATTAATGCAGTCTTCTGAGAGAAAAATGGGGAAAGGAATAAATATTTGAATACCCACTGTATGCCAGAGACAGTGCGCTAAGTATTTTACTCACATTTTCTTTTCTATCTTTTAATTTTTTTTTAATTTTTTTAATGTATTTTTGAGGGAGAGACAGAGACAGAGATGTTTATTTCTGAGAGAGAAAGACAGAGACAGAGACACAGAGAGACAGAGTGTGAGCCGGGGAGGAGCAGAGGGAAAGGGAGACACAGAATCCGAAGCAGGCTCCAGGCTCTGAGCTGTCAGCACAAGGCGTGATGCGGGGCTTGAACCCAGGAACGTGAGATCATGACCTGAGCTGATGCTGGGCACGTAACCAACTGAGCCACCCAGGCTCCCTTTACTTACATTTTCTAGTTTAATTTTTCAAAAACTTTGGAGGTATGTGTTACATTCTTAAACAACAGCAAAAGAAACAGACTTTGGGAAATTTAAGTAATAGGCTTAATTCGAAGCTACGGAAGCAGAGCTGAGATTCAGACCTAATTATGTCTGAGTTCAAAACTCAGGGTTGTTCTCCCATATCATGCCTTATCCCATCACCTGGTTTCAACACTTTGCCACCAGAGAGCATAGATTTGTAATTTGTTGTTTTCTGCTTCTTCGCTGTTTCCTTTCAACTCTGTTCTCTCACCTCACGTTAGATCGGAAGACCTCTTTGGATTTGGAAATAAGCTTCAGCTCCATCATGCTTATTTGTCTTGTACCCTTGCTACTCATTCCCGTGAACTTGGAAAGTGACCAATATGTGGTTTAAATTCCTGTTGTAATCTTTGCAAATGATTTATTTCCAGTTAGCCTAAACTAAGGTATCAGGGAAGTTTAATCCTTTGACAAAACAAGTCTGCAGATTCTTTGGGGATTCTGATGACTACAAATTATTCTATAATGAAGAAATAGGTATTCACCATGATCACCGTAAACAATATGCTGTTTGCCCCCAAGCAAAAGAAAAAGCCAGTGGCATATTATGCTGGGACAAACAGTCAGGGGGATACTGAGCAGAGAGAACTAACACATCTACAACCAGAATAGTAGATGTTCAACATTACATCAGAATCTGGAAGGGTTAACTATTTTTCCCCTCTTTAAAAAAGTTACTAAGTGGCAATTGTTGGCCAATCTTAACATTTTTTTCCTAATGTTTTTTTGGTGATTATAAAGCAAACACATTTGACTTTAAGGTCAGGCTTACATTTTTGTATCTCCTGCCAGCTAACAATGCACTTTTGATACAAAGATGGTTGCATTCTTAAAAGGAGTAATTATGGTCTCTAGAGAAACAAAGCTGTTTCTAAAATTTACCTGCAATGCAATATAGCTCTAAAAGCAGAAGAGAACTGCCCGCACTTTGTTATTTATTTAATTATAACATAAATGTAATACACAGTATAAAAACAAGCAACAAGTACAGATAGGTGTAAAAGGAAGTGTTTCTA
The DNA here is from genome assembly GCF_022079265.1 of Lynx rufus. Classification (NCBI taxonomy): domain Eukaryota; kingdom Metazoa; phylum Chordata; class Mammalia; order Carnivora; family Felidae; genus Lynx; species Lynx rufus. Next base: position 32,710,667 of record NW_025814830.1, on the reverse strand, counting down.
TTTTGTATAAAATCAGAAAGTTGATACTTCGGTAATTTTAAAGAAATGCAATAGTCCTTTTTCCCCCTACTTTTAAGATGTCAGTACATTTCATTTTGGTACATGTCCTAATTCCACTAAAATATCTTTCCCAGCATTTTTGTTGAAATTCGAATATGGTGAACAAAAGCACCATCACAAAAGTATGCTCAAAATGTAAGATGTTAAAATCTTTGTTAGACTTTCATTATTATTAAACACAAATTGTAGACTTATAGTTTACTAGACTTTGCTAATATGAAGGGATAAGTGTACATGTAACTGCCCACTTCCCTCCAATAGGATATTGTATAAGGATAATGGAAATGTGTCACTCAAGTATATGTCCACACTGTTCAAAGCTGATTATGAAATTCTTTCATTTAAATAGTCACAATAATTAGAAAATACAAATTTGGTCAGGAATGTGTATTCTTCTCCATTCACCACCTCCCAGGACATTTATCCTGACCTCTTTGTTGTCATGGAACTTGACGAGGTTTTAGCAAATAACAGAAAGGACCATCTCAGCCTCCGCCAAATACAAAGATAAGAATCAGACACAGGTGAGAACCAATGAATGTTGGGGAAATGGATATTGAGGAATCATCAGTGCTAAATAATAATCAAAATCTAAGAAGGATTTTCACACTTCAGTTGTTTTGTTAGTGAAATCAGTGGAACTTTTTTTTCACAAGACATACTCAGGCAGAGGGGGATCTAAGATATTTCTTTCTCTCCCGTTACCATATCTGCCAATGCGCAAGACTCAAGTTACTCACTCTACAGTTTTATTAAAAGGAAATCTGTATGTATAGGAATGACTGCCTAAGTCAGAGACGACGAAGAAGGTATGGGTCCTGGGAAGGGAGGGCGGAAGAAGGAGAGGCGGGGAAAAGAAGAGAGTAAGGGTCCAGGTGTGATCTAGCAACACACTGAGAGGAGGCAGTAGGGGATAAAGAAGAGGTTTTGTTGTTCCACCTTTAAAGGATTTTGAACTTAATGGGGTGCTGTCAAAGCCTAATACTGTTAAAGTTCATGACATTTTATAAAGTGTTAGTCTCATGGAGCTCACCTTTTATATTTTGCAAATACTACTTTCTTTCTAAAGCATTTTTTGAAAAGTTTATTTAGTTATTTTGAGAGAGACAGGGACAGCATGAACAGGGGACGGGGCAGAGAGAGAGAGGGAGAGGCAGAATCCCAAGCAGGATCCACACTGCCAACTAGGAGCCCTACATGGGGCTCAATCTCACAAATGTTGAGATCCCAACGTGAGCCAAGATCAAGAGTCAGATGCTTAACCAACTGAGCCATCCAGGCACCTGACAGGTATTAGTTTCTAAACTTAACCCTCACAACGACTCCAGGCATTACTCTTATAAATCCAATTTCACAGGTAAGGAAAATGATATTCAGAGTTCTTAAGTGAGCTGTTGAATGTCATATCTCTAGTAAGATGCTAAACCAGGATTCACAGCCAGGCCTAGCTGAATCTAGGTATGTACCTCTATATCACCGTGCAGGAACGGAGAATTCTACAAGTCTATATTCAGTAAGAGACAGAGAGAGATGCTCAGCCTTGGAACAAAGTCCTAGGGATGCTAGAAGACATGATGAAGGGACTGCTGATTCAGAAAGGTCGGGAGGATGTCAGCTGCTTTGATTAAAGTTCTCATCCATTTCAATAAGGCCTAATCTCTCTACTTATTTGGACAGAGGACACGCCAAATTTGCTACAGTTTCCTTTACGTAGGTAAAAGAAAATGCCTTTATGTACTTGGGCAAAGGGCGAACCTCTACCCAAGACACACGCTTTTTAAGGATAGCAGAAAAATAATAGTATGTAGCTGTCACCATTTTTCAGATGAGAATACACACTCAGAATACTTCAGTAACTCTCAAAGGAAACAGAAGTAGTAAGGAAAGAACAGGAATCTAAACACAGATATGTTTCATCACAGAGACCATGCTCTTTGCATGCAACTAGACAAAATGACAGGAACTACAGTTGTAAACTGGAGCAAATGTTATAGAATATTTGTAAAGATCTCTGTCCCCTCCTGCGAAAATGATTTTTTCTGAAGTTAGAATTCTAACACTCAAATAATCATTAAAGGAAAAAATCTATCTCTTAGCGTAATTTCTATCAGAGCTTCCTGGCTGATAGACTTCAATGTTGACTACAACAAAAGCTGATGAGAAAAATGGTCGAATCTACCAATTTCACCTTCTGAATGAATGAACCTGAGAAAGAAGCTCAAAAACATTAAAAGATATTCTACTTGGGGTGCCTGGGTGGCTCAGTCTGTTAAGCATCTGACTACAGCTCAGGTCATGATCTCATGGTTTGTGGGTTCAAGCCCTGCGTCAGGCTCTGTGCTGACAGCTTGGAGCCTGGACCCCACTTTGGATTCTCTGTCTCCCCCACTTTCTGCCCCTCCCCTGCTTGCACTCTGTCTCTCTCTCAAAAGTAAATAAACATTTAAAAAAATTTTTGAAGATACTCTACCCTTTTGAGAGTAATATAGAATATACTTGAGTGAGGAGTTTTTTTCTTTTTTTTTCATACAAATGCAGTGTTAAGTGACTTGTGGAAAAGAAATAAGATTTTTCTGAAGCAGCTGTTAAAGTCTTTTGAAGAAGCACCAATGACCTTTGCAATATTTGTTTCAGATTTGTAAAGCACTTTCATATTCATTAAAGACACTAAAGTAATTAGTGGGTTTATCTATGCATTAATGTTAATGACTACTATCTAATCCCTCATCAGAAATAAGTATGGTGCCCAGTGTTCTCTCTTGATTTTATTTCCTTAACGATATACTTTATAGTAAAAAATAAAGAACATTCTTCCATAAACACACACACACACACACACACACACACACACACACACAAACAGAGCCACGAAAGAGGTAGTTTGTGAGTGACAGATTGTAGGATAAAACACCATAATCGGTGAAAATGTATTATTTAGGGAAAGTAAATTCCTTCAGTTTCTGGTGGCTGCTCTAATCATCTGAATAAAATAACAGTATGCAAATGCTTGCTAGAGAGTTTGACAAGGCTGTCACTTTGCCTTATCGGACACACTGCTTTATCACAATGCAGTGGAAAGAAAAGAGGAAATGAGGTGGAAAATATTATTATAGGATTTTTAGGGTACTTCGATAGAAACTAGAGACAGCTGTTAAAACTACTGTATTTAAAAGCAAATGTGAGTAATAAACCATAAAGTGAAATATGTAAGGCAGGGAAATATTTCTGCCAATACGTATACCCCAGCATAAACTTTGCTTACGTATAAGGATGTTAGAGAGCAGGCTGAAGCTACTTGGAGACACTGATCGGGCAGCCAGCCCTACTGCTGTGTTTACACAACAGAATTTGTGTAGCTCTCTCTGAAGAGTTTCAGGTCTTTCCTGTGCCCTGTGATAATAACTGTGTCATTTATCTACTCTCTTGCCCACATTCTCTGCTCTCCTTCTTTCTCTCTCCTTCTCTCCCTCTTTGCCTTGGCTACCAGGAAGCACAGAGTATAACGTACTGAGCAAACGCATCAGCTCTGTTTCCTAGTATAATTATCACTTTTCCGTTCATGATATCTATTTTTCTCTGAATCTCTGTATACCCTTTACAGTGGTATAAAAGTGATTTTACTGTAATCAATTTCAAACACCTTATGAAGAAGGAGATTGTTAATTCTAAATAAACATGAAACATATACAAGAGTTAAATAATCAATTTCAAAGCAAAGTCAAGAGTACACTCGGGTGGTGATCTGATTCTTCTCTTGCTCATCTTATTCTCTTTGCTGATTTTTACAGAGAATGAGGGTGGTGCTAATGTTAAGAACATGTTCCACTGTGTTGGAAATCTCTGCTGACAGTGATTTTTCTTTGTCACTATTTTTTCTGGCTTCATTTGGGGGGAAAACAATTTTTTTAATTACAATAATATGCCTCCCATTTTGCTATGTTTTTGACTGTTGAAACAATATTTTGAGATTTGTGTAAAATACGTATTTAATACCTCAAAGAAAAGACAATTAGAAATACTTATTGTGGGGGTGCCTAAGTGGCTCAGTCAGTTAAGCATCTGAATTTGGCTCAGGTCATGATCTCACCGTCCGTGAGTTCAAGACCTGCATTGGGCTCTGTGTCAACAGCTCAGAGCCTGGAGCCTGCTTCAGATTTGGTGTCTCCCTCTCTCTCTGCCCCTTCCCTGCTCTCTCCCTCTCTCTCAAGAACAAATAAAAAATAAATAATAAATAAATAAATAAATAAATAAATAAATAAATAAATAAAATATTTATTGTGGTATATAAAATATTCTCATCTGATGTAAATTTCATATAGATGGCTGATATTGATGTTTTCTTCTATTTATTGTTCTTGTTTTGAGTTGTCTCAACTGTTTTGTTTATTTGTTTGAAATATTTGTTGAGAGGTGGTAGGGGAAAATAACCATTTTACTGAAGGGTTTACTAAACTTGAAAAGGATAGGAGATGGTTGGTAGGAAGAAATAAAGGCAACAATGCTCACTCTTACGCAAGTACAGAGGCTTTTTTTTAGAGTAGGTTACAGTGCCCATGAAAAAGGTGTCCTAGGGGTCGCTGTAGTGGTTCTAACACACACAAGAAAGGAGGTGAGAAATCAAATCTCGCTTGTATTATCAAAGACAGAGCTTCTTGGCCAGTTGGTAAATCTCTCTTCCCTCAGAGAAGGCAGAAGGCAGGAAACACTACCTTCAACTTGAACTCTGAATAAAACTTGATCCAACAATCTTTCAAGCCTTTGTGGTCAAAATGAGAAGAATGTGCAAAGAAATGACATTTCAAGATCGGAAATGTGTCTGTCTTGCAAGAGTCAGAGGCTTGAAAGCTCCCCTCCAGTGGACTGTCACTTGTTCCTAGAAAACAGCCCAAACTGCGCTTCTGCAGGGGCACAAATATGAAGGCAGCCAGCTCCTGCGAGGGCAGCTTTTACTTCTCCAAAGCTTGTCTTCTGTTACTCATCGCGGCTCACAAGATGTTTGCATATGGCCTAAATAAACATCTTGAGAGTCTTTTTGGTGTGTTTTTTGTTTTATTGTTTACGAGCGTACATACATTTCTTCACTAACCATTTATTAGCAAGCAAGTATTTAAGTAACAATTACCTGACCCACTCTTAGGGTGACCTTGTACGCTGTCATCCAAACCCAGATATGTTGGAGAGTAAAATAGGACACTATTAACAATTGTACAAGGGCAGCAGTCATAAACAGGGACTCCCCACAGAGTCTAACTTGGGTTTGTTGAACCTCCGCTTTCATTTGTGATGCACTTTCAGTACCAAGTTCGAATGAAGCCAATGTTGATATTCCAGAGGAAGGATTTTGTCACTCTTTTAGTTGACAGAATCCAAAAGTTATGACTGGATATGACTGGACACTGGGATGGTTCAGGAGGTAGCCCAAGCCATTATCCCCAAGGTCTTGCTAGACACTCAGAAGTAACTTGTTCATTAAAAGATAGAGGATTTCTCCAGACCCATCCTCATAAAATTAATATGCATATTATCCACTGAGGGATCCTGTTAGAGTACAGATTCTTATGCAGCAATCATGTGGCAGGGCCTGATATTCTGCATTTGTGACAAGCTCCTAGGTTGTGATGCCACCACTGGTCTGCACATTGAGTAGCAAATGTCTAAATGACTTGCACCGATTCACAAATCTTGTTTATTTCTAATTTTCTCATTTGGAATTCATTCCATCACACCGAACAAGACATTACTAAATTCACCAGTAGAACACCACACTGGATATGCAGTACACTAAATAAAAAGTATGGGCTGGTGGTGATAGACCAGAATTTCGGAAGGGCTTCTGTTAACCACCTCTGAGTACACTTCTCAAAACAACAATTTTTAAAATTCCATGCCTTATCTCCAGACTGCTTCAAATTGTACTTCTTCCTGGAAATAATTTGAGCTTGTTCTTATTTCTCTGATCCCTTCCTCTCAACCACTTGTGAGTTTATTCTTTGGTTCAGAATTGCTCTTCCTTTGTTTGAAGTAGGTAACTTTCATCTACTACCTTCAATCTCAGTTCTGAGGTTTCAGGACCAACTGTGTCCTTCTCTCTAGAGAAAAAAAAAACTTCAACGACACAAGCCCCTCCTCTATGACAAGAATTCAGACACCTCAATGCTTTGGTCAGACTCTTTAAGATGAGTACTTTGGTCTTTCCTAGAAGGCAAGAGGTGAAGGATATAGGGAAATTGGAGGGGTGCAGATAGGAGGAGACAAGATCTTTAATCAATGTAGGGGCTGTCAATTAAGGGACACTCCATCTGCAGACAACCCTAACATGTATTACAAAGCCATTTATTTGTGACTCTGCCCCATGGCATAGCCTTTCCCCTGTAGAATTGAAGTCAACCCTAGAATCGACTCAGGCCATCTTTGAACTTGAATGCTCTGAAGCATAATCTTGAAAGTATATTCATAACCTTTTTCTGCCTATGACTTTGTAAGCCACAGAATATTGAAGAAATGAATTCATGTGAAGTCATCTTCATACACCCCACCACACACACACACTGCTAGTTAATACGTATTGAAACTCTTCAATCAACAAGAGGGTACTATCCCTTTCCCAGAAAAAGTCATTACGTTCGATATTATGTGCCCCACTTACTTCCACACGCTTGAAGAGTCCTGTATCCATATGCTTCTCAGAAAAGGCAAACACACAAATAAACAAACTCATGTAGAAATTCGTATGTATAGTACACAGAGTTAGTGCCAGGAAATTTATTAACCTCCTTATTCGTGAAATATTTAATTAGTTATAAAAAGAAATAACAGATATTTTCATTCCAGATAATTGCCAAAATGAAAGATGAAAGAATCAGGTCAAGAGATTTTAAAGATTTGTTCCTCCTTTATTCTAGTTCTGGTTTACTGTCAGAATTGCAACAGATTATCAATCTAGAATGCCCTTCAAACATCATCTAACTATCATCAGAATGCTTGACTCACCCAAACATACCTCGTTCTGCCCACTTTTCACAATGTACTACTTATTACCTGTTTTTCTTAGCCTAGGTACATTCGTGAAATCTTGTGATGATTGAAAAGTCTTCTCCCATCCACTTTGTTTTCTAGTCATCCTTGCTCAACTGCAAGAGTCATGACCTTATAGAGATTCCCATTATTTATATATTTTTGTCTTTGTTTAAACATGATTTAGTCTACCTTTGCAAAATCTATTCTAATAAAAATGAAGAAGAGATCATATTATTGTTTCTCTACTGATCAAATTTTGCTTTGGCAAAATGCTATCATTTCTGAGCTAGGAAGAGAATATTAAAAAAAGATTAAATGAATAAACGTCAGTCATTCATTGTGTAAGAATAAGCAAATTAATAATAATCTTTCATTTCCCTATCAAAATTCAAACTTATTTGTGCATTTCTTACTTGATTTAATTGAATAAGTAAAATGGAGTCAAAAAGACTAACATTCACTGCATGCCTTACTAAGTGCCAAGAAAGGTGAAATATTCCTTTGCCTAATATTTTTATTATGTTAATTTATTACTATGATTATAGATTAGGAGACATTTTCCAATAATAGCTTCCACTTATTGAAGACCTCCCATATGCCTACTAGCTGGGGACTTCATATGAATCATTTAAAATACTCTTAGCTGGGTTTTATTATTCCCACTTAATGGATGATGGACCTTGAGCTCAGAGAGGTTAAGTGTCTTCTCCAAATTTAACAGCTTGCGAGTGCCAGATTTGGAACCAGATAGATAACTCCTCATTTGAATTAAAATTTCACGTTCTGTCCATGATATTTGTATTCCCTTGGGAAATACATGCCGTGACTACACCTACATCTTTTATGTTGTGTATATACACATGTACATGAATATGGTTTGAAATCTGACAATTCAGAGAAAAATAACTCACTTCCCCAAAACATTTTTTCCTACCTTAGGTAAAGATATATTCAAACTTTATTTAAATTGTTGTTTCTCCTTCACAATTATTCTTTATGTTAAGCCATCTGTTCCATAATCACAGGTAACATTAATCTCATCATTTTGAATTGATAACTATATTTATCACCATCATCTCTACCTTTACTTCTGTGATAATTTGAACCACTTCTTATTAGCACTTTCAACTTCTTGCTACTACTATATTTCTGGGAAATAATGTCCTAGTGTTGCACATTAACAACTACAAAAATTATTGAAATACAGCATACAATAGATCACAAAACAACATGACCCCCAAGGCTTATATAACCTTCGGAGCACCTCTAGGGGTAAAATCAAGCTGACTTTAAAGAGTAACCTGGTTCAAGTCTATGAAGATTCATGTGCTTTAAGTCCACATATAGAGCTGTTCCCAGATACAGGATGGTCACTGCTATCAGTCCCTGTCATCTGATATACATGTGCATGTTATTTGTGATAAGCATATATGTTTATTTTTCCTTTTCTCTCCTTCTGTCTCCTCTCTTTTCTTCATTGTTTTTTAAAAGCAATAGTTCATTGCCTATATTGGTGATTTCTAAACTTTTTTCATCAGGGATTCATCAGTAAAATATGTAAGCATGTATCACCAATGTGTGTATATTTATTTGTAAAACATGTATAAGGACATCCCCACTAATATATCTATATGTTATAAAACATGCAGATGTTTTAAAAGATAATAAATTCTAAAAGATGATAAATATATTAAAACATATTCTAATATTTTCTTTCCACAACCCAATAGATTCTATTTCTCACCTCACTTCGGCTCAGAAGATAACACTTAACCTCTCAAGTTCAGCTTTCAAAGTCTAATGTGAAATATGTGTTACCATGAAATTGCCCCAGACCTAGCTCCTATCTCTCTTTTGCCATTCCAGGTAAATATGCTTTCCTGTGCTTGGATTTGACATGGGACAGGAGGTAAGAGGATACTCACTGTGTGACCCTAAGCATCAATAACATATAATAGGACATTTGGCAAAGATCCTTTAGAACATTTTCAGCTATAAAAATGTTTTCCATGGTTTGACGACATAGGCAGGACCTAAAAGGGTATGTGTTGTAAATAAAGGGTGTGTTTGTATTTTCTTTCTTCTGCAAACAACCCAGAGCAATTCTTACATCCTGTGACATCTATACAAGTGAATAAAAAACTTTTAGGAAGGCAGTAAATGACCTCAATGAGCAACCTTTTGGCAAAGCAATTTCCTTATACTTTTAACCAGATGACTAATGTGTTTAATGAAATATCAGAATATTACGAGTATCTCATTTCATATTCTTTAAAATCAAAAATTATTATTCATATGCACCAGCTTTCCATAAATGTCATAAAAATTAGGTGAAATTTTATCCATTCATGTCTTAAGTACTCTTACTTTCTACATAAAGGAACATTAGTCTGAAAATAGAATAAACTTTAAGAACAAGGTACTTCAAAAAAAAGATCTTCCTTTGTGGTAAGTGCCAACAAAGAACACATTTTACATTAATTGGTTGTCTCAGTCCAGACCATCTGTCTCCCCAAATCTAATGAATGCTGGCATTCGTATTGGTATGTACTCAATAGCTCAAATTGGGTCTGAAATAAACCCTGCTCAAAGTCTTGTTATAGAATCAGCTTGTGAGTTGTGGAACAAATGTTAAGATGCCTCTCATCCGGGTCTCTCCCTGTGAAAAATTTAAGTTCAGTTGCATATACCTTGGGCATGGGCTCCACATAGATGCGTTTTACATTTGCATAGTTGTATCATGCATTGTTCTCTCACTATACGACTCATGCATGCGTATGTGATCTTATCTAATGTGACTGCCTAACATTTTATGGATCAGATTAAAATACACATATGACTTTATATTGAGCGTTTATTGTTTTCTGACAGCTTTATCAAATACATAGGCAATCACCATTAGCTCCATTTTATAGATAAGGAAATTGAGGCTTAGAGGCAGTCCATGATTTCATCTGTGACTACTACTTCTGTGATATTCTTCCCTTTTGTGCTATTGCATCAGCCACGTGGGTCACCTCATATAGGCCAAACTCTTTCCTATCCTGGATCTGTATAATTTATGAAAGAGGAAGGGGGTCAAGAAAGTTGCTCTGTGTTCCTTCAAGGCACTTGAGTCCCATCTTAAGTGTCTCATCACCAGGAAAATCTTTCCACCTGTCTCAGACCAGCCTACGTCCTTGGTCCCTCTATATACTCTTACAGGCAGACACTTATTTTCTTTTAAAAATAAAAGTAGTTAAAATGATAAATATATAAATATGTTCCCCAACAGAAAGTACATTCCAGAAACACAGAGACTTTGCCCACTTTGTTGGCCAAATTCAGCCACGATATTCATATTTCATACTCATATTAACTGTTCATGACTGAACATTTAATTATCAGGTGCTATGCCAGCAGCTAAATCCTATAATCATGGACTGAGAAATATGAGGCTTCCTCTCACTTAGCAGTCCTTTCCATGCCATATGCAAAATAGAAATTGTGAAAGTAACTAACTGCAACTAACATTGTTGAACATTATAGAACTAGTAGGGTGCCTTTCGAATTAGATAGGTTTGGGATTACTACCTCATCCTCACTCGAAGGGTTAACACTAACTCTGTACTAGCTCTGTAGCTATTATCATCTTCATACATTAGAAATATCTATTTGGGGGTGCCTAGATGGCTCAGTCGGTCAAGTGTCTGACTCTTGATTTCAGCTCAGGTCATGATCTCAGGATCGTGGTATCAAGCCTCGTGTTGGTCTCTGTGCTGACAGTGCAGACCCTGCTTGATATTCCCTCTCTCCCTCTCTCTCTGCCCCTACCCTGCTCATGCACAGTGTCTCTCAAAATAAATCAATAAACATTTAAAAAGATATATGTATCTGTTTAGAGGCTTAAAGAATTGTTCAACTCTTTGCAAACGGGCACACATGCACAGATTGCATAACCATTTGATAGATGATAATTAATGATATATAAACATATATAAACATATAATATGTTTATATATAAATATATTTAATGTATATATTTATTTATCTATTTATTTATTTATTTTTATCGCCCAACAAGACAGCTGATCATGAGGTAGAAGGTAAGAAGAGTCTAGATTACAGATGGCAATCACTGACATGGATGAACCCAAAATGAGGTTTTGAAGAAACCTCAAAAAATTTGTGACTGTTTTAATCACAGTAATAAATAATTGCAGCAAAAAAAGGGGGGGGGAGATTACTTAACAACAGGAAAAATTCCATCCAACACTCCAAAGTCTAAAGCACAGGATCAGATAGGCTAAGCGTGAAAGGCAGTTCATGATTTGGGCAAACTACTTTCATCCAGGGGTTAGTTAGGTGTTCTAAGTCCTTGCTACCAACATCACCTCTATCATCTTGTTCATAAAAAGTAGGACCAGTAGAAAGGATGGTGGCCTTTACAGGTGGGCAGTGATTATAAGAAAGAGGCTTCCATATCCACCATATGCCAAGTGCTGAGTTCTATTCTGTGATAATGGGGAACAAAACAGATGTGGGTTCTATTATTACAGAGTTTATAGTCTCAAGGGTTCAATGCAATAAACTGCCTATTACGTTCTAATCAATGTCTATGAGAAACACTATTAAAGAGGCTCTGATAGTGAATGATAGAGACCCAGATGTAGTCTGAAGGCTCAGGGTATTTAAGAAGCTACTGGAATAAATAGGAGTTATGTAGGTGAAAAGGAGAGAGGGATAGAGGGCATTCTAGACTGAGGGAACAGTATATGCAAAGGTTTTAAGGCTGGAGGGAACACAGCACAGATGCATGTAAAGCCTCATACATTTTTCGATCACTTTACATATATTATCTCACCTAATCCTCATATCTATCAAACGAGGTAGGTATTTTTATCCCCCAGCGTCAGGTAAGTACACAGATGCTTAGAGCGAGTTAAGTAACTTGTCCAAGGTCACACACCTACTAAACTCTTATTTGACCTCAGACTTCCTATTCTGGTTGAAATTAGACTCAAGTTCAGTTGAAATACTAAGTTTACCAACAAACAATCATGGGAAACTTCCTTGGAAGTTTGGCCTTCCTTCCTTGTTTGGCCTACAAGTTGGACGAATAGGTACAATTTAAACAATCTAGATATATAAAGCTCTTCTGCATTCACAAAGTCCAAATTAATTCCAAGGAGCTACTGTTCATGATTTATTTGTAGAACTAAAATTACAAGATGGTATGAGAAATCAGCCAGCATCTTACACTTCCCTAGCAAGCAAAGAGTAGCTTTGAAATTATTTAAGAAGGTTGACAGATGCTTCAAGATTATTCAACCTGTTTTAAGTAGGAAAAAACAGACACTACATTCCATTTATTTCACTTCTACATGTTAGACTCATCCTAAATTTGACTTCAAAATATCTACCTTTGAATGCAGAGCTATTTATTTCAAAATGCCATGCTGGCACATATGGTTTATATCAAGTAGCCTTTTCTTCTACACAAAAAGAACAGAGATGAAGTAGGCGAGATTCATAGTTACTATTTTCATGACTTTTATATATATATCTATTTTTTATATTGTGGGTGACAACTGCTCAGAAGATATGATATCATAGGAAAAGTTCAGCTACTCTGGTTATATGAGTTGTCTAAAGGCTTAAAAATATAAAGGAAGAAAAAAACACAGGAACATTTACCTCTCAAAATAAAAGAACAGTGACTTTCTCAGGTATCCCAAAGAGACAAGTATCTGTGAGTCTCATTGGATTGACAAGTCTTTTTGCAATAGTCCATGATGAACTATTGTGCTCCTCTTTAAAGCCTTAAGAGTGTTTCCGAGTCTTCAGGAACAGGAAACTAAATATGACAGATTGTATTCTGTGCTGCTACCGACAAACATTTTGTGCTTTTTGCTTCCTTCAAGTCATGCCCAATCATGTATCAGACAGGTTTCCAACCTGGGAAAGCCACACTAAGGCCTGCCTCCATTATCAGATGCTGGAGTCCTTGAGGAGAGGACAGTTGCCGGACTCTATGCACTGAATTGCTCATGTAAGGCTCTCACCCTGCTGACACTTATGGAAATGCAGTTATGAATATGTGATAAAACATCTGGGTAGACATTTCCAAAAGTCATGGTCATTACACTTTCCAAAGCCTGCAGAGACAGGATGTCAGCAATGATGATTAAAATTCCACTTAAAGCATAAATCCTCATTGGATTTTTCAAATATTTTTAATTCACACTGTTGTACATACTAAGGAGATTTAAAAAAACTCTTCCTACATACAAGTAACACAGTTTTACATTTTCTGCCTTTTATATTTATTTGGGCTAGCTGTCTTTTTCCTCCCATGTGAAATGCTCTAATTCCTCTCTCTGTGTTAAGATTCTTTGGACACAAGCAACAGAAACATAATTTGGCTAGCTTAATCTTTTCAAGCAATTGATTGAAAGGACACTGGGGCACTCGCACAACCAAATGTCAAGGTGAGCCACTGGCTATCTGGGAAGAGGAGAATTGTGGTATATTGAAGCATATTAGTAGCAGGTGCACAAACTCTTTGTAGCACTAACATTTGTAGAATATCACTCTGCTAAGAATTTAATTTTAGGTATTATCTTTTTTACCTCCTTTTGCCATTTTATTATTTTTTAAGTTTTTATTTTACTTTCGGTTAGTTAACCCACAGTGTATTAGTTTCGGGGGTACAAAATAGTGATTCAACGCTTCTATACATCATCCGGTACTCATCATGACAAGCGCACTCCCTAATCCTCCAGGGATTGGGACTGTTTTAATTTGGGTCATGAATTTACCCTGCTTGAGACGCGGGGGAAAAGCATTATTATGGAGATCTCCACCAGCACAATATGGAACGTGGGAGTAGAAGTTTCATACAGGATTTCTAAAGTTCTATTACCAAAAACAAAAAACAAAAAACAAAACAAAAGGACCAAAGGAAGCAAATACCCATAACATTGTTTTGGTTTGTTTGCTTGGTTTGATTTGCTTTTTTGTTTGTTTGTCTGTTGTGGTGTTATATCCACATTCTTTTTGCTCTTTAAGTTGGTACGGGAGGCTGCTCAAATGCCCATTGGTAATAATTGTATATATATATATGTATATATATATACATATATATATATATATACACATATACACATATATATGTATATAAAATTAGGCTTCCACACAACACCCAGTGATCATCCCAACAAGTGCCCTCCTCAATGCCCATCACCCATTTTCCCCTCTCCCCCACCCCCCCCAAAAACCCACAGTTTGTTCTCTGTATTCAAGAGTCACTTATGGTTTGCCTCCCTCCCTCTCTGTTTATAACTGATATTCACACAGTGGAACACTTTCCAGCAATGAGAATGCATGTCCCATAACTACACAAAAATATGGATAATCTCACAAACATAATGTTGAGCAAAAGAAGCCAGAAAAAAAAGAACATACGGTCTGATTCTAATTATATAAATTACAAAAATAAGTGAAGCTAACTTATGGTGTTCAAAGTCAGGAATTTGGTAACTCTGAGGAAAGGGGATCAGTGACTAGAAGAGAATACGAAGAGGCACCTGAGATATTGACCATGTTCTGCTTTTTGAACCGAACACTTGTTTCAAGGATTGTGTTAATTTGTGAAGATCCATTGAGCTGTAAACTTATGTACACTATTTTGCATGTATGTTGCCTGAGACTAAAGGAAAGTTAAATAATACTGATTCTATCTTTTAAAATTTCATATTGGGTAAACTCTGGACTTTTTAACATTAATTTTAATAAAAATACTTTATTAAAATATTATTTACCTTAAAAGTTGAATATTTTGATGTTCCCTTGAATTTGGTCCCTGAGGCAAGTATCTCACTTTCCCTACCGTAGACCAAACCCTGTGCTTCACAACAGAGAGAAGGAAAACCAAAGCAAACAAGGCAACTGAAACAAAGTCACAGAAATAATTTTTTCCTTAGAAAGCATTTTAACCTCATCAGTTAGAGATATTTCCACATCCACTATGCTCCTTTATACATGGTTATAAATAGTGGAATGAGTCTTAGAACCTTCCACATTTCCATTACCCAGCCAAGTCATGCATCGCATTTCCAAAGGAAAAAAAAAATAAACACCAAAAATAAACACCTCAAAATCCAAAACCCTTATTTCTCAAGACTCTACATTAATTCACTGACCAACTATTACATGCAGTTACTGTCCTAGTCACTTTATACACATTTTTTTCTAGAGCTTAGAACATGTAACCTTAACTTTTTAATGGTCTTATAAGGAAATGATAATAATCCCCACTTTAGTAATGAAGAGTGAAGAACAAACGATTTTATGTCTTGTTGAAAATCACAAGCTAGGAAATGACGAGGCCATAAACCAATACTGTGTGTGTGCATAACTTCATGGCACCTGTTTCCCAGACTCCTTGACTTACACCACTCAAGTACAGCCACGCCTAGAGTTTGGCACCCATGACACTTAGTAGGGTCTTAAAAAGTAGGACTTCTCAAGGGTCTCCAAAGTCAATTTGGTTAAACTCAGAAAGAAAGGAAATTAAATCCTCCAAATTTACAATTTTATTCCCTGTTGATATTCCCAATGCCTAAAACAGTGGGTGGGACTCAGTGAATGCTCATAAAATAAGTGCTAATTATACTTTTTAAATAAGAGAAACATTTTACAAAGTTTGGTCCATGTCATGGGAAACTCACTGAAATGTCAATTTTTTTTTTAAATGTCAGCAGCTCAAGGATATTCAGTTCGAATAAAGTCCAAGGTCAGAATAGCTTAAAAAAAGAAAAGAAAAGAAAAGAAATCTACTATTCAGTTTTTCAAAGAAATTTAATTTTAAAGCCATCAACAATTTCCCAAGATTAATTATCTTACCCAAGAGAGATAATGATAAAAGTCAATTATCAAAAAAAGTTACAGAGTGTATGATTTTCCAATTATTGCCTTATGTGATTTTTTGCCTTTTCTTTAACGGCAATTTGTATTTAATGTAATTTTGTTCTTTTTCTTAACACTTTAAAAGTCTATCAAGTACTTTTGTCACTCCTTTTGACTTTGCTTTTGGATTGCCTATTTCTGATTAACGGAAGCTTGAAAGTCTCTTGTTCAGAAGTCAATCAGAAAGCAGCTGTTTAATAATGGTACAGTGAACAGTTGACACTTTGCCGAGCTAACATCTTTTCGACAAAATGATTACATCTATTGCACATCAATCACTTGACATAACCAAAATAAAGCCAGCTTAATAGAACAATATCTCATGATAAATACCTTCCCTTGAAACTTCCCATCTTTGCCTCTACACTTATATATTGATAAATGATGTTCTTTCACCTTGATGCTCTTTTTCTCTAAGCAGGAGGCCCATTGTCCTATGACAGCTCCTACTGAGTTCACTACATTACCTAGATGTTTAAGGCAGTTTTCAAACAAAGTCTTCTCTGTCTCAGTAGATTGCCAGTTAAATCAATAAACATTAGGAGCCCAAAGTTTAGAAGGGCAGATGCTTGCCCTCATCCAATGGAATGAGGTAATGGGACACCTGTTTCTTGTTCTTTGTCATCTTTATAGCCATGAGCAAAATCATGGGTTCCTGTCATGATCCTTGCCTTTCTTAGCCAGTTTCATAGGGGCTCAGATGAATGTGAACTCAGTCTAAGCTTCCACCGTCAATGGTCCCTTAGTGGAATGAGAGAAACAATCATTATCTTTTGGATGCTTTTAGTAGGACAATCGAACACAACTATTGGAAATGGCACAGACTCCGTACTGGAGACTTATAAGTTTTCAGGTACTGTACCACTTCTTGGTAAGTTTTCGTCTTCCTCTAAATGAGTTAATAAAGTCTTTTCTTGTATAAATTTTGTATTAGCCAGCAAACATACCATTTCTGGAGCACCTCGGGGCTCAGTCGGTTAAGTGTCCAACTTCGGCTCAGGTTATGATCTCATAGCTCCTGAGTTCAAGCCCTGCGTCCAACCCTGTGCTGACAGCTCAGAGCCTGGAGCCTGCTTTGGATTCTGTGTTGCCCTCTCTCTCCACCCCACCCCCGTTTGAGCTCTGTCTCTGTCTTTCAAAAATGAATAAACATTAAAAAAAAATTTAAAAATGCCATTTCTAAAATCTGTGGCTTTAAAGAATAAGTGCTTATTATTGCTCATGAGCTCCTGGGTCATCAGGGTCAATCGGGCCAGGGTCATGTATCAGCACTCAGTGACAGGTCAGTTGGGGGTGGGCCTATCTAGAATGGCTTCACTCACATGCCTTTTGATTGGATGGCTGTCAGCTAGGGCAGTAGGATGACTGGGTTACGTATCTCTCATCATCCCACAGACTAGCTTTAGCTCGCTTACAGGGCAATGGTTGGGTTCCCAGGGAGTTTAAGGAAGCACATACCAAAACACTGCATCTGACACTTTCTGTCGGCCAGAACAAATCACAAATCTAGCAATGATTCAAGGGACGGGAGATACATGTCACCTCTTCATAGGAGGAGATTCAAAATCACTTTCCATGAACCATGGATATAGAGAAAGGAGAAGAAATTATGGCCAATTTTGTAATACATCTATGGCAAATTCAAGAGCTCCCAAATAGTAAAAAAAAAATTATCATCCACTTTAAAATTTCAACTAAAGTACAGAGAAACCAGCCCAGTAAAATTATTTCATGTATACAAACATGTTTGAAATTTCACTGATTGATTTGTTTTAATCACTGGATAAGCTAGGTGGAAAGCAATATTCACAGATTTGAAGCTTTCAACATAAATTTCTATTTTGATAACACCATTTCAAATTCATATAAAATAAATTTAACTGCATTATCATTAGAAATTCAGGATCTTAAGTTAGCTGTATCTGAGAATAACAACAACAATATACATTCTATTTCAAGTAACATCATCCTTGGTATAGTGTGCAAACTGTTCACACATCACGTAAGGCAAAATGAATATCCTGTCTGCTCGGGGCACCTGGGTGGCTCAGTTGGTTGAGCCTCATACTCTTGATTTCAACTCTGGTCATGATCTCACAGTTCATGGGATGGAGCCCCACGTCTGGCTCTGCACTAATAGCTCAGAGTCTGCTTGGGATTCTCTCTCTCTCCATGTGTGTGTCTCTCCCTCACTCTCTGTCTTGCTCTCAAAATAAATAAATAAACTTAAAAAAATATCCTATCTGTTCCATTTGGTCACCATCCAGATGCTTTCAGTTTGTCTTTTAGTAAGGCTAAAGGAACATGTTATACTTAAATCTTTATAGCAACTTCATAAAGGAACAGTTTAGTTAATGCTTAGTTAACACTAAGGAATTTAGAAAAAATTAATGTAAGCAGAAAACATCCTTTACACTATTTGATTCATAAAAAGATTAAATAAAATTATATATATAAAGAACCATGAGAGTATCTGCTGTTGTTCACTGAATATATGGTAGTATTTTTTATTCTAGACTTTGGCATATTATTTTTTTGGAGGCTAGCATGTATGTTTGAGTGAATTCTGTGAACTGATACACACATCACTGTGGCATATTTCTGATATTTATTTTTAACCAGTAAATATTCTACTGCTCTATCAGCTATAACAGCCTGACATCTTGTAAAGAAAGAGCTTTGATTCTTCCTTGTGGAAGCGGCATTATCATCTGTCAATTTAGAGACAGCTTGTTTCAAATAGAAACTACATTATTATATTAATGAATGAAAAAATGGATGAATACTATTATTTCAGTGTTTAATGAGTATAATAACCTTAAATAAAACTGAGAAATGATGCTAGCCCCAGCTTCCAATAATCTGCAGAGACACAAGAACCCAATTTATTACAAAGAAGTGTAGAATGAAATATTTGTGCAAATGAGTGCTTAAAAACTTAATTACTGCTTTGTGTATTTCAGTCATCTTTTACTTTAAGTGGGATTGTAAAAACTTCAAGTGTTGATATTGAATTTTCATAGTTTACTACCATGAGGAGTAATTCTATAAAATGTATGATAAATTTTTGTTTGTTATTTCATTCTCTGAGATCAAGTCACCAGTAAGCAACAAAACAAACTTCTGGCAGGTTGATATAAATTGCTGCCAGGAAAGATAAATTCAGGGCATCACCATATCCATCACTATCACAAACCTTCTTTGCCTAATTGAAGGTTTATAGTGGAAGAAAAAAATACATGTAGAGAAAAATTGCTGGAGGAATTTTTGTAGTCAAGCTAGGTGGACGACCTTTATGTTGTATAGTTATTGTGAAAATTTCACAAGATCATAGTCACAGAGCATTTCAGATAGTACATGCCTAATATGTGCTTTTATTATCAAGTGTTGTGAACATTATCACCATTATCATCATTAAAATAGTTTGCACTTTTAAGACTTTTATGATTTTTAATTTCTTACAAAAGTAGTGTGAAAAGCATTTTAATTCATTGTTCCTATTCACTACTGTGTTTTACTCCTTTCTACACAAATGTTTCATTGCAGCTGACATAAAAAAAAAAGTTTCATAAATATAGGACCTTAAACAATTATCATTGCAACCATAGCCTAGCCCATGAAGAGACAAAATGACATCACATCTTTATCTTATTCTATGTGCTCAGGTATCTCCAAAGCAGTATTACAAATTCTGGAGCTTGACAGAGAGTTGAAGTTTTCTTCAAAGCAAACATCAATATATTCTATGGTTCTTCACAGAGACATTTACTTTAAGAGTCAGAGTTGTATAAAGACCCAAAGCCAAGAGAGCCATGAATCCCCTATTCAATCTGTCTTCCTCACTCTTCAGCTTCACAAATATCATTTTCTGGGATGAAAAAATAGGATACCATGTGCTTCCCCAACTCCTTGAATAGTTGACCATTGGGGCAGCTCTTTCTGCCCATGGGTGCTATACCCATTCTTTGATAAAACCATTAAGAAAAAAAGAGTTGAACATTGGTAGGTCTCTTACATGTAAGGCTCCTTAAGAGAAGAAACAGTGCTGATTGAACTTGTTTTGCAGTGTACAGGGAACAGAGCTAAAAAAGATCCTTGAATCAATACTAACTAAGGATGATAATTTGAAAGGTGAAGGAAAATCTATTAAGATTTCTTTGGAAAAGCCTCAATGATCAGAAACAATACTTCCATTTAGAGCTTAATCTGTTGTAACAAATTTATAAGAAAATAATTTTTTAAAGCACTCCACTATCATGTTGGTATATTTTTTAGTACCACAACAAGCTGGGCACTGTGTTTGTTACTTGAAATATAAATGTCATTAAGACACCCAACCTGTTCTGGAGGACTAGTCTATGGTAGCATTTGTGGGAATGCTCAAAATTTTGCATATTTAAGAGTAACAGAAGTGATTTAAGCTTAAATATATGAATGAAAACTGAAGCCCAGACTGAATGTAAATCAGATCAAGGCAAGTACTTATGGTCTACTCATCTGACATAAAAATGCATGAAGCCATTAAAAAATATATATTTTTTTACACTGAAGAATTGTATTAAGAATACTTAACATGAGTTCTATAATCTTAAAAAAAATTTAATGTTTATTTATTTTTGAGAGAGACAGAGCATACGCTGTGTGTGCGTGTGGGGGGGGGGGGTGCTTAGAGAGAAGGAGACACAGAATCTGAAGCAGGCTCCAGGCTCTGAACTGTCAGCAAAAGCCCGACGTGGGGCTCAAACTCACAAACTGTGAGATCATGAGTCGAAGTCGAATGCTTAATCACCTGAGCCACCCAGGTGCCCCTACCCTCTTAAATTTTTAAGTGTATGATACAGTTGTGTTAACTATAGGCACAATGTTGTACAGTATCCCTAGAATCTAATCGTCTTACATGAGTAAAATATATTTTCAACCCCTGATGAAAAGAGTGCCTTTGAAATCAAGGACAAAAGTGTTAATACAAATAACCAAGTATTTATCAATAAACATTTCGAGGAACAAAAATATGCATTCTACATATTCAAAACAATAATCTATTAACTAGTGTGAATGGGACTTCAATAGTTTGAGTATCAGGGCTTTATGTTTTTGCAGTTTCCCTAATGTGCCCAATAGCTGTTACACTCAAAGCAGTCTGGTCTGTGTGTATATACTGAGGCCAAGGTATCTATGCAGGACATAAGTCTACAAAATCACTGATTGTTATCTTCTCAGAAATTTTTTTATCATTTATTTTAGCAACATCTTGGTCAGGTTGGGGGGGTGAAGAGTTAATTTTTCAGTAAGTTCCATGGACCACATGCTATACACTTTGCTATGAAGATTTACTTTCTTCCCTCATTAAGTTGGTTGATAGTTTATTCTTGAGAAAAACAAAAGGAACAATGTCTCTCTCTCATTTCAATACATATCATGATGTTTAACAGCATTGTACTAATAGCTTCATATGGATTATTTCAAGAGGTCTGCACTAAACATGTTAAGTTCAGATGAAATTTCAGTTGCATAAAATTGAATGTTGCAACAGAACAGGAGTTGAAACAAAATAAAAGTCTACTTTACTCTCGTGTAGGAGTCTGAGAAGAGTCAGCCCAGGGCTAGTTTGTTGGCTTCCTAGTGATACTAGGGACCCAAGCTATGCCATCTTTCTGCTCTGTCATCCTAGGGCATCATTTCTATTTTCAAGGTCACTATGGTTGAAGATGGATGCTGGAATTCCAATCATTGATTCCAATCATTCCATTTTACATAGAACAGAAAAGTAAAGAGACAGGGTTCGTCCTACCTCCTCCAACTTTAATCTTTAACCTTCACAGAAGTCTCATGTGGCATTTCTGCTTATATCACATCCCCCAACACATAATCTTTTGACAGCACTGGGAAAAGTGGCACATTTAGCTCCTGAATAATATAAGGGTTGTGTTCCTGAGGAGGAAGTAGAGAATGGAGGGAGAGAGTGAGCAAGAGACAGAGAGACTGACTTGGAAACAGGCAACTGGCTGACTGTCCCAACAAACCTTATTTAAAAAGAGAAAACTAAGGTTAAACTCTTTAATTCGCTGGCTCTTTTCTCCTCTCATGCACTCATTTAGGCAACCAAAACTATTATTGATTTTATTTTTTCTGTGTGTTATATACCATCCTCGTATCTGAAATGCAATGTCTACCAGTTAGACATGGTACTTGTTTTCACACTGCTTTCAATGCTGTAAAGTGGTTTGATAGAGAATAGGAAAATGCAATGTGATGTGACATGGTCTATGGAAGGACAAGGGATGACGATAGTAAGTAGACAAGACCCACTCAGTGTAGATTCCACTTAACACTAGGAAAACTCTGATTGATTAAGAGGAAACATGATTAGGAGTTTGCCAAGTGAGATCAGGAAATGCAAAAGAATATTAGAGCACAAGGACAGCTCACACAACAACTCAAGACTACAGGGATCATGCCATTTGTTTAAAGTTCAATGTGACTGTTGTTACAGGGATTTAACAATGTACACAGCAATAGAGAAGGCAGAGATGTAAATAGGATTTAGTGAGCCAGTGAGTTAAAGGTGTTTTGTTTCATTTTGTTTTTCAGAGTAACAAGTAGTCATTGAATGGTGGGAACAGAAGAATAACTACCTGCACTTTTCCCTGAAGTATATAGTATTCAAGAACCCATGAATGGTAGAAATGGTCTATTAACTAAAAACCTTGATCCTCGGGGCGCCTGGGTGGCTCAGTCGGTTAAGTGGCGGACTTCAGCTCAGGTCACGATCTTGCAGTCCGTGAGTTCGAGCCCCGCGTCGGGCTCTGGGCTGATGGCTCAGAGCCTGGAGCCTGTTTCCGATTCTGTGTCTCCCTCTCTCTCTGCCCCTCCCCCGTTCATGCTCTGTCTCTCTCTCAAAAATAAATAAAACGTTAAAAAAAATTAAAAAAAAAAAAACAACTGACATGCTTTTCCACATTCTATTTCCTAGGTAAGACGATCACATTTTTTTTGAGTCCAAATTTAGAATACATTATGAAAAACAGTCAAAATTTCATCTGTCTTGGAAACTGTCTCATTTTTCTATATTTATTGAAAAGCTTTACTTCACATGATATGTGTATTGTTTGAAATCATACATCGGATTTATTACCACTCCTAAATTCAATTTAGATAGTTTCTAAAATAATTTCCATATCTTTAATGAGTTTTGTAAATCACCGCTGAGAACACAGACTAATATTCTGTGTGGAAGAGCGATGGTCATAAAAGGAAGCTTTTCTTAATGAGTGAACTGCAGTGGAATATTCTTTCCAGTGTATGTTTTCCATTATTTTAATCAAGCAACTGACAAAGAGAAGCTCCATACTTATTGTGCAACAACAATAGCAACACCTGCAGAAAAATGAGGACTATAAAGGCTAACAAATGTAAAGCACTGTGTGTGCTAAAATGAGCAATATTTTATCAGGACTGAAAATATTCCTCAACATTACAATAGAAAGGGTTTATATTGTCATTCACAGCAGTTAAGCATATAATTATAACAGACCCTGCGATCCAGTCAACATAATCACTTTCTTGGAGGTGTCTAAGGTTAAAAAAAAGGAAGAAAAAAAACTATGATGGTATTAGGAAATATTTTTGTTCAGAGAGAATTATTAATCAGAAAAAAAATGTCCTCAACAGAAATAAAGAAAAAAAATGTTCTTACTAAAGCAGGATAATTTTTCTATTAATTATTCCCATTGAGACTTCCTCAGTGACACAGAAATGTACATGCTTATATGCCAGATAATTATAATACCCCAAGAATGAGACACTATGAGCCTTATTCACTATGTATTCGGGTGTCAAGGCATTAGAACTACTTTGAAAAGAGTCCTTACTTTATCTTTATGATGAAAGAGACAGACATTAAAGAAGAAACTAATGATCTCAGAAAAACAACTTCCAGAGTGTGAATGGTCCTCAATAATTCCGATATGACTTATGTTTAGATGTGCCCGTACTTCACACTTTGTGACATCACACCAAGTTGGATAAAAATAATTCTTTAGCCCCTTCCGGGGAGTATTTGCTCACTTGAAGGAATATATAGAGGATGCTTACGCTGCCTCCCTTAAATTCAGTAATTCCTTTTTCTTAACTTCTTCAAATAGTTAAATGAAGGTGAGACTCTGAAAAGTTCTTAGATTTAATCAGCACCAAAGTATTATGAGAAATCTTTAGCATTAGTGTGAGCTGGAAAACTGGACTTCCATAACTTTCAAACACCAAATGGAAATTTTGATAAAAAGAGTTGGTGAGGGAATTACTTTAAAACATAAAATGCATAAAGGGGATATTCACTTTCGTCTCCTTTGCAATCCCCCATCAGGTACTTCAACAGGAGATTCAATATTCTATGTGTTCACAAATAGAGAAATTTGGATGACTCAGGCATCAAAGTAATTGTTTAGGATCCTTTTGTAACAATCATATCTCAATAAATTTATTTTTTATTAATCTTTATTATTAATATATTTTAATTATTTTCTAAGTGTATATTTTGGTTTTACATCCTGAAAAGGGCCTATCTGTGAATAGAGAGATGTATGATATAGCACATTAAGGGGAAAAATAGAGTCAGTATATACAAGAATGTTCTGGGGAATCACAGAAGAAAAATAATTTTTTTGAATTAGTGTACTTAGGGAAAGCTCTTTGAAATCCATTGCCTATCCTCTCCTCCAAGCTACCCATACCCAATCTATCTGTTACTTTTTTAAAAAAGAAAAATATATACTGATTGGCTATGCTTAGTCTTTTCCTTACTCTGGGTATATAAGGCAAACCATCAGGAAGTCTCCAACAGCAGGGACATTTTAGAGCAAGTTAAATCCATCAGTACCCTCATCTGTAAGGAGACAATTAGATGTTTTCTCAGATAGTTTCTAGTACCTTAGTTATTAGAATCACAATGGAAAAATAACTAGAACTAAGTAAAAAGGAAGGGGGGATATCAGGATTATCACTTGAAGTCTGGTGATATAGGTTTAACATCTCACTAGACAATAGGGTATTCTATATAAAAATATTCAGTGTATTGAATATTATTCTATATAGTCTTCTACACGATTGTTCTTAGTTCATAGTAGTCATTTATTACACAAACAATTAGATTGACTTGATAAGTATATGCCACCTACCTGTCCCTGTGAAATCTGTTCAGCATCTCAGCCTTAATGCAGTGAAGGATGCACCTGGCATCAGGTAAACATCAATTTAATATCTGTAAACTTTCAATCTCCTAATTCTAGTCCTCTATCTATTTCATCTCTCTCTCCCATTACCCAAGTTCTGCCTATAACTGGAACCTACTTTTGGTAGCCAGTCCCCAAGACCGTCCCTAATTATCACTGCCCCTTGGCACTGGCACATTCATGCTGTCTCCCACACTGTAGCAGGATTGGTCTGTGTGATCAGTAGCATATGGCAGAGGTTGAGGCTGTATCACCATATCTTCTGAGACCACAGCTTGTGTCATGAGAACTCTTTCCTCCACACTCTCTCTTGTTCTCACTTAACTTCCAGTGTTGTGTAGCCCTATGGAAGAGCCCATGCCAAGGACCATGTGAGTGAACTTGCAAATGGATTCCCCATTCCCAGTAGAGCCAACAGATTAATTGCAAACTTACGAGAGGCTTTGAGCCAGCTACTAAGCTGCTAACAGATTCCTGATCAACAGAAACTGCACGGTAATACTTTTTTTTTTTTTGTAAATTCCTAAATCCTAGGATAATTTGTTATGCTGTAATAGCTAACCAATCCAGATTCTGGTACCTGGAAGTAGAGCTCGGCTGTTGTAAAAATATAAAATGTAGGTGTGGTTTTGGAAGTGGGAGCTGGAATTTCGAAGAGCTTTAGTGAAAGCCTTGCCTCTTGAAGGAGTTACTGGAAGCCTCATGGTCTCTGATAAGGCTGAGGGTGAGGACTTGAGAGAGGGAGGTAAATGTTACTGGAAACTGAAGAAAGGGAGATGCTTGCTATGTAGGTGCAGAATATTTAGTAACACTGCTGCCTGCAGTTACATGGAATGTAGAAAATGTACCTAATGAAGCAAGCAATCTAAAGAGATTTCCAAACAGAGTGAACATGCCATATGGTTTCTTCCTGCTGCTTTAAGTGAAATGGGAGAGAAGACAGATAAAATAAAAGAACACTTAAATAGACAGCAGAACTTGATGGTTCTGAAAATCCCCAGTCTCTAAAGTTAACAAAACATGATCCAAAGACAAAGCTGAGGGTATGATTCTAATATCTTTTCTTTCAGACCTCAGAAAGATCAAAGGTGGTATCTCAGAGTACTAGTAGGTCAAATAGCCCCCTCAAGGAATTAAAGGTGTGCCTCATGTATCTTCTGAATGAAAAAAAACAGGGCTTCTAGGAAGCTTAAGGACATTGCCCTCAGCAATTTTAGTAGATGGTAGTAGTAAAGGATTACCTCAAAGATGTGTGTGTGTGTGTGTGTGTGTGTGTGTGTGTGTGTGTGTGTGTGTGTTTCTAAAGGACTAGATCCTAGAAAGATTCACAGAGGCCCACCAAGTTTTTAGAAGTCAAATGTTTTGCCCAAATAGATTAAGAGTACAAAAGGAAAAGACATCTTTAGACACCCCAAATTCTACTGACACGAAGTAGGCTGAGAGAATTACTCAGTTGCAAACACATAATAACTTTCATGAAAAGGGAAGGGTGACTAAGAGGTTGAAACCAAATCTTAAAGAGTGTTGAGTGAAGAGACTTGAAGAATTATCCCCAGTTCTTAAGTCCTAATCAAGGAAATTCCAACATTTTGATGTCTACAGCAGTGACCCTCTTTCCGGTCCATCTTTACATATTGTGTAGAGGGGTGCAGATAACTTGTTTCTTTATTTCTATAGGGTGAGAAGAACTGCATTTGAGTGGCTGTACTTAGGGAACTATACCTGAGGGGCCTCATCCGTACCTGGACCTGCTGTAGTAGATGCTAAGATTCTTGAATTTGAGTGGACGTTTAAACAGGAAAATAATTTGGGGGGCTGTGAGTGAGGTTAAGCGTATATGGCAAGTGTCAGAGAGATGAACAACTTTCAAGTATATAATACTCTATCATTAATTATAATCACCATTCTCTACATGAGATTCCCCACAAGTTGGTCATCTTATAAGTGGAAGTTTGTATTCCTTGACATCTTCCCATTTCCCCCCAACTCACAGGCCCTGGTAACCACCATTCTACTCTCTGGTTCTATGAGTTTGATTTTTTTTAAGGTTCATGTATAAATGAGATCATTCGGTATTTGTTTTTCTCTGTGATTTAGCATAATACCCTCAAGGTCTACCTTTGTTGTTGCAAATGGCAAAATGTCCTTTTTCATGTCTGAATATTACATGCACACACACATATATACATATATACACACACATAATACATATCTTCTTTGCCCACTCATTTGTCAACAAACACTTAAATTGTTTTCCAGATCATGGTGACTGTGAATAATGCTACAATACAAGAGGGCAGGTATCTCTTCAAGACCCTGCTTTCATATCCTTTGTATAAACCTGGAAATGAGACTGTTAGATCATTGAGTAATACTTATTTTAAAATTTTTTAAGTTTATTTAATTTGAGAGAGAACATGAGTGGGGGAGGGGCAGAGAGAGACGGGGAGAGAAAATCCCAAGCAGGCCACACTGTCCATGCAGAGCCCCAAGTGGGGCTGGATCTCACAAGCTGTGAGAACATGACCTGAACTGTAATCAAGAGTTGGATGCTTAACCAACTGAGCCACCCAGGTGCCCCAGGATAATTCTATTTTCTATTTTTTTTTTGACAAAACCTATCATACGCTTTCCTAGAGTGGCTACATCAACTTATATTGCCACCAAGTGTACACAAGTGTTGTTCTTTTTTCCACATTCTGGCCAACGCTTGTTCTTTCTTGTCTTTATGAGAGCCGTTCTAACAGGTATGAGGGCATAGCTCATTGTGGTTTTGAATGCACTTCCCTATTGATTAGCAAAGATATTCGAGAAGAATTGGCATTAATTCTTCTTTAAAATTTTGGTAGAATTCACCAGTGAAACCATCTGGTCCTGGGCTTTTCTTTCATGGGAGGTTCTTTGATTACTGATTCAATCTCCTTATTTGTTATTGGTCTGTTCAGGTCTTCTATTTCTTCATGATTCAGTCTTGGTAGGTTGTACATTTTTAAGTATTTATCCATTTCTTCTAGGCTATCCAATTTGCTGGCATTGAGACTGGCTTCTTTATATCCAGGGTCCTTATATTTTTCTGACTGGATATAAACCACTACTAGGAATGTATTTGAGTCTCTCTTGAGAAGTTTAGTTTCTTTATAGGATGGATAGCAATCATCTTTCCTGAACCTGAGTATGATTAGTGTCCTGGCAAAAGAACTGTTATCCTAGAACTTGACAACTAATGGTTTTAGGGATGTTAACGCTTGAACTATAAGTCCAAGTTTTTGTGACAGCTACCCATTGGTTCTTAAGTCCTGAAACTAAATTATCAGCTATCCCTTAAAATATAACTAATATCTGACTTCAGGTATTTATTTAGAACATATGTGACCATTCATAATAAAATGATAAAAGCATCATTTGCCTCAGGCTTTCCTTACACAGCTGAGGAAATGAGGCTACTAAATGGTCGGACAGTTCTTGCACTGAGTTTTAAATGCAAACTCATTGCTATAAATCCTTTAAACCACAAAGTGTACTCTGTGATATTCTTTCCAAATGTTGAAATAATTATTCTTAAAAGAATAAAGACTCATTCTAAAGGGCAAAGTAATTAGGATAAGAAAAGTGATATACAAACCATCACTAGGGATTGGGTCGCAAAATGAACTGTGCTGGGCAAGCGAGACCCAGGAACACAAACACAACCTCAGGAATGGCCGAGGCTGTGACTGTGAAGGTGGTAGTAGATATGAGTCTCGCTGTGCTCTAACAATGTTGGTTCGGATTGAGAGGAGCCAGGGGCAGTATCAGTATTATCGTCCGTGATACTACCCAAAGGAAAGCTTCTGTGGCAGTCACTGTGGGATGGGTCCCATAGTGAAACACCGAAGAAGTCACATTGATTTTGGTATTTAGCTAGAGCCACTATTCTTACCCTTTTCTAGTACAAAACAAATGGCTTATTATTACATCTATGAAAAGTAGATTCCGTTACTGTATCTACTAATATGCATGTGCGTCTCTCCATTATTTTTCTCTTCTATTCAAGAAAGTATTACAGCAGTAGACAAGTATATTAGAGTGCCATTAGAGGTCTTACTTGCTTTTGTATTCATTTATTATGAAAAGAAATAATCTTCTAACATGAGTACTATTAACATAATTGTTTGATTTCTCAAGGTTCACCTTGCTAATAAAGGTTTCAAATCCTTATTTGTTTTTATTATTATTTTTTAAATAAATGCCTCTTAATAAAGGCTTCTAGAACTCCTAACGTCTTTACTACTCTCTTTTGCTTTCTCTTGTACTAGGATACTCTAATAGGCGATTTTGTTCTTTTTATTTAAGTGTAATTAACATACAGTGTTATGTTAGTTTCAGATGTACAACATAACGATTCAACAATTCTATACATTACTTAGTGCTCACTGTGAGTGGTAAGTACAGTCACCATCTGTCACCAAACAACATTATAATATCTTATTGACACTTTTTGCTACGCTGGTCTTTTCATCTCTCTGATTTATTTATTTTGCAACTGAACGTTGTACCCCTTAATCCCCTGTATCTATTTCACCCACCCCCCCACATCCCCTGTGACTACCACCTATTTCTTCTCTATATTTCAGAGTCTGTTTTTGTTTGTTTGTTTATCCCCCTTTTCCCCTTCATTTTCATTTGTTTTGCATCTTAAATTCCACATGAGTGAAATCATATGGTATATGTCTTTCTCTGTCTGACTTATTTCACTTAGCATAATATCCTCTAGGTCCATCTATATTGTCACAAATGGCAGGATCTCATTCTTTTTTATGGCGAATATTTCATTGTATGTATACCAAGTCTTCTTTATTAATTCATCTATAGACAGACATGGGCTGCTTTCAAATCTTGGCTATTGTAAATAATGCAGCAACAAACATAGGGGTGCATATACATTTTCAAATTCTTGTTTTTATTTTCCCGGGGTAAATATTCCATAGTGGAATTACTGGGTCATATGATAGTTCTGCTTTTAATTTTTTGAGGAAACTCCATATTGTTTTCCACAGTGGCTGCATCAATTTGCTTTCTGACCAATAGTGCACAAATGTTCTCTTTCCTCTACATCGTCACCAACACTTGTTATTTCTCGTTTTTTTGATTCAAGACAGGTGTAAGGTGATATCTCATTGTGGTTTTGATTTGCATTTCCCTGATGGTTAGTGATTTTGAACGTCTTTTCATATGTCTGTTAGCCAGGAGTATGTCTTCTTCAGAACAATGTCTATTCAGGTCTCCTGCCCATTTTATACTAGAATTTTTTGTTGTTTTGGTATTGCATTTTATAAATTCTTTATATATTTTGGATATTAGCCCCTGATTGGATATATCATTTGCAAATATCGTCTCCTATTCAATAGATTGCCTTTTTGTTTTGATGGTTAACATTAGTACAATTAACATTAACTGTCACATTTCTCAAGATACACCTCACCGATAAAGTGATACCAATGCTGCATATCTTTAAAATACAAGAAAATATCTTTAAAATACAAGCTCTTCTGTTGGAAGAGCTACTAAAGAGGGGCCTAGCTAAAGAGAACAAAGGAGGATCAAAACAACTAATCATTGTGTGATAAGCTTAGAGGGACTTTAGTGGATAAATTAACTTCTGGCAAGGTGAGGCTTCTATAAAAAGAACTGTATACATCCCAAGTCACACTTGTTTCATCTTTATCACCCTAGCTGAGTCAGTGCAGTATCTGTCAATTGTACCATATTATTTCCCAGATATGTTGGGGAGAAAGTTTCTTTCTACATAGCCAGAACACAGAGGGTTCAGTGGGAGGACATTAAGCAGGATCTGAAGGACAAATTTCATAAATGGAATGAAAGTGATTAAGAAGCACAGTGTTTGGCACAGACTCTGGATCAAAGAAGGAACTAATAAATACATACTGGAGACGAAACCTCACAGTTTCACAGCTGAACGGGATCCGATAGAATTCCTACAGCAGCCAATTCATTTGACAGCTGGAGAAACTAAGCTTTTTTAATTTATTTTTTTTTCTGGGAGACTTAGAAAGGAAATTATAACATAGTTCAAAACCTAGACTGTGGAATGGATTGGCTACTTATTTACTCAATGAACTTGAACAAATTATTTAAATTCGATGAGCCTCGCTCTCTTCAGCAATAACAAATGGTTGCTCTGAATTCTAACATGTATGTAAAGTATTTAGCAAAGTGCCTGACACGTAGGGAGCATTCAATAAATGATAGTGGTAGTGTTGATACACAAAAGGCTAATAGACCAGAAGGCAGGATTTATGTCTCCTACATCCAACACTATTTACAAATCTATTTCCAAATTCTAAATGAATTATTATTTATGGACCTTTCATGCCTGGTGCACGTCAGTTTCACATATGCTATTCTTAATATTATATCATGATGCCTGAATATCAGTTTTCTATCAGAATTGGTATGTAATATTAAATGGCACTACAACCGGCTCATTTTTTCAGTAATATTCCTATTATCATTTCTGAACATTCTAATTCATCAATGTTAAAGATAATTTCCTTCCCTCATAAAATATTAACATCCTTTTTGTGTGACTAAGAATTGTCTTCAAGCAACTTCTTCCTGTCATTAATTAAAATAATGAGTAATGTAATATTAAATGTGTAATTCTCTGACAAGCACTCAAGTGTTTGCTGAGAAGTCCCTTTCTACCAAAAACATCTGGAAAATAATATGGTAAATTAAAAAGCTGATACTTTAATATACTACAGGGTAATCCCCGAATCTAGGTAGGCAAAGTGCCAAATTGGCAAAGCTCTCATTCCTGGCACAGTGCCACAGATTCTTCATTTTTCTTTTCTTGATGTGTTATATGAGGATTTTGCGCAACCCTTCTCTATTTCAACTGCTTTACTTATGAGACGAGAAAATGACAACAAACACATTCCACCATAGGTTAGCTCTTCTGCTTGCAATAGACAGTGCCTTACACAGACATAGCTTCCATAAATATTTTAAGAACTCTGATAGACTTGGGAACAGCCGTAGTTAGTAAAAACAGTTGCATGACTCCTGCCCCAGCAGTAAAAGTAAATTGCTCCTTCTCATTGGTTTTATGTCCTCTGCTAGATGCATTTTAATGGGCATTCAGGTCCTCTTCCAAGTAGCTGTAGTCCTTTCCTTACTTCTCCCTCTCTCGACTTTATGTCTCAGGGTGTTGAATAGTATATTAAGAGCTTGAAGCTTTAAAACTCAGTCATCCAACACTTTGTGAAATGAGTTACTTGATTTGTCCAGGACTTTACTATTCTGGGTCCCAGCCATATTATGTCTTACACTTTGTAGAAGACTGTCATGTTCCTAACACCTTGGATGCTCAGATGTACACCAAGAAGGATTAATTTCCCCACTTTTCGTTAAAAACAAAAACAAAAACAAAAACCCTGAGGCTCAGAAAACCGAGTGATTCCTCTCAAAATTAAGTGACAAGTAATACAGCTGTGCTTATGAAAATGTAGAACTTGCAATAAGATAATCACTGTACATATTAGATACACACTGTAAAACAGAGAAGTAGGACTAGAATTCAGGTCTTGTGATACCACATCTAAGGATTTTTCTGTGGCAGCACATTGTACCACAAAATCCACACTGGAAGAAGGAAAACCAGGGACACAATATATGAGAACACCATATGAAAAGACTTTTAGGTCATATTCAAATATTTCTCACCCCTCAAATCTTAGGTAAAATATCACTGAAGAAGGTAAAATTTTTATCTGACAGAAACAAAGAAGTCTTCAGTGATATTTTACTTGAGACTTGAGGGGTAAGAAATATTTAAATATGATCTGAAAGTCTTTCCATATACTATTTTTATTATCTTCCTCAAAATTCCTCTTCAGTATTTCTCCTTATGGTGGTATAAACCTTTTCCCTTATAGTTTGCAACTCAGATAATTTCTGAAAGTTTAACAGGAGAAACTATGACCTCATTTTTTCACACGCTGCAAGAACATCTTTTAAAAGTAATTTTCTGTTCTCAGTAGCAAGGGACAATACTCACTATGGAAAACTCCAATGATGGACGAGGAAATAGAATGGGGATCCATTGCAATCTGTGTTCTTGCCAATGAATGGCTGGTCACTTGACTGGCCTTCCTCTTTCTGTCATACACCATATAAAAAAAAACTTGACTGATCTCCTAGTATCTGCAAGATTCACTCTGAATCCCTCAGCAGGGCCATTAGTCTCTAATCTTCTGCTTCAGTCACGTTATCACTCCTTCCCTCCAATCCTACCAAATCCATGCATCGAAGCTGTTCAACCCCACTCTTGCATCCCCTTGTACTTTGAGCAAATAGTCCCTTTCTCTATGCCTTAGGTAAAGAGAACTTTATATGAATTGCAGATTTATTGGTGTGTGCTTTCTGGAACAAAATCAATTAAAATATGTCCAACTGGGTAGTGAAAGATGTCAAGGCTTTGAAATAGAAGCTTTAGCTCATCGTAGTCAGTACTGTCATTGAATGTAGTTATTGAATGTAGACTGACTTGGAGGAGGGGGCATAACCTTGGGCAAGGCATCTTGGTATGTCTGAAGGCAAGTCACAGAATGATACTCAGCCATGAGCTATCAACAATCAGTGCTCTAAGCAGATGAAAGAATGAATGACTCAGTCCTAGGGGGGAGTCTGGAGGGTAGTACCACAGAGTCCACATTAGCTTGCGAAGCCATATTATACGCTTCTCTACCTGTGACAAATCCTATTGATCCTTCAAAATACCAAACATCCTTGCTTCTGTGACTCCTTTAAGTACTCACTTATTTCATTATGTCATATTTTATGTCTACAACAAAATAATATATTAATCACAGGCCTCCCTAGTCTCTGAGTTCCATGCAGAAAAGCCTTGTGTCTTACTTATTACTTTCTCTCCAGGGCCCACCATAGCACCAGGCTATGGTAATTAATAAATATTGAATAAAAAACCCACATCAAGTTAACAGCATACAGGCCCTCTCCTGAATATTTTCCTCCTTTCACCTTTGATGTAGTAAAAATTAAGCCCTATCATATATAGGTATATATATGTATAACCAGAGAGGATCTGTTGATGTTCTGTCCTGAGGTTCTTGCATGAAACATTTTGTTGAGAAAGAAATTTGTACCATTTATACCCCGAGGAGGAAGTGAAATAAAAAGAGAGATAGTTGTGGTATAAATTGCATACAATGCAAAATTAGGAGAGTTAAGTTTTAGCCTAGACACAGCCATGTACTAATTGGGAGATCTCAGAGAGTTCTAGTCCTTTATGTACCCTGATTTCCTAGAATAGAAGGGT
Source organism: Lynx rufus (assembly GCF_022079265.1). NCBI lineage: Eukaryota > Metazoa > Chordata > Mammalia > Carnivora > Felidae > Lynx > Lynx rufus. Next base: position 32,676,074 of record NW_025814830.1, on the reverse strand, counting down.
GTGATTTCATCAGAGGTGTTTGAGCTAACAGGAAATTTGTAGAACCTTTAATCCTTACCGTATGTCATCAGAATGGAGTGAAAAGGGTTAAGGATTCTTCACAAAGAAAAGCTTTTTAGACAACAAAGCTTTAGTTATGAAATGGTGAAATGTTATGAATGATGAAATGGTGGTATGCATGCGTCTTAGGCAAAAGAAAACGAGCGAAAGAGATAGTAACAGAAGAAGAATGAGACTCAAAAACATTAGGTATATGAGCGTCTAAGTGGCTCAGTCAGTTAAGTGTCTGACTTTGGCTCTCAGGGTTTGTGGGAGTCCCGGATTGGGCTGTGTGTTGATAGCACTCAGCTTGCTTCAGATCCTCCATCTCCCTTTTTCTCTGCACCTCCCCTGCTCATGTTCTTTCTTTCAAAAATAGACATTTTTTTCAAAAGAAAAAAAATGTCAAGTATATTTCCTAAATCAGTTCATATATATGGGAGCACAATTTAAAATCAAAGCCTAAATATCCAATATTCTTAGACTTATTCTTTTTTTTTCAATATGAAATTGTCATATTGGTTTCCATACAACACCCAGTGCTCATCCCAGCAGGTGCCCTCCTCAATGCCCATCACCCACCCTCCCTCCCACCCCCCATCAACCCTCAGTTTATTCTGTTTTTAAGAGACTCTTAAAAATCCTAGACTTATTCTTAAACTCATCCTTTTCAAAAAAAACTGTTTCTGAGAAGATTTATCATTCTCTTATTTCATTTGCCTCTACCAGGTATGGTATGGCCCAATCTCTGGAAAGATGTATCAGTCCATATTGCTATTAAACTGAGTCTCAGCAACAGTTTTTTGCTGCCAACCAAAAGATATTTTGGAGACCAATTAGAACACTGCATGTTTAAATACCAGTTATAATTCTTGACTTTTTTTTTCTTCAAGAGATATACATCCCTGGCTTTAGCATATTACCAGAAGAATCTGTGAAATATTTTATTTCCCTTTCTCTCTCTCTTTCTCTCTCTCTGAGACACACATACACACATAATTTCTCTGTTTTTTCCACTGAAAAGGGTTAAAGGTAATGACATATCCTTAGTAACAAACACACATAGCATTCATATCCTTCCTTTTTTAAAAAATATTTTAATTCGAGTTAGATAAAGTACAGTGTAGTCTTAGTTTCAGGAGTATACCCAATGATTTATCTCTTACATATGAAATCCAGTGCTCATCCCTAAAAGTGCCCTCCTTAATTTCTATTGTCCATTTAACCCATACCCCCAACCACCCCCCTTCCAGAAACTCTCAGTTTGTTCTCTATATTTAAGAGATTCTTATGGTTTGCCTACCTCTGTGTTTTTATCTTATTTTTCCTTCCTTTCCCCTATGTTCATCTGTTGTGTTTCTTAAATTCCACATGAGTGAAATCATGTGACGTTCGTCTTTCTCTGACTGACTTATTTCGCTTAGCATAATCAACTCGAGTTCCATCACATTGTTGCAAGTGGCAAGATTTCATTCTTTTTGATTGCTGAGTAGTATTCCCTTGTATATATACACACCACATCTTCTTTATCAATTCACTAGTTGATAGACATTTGGGCTCTTTCCATAATTTGGTTACCTGCCTTTTAAATGTAACTGTTCTCCCAAAGGAGTCAGGATGGCTTGAGGGAAAGGCTGAATCCATGGTTGTATCAGGGAAAAAAATTTGGTGGGGGGGGAAGTCAGGGAAAATTAACAACAAACTTGGTACTCTTGACGTGCCATAAAATAAGGAACTACGTAAAGAAAGATAAGCACAGTACCCAGCTTGAAGATACTTCCACTGGCCAAGATTGAGACAATTTGAACATCAAAATGAGTAACAGACCATTACTCACTGAGCAATAAAAAGATTCATGAATGTACACTAATACTGATAAATAAGTAAGCAAACAAATATGGAAGAGAAAGAAAGCTTTTCCTTACATATGAATGCCCAATGATTAATAAAGAGGGAATGCTGGATTTGGAAAATCATCAATGGCTGTTAAAACTATTGAGTTACAGTTTGATAAGAAAAAGAACAGAACGTTTCCCTGCAATGCCTTATTAATTACAAGGGGAAAGCAGTAACTTTATAGTGGAGAAAACTCAATGACACTCCAAGTAATCAAAATTAGCATCACCAATAATGGGATTAATTGGCATCCTGTGCTTTATGATGTGATACACTGAGAAGAATACAGCAGTATTTCTCTGCTATTCCTTCAAGTACTCCAAATACATGAATGTAATTATTAAGAGAAATCAGACACACCCAAATTTAGGACATACTTTAAAATAACTGTCTAGTACTATTCTAAATTCCCAGGCTTAGTATATACAAAGAAAGATTGAAAAGCTGTTTCACATTAAAGAGAAAAGATACATGAAAGCTAAATATGATGTGTAATCCTAGATTGGATCCTGGATTAGGAATTAAATACTTATACAAAACATTACTGGGAAAATTGACAACATTTAAGTATGGACTATAGATTACACAATGGTATTGTATCAGTGTAAATTTTCCTAATTTTGACCACTATACTGTGCATATGTAAAAGAATGCCTTTGCTCTTAGAAATTACACAGTGAAGAATTTCAAGGAAAAGGGGCATGACCTTTACAACCTTCTCTCAAATATTTTTTAAAAAGTATGTGTGTATATAAAATTATACCATGCAGCTGAGTCTTATATGTGTAACACGTATTTTATGCATACATTCATACACAAAGCAAAAAAAGCAACTGGTGAATCTGAATATAGGGTTTGCAGCTTTCCTGCAGGGTTGAAGTTATATCAAAATAAAAAGTTGCAAAGTATTTGATTTTGATATATACATATACATATACATATATGTATATATATATATATATATATATATATATATATATATATATATATGGCTTAACAGGCTTCTATTTCTAGATAAATATATTGGTTAGTTTCAAAATTAAAGACAATGGAACAATGACAGGTACATTATTTCATAAGTATCCTCTAACAATGCAGATAACCCATAAAGTCCCAGAAATGTTGGTGGTTGATTTAGACTTCTATGGAACAAGGGATAGAGGTTGACATAAGCACATGAAAATCACAAAGACCAAGGACACATGACCTGTCTTCTGGACCACAGTGTCTTTGGAAGGACATATGGTGCCATAAGAATTGCTTTAAAATACTGGAAATCTATGATACAGGAAAGGGAGTAAATTTTTTCTTCGTCTCTCCACAAAGTATAATGGAAAATGATTTTTACAAAGGTTACAAACATACCAATTTCAGTTCATTAGAATAAAGACTATCTTAATAATTAATTCTGAATAACTTTTGGGGGGTATTGGACACCATCTGTTCCATAACTAACTTGTTTAAACAGAATAAAATGACCACTAGTTGGCATTGCCATGAGGGGATTTAGCCTGAGAGAGGCAGATGAAGTAGTTGATTTTTGAGACTCTTTCAAAACAAACAAAAAACACAGAAGAAAAAACAAAGAAAGCAGCATTGGGAAGGAAAAAATAGTAGCATTTAGTAGGAAGTCATTCTGATTTTAATTTAATTTTTAAGAGAATAAATTAAATTGTAATGTAAGGGGAGAGAGTCAAGAATCCTAGCATCAGAAACATCTGAAAATAATGGGCACTAGAGAGAAATGGTGCAGAGGGGAGACATTTAACATTGTGAGCAGGGAGATACTTGTAGCCTAACAATGTTCTTAGGGCTGACTTCAAGGTGGGAGTATGAGGCTGGAAGCGAACAAAGTGAAAATGTACAGCAGAGACATGTGAAGGTGAAGTAGTAACTCTGTCACATGTGAGCAATGCAACCTTCTCTACACATTTTGGAAGATACGCAAAATTTTATGTAGTCACTCTCAGTCAACAATTATTTGTTGGACACCAACTAAGGTTTGGGGATTGTAGTTGGAATGGAGAATTAAATATGAACAGACATTAATAGTTTTCTAAAAGTAACCAATTAAGCACACAGACACAGACACTCTGCTGTTCAGTAATAACAAACATCTTTGTCCTTTTACTAAAGATGTTTTAGAAAGAAGTACTTCCAACTTTCCCTATTTTCTTACAACTTGACTATTGTTTAGCATTCTCCTTAATCCTCTTTTGGAGAAGTCAGAATATAATGTAATATTTTTAATATCCTACTATTTCTTTCCATATTTTGGAACTCTAAATTTAAATGGTTTCTCTATGTCCTCAAGAGATCTTAGTCCATAAAACTACTATTATTCCAGGGTCTTCTGTCCTTCTATTTCATTCTTTCCTCTCACTTTATGTTTCAGAAAATAACCATAAACAACTTCTTTCATCTTTTCAGATTTCCACATTCTCTTTCTTTCTGCAGAGCTTATTCAGACACCCCATATTCTCCTCCTGTTACTTCCTAGAGTGGTGAAGATTCTCTGATATTTCAAGCTTCAAATTATATATCACTTTCTTAAGGAGGATTTTTATGGTGCCTGGACTCCATCATTCTCCTTTTCCCAAAGTTCCAAGTATGCCTAAGGCCCATTGCACATTTTATAGCAACTACCTGTTAGCTTGCCTCTGGTACTAGGGTATCAGTGGAACCAAGGCAGGTAGTACCTTATTTATGTTCAGTTACTGTGTCCTCATTACCAATGGATATCACATATGGGAGATAATGACTAAATGAATAGATATATGGAAATATAAAAAGGTAAATTAATCCTGTAAATCACAGTGTAAATCACAGGTAACAAAAGTATTCTAGATTATGTGAAGGTATTTTAGATTATATATATAAATGAGTGGGATATTGCCCTTTTAAGATGCTAAGGATTTAGAACAAGAGATACACATGTAAATGACTACAAATAAGGCAGCAGAGTGAGATACATGCTATTTCAAAAAGTATAAACAAAGTACTGCTGAGCAATGCAAAAGAAACAGTGAACCCAGCTGGAAGCATCACATAGGCATCACAGAGAATGGGTCTGACTTCAGTCTCGAAGGAAGAGTAGAAAATTGATAGAGATGAAGGTAAGGAAAATACTGATCCAAGCTATAGAGGCTTGGCCAAAACTGACATCATCAAGTGTATAGTCCAGGCTTTGTTGGAGTGAATCCCTATAAATGATTTAATCAGGAAAAACAAGTGTGTGGGACAGAACATGTATGGTTATAGCAATTAGAGTGAAGAGTTTAGAATACAATCTGTAGGAAATAGGGATATATAAAACATTTTTGAGAAAATGAATAATCAGGGTTTTTTTTGAGGATAATAACCAGCAGTAATATAAAGTTCCTCGTAGAGATTGAAAGCATCTAAGTGAAATAGGAGGCTATTTTTAAATAACCAGGCCAAGGGATAAGGATAAATGTATTACCACATCAAAAGAATATAAACTTTATATCTCCTATTATATGTGAATGACCATCCTCAATGCATGTGTAGTAGGTATATCTACTTAGATGTAAGCTTGATAAGGCTATAGAAAAAGCACCAAATAAAATTTCCTAAAATTTTTATCTGGAAATCAAATTTGAAAAGGACACGTATTCAAACACAGATTAAGGCAACTGAGCTCATTACAGGTATTTACCTGTTAATTAGAGCAATAATATGTTTATTTGTAGAGTTTATATATAAGGAGGTTCTATTATATCAACTTTTGCCTTTAATAATAACATAACTTATTTTGAAAACAATAGCCCATAACCTGAAATGACACGTTACATTTGTAGCTTGAAAATTTTAGCAACATATATATTGATTTGGGAACTTATTTAGTTTTTGATTGTGTGCATTTTACAGGTTTACCAAGGGGAAAAAAAACTAAGGAGAATGTGATTGAGATGGCTGTATTCATTTTGAGGTCCTGGATGTGTTTATCTGTTTGTTACATCCTGATTAAGCTGCAACTTGTGTTAACCTTGGTGAATGCATATCTTTTTCCTGATTTAATTGCAATTGCCTGGAGCTTCAATCTGGATGCAGTGCTGTGACAGTTTATAAACCAAAACAAACCTAAACCAAAGTCAGCCAGGGAGAAGGAGACAAGAGGATAGTGAGAAGTGGGAGTTTTCATCTCACTGAATTTCATGGACTAAAAGTTTGTGCTCTCTTAAGCTCTAACTGCCATGGGATGGTATTTGGAGGTAACCTTTTGGGATATCATTAGGTTTAAATGAAGTCAGGAGGGTATGACCCCAATAATGGGATAGTACACTGAGGAAAGGCTGGCCATGTGAGGACATGAGGACAAGAAGGCAGCCCACTGCAAGCCAGAAAAAGAAATACATTGTAACTTTGATTTTCGGTGTCCCAACTCTAGAACTTCTAAGAATTAAATGTCTGTTGTTAAAGCCAATTGGTCTATGGTATTTTGTTATAGCAGACCAAACTAAGACAGTGGACATATTGTGTATTTTGTTGACACCTATTTCCCTTTCCAGAAGCTATCCTTGTCCTTTTTTATCTAAGCAGTTTAGTTTTTATCTATGAACAAGGTAAGAATGTGATATTCGGCGGCAACAGGTTTTCCAAGTGTTATCCACTATAAAATGGGACATCTTAATTTACATATAAACAATTAAAACAGCAAATATATTTCCTTTAGGCTCTGATGTTTCAAACTTGGATTAACAAAATAATTATGTGGAGTTTTCCAGTTGTGTGTAGGCACTCTTAATATGGCCTTTGGTCTACACCTGTGTCCTATGGAAATTTGTCCACAAGGACGGACAGGTGCAGGGCACATTTTTAACTGAGAAATTCTTATAGAAGGCTGGTAAAACAACATGATAAAGGTGAGGAATAACCAGAAAAATTGTGGACAGAAGTGGAAATTGAGACAGAGGTAAAAAGAGACGAGACAGAGGTATAAATGATAAGCATCTAGGTTAGAAACCAGGTGGATCACAAATTGGATTCAACAGACTATTCTCAAAGACTGGTCAAATAAGACAGTAAACTGAAAGGAAGGCTAGAATTTCCAACAAACTTGATGTTCTACTAGCACCCTGGGGTTCAACTCACATTCTTGCATAAAAGGATCACTGCGATTATGTTTTTTTCAAAGAATAATTTGGCAGTCCTGACACCACCCCCACCCCCCATATTTTCTGAAATCTTCTCTTTTGTGGTTTCTGTGATACAGCATTCACCTGGGTTCTTGTCTCCCCGCTTCTACTGACTAACCTTCTCAGACCTCTCATGTGAAAGTATCTCCTGAGTCACCAGGTCCAACTCTGTTCTTCTCCTGGATCCTAAGAACAGAACAGCCAGGTGCCTACTGAATAGTGCCTTCTAGATACACTGTTGACACCTCCAAATCAACGTGACAGTAACTGAGCTTCTTTTTCCCAAACCAACTCCCTTTCTTGATCCCTGAAGCTTTTTAATAGCATCTTCAGCATGTAGGACAGTATTCTCATTGTGGCTTTTTGGCCCCTTCATCTTTCTTGCTCACCATATCCCAGGCCCTCTTTGACCACTTAGGTTGTATTTCAGGAGAAGTTAGTAAACAGAATAGAGCTAAAGAAAAGGATTATGCTCTAAAAATTCAAAAATTTACAATGTTCTATGTTGTCATAGATGCAAATTTCATATGTCTATGGGATTTCCTCTGAGTGTGGGATTTAAGTTTCTTTGTTTAGATATATTTGCTTTAGTTTATCTACCTGTCTCACAGATGCTCTCATGGATTTCCTTCCAAAGAATATTTTATTGTGTTTATTTCAGGTTTTTTTTTCCCTGTGTGAACACCACATTATTATCTTGAAACGTTTGGATTCTAGGGCTGTGTTAATTTGTATTCTCTCCTAATTTTCTGTAAACTTAATGATCTCACAAGAAGAAAAAAGAAACTAACATCTTCTTAGTCACAGGATTTTAGCAAATTCAATCTTGCCTCTGTGGAAGTTAGATCTCGAACATCCTCAATCCCAGAGAACTGTGAGGTAAAGTCTCTTGTCTCCTTTGAGCAAAAGTGCTTATCCTCAGGACTGGATGCTCCAAAAGGAGTGAAAAGGAGCTTTTATTTACTACCAACTTCTACTCTGTTATGTGCAACCAAACCAAAATGCTTTCTTGTCTCAACTCTCTAATCCTAAAAATTTCCTGATGTGGGTTAATAATAGAGCTATTGTTAGCTCATAAGTAATTGAGAAGGAAAATAAAGCACCAGTTGTAAAGTTTTTCATGGAGTTCTTGGACTACATTTGGCCCTGGTTAGGTGCTCTAGGTGGTGATTGTTACCACTGCTGCTGCTATTATAGCTGGTGTGCTTTAAGAAAAAGGGATGCCCATTTCTTTTTCTTAAAGAATGATAATAAATGCAGAAACATTGATATCAGCAAGCCAAACTGATAAAGAGCAGTTGGACCATAATGTAATAGAAGATGTTATCATTATTATAAAACAAAGCCAAGGGGTGCTGGGTGGCTTAGTCGTTTAAGCATCCTACTTCAGCTCAGGTCATGAGCTCATGACTTGTGAGTTTGAGCCCCATGTTGTGCTCTGTGCTGACAGCTTGGAGTCTGGAGCTTGCTTTGGATTGTGTGTCTCCCTCTCTCTCTACCCCTCCCCGGCTCATGCTCTGTCTCTCTCTGTTTCTCAAAAATGAATAAATGTTAAAAAAAAAACTAAAACAAAGCCAAGAGTTCATAAGACACTGACATATGCAACCACGTAGCACAAGCAAAATCTGCTTGTGCATTGTTAATACACACCAATAAGGCACATTTCATCATGGTCTAATTATTGATAAAATAAGATCTTGGTCATTTAGAGAATAAATGTAAATTTGTTTTAACTTAGTTGAAGAAGACAATGAAGCATGCATGTCATTTGGAAAGGTTTCTATTCAAAATTCATACGTTAAGATTTAAAAATGCAATTCACTTTAACAGTTTAGAAAACTGAGGAGAAAAATCCCTAGGTAAACATTCATGCCCTAAGAGAATGGCACCTTTGAAGAGAGGAAAACAAATCTTAAGTAGGCAGCCTGTTTTTCTACTTGCTTTGCATGACTGCTTGGTATTCGGGTACCAGGTCACAGGTGGAAGACGTTGAGGACCATTATACAACGTAAATGTTTATAATATATCATAATTACCATCACACCTGTGGTAAATAACTTTGTGAGGTTGTGCAGTAAAGATGCTGAAAATGCTCAGTAGAGAAAGCAAGAAATAACACTCTCCCTTTAGTTTTTAGCCTATCATTGGATGGGATCCAATTCACATGTTTCCGGAACAGCCACTTCCAAGGCTGTGAAGCAGAAGTTGGTCTCTAAAGTGTTCCATTTCTCCCCAGCTATCTCCCCAGCTTTCTTTTTTTTTTTTTTAATTTTTTTTTTCAACGTTTATTTATTTTTGGGACAGAGAGAGACAGAGCATGAACGGGGGAGGGGCAGAGAGAGAGGGAGACACAGAATCGGAAACAGGCTCCAGGCTCTGAGCCATCAGCCCAGAGCCCGATGCGGGGCTCGAACTCACGGACCGCGAGATCATGACCCGGCTGAAGTTGGACGCTTAACCGACTGCGCCACCCAGGCGCCCCTCTCCCCAGCTTTCAATGTATGAGGCACCTGAGATCCTCAGGAACCATGTTTTCTTTCATCACCTTGATTTTTCTTCCAAGAAATACTTTGTACTTAGGTTTCATTTCAGAAACAAATCAATTAAGTATTTCCTTGAAAAGTCAACGAACTACTATTAACAAGTCAAAAATTACAATTAATTATTGTAAAATCTACATCAATAATTTTGGTAAAGTCTCCCAATATGAAATTGACATGTTTACTATTACCATATCACAAATTAGTTCATTTGCTTCCTTAGCTGTATGTCTTGCATCCAGTTTAATTTAGTGGTACCCTATAAAGAAACTTGGTCTAAGATGAAATGTTCTTTTTTTTTTTAATGTTTCTATTTATTTTTGAGACAGAGAGAGACAGAGCATGAGCAGGGGAGGGGCAGAGAGAGGGGGGAGACAGAATCTGAAGCGAGCTCCAGGCCCTGAGCTGTCAGCACAGAGCCCGACACAGGGCTCAAACTCACAGAGTGTGAGATCATGACCTGAGCTGAAGTCGGACACTCAACCGACTGAGCCACCCAGGCGCCCCTAAGATGAAATGTTTTAACAAATCTAGGATTGTCCCCACGCATACACATGGAAAGATTCTCCAGAGACCAGTATCACCTGAGGTGAATAATGCCTGCTCTCACCCATTCTTACTATGTAAGATGATTAGAAAACTTCATATTTGAATGGCCTTACTGTATTCTTCCTTCCACTACCAACCCCATAGCATTAATGTTATTGAAATGTTTTGCAATCATAAACTAATGGCCAAAATTGAGAAAGACTCTCTGAAGTGGCAGCTGTACTATAAGAATATTTTTGAAGGACTGTTTTCATTATAAACCGTAATATTCCCCTGGGTACCACTGAATATCGGAGAGCTAAGAACACAAACGGCATGCTTGTGAACACATGCTTTTGTTTTCTGTTTACTTTTTTATTATTCCCTTTAACAGACACTGAAAAGGCTCATGATTGCTGGGTTGGTTAAAGAAGAGTCTTAACCCAACTTATAGGCCTGCCGCTTACAGGTGTGCAGGATTTTAAGCTAAACATTGTGGGTAGTACCTTTGCTCTTCATTTTATCATCTGATTCTAATTTTCCATTTGTTCCAATTTCTTCATCCATGTGTTTTAGATTTTTTTTTAATTTTATGTGTTTATATATAGCAAGAGGCATATACCTCATATGAGTATTTTCAATCGATTATAAAAGAAAGACAATTACTTAAGACTTTCCTTTGGCTTCATCTATCCCTTCTCATCAAACATGCTGAATGATAAAAGTCCCAAATCATCACACTTACCACCCTCTGGAGAAATAAGATCAATGACACAAACAAAGAAACCGTATCTCAGTTGTATCAAGTCTCAGAAATAGATGTTGTGAGGATCTCAGCCAAATCCCATCACATTTTTTTTTTCTTCCCCTAGCACTTGAGTTAAAGTTTGAAATGGAAGTCACTTATGGGTCAGAGGTGCTCACACGAAGAGTTGGCAAATGCTGCACAGCCCCGCGAGGCTGGATGTTGATACACTTTTAAGGAGGAGAGGAAAATCTTTACCCCATGAACTCAGTGAGAAGGAAACACAGCCTGAGGCTATATCAACAGGGAATTAATGAGCCACAGGACATAAAGTCTAATAGAGAGCAAAGCATATTAATGAGCTCAAGGCTCATTTTCACCCTCAACCAATTAGTCTGAGAAGACCTACCTCATGTTTCTGTCTCTGATTCCTCTTCAGTGAATCATTTGCACTGCTGTCAGAGGGCCAGAGCCACATTTCTGCCCCCAGTGGCCTAGAGAATGAAGTTCAGATTGCTGGTATATTCAGGTCCACCCATAATACACCCAGAGTGACTTTGCTCGTCATCAGACACCTTCTCACATTGCTCTCTAGCCACAGATTTTGCCATGTTGTTGTCTGAGTAAATCATTCGATTAGAAGTTCCAGTAGATTTTTTTTTTGTACAGATTGGTCTTTCATCCCAAAATATCCTTTCCACATTTTGCTCTGCCTGTTCAAATCCCACTCATTCTTCAAAACACAGCTCAAATGTAAAATCTCTGAGGCCTACCTCTGTATTTTAGTCTGGGTCTTCCTATGTACAACCTAAACTTTGTGGAAAATAGTAACTTGGTTTTTGGGTGCCCAGCACTTTTATAGATCAAGAAACTAAGCTAAAAGATTAAATGGGGATAACACCAGTGTTTGGTTCAAAGGGTCATTTGGGGAATTTAGGACAACATATATGTTAAGTCCTTAGTACTTGATAAATATTATTTGTTAAAATTCACGCTCATTACTAAGCAACAACCTATGAACTGTAAATGTGGACTCTCACTCTGAGAGTAATCTTGTATAGGTGAACACACTTGGGCTGAAATACTATGCTGCTCCAGTACTACAAACTCTGTGTTTTCAAGTTGCTTTGTTTTCTGTCTTGGTCTCTGAAAGACTAGCACTTAACAAATGAACATACTGGGGCTCTTTTATACTGAGTTTCAGAGACAATTGTGAGACTCATCCAAGTCTGAAGATGGAGATACAGATGGCCATGGAATAAAGAAGAATTAAGTAATGAAAAACTTGCAGTGCTTTACCAAGCCACAGGGAATGGCTAGCACAAGATGGAATTTATCAGATTTGTTTGGAGTTTTGACTTTGCCATATGGGTTCAGACAAAACTGAAAGGCAAAACAGAATTTTAAATCATTCAAAGCTGTGAATGGAAATTGCCAAGTTTTACAATCTCAACTATGAGGTGGTAAGACCATGGTAAGGAAGAGAGGTGCCCTATGTGAAGAAAATGATCTCATTCTCTTCAACTCTATTTGCTGAGCACTTACTGTAAATGAGATGTTTGAAAGATGATAGTGGGAAAAAAGGTGAAGGAAACAGAAGAAAGCCCTTTCTTCTTCACCTGTATCAAAAATTAAAGTGTGGTGGGAAGAGATTTGCTCTTAGAATGAGGACATGAATGTGATTCTGTAATCTAATAGTGTGATATCATGACATAAATGATGTTGTAATTAGTCACACCTCAAAATCACACAGAAGATAAATGTCCTAATTAATGCTGAAGTAAGTTCATGAAATAATTGTCTGTGTGGTATCTTACCAGCAACCCCTCCCCACACTCTGGTATTATTCTTTAGAAAACAAAATTAGTCTTGTATCTGTAAACCTCAGAGTTCTACTATGAAAAGAAAAAAAAAGAGCAAACTAGCAGAGTTTTGTATATATTTATATTTTTGAGGTGGGCTAAATAGTGAGCATCATGTAAGACACCTAGTTCTGCCTCCATCTGAGAGTGCCTTCATTTTCCCTCATTCCTGAAAGAAACTTGGCCATATAATGGGATTTTAGGTTCACAATTTCTTTTCTTGTTTGAAAAAATGTTGTGTCCCTTCTTTTTTGGCATATAACCTCTCTGAGAAAAATCACTGTGATTTGAATTATTTTTCCCTTATAGATAGGCATTATTTCTCTTTGTCCACTTTCAAGATTTGCTTGTCTTTATTTCTCAGAAGTTTGACTATAATGTGTCTTGGGATGGATTGTTTTGGATTTATCCTGACTGGGTTTCTCTCAGATTTTTGAATCTATGGGTTTATGACTTTTGACACATTTAGATATTTTTCAGCCATATTTCTTCAAATACTTTTTCAGCCCCACTCTCCTTATCTTCTTCTGCTAGGATTCCAGTGAATGATTAGAGCCTTTATTATATTCTCACAGGTCTCTAAGACTCTTCTTACTGGTGTGTGGGTGTTTCCTTTTTGTTGTTCAGATTGTATAATTTCTGTTATTCTATTGTCAAGGTCAATGATTTTTGCCCTTGGTCTCCTCCATTTGGCTATTGAATCAATTTATTAAGTACTTTATCTCAGTTATTAGAGATTTTTATTTTTATTTATTTATTTTTTTAAATAATGTTTTATTTATTTTTGAGAGAGAGAGAGCAGGGGAGGGGCAGAGAGAGAGAGGGAGACACAGAATCTGAAGCAGGCTCCAGGCTCTGAGCTGTCAGCACAGAGCCGGGCTCGAAATGACGAACCACGAGATCATGACCTGAGCCGAAGTCAGATGCTTAACTGACTGGGCCACCCAGGCGCCCCAAGATTTTTTTTTATTTTTATAAATTTTCACTTGGTTTTTCTTTATATTTCTATTTCTTTACCGAGAATATTTATTTCTTACTGTGACTTTCTAACTTTTAAGTTATTTTAAGAATATTCTTTACTCATTGAACCATTTTTATTACAGATGCTTTAAAATGTGTGTCAAATAATTTTAACATTCTGTCATCTCATTGTTGGTGTCTATTGATTGCCTTTTTTATTCAGTTTGAGATATTTCTGGTTCTTGGTACTACAAGTGATTTTTTATTGAAACCTGGAAATTAGGGTTATTATGTTATGAAATTCTGGATCATAATTGAATTTCTGTTTCATCTGGCTTATTCTGACATTACTCGGGAAATGGAAGGAGTGACAGTGTCTCATTACAATCAGGTAGATACAGACATCCAGGTTCCCCACTTGGCCTCCAATGATACCCAAGAAAGGAGCTCCACTTTACAGCTCATGTAAATGGGCTTTCCAGCTCCTCACTAGGCCTCCATTGATAGTTCTCTGCCTCAGTAGTATAGGCATTCCTTGTTACTTTTCCCTACATGACTTTCATTCATACCAAGGTTGGGGAAGTGGCCTTGTTATTGCTGACCAGTGGTGAAATTTCCTAATTATTTCAGAGGTCTCCTATGATACCACCCCAGTATGAAGAGTGGGAGGGGAAATCACCTCATTACTGCAGAGCTGGGATTAAGTCCAGGCTTCCCATGTGGTCTCACTGAGGGGAAGGAGGGCTGGTCTCCTTATTCATGGTAGGAATGAAACTCGTAGCTCCAGACTTGGCCTTCTTTAACATCACCCATCAGCCTTACTAAAGCCAGGTAAGTGTTACAAGGCTCCCCACCTGGCCTGAAATAGAATGTGCAGCAGTAAGGTAACATCTTTTTCTGAGATTTTTGGATGAAATAAAATTACTGTGTCTAAATTTTTTTTTTTCCATCTTGTTGGGCCCACCCTCCCTTTGTCTTCTAGCTACAGGGAACAGGCTTTTGTTGGAAGCCTTTTTTCTCTCTGTTGGCATTTCCAGATTGTCACATTTTTCAGCTTCAAGGCTGGGAAACATGAGGTAAAAAGAAAACCTAAGGAACTCACCATTATCATTACATTACTTAGGTCCCAATGTTCCTAGTCAGCCTGCTTTTTTTCTTTCCAACTTCCACAGTCTTATTATCTGTGTTTTATGTACAATATTCAGGGATTTTAGTTGTATGTAGCAAAAGAAATTGGAAAAAGGATATCTACTCCATATACTCAAAAGTGGAAATATTCCCATTTTGTTTAGATGTTTCTGCTCAGAATTGCTTTTCTAATGTTTCTAATTATACTAGGCTCAGAAAAACTTCAAAAACTGCCATATACCTTTTCACCAGACATTCCTAGTCTTGGATTATGATTTTAAGTATTCTTAGTTTCCAAACCTATAAAATAAGGCATATGCTGGCAGGATCCTAGTGAAAATTAAATAAAATTATGTATTAAGCATTTCACAATTTGCCTCACACATAATCACTCAAAAATGATAGCTGTTATTATTGTTTTTATTGCTAGTACGCACAAAATCATATTTTTTTCAATTAAGAGCCATGCGATCTTAAACTAAATATATACATTTAATATATATTTAATTATATATAAATATATATAATATATATATTATATGGCAATAAGCTACCACCTATACCGCAAAACTCCCCTTATTTTAGAATAGAAATTCATGAAATTTATACTTGGTAACCTGGAGTCAGAGTTGGAGAGGGGAATTATCTCAGAATGTTAGAAACAAATGTTAATTACACGTTTTAGAGTCCACTGAAAGTTCCAGTCCGGATTCAGAGTGAAGCAAGACAGCTCATGCATTTAGTCTTGTGATAAATGACTTCACCCTTAGAGGATTCCACTATAGTACTGAAAGTGCATTATATTATGACAAAAAGGGAAATGTCAAAACTGTTTCCCAGATTTGAGGAGAAAATTTGCCATGTCGCATGTCTTGATCAGCCTTTTTATTGAATCTCTGAATATTGACTAGTCTTGAGCTACAGTCTTGTGCTACTGAACTGTTTCTTTCCAAGGCTTAAGGAATGTTCTAAGGACATAGTCTTGACTATATCTAAAATCCCAGGTTTCATCTTTCTGTGTTGAGAAGTCTTATGCCCTCCCTGATCCAGTGCAATCTACCAGGCTGAGAAGCCAAAATTGAAAAGCACAGACCTCAGGAAGGACCCTGGAACTGGCTAAAGGCTGTCAAGAACTATATGCTACTGCTCAATACCAGCCCACAAGCAAGATTAAAGGATGTACCTACTTGTGAATCACAGTTTTGAATTGATCCTATTATAAAATCTCAATTAATTCAAATGGTTGTGAACATGGCTGAGACCTTGGTCACCTGGAAGTGAAGAGAAAACCCCTTTATTTATAACATCAATCTCTTGGAAAGTCTAAGTGACAGAATTCTATATTTCTCTGAGAAATGAGGACCAAAAGCTAAAGTGAAATTCTCATCATACAGGTCTCAGCAATAATGAGAAGCTTTCCAAAATAATTTTCTACCAGGACAGCTATCTGCCATCTCCTTTGTATTTTTCTGTCCCCTATCTCTTTCAACCTTGTAACTTCACTTTGAAGTGAGGTTTATGACCTCCATTTTACAGATGAGACTTGTTGAGGTTTTGACATTTACTGGAACCTCTCTGTAAGTCTCAAGTGTTTTCTACTACATATTCGATGTCTTCCTGGGCTGTTCTTCCTCAGTTTACTTTCTGACTCAAATGTTCCATCAGCCAAACTGATAATGCTTTGAAAGAGATTTTGAAAGAAGCACAGTGCATCCCTGTGGCCAGCACAATAAACAGCAGGAATTAAACAGATTTCAAGGAAAAGAAAAATCTGGCAGCGTGTCATAGTGACTGCCTTATGAATCCTTGAAATATGTTGTTCTTAACCTAAGATCTTGGAGACTAATACAGAAAACAGATTCCCTTCTTGGAGGATTAGTTTTTTGTTTTTTGTTTGTTTGGTTTGGGGTTTTTTTGTGTGTGTGGGTTTTCTTTTTTTTGGCTTTAAATTTTTTTGTTGTTGTTGTTATTTTGTTTGGGTGAGTATATGTGTACATTGTACAGTTAGATTTTTTCAAAAGCATTCCCTATATGACAAAACATAGTACAAAATCTTTTATATGCACAATTTTATTTATACCTCAGAATGACTCAATGAGATCAGCACTATTAATTACCGCCACTCTTCATTCTATAAGTGAGGAAATCAAATTTCAGAGATGCCATGTAATATGACTGGTTAGTTATGGAGCCAGGATTCTAGCCCAGGACTTTAGGACACAAAGCGTGGAAAACTGAATACTCTCTACATTTCTATCACTAATTTTCTCCATCTCATCTTAATGGGAAAGATGGAGACAACATGGTTATTTGAAATTCTAATAAATCATATGCTCAAATATTTGATATCAGTGATTATTAATGACATCTCTCAAGCCTTGACTCTTATGTAGACTTTGACTAACTAAACCTATATGTACACTCCTTGAAGCCCTTCAAGACACCTCGAAGGCCTTTTTGAACTTACCCTTCTATTGTTTCTTTTTACTTGTGTGTAGTATCTTAGAAGATTCTTCTTTTCTTAATTAAGTAGAATATATCCTTGCTGGGGGCCAGAGGGGTGGTGATGTGTCGTTGGCTCAGTTGGTTAAGCGTCTGACTTCACCTTAGGTCATGATCTCATAGTTCACGAGTTTGAGCCCCATATCAGGCTCTATGCTGTCAGCACAGAGCCTGCTTTGGATCCTCTGTCCCCCTCTCTCTCTGCCCCTCCCCTACTTGTGCTGTCTCAAAAATAAACATTAAAAAAAAGAATATATCCTTGAAATCACTAGAATTCAGTAACTTCCTACTAATAGACTGTTTAATGTTGGGGGAGCTCATCAAAAAGATGTGACCACTGATTGACCCATGAGCCTGGACCCAGGCACTTGGAGACTCATCCCTCTCTCCCCTGTCTTAGGAATGTGGGTTCCACTTGCTATTCCCATTCCCAGAGGCTGCTCCAAGGTCACAGCCTTAAGACAGTGATGTGGCATTAAACTTTCAAGATAAGATGGGTGCCGGGATCCATCTGTCTTGCTGCTGCCCAAGACAAGCCTAGTATCTAAGTTCTCTTTGCTTATTAAAACTTCCACCCTACAACCTAGAGTGGCTGCCACTTGCTTTGGTCTCTCCCTGCCCTCCATATAGAGGTGCTGTTTCAGATTTCACCTGAGAAGCTTCTGAGAGGATTGGGAATCAACATCTGAAAACATCTCCTATCACTGTTCCACTGGATATTTTAACTGTTTGCCAAAACAAGTAAAATTCTGCCCTTTTTCAGAGAAGAAAATTGAAAGACAAAACAACTATCCCATGAGCACATCTCAAGCAAAACAGTGGAGAAGTTGTGTTTACTTCACCTTAATATGCATTAAATTTTTTTAAGTTTATTTATTTATATTGAGAGAGACAGGGCACGTTGGGGAGGGGCAGAGAGAGAGGGAGAGAGAGAATTGCAAGCAGGCTCTGCACGGCCAGTGAAGAGCCTGATGCACAGCTCAAGCTCACGAAACTGGGAGATCATGACCTGAGCCGAAACCAAGAGTCAGGACCTTAACCGAATGAGCTACCCTGGCACCCCATAACATGCATTAAAAAATATTTATTTAAGAGAGACAGAGAATGCATGCTTGTGTGCAGGTGCGGGGAGGGGCAGAGGGAGAATCCCAAACAGGCTCTGTGTTGTTAACACAGAGCCGCATGCTGTCAGAGCAGAGCCCCGCCATCAGGCTTGATCTCATGATGTGTGAGGTAATGACCTGAGGAAAATCAAGAGTCGACCACTTAACCCAATGACCCACCTTGGCACCTCCACCTTAACATACACTTATAGAGAATTCACGTGAGGCTGAGATTATACAATCTAGGTCTCTATCACTCTAAATCTGGCCCTCACACCCCAGCATCAACATTGCCTATGAGCTTGTTAGAAATTCAGTATCCCAGACCCAATCTTAGACTTACTGAATCAGAATCTGCACGTATTAACAGTCCCTCAGGGTACCTCTCTGCACATCATAGTTTGGGAATAACAGTTCTAGGCAGCACTAACTACCTCATGTGATTTTCACTATTTAGTCTATCTCCAAAATATAAATAGATTCACAAAATGTACTAGTTTGCTATTTTTTTTCTTTTCATATTAGAACTCTGAGGTTCACAGATACAAGCCTCTAATTTTGTTTTCTAAAGAACAATGTGGTTGGGGGGGGCATTGCTGGTAAGATGCCAAGTCACAGATAATTATTCCATTGACTTACTTCAGCATTAGTTATGCCATTTATCTTCCATGTGATTGTGAAGCTAATTCCAACATTATTTATCCACTTTGATAAAGTTGATAGAGAAGAATTTCATGACTAAACACCATTTGACTTTGAAAATATGCTGTAAGTATGCACATGACTTTTCTTCACATAAGGACCAAAAGCAAGCTGCCCTAAGATGGCCCAGTTTGGCATGAACATTGTTTTGAGTTAAAAACCATCCAAATCCAGCAGATTAAGAAAAAGCTCTTTATGCCCCCTTGACTGCCTGCTTGTCTCAGAAACAGAGCTATTAACAGAGATTCCTCTTTACCTAAGCAACTTATCTGCACAACGGGGCAACCTTTGTTTTCCAAACATCTCCTGTTACCTTCCAGCTAGTGGTCTTTCCCCACTTTGTAAACTCAAACGTCCATCCCTTTCCTTAGCTCATATAAGCATCATGTTGCCTGTCTTTGGAATTCCATGTCTATATGGATTCCCCATATGTACACTCTTAATTTGATTAAACTGTTAATCTGTCTCATGTCAATCTGATTCCTAGTCCAGCTAAAAGGACCTTGAAAGGTAGAGGAAATTCTTCCTCCCCAACATTCATAAACCAACCAAAGGTATTTCCTTTAATTGGGACAAGCATTATAGACTTGGGGAAGAGAGAATAAAGAGTAAAAAATTCAACTACTTGACCAATGGCTCAGATAAAATTGAGTACAGTAGATTAAAACTACAGGCATAGAATTCAAAAAATCAAAGAATATAGAAATGTTCAAGCTGGAAAGAAGCTAAGTAGGCATTTGCTTTAAGACCCTCAAATGAACAAAGTAACCCAGAGTGATCAAGTGCCTTGCCTGAAGATACACAGCCCATAAATAGTAAAACTGTCTCAATTTTCCAGGCCACCAGTTCTGTTGTTATGAGAACTATTCAGTTCTCTCAACTGCCAATTGTATTGCAGTATAAGTGCTAGCAAATGAAATAGCAAATGAATAACTGTACCAATTCACCTCAACACAAAATATTAATTTTTTTCTTTCCTTCATTGCCTTCTTTTTGCCCCAACCTGTCATTTTCTTCATCAGGTTTTCATTATATGTTTTGATTTCCCTTGTTCCTTTCTCTTGTTGTCTTCCTGGATATCCCTCCTATCTAGTTCTAAAGAAATATGTGTAATAGTTTTGGCTGAAGTGACTATTTCAGTCAAGAAGGCAGACATAGTAAAGCCATCTCAGCCCCTCCAACTAACCTAGTAGTCTTTAAACCTTAGCAAACATCCTTAGCCAGTGTGATTGATTAATTAACCTTCCTTTGTGTATCTACAGATCATGCATTCTTTTCTAGAAAGAACAGAGCACTCCCGCAGTCATTAAACAGGTATCAGACCCCCTTGTACAACCTCTGAGCACTGAGTTAGCATCTGTAGTTGGCACCACTGACTCTGCACGTAATCAAGAAATGTTACAGACCACTGCACTCCCTTTATTGATTAATTAATTAACCCAAACTCTTTAAAAATCCCCAGGCCAGCAGGCCAGGCAGAAACCTTCAAGTTGGCCTTTGGACAAGAGTTTACCTTCTCCTCAGGTGGCCAGCCTCCTGAATAAAGCTCATATTCATTTCCAATCAACACTCATTTGTTGAGTATTGGTCTTTCGAGCAACTGGCAGCTGAACTTGGGTTTTCAGTAACATTAGTAACTCCTTTCAATAAACAATATTATGAACAAATTCAGTTGATTCTGCCATATTCAGTGCTGGCTATGGGTCAGATACTGTGCAGTGTACTTTCTATGTTTTCCCATTCAACCCTCCAATCCCATTCCTATAGATAAGGAAAATCAAGGTCACAAAAGTTAATCATTGAATGACCTTGGTTAAAGGAGTGGGTTCAGAATTCAAATGTCAGGGGCACCTGGTTGGCTCAGTTGGTTAAGCATCTGACTTCACCTCATGGCTTTTGAGTTCAAGGCCCACATCAGGCTCTCTGCCGACAGCTCAGAGCCTGGAGCCTGCTTTGGATTCTGGGTCTCCCTCTCTCTCTCACTCTGTCTTGCACTCTGTCTCTCTCAAAAATAAAATAAAAACATTAAAAAAATATTTAAAAAAAATTCAAACCCCAGTCTTGATGCACCCATAAGAAAACCCCATTTTAATGCTGAGTGCCTTATGATTTTCCATTCAAAAAGTATGCTTAGACAAGCTGTCTCTTTTCTAAGTCTCTGAAGTTATGAATTTATAAATAGATAAGAGAAACCATGACAGTAGATGAAGCTATCTCTACTTTCTATGACCATTTCCATCCTACTAGAATTTTAAACATATTAATTACTAATTAGACAAATCTAGATGGTAATCAAAGATATTTAATTTACCCAATATCATTTATTAGAAGGAGATATTTGTTACTTGGAAATGATAATTAACTCATCAGAAATGTTTTGTAATAGGAGAGAAAAAATGAAAGGAAGTACTTAGGAATTATGCTAAAAAAGAAGGTAAGATTCTCATGGTTACTGAATATATTGATGCAAGGCAAAAAAGCCTCTCAACAGGTATCATGTTGGTGTCTCTAAAGGAAGAATTGTAAAGAGATACAATCCTGGAAAGATCTTTGGATATTTTAATACCTTAATGTAAGTTTAATGGTCTGTGAATGTTGGTTTTCTAATGCCTAATCAGAATTACAAATTGATTTTCAAAGTTCTTTTTTTCCCCTACTGTTTTTGTTTTTGCTGTCTTCTGTGGAAGAAATAAACTACATCTATAGCCAGTCTTTTTATCTCATTTCCCTGTCTCTGTAACATACAAACACCACAGTTAGACACAAAAAAATAAATTTCATTACCAGTGTTATTGAGCAAAGAAATGGCGACTTTTTTTTCTCAATGTTTATTGAAAGCTATGTGTCAGGAATTTAGGTATTAACAAGAATACTGAGTCTATCAGGAAAGATGTATTTTCAGTTTCCATCAACCTATATAAAATCACCTATGTAGTACTAAACAAACTACATCTTTTTGCAAGAGATCTAAGTCTGACTGGATGAAGTGTAAAATATTCACTTGAGCTTGACTTTCTTAATTCTTTGGAAAATACTCTATAGAACATATAATATATTCTACAGAATATAAAACTATAGAATACAGAAATTTTTAATTGAAAAAAATAACAAAAGTCATCCTTAAAAATGAAAAATTTAAAAATACAGAAAATTAATAAGCAATGTGTAGGTAAATCCCTAGGTACAAGAAGTTAAAAAAAAATCTTGCATTGTTACCCAAAGATGTCTCTGTTCCAACTTGTAATGGTAGCGAAGACCATGCCTTTTTGACACTATAGGACTCCTCTCCAAAAACACTGCATTTTCTCAGCAATGGTGTTCAAAGAGCTCTTTAAATAGTTGGCTTTTTCATTATAAATTTTGCATGTAAACACTTTGCATGTTCTGATTTAATGAGGCCATTCAATGCTTTCTTAATACTACTGAAACTTTCTCCCCCAGGACTCATTTGATTGCTCAGAAATATCTTTGATTCATTTGCATTTACTAATTCAGGGAACCATGAGGATATTTTCTAAGCCCTACTAAATTCCTGATAGTAAGCCCTGGGGATACAGCAATAAACAAGACAAATGTGGTCCTTACCTTCACTGAGCTTGTAATCCACTGGCTAAAACAGATTTTTGAGGGAGTAATTACAAGAACAGTGAATTTAACAAAGAAGTTCAAGGCACAATGCAAATATAAATATTTTATACAATATAAAATGAACATGTCAAAGTTTTTATATAATTTGTTAATTAATGAGGGAGCCAGATATATATTGAAGTTGGTTCAAATGAGAGTTTAATTTACAGAGATTTATACTCTATCAAACAGAATTTATTTCATTATCATGAACAGGAGTAAATTACATGGCTCTGGACAGGAAGCATTTACATTAAATTACTTCCAATATTAGTTTTCTTCTATCCCTATGTAGCGGTAAAATAGCTTAGTCAATCAAGACAAAGACACCCCTGTGGAATCAGGCAATCCTTAGAGGATTGACCCAGGAATCTCTTTTACCCACTTCCAGGTCTTTGATGGGTTTGCTCTGGTAGCTTAAAAGGGATAAACTTAGAGAGAAGGCTGGTAATAACTGGGATAAATAGATATTCACTATATCCCTGTGAACCTCAACTAGAAGGCTTAATTAATATAACCATTGAAGAGAGTAGAAGAATCTCAAAATAAGGGGTGAGTGATTAGATTCTGGAACATGTGTCAGCTTGCTTTGTTTCCAGGAAAGTTACTGACAAAATCCATGCTTTCTTGTGACCCAGTATACCAGCCATAACTTTATGCCAATGATCTTTATTTATTAATATGCAGTTATTCACTTTTCAAATGCAATCACTGTATGATGGTTAGTTTTATGTGTCAACTTGACTGGGCCACAGAATGCCCAAATATTTGAAAAAACATTCTATGTTTCTGTGACAGCATTTTTTGACAATTACCATTAAAATCAATACATTAATAAAGCAGATTTCCCTAACATGGGTGGGCCTCACTCAATCAACTAACGATCTGAATACAACAAAAGGCTGACCCTCTCCCAAATGAGAAATTTCCTCTTGCATGACTACCTTAAGCTGGGACATTGTTTTTTGTTTGTTTGTTTGTTTGTTTTTGTTTTTTTTTGTTTTGTTTTGTTTTCCCCTTCCTTCAGAACGGAAATGAAATATCAGCTTCTTCCTGGGTCTTGAGCCTGCCAACTTTCAGCCTGAACTACACTGTCAGCTCTCCTGGATCTCAGCTTGCTGACTGCACGCAACCTTGGTTTTTGTCACCCTCCATGATCATGTAAGCCAATTTCACTCACGTGCGCGTGCACGCACACACATACACACACACACACACACACATATACATATGTATAATGTATACATATATATGTATATGTGTATATATGTATATATATAACAAATGGAGAGACATTCAGTATTCTCTTGAGTTTCAGATAAAAGTTTAATTAATTCAGCTCCACCTCTAAGAAATATCATCCAAATTTTTCTCTCTGTGTGTATATGTATCTGTTAAATTTATATTTATGCTTGTTTATTTAACATGGAAAAATGTAGAATAACATTCATTTAAAATTTCTCAATAATATGGAGAATGTGTAACCATTAAAATGAGTGTACCAGAGTTTATTAAACAGCCTTCTGTCGTTGGATTTTTAGGTTTATTAAAGTTTTTCACTATTAAAATAACAGTAGCCTTATGTGTACACATTTACTCATATATCTAATAATCCATCTGTAATCTATTTTTACTGATATTAACTCCAAAAGAAATAATGCAGATTTTTAAGTAATTTGATGCATAATTTTGTCAATTAACATTTTTTCTTCTTTCTTCCTTTCTTCCCTGGCTTTTTCCAATGATTGCTGGAATAGATTTTTATTAAAAGAAAACAAAATTTCTCGTCTTGCTGTTAAAAACAGCAAATGTGTCTTAGGTTAAAAAGTGCTCTACCTCCCACTATGATTAGGGCCTAGAGGGGAAAATACCCTTTGAGAAAATATTGCTTTTTTCTTATCTCTGTTTGTGGGTTGAAAGAAAAATCATGGAGAGTTTGAACGGCAATAATTTAGAAGAATCCAGAAGGGAGAAAAATATTCTGCTTAATTTAAAATGAAAGGTGTGGGTGCAGAACTACCAGATACACTTTGCTAGCAAGGGGAAGGTTATCTAAACCATTCATGCCATAGAAGAAGGAATGTAGATCCTTTTACTTTCTTGAAGGATGTTTTACTCTCAAAATCACTTGAGAACTCTGGGAAGCATAAACAAAAAAGCAAGACAGTGAGTTGTCTATCTCTAAAACACAATTTTTAAGAGGATTTTGAGACCAAGAAACAAATCAATGTTTGTTATATACAATGCCTGATTGTGATTGCTTTTATGTAAGAATTGGCATGGGATACTTAAAAAAATCACTTAATATGTGAGGCCCCTATAATAATTACAGGCAGTCAGACATGTACGCACTCTAGTTGGTTACAAATTAGAATGATGGACTCCACAAATGTACACTTCCAGATGTTCTAAAGTTGATACTGAACTTTAAATTGATATCACTTCAGTCATCCTATCTTTTTTTTTCATCCTCTCAGCCATATGGATTCTTTGAGTTAGATTATAGCAGCAAATTTTGTTAGACCTCATTAATACCTCATGCTCTATACCTAAAAATGATTTGACATGATGTTTTTTTAAGTTTATTTCTTTATTTTGAGAGAGAATGAGATAGAGAGAGAGAGAGAGAGAGAGACAGAGAGAGAAGAGAGACAACATGAGCAGGGTAGGGGCAGAGAGAAAGAGAGGGAGAAAGAGAATCCAGGCAGACTCCATACTGTCAGCACAAAGTCCAGTGCAGGGTTTGATCCAATGAACCCTGAGACCATGACCTGAGCTGAAATCAAGAGTTGGGCGCTTAACCAACTGAGCCACCCAGGCACTCCATGATTTGACATGATTTAAACAATATTAAAAAGGGAAACTGTGACCAAATAAGTGGTAAATGGTTGTCTGGGGACCAGGAATATAGTATTTATTACATTAATTATTATTACCAAATATCATTCTGTACTTCCTAGAAACCAACATCAAAAGGAAAATTTGTTGAATTTTATGAGTCTCATTTTCTAAAAGAAGGCAGTATTACCTGGTATGTGTGTATTTTTGCTGATAACAAAGTCTAGAAGAACTTACCAGTAAATGTTTATTTAAGAAATATTAGATAGTGCTATGGTCTGAAAGTTTGTGTCATCCCAAATTCCCGAGATGAAATCCTAATTCTCAGAGTTGATGGTATTAGCAGGTGTGGACTTGGAGAAGTGATTAGATCATGAGGCTGGATCTCTCATGAATGGGATTAATGCCCTTATAAAAGAGTCCCCACAGAAATCCCTAGCCCCTTCCAACATAGGAGGACACAGTGAGAAAATGCAGCTATGAACCAGAAAATGGGCTTTAAGTTGACCATGAACATACTAGCAATTTCATCTTGGAATTCCAGCCCCCAGAACAAGAAATAAATTTCTGTTGTTTATAAGCCATCCAGTTTATGATATTTTATTACAGTAATCTGAATGGATTAAAACATACAGCAAAATACAAAAGCTATCACTATTGTATAATATTATTTCATACATTTAGGTTTATGATCATGAAGTTTTCAGCTTCAGTAGATGTAGAAGTGATCCAATACTTTTACTTAGCCTGATACCTGTTTTCCAAGTTTGCCAATTGGCCTATCAACATTAAACTCAATATAGCAAACTAGTGTATTTCTCCATTTATTTGTGGTTTCATTAACTGTTCTCAGCATTGTATATGCCTCTTGATCATACTTTAAAATACTGTTCCTATGTACTTCATATTTATTTTAAATATTTATTGTTTTAATTGTTAATTGCTAGTGTATACATACACTATTATTGTATGTTGACTTTTCACTCTATGACCTTGCAATATTTACTTATTTACCTATTTATTTACCTCCAGGGAGCAGGCAGAGCAGAGGCAGTTATCCTGGCAGGAAAACTCCCTGACCAACCCTCCTTCTCTCCTGAACCCACCCAGTGCAGACAAAAGAATGAATGCTGGGCACTGCCAACCAAGTATGCGTACCTGGAGACTCCCACTGAGTCTATGAGAAAGGGTGAGCACAGGGACATTCTGCATGGCCACATGGTCCTAGTCCCCACCTGCCCAAGGGTCCATTGGGCCCCTATGAGCTGCCGATAACATCTCTTGGAGGTGGTTGAAGCTCCTTCTGGGCTCCAGGCTCCCTCCCCTTGTGGCACCTCATCACTCAGGGCCCCCCACCCCTTGTCTTTTTATTTTTAGTAGCTTGTTTATCGGTTTCTTAGGATTTTCTATGTATATTACCAAGTTTCCTGAGAATAAAGACAATTTTGTTCCTTTCCCTTCCATCTGTATGTCTTTTATTTCCTTATCTTGTGTTTCTGCACCAATAGGTCTTCCAGTATAATGGTGAATGGAGGTGGTAAGGGGGGGGGTATCCTTACCTTGTTCTTGATTTTAGGTCAAAAGCAATTAGTTTTGCACTATTAAAAGTCATGTTAGGTAGAAATTGTTTTTTTTTTTTTTAATAAATATTCTTTATCAAGCAGAGAACATTCCTTCCATTCCTTGTTTACTGAAAGTTTTATCATGATGTGTATTGTAATTTACTAAATACTTTTTCTTCTGCCTGTATTGGGATAATCATATGGCAATTTTCTTAATTTTGCTAATATGGTTAAATAACTTAATCGATTTCTAAATGTTGAATCAAACTTGCATTTGTTGAATAAAGCTAACCCTAGGTAATGCTGAATTTCAGCTTGTTAATATCATGTTAGCTTTTTTCATCTGTGCTCATGATAGATATTGGTCTATATATATATATTTTTTTTTCTTTTTTGTAACATCTTTGCTTTTGATATCCTGGGTATGGTGGCCTTATCAATAATTTAGAAAGCATACCCTCTTCATCTATTTTCTGATGAAAAGAATGGTAATATTCTTTTTCAAATGTTTGGCAGAACTCACTAGCGAATCCATCCGAGTCTGGCACTTTCTCTATGAAAATTCTTTTATTTATGAGTTAAATATCTATCGGAGATATAACACAATTCAAATTTTGTATTCCTGAATCAGTTTTGGAAAAATCACGTCTTTTAAGGAATTATTTATTTCATTTCAGTTGTAAAATATATTAGCATAAATCTGTTAATAATATTCTTGTATTATTCATTTTAGGTCTCTAGGATGTCAGGTAATATCTCTCTTCTTCCATATGTAGTACTGAGAGTGTCCTCTCAGTTTTTTGATCAGTCTACCTAAAGCTATATCAATTTTATGGATTTATTCACAGAACAAACTTCTGTTTTTATTGATTATTCCTATTGTTTGCCCACTTTCTTTATAACTTTCTTATGTAGTAAGATATTTGGTTTCATTTACTTATCCTCATTTTAATTTCCTTTTCCTTTTCTAGTTTAACAGAAAAGATTTTACCATTGATTTTAGTCATCTCTTTTGTTTTTATTTTAGCATGTAAACGTCCAAATTCCCTGTTAAGTACTGCTTAGCTGAATCCCACAAACCATGATGTGCAGCATTTTCATTTGCACTCAGTTTCAAATTATTTTCTAATTTCCCTTATGATTTCTTCTTTGACCCATGGGCCATTTAGAATTCTATTGTTTAAACTCCCAAACAGATAAAGATTTTCCAGATATCTTCCTGGTATTGATTTTTATCTTAATTATGTTGTGGCAAAAGAATATGTTCTGCATTATTTCAATCCTTTGAATTTTGTTAGAACTTATTTTGTGGCCAAAAATGTACTTTATCTTGATAAATTTGTGTGAGCATTTAAAAAGGGTGTGCATTTTTTTCTGTTGTTTTGTGGCATTTCTACAGATGACACTTACTTCAACTTAGTTAAAAATATTCATAGACCTTCTATGTCCTGTAGATGTCAATTATTTCATATTAGTTAACAGTACTTACATCTTTTATGTCATTATTCCTTTTCTACTTTTACATCAATTTCCAAGAAAGGTATATGAAATACCCACTATACATCTAGGGTTGTCTACTTCTCCTTTCTCTTCTAGCAGTATGTACCCTAAGCATTTTAAAGCTCTATTATTATGTGCAGACACATTTAGATTATATATGTCCTTGTGATGAACTGACCCTTTTATCACTATGAAATGTAACCTTCATTCCAGATAATATTCCTTTTCCTGATGTCTACTTTTCATATTAATAGAACCACTCCAACTTCAGTGTTTGTATGCTTTACTTTTTAAAAACCTTTGCTTTTAAGCTATCTGAATCCTTTTAAATTAGTTTTTCTGCAAAGCATGTACTTGAGTTTTGCTTTATATCCTGATAGCTTATAATTTATGTTTTTTAATTGGAGTATTCAGACAATAGCTGTGTTTACTTTCTTTTTCTTTTTATTTGTGCCAGCAATTCTTTGTTCTTTTTTTTCTTAGTTCCTTAGTTTCTTTTGGACTCAGTATATAATATATACAAATATACACAAACATCTATGGGGTAGATAGATTCCTGAACTTCATAAGTATAGTATAATTTTTAACTGCTGTTTTTATTATCATTGTTAATGATAAAGAAACAAGGCCATCTAGTGCAATTCATGATTTTGCACACAGGTACTTTGTGGGGAAACTGAAGGTCATTGGTCATCGATTGCTTAGTCTGGCTTTCCATAATATGCTGTTTCTACTAGAAGGCACAAATTGTACCATGCACTGGGTGTATGAAAATCTGCTTGGAGTATATCTGCCTGAGAGTGATAGCTTTCATTAAGTTAACTGACTTGTGAACTTATTTTTGACTTAATTCCACATTTGAAAGATTATTGCATTCTAGTAAAATAGTAATTAAAAATTCAATCTTTAGCATCAGATAACTTGGTGTCAAATCTTAGCTCAACTATTAATTTGCCTAATATCACCCAGGTGGAAATTTTCTGAACTTCAATTTTCTTCATTTGCTAGATAGAAATAGTAATAACTCTTACAGTTTTTGCAGAGAATAAAGGAGTTAGCAAACTCAGTAGATGCTCAATAAATTTATTCAATACAGGATCATGTATAAAAAGCTTAGTGATATTTATTGAATATTTATTCAATGGTTTATATTTTTATTTTTATATTTTTATTTATATTTATATTTATTGAATGGTTAATATATGTTGATAGATACATTATTATGATAGATACATTATTACTTTGGAATTCAAAATATTTTAAGTATAATTTTATGAAGTTGAATTTTCAAAAGTAACATTTTATTTTTTTTTCAACGTTTTTTATTTATTTTTGGGACAGAGAGAGACAGAGCATGAATGGGGGAGGGGCAGAGAGAGAGGGAGACACAGAATCAGAAACAGGCTCCAGGCTCCCAGCCATCAGCCCAGAGCCTGACTCTTGGCTCGAACTCACGGACTGCGAGATCGTGACCTGGCTGAAGTCGGACGCTTAACCGACTGCGCCACCCAGGCGCCCCACATTTTATTTTTTAATGTTTATTTAGTTTTGATAGAGGGAGACAGAGCATGAGTGGGGGAGGGGAAAGAGAGAGAGAGAGAGAGAGAGAATCCAAAGCAGATTCCAGGCTCTGAGCTGTCAGCACAGAGCCTGACCCAGGCCTTGAACCCATGGACCACGAGATCATGACCTGAGCCAAAGTCAGACGCTTAACTAACTGAGCCACCAAGGTGCCCCTTAAAAGGTAACATTTTAAACTCCAAATAGGAAGCAACCATAAGGAAACCAAGCGGTCCATATGTTAGCATCAATTTGGTGGAACTTAATATTCCATAATCAAAGACACAATCATGTGCATACCTTGAAGTTGTTCTGCTTTATAAAGTTATTGAACAATTATAGCTGCTGCTGTTGTTGTTCTGGATAATTACAACTACTAGAACTGACAAGTTCCATCCGTGAATCAAAGAATCACCTTCAAAGGACACTGGAAGGGCAGTAGTTACCATCACTCTCATTCCCTCTCTCCAATTTTCTCTGAACCAAGCTGATTAGTCTCTCTTTTGATGATGCTTTTTCTTTCTCTCTCTCTTTCTAGATATTTTCATAGAAATCCCAGCCTATTATTGATCTAGAATCAGCCTGCCTTTCTCAAGTGACTTGAATGGTTTGTTACATGTTCAGAGGAAAACTGATAAAGCATATTCCAATGAAAAAAAAAGGTGGGGGGGAGGGAAGCAAGATAATTTAAAGTGAGGCCGATCTGGATGTAGCTTTATGCAACTCAATAAAATTATATATTATATACTTTATGTTACACAGATAGTTGGTGTGTATTTCTCATATCTATTATCTTTGGGTAGATATCTTAATCTCATATTCTCATGTACTATCTCCATGATTTAATATTTAAATTAAGCTACTAATTTTAAGTACAATTATAAGATACCCCTTGCCATTTCTATCTTACCCCATCTATGACTACTAAGCACCTCTTGGGCAGTAGTAAAAGGCAAGAAGAACAACCAAATGATCAGTCTATCACACATATGAATTTATAAAAGTAACTTGGAGGATCATTTCTGGTGACTTCTAGTGCAAGGATTGAATTGGCAAGATGGAAAATTTGATTTATCTTCTCTGGTTTCAGTATCTGCTGGTATAGAAGCCAAGATGCTCTTGAGTTCACAAGCTCACTGCCTCTCTGTGCCTACTCTACAACTCTAGCCCTGTCCCATGGTGGGATCCATATTCCCTGTTTGCCTCTCCAGTGCACTTCACCTTTGTAGCATTTGCCTTTTTAGCCTTTACGGACTGTATCAAGGCACTCTTCACCTCTTAGCATTTAACCAATGAAAGCCATTGGCAGAAAATGGAAAGGTGGAAGGCAGAAGAGACAAGTTGAGGTGTTATTTCTCAGTTTCTTTCCTTGCCAGGGTATGATTTTGCATGGGCTGTCCTTGCCTATCCAAGTAACGAATCCCACTTGAAAGCTTTCAATGAATAAAGAAAGTTCACACCAGATTTCAGTGATGGCTTACATCTTCCTCTATTCTGTCTCCCCAACTTTCTTGCATATGTATAGAGAGAGTAATTTTTATACACACACACACACACACACACACACACACACAGAGTAAAACCTTGGATTGAGACTAACTTGTTCTGTGAGTATTCCTCAAGATGAGCAAACACTTCTAATAAATTTTAACTTGGTAAACGAGTAATGTCTTACAATACAAGTAGTTTGTGACACGGAATGTCACATGATCACAACTGAGGCAATGATTCTTCTCTCTCTCTCTTTCTCTGCTGAATTGTGGGTGATTGTCTCCCAGGGTATCAGGCCCCAGTGTTTGGCAGAAATCAGTGATTTTTCAGAATGTTGGAAGGTGCCCACAACTGGCAATAGTGTATTTTTTGTCACTTCAAAGTACCTATAGACTGTCCTTTGCTTTTCCATACAAGAGTAAAATTAGAAATGCTTTGCTTCATTCTAGGTCAGGCTGCCTGCAGATATAGTCCCTTTCCTCTGCTGCCTTATTGCCAGTTACATTAAATACAGTATACACATAAGTTTATTAATACTGTACTGTAGGCAACATCCATTAGTGAGTGTGAAAGTGGTTCTATACAGTAACCCTTCTCTCTCGTCTCCCTCACGTCAGCCACAAAGGTTTTCAAAGGTAAGTGCAGGTTAATTTGTTTATTTTTCTTTATATTTTGTATTTTCTTTATTTTGTATTATATTACAGTATTGTAATCATTTTTATATGAATATTTTGGGGTTGTGGAATGAATCATCTGAGTTTCTGTTATTTCTTATGGGGAAATTTGCTTTGATATACAAGTGCTTTGGATTACAAACATGGTTCTGGAACAAATTATGCTTAAAACCAAGGTTTTACTGCATATAATTTCTTACATATATTATAAATACAGGTATATATTTCTTATACCTATATTTCATATGTATGTGTAAGTATCTCATATATGTGTGTGTGTGTGTGTGTGTGTGTGTGTGTATAACCTCATCAGATCTCTAAAATCATCCCTCTTGAGCATGCCTTTTTCTTTTGCAGCTTTGATACATTTAGACCCTCAATTCAAATCCTGCTTGTAAACTAACAAGTTCATTCAGTCCATCTTCCTGTCTTGTTACCCTAAGAGCATCCTAAGTGTACTTAATTTTCCTATTATTGTGCCTGGATCTCCAAATATTCTACTCATCTGCTTTACTGATTTAAAATTGTTCCTGTTTCTACCAGGAAGGTATGACAGACACACATTAATATAAATTAATAATTCCAAGCACATGCTAACATGTACAAACCTCCTTACAAAATATATTTCCTATATCAATTATTTTTTTTCAACTGTATTTTAAAATAATACATTTTAACTTTGATCAAAATCTTACGGCAAATTTAAGTTCTTTTTTTTACATTCTCTGTATCTGCAAATTATTATTTTTTCTCTGCAAGCCCATACAAGTATGTAGATAAAGTTTATGGTTTCATGGTTTCAGTATTCAAGTATTTCATAGTATGATCAAAGAGCACAAGAGTAACTGTTATATTATTTCATACAACAAAGCGTTTCTTATGCAACAGGTGGTTCATTGGATTGAGCAGCGATTATAAATCCTGATTACAACTGAGAATTATGTAAGGAATACCAATAATTTATTCTAAGGAGAGAAAACAGTAGTGTTGCATTGGTTGTTACAAGTTCAGAGGCAAAATTGTGGCATTTTATACATGGTGATATATTTGCAGCTTACACGACTGAATTCTGTACTGATAGTCAGTACCCATGCTGTCATCCACTCGCCAATGAACTGCAATGTGTAGGAGACTGGGAGTCAAGGAGAAAACTCAAGTTTAAACAGACTGGGCCATGCTTGATGGCCACACAGATAATCTCTCCTTTTGGTGCTATTCAACACTGCGAGGCAAAACAACCAGAAAAGTTATTTTTTGTTCTGGAATATCTAGAGATTAAATTCTCAAGTTGTTTGTGATGAAAATGTCCTATGCATGCCTTTCATCAGTTATTATGAGACATATAGTTTCCTTCATAGATTTAATTGACTTGAATTCTTTAAAATATTTCAAACACTATTAATTCATAAGATAACGATATTTACAATTGGTTTATACCTTTGACAATGAAAATTAATTTGCTTTGGAAAAATCACTAAAGCACTTAATAAGTATCATACACTGCTTTGTATATATCATCCTGATATAGACCCTGTCAAGCATTTTTGTTTTTGTTTTTTTTTAACATTTATTTATTTTTGAGACAGAGAGAGACAGAGCATGAACAGGGGAGGGTCAGAGAGAGAGGGAGACACAGAATCGGAAACAGGCTCCAGGCTCTGAGCTGTCAGCACAGAGCCCGACCTGGGGCTCGAACTCACAGACCGCGAGATCATGACCTGCGCTGAAGTCAGCCGCTTAACTGACTGAGCCACCCAGGTGCCCCGCTGTCAAGAATTTTTGGAAGATCTACAATAATTTGTCTGTTTTTGCTCACCATCACAACCTGGATCCCAGCACAATGAATGACATGTAGAAGTTCTTTATTATTAAATATTTGCTCAGTGAATTAACCAATCAATTTTTTAAAAATTATAAAGGTTCTTCTGATATCCCATTTCCCCCCTGAACTTCTCCCTAACTTTCTCAATACTATTAATGGATGAAGGCAAGGGGGGCCGGGGGGGAGAGTTGGAGTGGAAAAAAGAAAAACAAAACTATCATTTTCAGTGCTTGTTATTTAGAAAATAATGTTATATTTATATTTTAATACGGGGGCATTTCATGGGTTAAAACTGGCATCAGTAAGTGAACTATATTCCCCAAATGGGATAAATTTGGATAAATCAATGTACTTGACAAGACAAATATCAATGATGACTTAAAGCAAAGGAGAATCAGTCAAACAAGACTAACCACTAAAAAGGGTAAACAACGCCTTTATAGAAGGAGAAAAGCATGACGAAAACACACACATATCCATCATTCGTGCACATGAATTCAAGGTTATTTGATAAATGTGAATATATTTTTCTGATGAGACATTAAAATCAAATGATTTACTCTTTTACTCAAATTCATACAAAAATCCATTCTTAGTTCAGAAATAAAAATAGAGGCTCCATGAAAACAATTTTTTCAGTCACAGAGGAAAGGAGACATGATGGTATAATGCAGACAACTTTGGCTTCTGGGGTCAGACAATCTGTGTTCAAATCCTGACTTCACCATTTACTCACCACATGACAGTGTTCATCCTACCTTGAAGAGTGGTCCTGAAAACTGAAGTTAATATATAACAACACCAAACTCACTTTTTTCCATATTGGTGGTTCTCTTTAGGAAACTTTTCTTCTAGGAAATTTAATTCTGTTTTGATTTTCTCTCTCTCTCTCTCTCTCTCTCTCTCTCTCTCTCTCTCTCTGTGTGTGTGTGTGTGTGTGTGTGTGTGTGTGACTATGCCATAGTTTGTTGATATATGGATCATAGCTGTATTACCTTTCCTAGATGAAAACAAATTGAAGTCTTAAGTACTTACCAGTCTCTAACGGAAACTTTTGTTTCCTTCTGGCCTGAATATCTAGGAATGGATTTCCCTTGGTATTGTTTCTGGCTAAGATAGGAAGCAAGGGGGAAAGAAGAAAGATAAAGAAAACTTCCAACATCCATTGGATGCCTTGATGATAAGTGTGGGTTTTAAGTATACAGATGGAGTGCCTACTGACAAATGTGGCCTTTCCAATATTTATTTTGAAACTAAACATTGCAGTACATAAAATCCTGAAAATTTTATTTTTTTGAAAACATAAGCATTTAAAATAAATATGTCTCTTGCTTCAGTGAAGACTCAATAACCTAAATGTTATAATTGCTTTTAAGTGCCAAGCAAGTTGAAGAAATAAAAGATAAAATTACAGTGACTGCTTCCCTTATGAAAAGTCATTCTTTTAGTAATTCAGTAAACAGAGGCACTTATATAATCCTGTTCATCTGTGGAAAATACTTTATGACAAAGATGTCTCTGTGATAAGAATTAATTAAGATCAACCATCTGGTTTGAGGAGTTTTTCTCTAAAAGCAAAAGGAAAAAGGATTCTTGAATTGTTTAAAAAAGGCAGCATTCATTAAAGATAGAAAAGTAAAACATATTATTTTGATTAGTTCAGGCAGAAATGTGTATGTTTAGGAAAGAAGGGAGTTACCCAGTTGACATGAAAACCAAATAAATATCTGTATCTGTATCTATTCTCTGTCTCTCTCTTTCTATATCTATCTCTACCTATCTATATAGATAGATATAGATATGTATATATAGACAGATATATATCTGTATATCTTTATATATCTCCACCTATATATTTTCTGATATTATTGTTATAACATTTTTTTTAATAATGCAGATTATTTACTGACAAGGAGGGGAAAATTTTTTTTTAAGTGGCAACAGAAGAGTATGTGTGGTATAAAATTTGCTTTAAAGGATGGGACAATAAGGGCTCCTGAGTGGCTCAGTTGGTTGAGCATCCGACTTCAGCTCAGGTCATGATCTCGCGGTTTGTGAGTCAAGCCCTGTGTTGGGCTCTGTACTGACAGCTCCGAACCTGGAGTCCGCTTCAGATTTTGTGTCTCTTTCTCTCTCTGCCCCTCCCCCACTTGTGCTCTGTCTCTCTCTATCAACAATAAGTAAATGTAAAAAAAATTTTTTTTCAATAAAAAAAATAAAGGCTGGGACAATGTAAGAACTTCAAGTGCTGCTTCTGGGGATGGGACTTGGGATAATTTGCCTTTTTACTTGTGTTTTCTAGTTTTCTAAGTTTACCTATTTATTTTGAAAGAGAGAGAGAGAGAGTGAGCACATAAGCAGAGGGGCACAGAGAGACAGAGAGGCAGAATTCTAAGCAGGCTCTGCACTGTCAATGCAGAACCTGATGTGGGGCTCAAACTAACCAACCTTGAGATCATGACCTGAGCTGAGATCAAGAGTCAGACCCTTAACTAACGAGCTACCAAGGCATCCCTGTTGTAACTTTTCATTTAGACTTTCAAATGAAATATTTGGGGCCTTGAAAATGTTTGTGTTTAGAATTAATATTTTATTATTCTCCTCCCAAACCCCACACAAAACTAAGCTTGCCGACCCTTTTTGCCTGTTCTGTCATTTTGATCATATCTTTCTTGAATCGTACTAGTAATTTCACTAAAGAATCACCGAACAACCTCCACTATCTTGAAATTCTTCTGTGTCCTTAGTTTTAACCCTTCATGACACAGCTACATTATTCTAATCCTATTAGTAAAGATAAATGCATCTTTCAGGATGACATAATTCTGCATACATGATACCCCTGAATATATTTCTAGAGTATGTGTTTTGATACGATCAGGTAATAGTAGGGTAATTGACCCCCAAAGCCCATATTCTTTCTAATCCACCAAGTAGACCTGGATTTAAGTCTCTCTTTGTCATTTACTAGCCATGTGGCCTTGGACTGGTTCATAGGACTGTTAAAAAAAATGAATTCATGTATTATTTTCCATGACAATCTGGCTATATGTTTCTGAAATATTTAGCATAGGGCATACAATGGAGCAGGTACTTAATCAACGGTAGCCATACAGTAGAAATAGTTTCTTAGAAAAGCCTTTTGAAGTAAATTTATAGTCTTATTTCTGGGTCATAATAATGAAGAATTTATGAACTCAGCTTTTTTAAGCAAGACTTGATTATGTGGAGGGACACATCCACACTCATGCAAACATACATATTCTCTCTAATTTATAAGATATGCATAAATTTATTAACATTTTAAAAATTATATATGATTTTAATGCACATGGTGCTATTTTTTAAAAAAAGGGGGGAATTCAGTACCTATTTTCACAAAGCCTGACAAGTTTTGGAGGTACATGACTTGACTTCTGTAGATGTAATTTTATATATAAGTTTGTACTCCTAATGATTAGCCAGCAACTTTTAATAGCTCTCAATGTCATTAAGAGAATATATGATTTCCTGGGCAGATGTGTTCTGTGATTTAGGGTTTTCCTTTTCCAAGAAAATTCTACAGAAATTTCCTTTCCAGAAGTTTGAGCTGGTAGGGGCACTTCGGTGGCTCAGTCAGTATTTTGGCTCAGGTCATGACCTTGCGTTTTGTGGGTTTGAGCCCCACATCAGGCTTTGCACTGACAGCAAGGAGCCTGCTTGGGATTCTCTCTCTCTGACTCTCCCTTCACTTCCCTCCCTCCCTCTCTCTCAAAATAAATAAATAAACAAAAAAAAAGTTTGAGCTGGTAAATGTTAAACTGAATCAGAAGAATGTTGGCATTGTGCTCAACACACAAATATTCCAGGTACAATATATGAGTAAATATTCATTAGAAGTGTTTGGGGGTGTGAATGCCTGAGGTGGTTGATGTGAACTGTAACAGCATTGGGAAAAATTACTTTGGTCAGGTAGGAGACAGTCAGGAAACAGAGATTGTATCATTTATTTTAACAAAGAAGACGTCATTTACTCTCCACTATTGTTAACTAGGTTTTGACAAACAGAAAACAAAGAAGAGAACACTAATGTATCACTTTAGGAAGCAGCTACCGTCCCCAGGGATGCAGGAACCAAGGAAAGAGCCTGAAACTACTAAAAATTAGAAGCATGAGAGTGGGATCCTATGGAGCAGAGACTGAGCTTCTGAGAGAGGGTACTGGCCCAAGGGTGCTGTGTATCTCTGAACTCAGAGGAAGGCGCATGTGCATGGGATCCAGGTGAGTAC
This sequence comes from Lynx rufus, assembly GCF_022079265.1. Classification (NCBI taxonomy): domain Eukaryota; kingdom Metazoa; phylum Chordata; class Mammalia; order Carnivora; family Felidae; genus Lynx; species Lynx rufus. Next base: position 32,637,568 of record NW_025814830.1, on the reverse strand, counting down.
CAACTGGTTGGTTCTGTAGCTTCAAAAGTGGGGGTGATGGGGTTGATAATGCGAGTGTTGGAAAATATGGAGACTGGAAATTGGCTGGGTTGACACTGACACAAACAGCAAGTAAAAGAGGAAGAAACAGAATCCTTCATCCTCCTCCCCTTCAACTTTCTGGGCTTCTTCTAGAGATGCTGAGGGCAGAACCTAATAGGTAGCTGCCTCGCAAAGGTACAATGTTATCTGAATGAATATAACCTAACGGCAGAATTTTCATTATCAATGCCATTTTATTTTGAGGATAATTTCAGTGTTTCTCTACTAAATATTCAAAAATGAAATAATATATAAATCAGAGAAAGAAAATACTATGTGAAATAAAATAGAAAAATCTAAAAGACACGAGGGTGGCCTTAAAGGAAGCTTAGAGAATGGAACACATAAGTAAATGGAGAATTTATATAACGCAGCCCAACTAGTGGACACTTCCTAATGGGTCTGTCTGCTCAGCATAGCATCCTGCTTTTCTCAAATGGATCTCTTCATGTTTTTCATCAGATATGATACTGTTTGGGGATCAGGGATAAGAGTCAGTGAGGCCATTTCCATGTATATTATAAACTACTCAAAGAGAATGATAACCTAGCTCAACCAGGGAGAATAATTTCCTCCCGTAAGGCCCAGTTCATCGACAGATTAGTACTTTTTGTTGTCGTTGCCATCATCATCATCTTCATCATCATCATTTTTGGCTAAATTTAGAATCAAGAACACTATTGAGTTTCAGTTTCTTTCAACACAAAGGAAGATTTGAACCATGTGCCCATGCATACAGAAGAAGCTAATCAGAGAACGGATCTACTCCAGGGAAAGACAGTCAGCAGAAGAAGAGGGAGCGACTTGGTGGATTAAGTCCCTTCCTCCAGGATCCTGGTAACATCCTGTTTCCTTCCTGTTCCTACGACTGGGTGACATTCAAAAATAAATTCCATCTTCTTCAGAATTTACTCTGACTTTGGTTTTTCTCTTGCAAGCCAGAGTCCTCCCTGGTATAGGACATCTTCCCTGATTTAAAACCTGACAACTTCTATTACAAGGTCTATTAAGCATACCCGCCCCCTTCAACACTGTTTTCACTAACTCATACCCTGACATCCTCTTTTGTGGGGAGACTAAACTATTTTAAGAATAACTGATTTTGCTCTAATTTATAGTTTAAGCAATCTTCCACAAACTCCAATATCCTAACAAAAATTCTTTGTGAGTTATTTAAGATAAAACTCATGGTATATTAACATCATGCTTCAGAACTGCATCCAAACTATTAGCACATTTCTCTTTATTTTCTTTCTTTGCAACTGGAATGCTCTGCTCTCTTTTTTTTTTTCCTTTTCTTTCTGAGATTTTATTTAAACTCAAGTTAGCTAACATATAGTGTAGTATTGGTTTCAGGAGAATTTAGTGATTCATCACTTACACAACACCCAGTGCTCATCCCAACAAATTCCCTCCTTAATGCCCATCATCCATTTAGCCCATCCCCTCTCCCCTCCAGCAACCCCCAGTTTGTTCTCTGTATTTAAGAGTCTCTTATGGTTTGCCTCCCTCTCTGGTTTTATCTTATTTTATTTATCCTTCTCTTTCCCTATGCTCTGCAATTTCCTCTACCTGCACTCTGAAACTCTGAACAGATTTTTGAAGCACGCACAGAACACAGACATGCAAATGCCACTTGAACTTCATACAGTCTTCCTGGAGTAGTCTCAAGGCTGGAATTTATGAGTCTTCTTGCTTCTCATGATTATTTCATTATATAAGGTGGGAAGTACTTCAAAGTTCAGCTAGACATTTATACAAGAGACATCTCCTTCCTATAATACTGCAGAATTTTAGGTGTGGATATGAGCTGAGTCACAGTTAACCCATATAATGAAAATCATGGTGACCAGTTAATATATTTATGCAGAATGGCTTTGTGCCTTATAAATTATCTATTTTTGATGTGGCTTGAATGTTTTCTAAACATGTATGGACTAGTTTTTGTATTTTAGATTTGGCTGTTATTATTGTCTGTGAGTTGAGATCAGATAAAGATTATTTTTGTAAAGACGGTCTTCCTCTTTTAAAGGATGAATCTACTATTCTAGCTCTCTTCTCTCTTCTCACTACCTTTCCCTATCTCTCTCAGCTGCTCCCAGATTGCCCCAGCTGTGTCTAAATTCTCTATAACCCTGGTTTTCAGGCTGTTTGAAAGGCATCTGAAAGCATTTAAGTAGCTGGCAAGGATTGGTTTTGCTCCCGGACATATTAAATAGCTTCATTGCCAAAGTTGTTATTTTATTATTAACTGATTAAACAACAGCATTATGAAAGTTATGGTGTTTTTAATTACCTATATTCCTTACAATGTTTCTCTTTTTTTTTTTCCAGTAATATATTAGGCCCTTGGCCTTCCATGATTGAACAGTGTAGTTTTCACAAGGCACGTCCATCCCTGAAGACACAGGACATGTGGGGATTTGTCATTTTCCTGGTGCTCAAATTTGATGTGTGTGCATTGTGATGCTGTAGTTCGAGAAGAATCCCTTTGCTGGTGAAGGGATCTTGCTGAGCACTGAGACAACACAGCTCCACCCGGCTTTGCTGTAGTGGCATTTAAAGTACAAGTTCAATCTTGCTGAAAATAGGTATTATTATGGAAATGCTCAACTTAAAGCAAGGACTTTTGTGTAGCATCCCTCTCTGAAAAGGGAATTATTGGAATTTAAAAGACAAGCTTCTTGTATATTGATAGAAAAAAAACTCTCAAGTCAAGAAGATCCAGGTTCATATTTTAATTCTTGTATCTCCCTTGTCACAGTTGGAAAAGTAGTTACTGTCTCTTAATTTATGTCCTGAAGACCCATAGTGTACTTCTGGAGATGGCAGGAAGGATTAAATTCAACAATAAAAGCATATTAATCCTCTGGCTCATAGTAGATCCTTAAAAACTAACTGAGAATTATTGTTAAATTTTATCTTAGTACTTTTGCCAAGACCTATAGTTTTCTTTTTTCTTTTTAGATACTCTGGTGTTTGATTTTCAATATTTGCATGGTTATCAGTTGAACTTCTCCAAGAGAATAGTATCAAACATCATGAAAGAGGTTAACCTGGAAGTTTTCTCTTTCCTGAAATGACTACACAGTCTCTTCAGAGTCTTTAATTGGATTTCAGTTGGTGAGTATCTTTTCTGAATTCTAACACTTCTTGTAAGATACTGGTATAGAATAAAAATCAATTCCAAAACTAAAAATTAATTTATCATTTTTTAGTTTTTACATCTGATTTTTCTTTTTTTAAAAGTTTTTTTAACATTTATTCATTTTTGAAAGGCAGAGAGAGACAGAGTGCAAATGGGGGAGGAGCAGAGAGGGAGACACAGAAACAGAAGCAGGCTCCAGGCTCCGAGCTGTCAGCAGAGCCTGACGCGGGGCTCGAACACACGGACTGCGAGATCACGACCTGAGCCGAAGTCGGCGGCTTAACTGATTGAGCCACCCAGGTGCCCCTACATCTCATTTTTCAAATATATTCATTTGCATGAAAGCATTTTAACGTTAAAAATAATCTGTAAAAAGATGCTTTATTCTTAATTGGTGTTTTTCACTGACTTTGTAAGGACCAAAGTACTTGCTCTTTAAAAGCAAAGCAGGCAGAGGGCACCTGGGTGGCTCAGTCAATTGAGCCTTAGACTTCAGGTCAGGTCATGATCTCATGGTCTGAGGGTTCGAGCCCCACGTGAGGCTCTGTGCTGACAGCTCGGAGCCTGGAGCCTGCTTCAGATTCTGTGTCTCCTTCTCTCTCTGCTCCTCCTCAGCTTGTGCTCTGTCTCTATGTCTCTTAAAAAATAAACATACAAGCAAAGCAGGCCCTCTAGTTGCATAAAGAGATTTTGCTGCATTAAGATGATTTTTCATCCCATTCTTGTATTCTAAAATAAATTCTATTCTATGACAGTGAAATTTTTTAAGACAGCTTTACTGAGGCATAATTGATATGCAAAGAATTGAACATATTTAATTGGCACAAACTGATGAGTATGGATGTATGCAAACCCCAGTGATATTGTTACCACAATCAAGATAATAGATATATATAACACCACCACAAGTTTCCTTGTGTCCCTTTTTTAAAGATTTATTTAAGTATAATTGATGTGCATAAAAAACTGCTCAATGTGATGAATCTGAATACATTGCATACACCCATTAAATTATCGCCAGAATCAATATAATAGACATGTCCATCACCACCAAAAGTTTCACTGTGTCCCTTTTTGAGTGTTTGTTGTAAGAACACTTAACATAAGATCATCAGTCTTAATATATTTTCAAGCGTGCAATATAGTGGTATTAACTGTAGTCATTGTATTGTAAAGCAGATCTTATTTATTTTGCATTTAGTTATCTTGCTTAACTGAAATTTTATACTCATTGAACAACTCTCCACTTTCCCCTCCTCCCAACCTGTAGTAGCCACGGTTCTATTCTCAGGTTCTATGAGTTTGACAATACAAATGGAATTCCTACAATATTTATCCTTCTCTGATTGGCTTATTTCACTTAGCATCATGTCATCCAGGTTCAGCCATGTTGCTGCAAATGACAAAATTTCCTTATTTTTCTTCTAAAGTAGGCTTCAAGTCCAGGGCATAGCCCAACCTGGGCTATTGAACTCACCACCCTGAGATCAACACCTGAGCTGAAATTAAGCATGGGATGCTTAACCGACTAAGCCACTCAGGAACCCCATAATTTCCTTATTTTTAAAGGCTGAATAAAATTCCATTGTATGTATATACCACATTTTCTTTATCCATCCATCTGTTAACATTTATCTTCCTTTCATATCTTGGCTATTTTATTATTGTAATGAACACTGAAGTGCAAATATCTCTCTCAGAGGCTGATTTCAGTTGTTTTGGGTATATATCTAGAATCAAGATGGATCACATGCTAATTCTATTTTTAATTTTTTTGAGGAACCTCCACATTTTTTTCCATAATGAATATACCAAACTACATTCTCACCAATAGTGTACAAAGATCCCAGTTTCTCCACTTACTCAATAACACTTTTTATTTTTTGTTTTTCTGAGAATAGTCAATGTAACAGGGGGGAGGTAACATCTCTGGATGGCACAATTTGCATTTCCTTGATGATTACTGATGTCGATTATCTTTTCATATACCTGTTGGCTATTGTAGGTCTTTGGAGAAATGTCTATTTAAGTCCTTTGCCCATTTTTAATCAAGTTAGTTTTTACTATTGACTTATAGGAATTCTTTTTGTATTTTGGATATTAATCCCTTATCAGGTAGATGGTTTGCAAATGTTTTCTCCCTTTAACTCAGTTGATAGTTTTCTCTACTGTGCAGAAGCGTTTTAGTTTGATGTAATCCCACTTGTTTAATTTTGCTTTGTTGTTTGAGCTTTTGGCCAGATCCAAGAGATCTCTGCCAAGTTCAATCTCTTGAAGCTTTTTCCCTATGGTTTCTTCAAAGAGTTTTTATAGTTACAAGGCTTTTCAGTCTTTAATTTTTAGTTGATTTTTGAATATAGTCTAAGTTGGCATCTCTGTGGAAAATGAATTGACGGTTTATGCATGGGTTTATTTCTGGGATTCCTATTTGGTTCTCTTGGTCCATATGACTGTTTTTATGCCAAAACCATGCTGTTTTAATTGCAGTATCTTTATAATATAATTTGAGATCAGGAAGTGTGATGCCTCCAGCTTTGTTCTTCCTTCTGAAGATTACTTTGGGTATTCAGATGCTTTTGTGGTTCCATATGAACTTCAGGATTTTTTTTTTTCTATTTTGGTAAAAAATGTCATTGGGATTATGATAGGTATTGCATTGAATCTGTAGATTTCTCTTGGTAGTATGGACATTTTAACAATATTGTATCTTCCAATCCATGAACACAGGATGTCTTTCCAATTATTTATGTTTTCTAAATTTCTTTCATCAGTTAGTTGTAGTTTTCAGCGTAGAAGTCTTTCACCTCTTTGGTTAAACTTATTCCTAAGTATTTTATTCTTTTTTTTTTAAAAAAAAAATAGCATTTATTTTTGAGAGACAGAGCACAAGTGGGGGAGGGGCAGAGAGAGAGGGAGACACAGAATCCAAAACAGGCTGCAGGCTCAGGGCTGTCAGCACAGAACCTGGCACGGGGCTTGAACTCATGGACCATGAGATCATGACCTGAGCTGAAGTCGGATGCTTAACCAACTGAGCCACCCAGGCACCCCAGTATTTTATTATTTTTGATGCTATTACAATAGGATTGTTTCCTTTATTTACTTTCTGGATAGTTTATTGTTGGTGTATGGAAACACATGATTTTTGTATGTTGATTTTGCATCTTGCAACTTTACTGAATTTGATTATTAGTTCTATCAGCTTTTTGGCGGAGTCTTTAGGATTTTCTACATGTAATATCATGTCATCTTAAAAAGAAAAAATTTTACTTCTAACTTTTAATTTTTTTCTGAGACTCCCATAATATACATATTGTTTTGATCAACATTGTCTTATCATTCCCTTAAACTTTCTTCATTATTTTTCAATCTTTTTTTGATCCTTTAACTGGATAATTTCAAATGGCTTCTTTTTGAGTTTGCTAATTCATTCTTCTGCTTGGGTTTTTTTTTTAGTTCAATTATTATATTTAGTTCTATGATTTGTTTTTTTATATCTTTTTAACTTCCCATTTGTTCATGCATTGTTTTCCTGATTTTATTTAGTTTTCTATCTGCATTCTCTTGTAACTCAGCTTCTTCAAGATATTTTTTAAAATTTACTGTCAAGCATTTCTTAATTTTCCATTTCTTCAGGGTTGGTACTGGAGATTTCTTTCATTCTTTTGCTTGTGTCATGTTTCCCTGATTCTTCATATTCTTTGTAGCTTTGCATTGATGTCTGTACCTCTGAAAAAAGAGTCGCCTCTCCCAGTCTTTACAGACTGGTTTTAACTGAGAATGACCTTTACCAATTAGGCTACCTTTTGATTACAACTTTGTTACTGACTGTCCTAGGAGTCTAGTCTCATTGTTGTATAAAACCCTTAATCTCCTGATCCATTTGGTGTCTGACTGTGTCAGTTTCCTCAGAACTTCGTTTCAGTTAGGGCAGAAACTGGTTCCTCGAGCAGCACCCTGAAAATCTGGGGACAGTGGGAACTATATACTCCTGCCTTCCCCCCAGAGAAGAAGCCTCAGTTCTGTATCTTCTCTGATACTTACAGAGCAGTGTTGGCCGCAGGAGGATGCCCTTCCCTGAGCTGATCCCGGTATCCAGACTATGCTACTTCTGCGTGTGTGATGTGACAGAAGCCTTCCCTCTGGGAGTGCACTGAAATGCCCAGAATGTTGGACGTTCACTCCATTCTCTCTCTTCACGGGAGGAGTTAAGACCTGGAAGTAGTTAAGACCTCTCTTAGGGCTGAGTTTTGCTCACTCAGGGGAGGGCCTGACACAGGTGAAGTTAATTGGCTATTTTACACGTTTCAGCACAACCTATCTTGTTTTTGTGCTCATCCGGGATACTGCAGTTTCTTAACTGGAATCTCAGTTTCTTGTAAGGTAGCTTCCTCCTTGTATTGTTGTTAAATAGTGCTTCTGAGGGACAACAAGAGATAGAACTTCCTAGTCCTCCAACCAGCTGACAGTACTCTCTAGGACATTGAAACTTGCCATCTGTGAAGTATTTTGGGAAAGGCGAATCAAATCCAAAGGAGAGGAAAGTATTCAGAAGCATTGAGAACCATCTTTTGGGGGCTTATTTGCATTTTATGTTGCATAGTAGGTAGCCAGATTTTAAACTGAATGCTGTTTGTTGGTTTGTGCAATTACCAAATGTCTTTCCTAAAATGGAGGATCACCAACCCTTCCTTTGGGCAGACCTATCCCTCAGGACATTTAGGTCACTCAGGTAAAATGAAAGAAGACTGTAAATAAAATACCACTTATGAGGTCAAGCCATCAAACATGGCATTTGCATGTAGAATTATGAATGAAACGTAAAAAAAAAAAAAGAACATTACTATGGCTTCCATTAACTTATTTTTCTCTTCTCTTAGTGTACAAAATTGCCTGCTGGCTAGCCTACTTGCCTCTAGCTTTGACCTACTTACATCAACATTGCCTGTAAGACTTCTAATATGGAAACTTCCAATATGTAGTCTCTAAAAAACAACTCTGACCATGTCATTCTTCTTTTTTCCCCCTCTTATATCATTCAGTGCTTTGTGATTTTCAAAAGACGACAGGCTGTTCTTTAACATGGTATGTACATTGTTTCCCAATCTCTGCTTACCTATCCCTGTCTCCCTAGTTTCACCTCCTACCACCTAGTTTTTGTTCTAAAAACCTAAAAATCTGGAGTTTCAGAATCCTCTGGCTGCTCGCTCTGCACGGAAGTTCTGTCCCTGACATTTGCAGTGTGTTATTCTTCCTCTTTTTGCATCTTAACTCCTTCTGTTGATTAAAAATCATTTCGGGCCTCACTTATTCCAGAGAGCCTTTTCTGCATCTTCCAAGATGGACTGAGCATCATTAATATTTGGCATAACATAGAAACTTCTAAGAATATGATAAATATTGTGTATTTTTATTTCTCCTGGGCTATGTGCTTCTTGAAGAAAGAAAATGTTTCACATTCAAGTTTGGCTTGCTGCCCCCAGCACACTCTAATACCAGAACTGTTGTTTAATAAATGTTTGGTTAAGGATTGTGTATGGAAAGGAAAAAAATTGAGGTCCAAAAATCTGCTCTCAAGTCCTGTTAATTCTGACTTAAAAATAGGCTGCCACAGTGTTACTAATGCCTCTTTGTTACCTTACTGACACAGCCTCCCATTTGATCTGTCCAGTTCCTTCTACTTGTCTCCACTCCATCATAGCCATCACTATACACAAATCTTCCAAAATAACAGGTAAATAGGCACTAAGTGATCAAAGTTCTCTAGCTTGGACTAAACATGTAGAAAATCAGCTTCAGATATTAAAAATGAAATTATAAAATGAAATAAAAACCTACTCTCAGTGTCCAACTTTCGTGCTTCCATTTGGATTTTTCCTTGGGCTGAAATTGCTGTCTATGTCTTTCTACTTATTCTTGTTTGTGCCCCAGTTATGTGCTACCTGCTAATTTTCAAGATTTGATTCAATGTCTCATCATCATCAAAACTTTTCCCGATTTATTTCCTCAGCAGCAAAATCGGAGTCTCTTTCATCTTGCACTCAAACTGTGCCCTGTATATATTTAAGTCACACATTTAAAAGTAAGTTCCTCCTGTTCTAGACTGGAACATCCCTAAAGGAAGGGAACCTATTTCCAGAAGTATGGTAGAGTACTAAGAACACACCAACAGGAATCAGATTTAAGCTGCAAAATTGACTCTAAACTGTAATCTATTTAGCTACAGGATACTCTTTTTTAGTCTCAGTTTCCTCCTATTAGTAGGCATAATGGGACAAATCTGGAATGAGAATTCCAAATGAAGAGCTCACTCTTTGCAATGCTACAAAAATGAGATTCCATTTGGCAGCAGAGAGAGGTCTAAGCTGACCGTATGTCTGGAGAGGCAGAGGTACAGTGACCAGTTCTCCCAATCTGCCTAGGACTCGCCTGCTTTTGGCACTGGAAGTCCTGTATCTCGCAACTCCTTCAGTTCCAGGAAGCCTGTGACGCTTGGTCGCTCTACAGCTAATTGTCATGACCATTCTTCTAGATCCTTGAACTACATGAATACAAAATTTAAAGATCTGTCACAGTGAAAGAACAGAATGACTAATACAGAAAGACTGAGGTTAGAATGATCAAGTAGTCAGGTGTTGTACAAATCCAGTCCCAGACAGTGAAGCCATTCCACTGGTAGAGTAATTAATAAATGAGAACTTCTGTTTAATGATCAACGGAATTCAATGATTCCCTAGGTGAGGGAATTGAAGAGGAGGAACTGTATCCTCAACAAATTAGCTGAGAATCTTATTAAGAAGGAAGGCAGAATGGTCATCAGGCTTGTTTCCTGATGGTCATCAGCTAAGTATCCCCAGAACACTGAGCCAGTGAATATTATTGAAAATAAAAGTGTGGGAAAATAACATCTGAATAGGAAATTGAAATGAACATAGCACATTTTATCTTCAGACAAAGGCAGACTGCATGGAATTTTTGAGATGTAGGGGAGGACATGCTATGGACACATCTGGGGAATGTGACAGTGTAAAGTGTAGGAAGCCAGGAAAGAAGTGCAATGGCTAGAGAAAATGTGCTCTGAGTTCTACCTTTCAGTCCCAGTAAATAATTACAACAATAATAAAGTAATAATAAGTGTTCAATACAAGCATTTTTCTACCATGTCAAGCAGCATGCCAAGCACACGTAAGTTATCTTAAACCTCAAAAATCACTAGGAGTTAAGTATTCACTTGAAAAGAGTTTTGGGTTATTTCCATTTGGGAAGAGAAGAAATGGCCAAGAGGGACAGGGATCGTGGGAGAGAATGAGATGGTCAAGACTGCCATGCTTTAAGGTAGGCAAGTCTCACCTCAACCACAGGAGAAACAGAGACACAAGGCAGTTAAGAAAAAGAAATTGAAACCAACAGGAAACAGCCACATCAGAGACAGATTTGACATTATATCACATCTTCAGTTTACATTATGAAAAATGGCTTTTATGAAACAAGTCTATCAGTGATGTCTGGGACTCACACAACAGATAAAATAAGTTTTGAATATTGAATGGGATTTCAAAATGCTACACACCAGAAAATATCTCGAGGAATTGTGTTCTCATACATTAATTTTGAAAGGGGTTTGGATTGTCCCACCCGCCAAAGTTTTCACATTAAAGTCCAGAACAGTAAAGAGTTACAGTGAAACCAGTAAAAAAACTTTCATAGTTAATAATGCATTTTGAATTTCATCAAAAGCTATAACCTTTTTGAAAAAGTGTGACATGGGGTGGACTTAAAAGTTAGTGTTAAAATATAACCATAGAGACAAAGTCTTGTTTCCTCTAAATAGTGTATATTGGTTATGTGGAGGAAAGTTAAGAAAGAAGACAGTCTGTGTGTTTAGCAATTATCATGCTTTGAGAAGACTAATAGGATAGAGCCCTTTTATATGTCATCTCCCCTTTTTTTCCCCCCAAGCATAGGGAAACCACTTGTCAATATAGTTCCCAAGTCACTATCAATATCTGTCCTTAGGGGTATTCAATACATCTTTCCATCATTTATGTGCAACTTTTTTCTTTTTTTTTTTTTTAAAGTTTTTTAAAACATTTATTTATAATGATTTAATTTAAAGTTTACAAAGCCAGTAAGCATGTTGCTATTTACTTATTACTAAGAACTATTTTAGGGCAGGCTGGCTGGCTTAGTCAGTAGAGCATAAGACTCTTTTTTTTTTTTTTTTCTATTTTTTGGTTTCTTTTAAATGTTTAGTTTTTTTGTTTTTTTTTCTATTTTATTTTATTTTATTTTTTTATATATATATGAAATTTATTGACAAATTGGTTTCCATACAACACCCAGTGCTCATCCCAAAAGGTGCCCTCCTCAATACCCATCACCCACCCTCCCCTCCTTCCCACCCCCCATCAACCCTCAGTTTGTTCTCAGTTTTTAACAGTCTCTTATGCTTTGGCTCTCTCCCACTCTAACCTCTTTTTTTTTTTTTTTCCTTCCCCTCTCCCATGGGTTCCTGTTAAGTTTCTCAGGATCCACATAAGAGTGAAAACATATGGTATCTGTCTTTCTCTGTATGGCTTATTTCACTTAGCATCACACTCTCCAGTTCCATCCACGTGGCTACAAAGGGCCATATTTCATTCTTTCTCATTGCCACGTAGTACTCCATTGTGTATATAAACCACAATTTCTTTATCCATTCATCAGTTGATGGACATTTAGGCTCTTTCCATAATTTGGCTATTGTTGAGAGTGCTGCTATGAACATTGGGGTACAAGTGCCCCTATGCATCAGTACTCCTGTATCCCTTGGATAAATTCCTAGCAGTGCTATTGCTGGGTCATAGGGTAGGTCTATTTTTAATTTTCTGAGGAACCTCCACACTGCTTTCCAGAGCGGCTGCACCAATTTGCATTCCCACCAACAGTGCAAGAAGGTTCCCATTTCTCCACATCCTCTCCAGCATCTATAGTCTCCTGATTTGTTCATTTTGGCCACTCTGACTGGCATGAGGTGATACCTGAGTGTGGTTTTGATTTGTATTTCCCTGATAAGGAGCGACGCTGAACATCTTTTCATGTGCCTGTTGGCCATCTGGATGTCTTCTTTAGAGAAGTGTCTATTCATGTTTTCTGCCCATTTCTTCACTGGGTTATTTGTTTTTCGGGTGTGGAGTTTGGTGAGCTCTTTATAGATTTTAGATACTAGCCCTTTGTCCGATATGTCATTTGCAAATATCTTTTCCCATTCCGTTGGTTGCCTTTTAGTTTTGTTGGTTGTTTCCTTTGCTGTGCAGAAGCTTTTTATCTTCATAAGGTCCCAGTAATTCACTTTTGCTTTTAATTCCCTTGCCTTTGGGGATGTGTCGAGTAAGAGATTGCTACGGCTGAGGTCAGAGAGGTCTTTTCCTGCTTTCTCCTCTAGGGTTTTGATGGTTTCCTGTCTCACATTTAGGTCCTTTATCCATTTTGAGTTTATTTTTGTAAATGGTGTGAGAAAGTGGTCTAGTTTCAACCTTCTGCATGTTGCTGTCCAGTTCTCCCAGCACCATTTGTTAAAGAGGCTGTCTTTTTTCCATTGGATGTTCTTTCCTGCTTTGTCAAAGATGAGTTGGCCATACGTTTGTGGGTCTAGTTCTGGGGTTTCTATTCTATTCCATTGTTCTGTGTGTCTGTTTTTGTGCCAATACCATGCTGTCTTGATGATGACAGCTTTGTAGTAGAGGCTAAAGTCTGGGATTGTGATGCCTCCTGCTTTGGTCTTCTTCTTCAAAATTCCTTTGGCTATTCGGGGCCTTTTGTGGTTCCATATGAATTTTAGGATTGCTTGTTCTAGTTTCGAGAAGAATGCTGGTGCAATTTTGATTGGGATTGCATTGAATGTGTAGATAGCTTTGGGTAGTATTGACATTTTGACAATATTTATTCTTCCAATCCATGAGCAGGGAATGTCTTTCCATTTCTTTAAATCTTCTTCAATTACCTTCATAAGCTTTCTATAGTTTTCAGCATACAGATCCTTTACATCTTTGGTTAGATTTATTCCTAGGTATTTTATGCTTCTTGGTGCAATTGTGAATGGGATCAGTTTCTTTATTTGTCTTTCTGTGGCTTCATTGTTAGTGTATAAGAATGCAACTGATTTCTGTACATTGATTTTGTATCCTGCAACTTTGCTGAATTCATGTATCAGTTCTAGCAGACTTTTGGTGGAGTCTATCGGATTTTCCATGTATAATATCATGTCATCTGCAAAAAGCGAAAGCTTGACTTCATCTTTGCCAATTTGGATGCCTTTGATTTCCTTTTGTTGTCTGATTGCTGATGCTAGAACTTCCAGCACTATGTGAAACAACAGCGGTGAGAGTGGGCATCCCTGTCGTGTTCCTGATCTCAGGGAAAAAGCTCTCAGTTTTTCCCTGTTGAGGATGATGTTAGCTGTGGGCTTTTCATAAATGGCTTTTATGATCTTTAAGTATGTTCCTTCTATCCCAACTTTCTCAAGGGTTTTTATTAAGAAAGGGTGCTGGATTTTGTCAAAGGCCTTTTCTGCATCAATTGACAGGATCATATGGTTCTTCTTTTTTTTTTTTGTTAATGTCATGTATCACGTTGATTGATTTGCGAATGTTGAACCAGCCCTGCATCCCAGGAATGAATCCCACTTGATCATGGTGAATAATTCTTTTTATATGCTGTTGAATTCGATTTGCTAGTATCTTATTGAGAATTTTTGCATCCATATTCATCAGGGATATTGGCCTGTAGTTCTCTTTTGTTACTGGGTCTCTGTCTAGTTTAGGAATCAAAGTAATACTGGCTTCATAGAATGAGTCTGGAAGTTTTCCTTCCCTTTCTATTTCTTGGAATAGCTTGAGAAGGATAGGTATTATCTCTGCTTTAAACGTCTGGTAGAACTCCCCTGGGAAGCCATCTGGTCCTGGACTCTTATTTGTTGGGAGATTTTTGATAACCAATTCAATTTCTTCACTGGTTATGGGTCTGTTCAAGCTTTCTATTTCCTCCTGATTGAGTTTCGGAAGAGTGTGGGTGTTCAGGAATTTGTCCATTTCTTCCAGGTTGTCCAATTTGTTGGCATATAATTTTTCATAGTATTCCCTGATAATTGTTTGTATCTCTGAGGGATTGGTTGTAATAATTCCATTTTCATTCATGATTTTATCTATTTGGGTCATCTCCCTTTTCTTTTTGAGAAGCCTGGCTAGCGGTTTGTCAATTTTGTTTATTTTTTCAAAAAACCAACTCTTGGTTTCGTTGATCTGCTCTACAGTTTTTTTAGATTCTATATTGTTTATTTCTGCTCTGATCTTTATTATTTCTCTTCTTCTGCTGGGTTTAGGCTGCCTTTGCTGTTCTGCTTCTATTTCCTTTAGGTGTGCTGTTAGATTTTGTATTTGGGATTTTTCTTGTTTCTTGAGATAGGCCTGGATTGCAATGTATTTTCCTCTCAGGACTGCCTTCGCTGCATCCCAAAGCGTTTGGATTGTTGTATTTTCATTTTCGTTTGTTTCCATATATTTTTTAATTTCTTCTCTAATTGCCTGGTTGACCCACTCATTCGTTAGTAGGGTGTTCTTTAACCTCCATGCTTTTGGAGGTTTTCCAGACTTTTTCCTGTGGTTGATTTCAAGCTTCATAGCATTGTGGTCTGAAAGTATGCATGGTATAATTTCAATTCTTGTAAACTTAGGAAGGGCTGTTTTGTGACCCAGTATATGATCTATCTTGGAGAATGTTCCATGTGCACTCGAGAAGAAAGTATATTCTGTTGCTTTGGGATGCAGAGTTCTAAATAGATCTGTCAAGTCCATCTGATCCAATGTCTTATTCAGGGCCCTTGTTTCTTTATTGACCGTGTGTCTAGATGATCTATCCATTTCTGTAAGTGGGGTGTTAAAGTCCCCAGCAATTACCACATTCTTATCAATAAGGTTGCTTCTGTTTATGAGTAATTGTTTTATATACTTGGGGGCTCTGGTATTCGGCGCGTAGACATTTATAATTGTTAGCTCTTCCTGATGGATAGACCCTGTAACTATTATATAATGTCCTTCTTCATCTCTTGTTACAGCCTTTAATTTAAAGTCTAGTTTGTCTGATATAAGTATGGCTACTCCAGCTTTCTTCTGGCTTCCAGTAGCATGATAAATAGTTCTCCATCCCCTCACTCTGAATCTAAAGGTGTCCTCAGGTCTAAAATGAGTCTCTTGTAGACAGCAAATAGATGGGTCTTGTTTGTTTATCCATTCTGATACCCTATGTCTTTTGGTTGGCGCATTTAATCCATTTACATTCAGTGTTATTATAGAAAGATACGGGTTTAGAGTCATTGTGATGTCTGTATGTTTTATGCTTGTAGTGATGTCTCTGGTACTTTGTCTCACAGGGTCCCCCTTAGGATCTCTTGTAGGGCTGGTTTAGTGGTGACAAATTCCTTCAGTTTTTGTTTGTTTGGGAAGACCTTTATCTCTCCTTCTATTCTAAATGACAGACTTGCTGGATAAAGGATTCTCGGCTGCATATTTTTGCTGTCTAGCACCCTGAAAATCTCGTGCCAATTCTTTCTGGCCTGCCAAGTTTCAAAAGAGAGATCAGTCACGAGTCTTATAGGTCTCCCTTTATATGTGAGGGCACGTTTACCCCTTGCTGCTTTCAGAATTTTCTCTTTATCCTTGTATTTTGCCAGTTTCACTATGATATGTCGTGCAGAAGATCGATTCAAGTTACATCTGAAGGGAGTTCTCTGTGCCTCTTGGATTTCAATGCCTTTTTCCTTGCCCAGTTCAGGGAAGTTCTCAGCTATGATTTCTTCAAGTACCCCTTCAGCACCTTTCCCTCTCTCTTCCTCCTCTGGGATACCAATTATGCGTATATTATTTCTTTTTAGTGTATCACTTAGTTCTCTAATTTTCCCCTCATACTCCTGGATTTTTTTATCTCTCTTTTTCTCAGCTTCCTCTTTTTCCATAACTTTATCTTCTAGTTCACCTATTCTCTCCTCTGCCTCTTCCATCCGAGCCGTGGTGGTTTGCATTTTGTTTTGCATTTCATTTAAAGCGTTTTTCAGCTCCTCGTGACTGTTCCTTAGTCCCTTGATCTCTGTAGCAAGAGATTCTCTGCTGTCCTGTATGCTGTTTTCCAGCCCAGCGATTAATTTTATGACTATTATTCTAAATTCACTTTCTGTTATATTATTTAAATCCTTTTGATCAGCTCATTAGCTGTTGTTATTTCCTGGAGATTCTTCTGAGGGGAATTCTTCCGCTTGGTCATTTTGGATAGTCCCTGGTGTGGTGAGGGCCTGCAGGGCACTTCCCCTGTGCTGTGGTGTATAACTGGAGTTGGTGGGCGGGGCCGCAGTCCGACCTGATGTCTGCCCCCAGCCCACCGCTGGGGCCACAGTCAGACTGGTGTGTGCCTTCTCTTCCCCTCTCCTAGGGGCGGGATTCACTGTGGGGTGGCATGGCCCGTCTGGGCTACTTGCACACTGCCAGGCTTGTGATGCTGGGGATCTGGCGTCTTAGCTGGGGTGGGCAGGCAAGGTGCACGGGGGCATGAGGGGCAGGCTTAGCTCGCTTCTCCTTAGGTGATCCACTTCAGGAGGGGCCCTGTGGCAGCCGGAGGGAGTCAGATCCGCTGCCGGAGGTTTGGCTTCGCAGAAGCACAGAGTTGGGTGTTTGCGCGGAGCGAGCAATTTCCCTGGCCGGAACCGGTTCCCTTTGGGATTTTGGCTGGGGGATGGGCGGGGGAGATGGCGCTGGCGAGCGCCTTTGTTCCCCGCCAAACTGAGCTCTGTCGTCCGGGGGCTCCGCAGCTCACCCTCCCTTTGTCCTCCAGCCTTCCCGCTTTCCGAGCAGAGCTGTTAACTTATGACCTCCCAGACGCTAAGTCGCGCTTGCTGTGGGAACAGAGTCCGTCAGGCCCCTCCGCTTTTGCAAGCCGGACTCGGGGGCTCTGCTTGGCTGGCGAGCCGCCCCTCCGCCCCGGCTCCCTCCCGCCAGTCCGTGGAGCGCGCACCGCCTCGCCGCCCTTCCTACCCTCTTCCGTGGGCCTCTCGTCTGAGCTTGGGTCTGGTGACTCCGGTCTGCTAATCCTCTGGCGGTTTTCTGGGTTATTTAGGCAGGTGTAGGTGGAATCTAAGTGATCAGCAGGACGCGCGATGAGCCCAGCGTCCTCCTACGCCGCCATCTTCCCTTCACCTCCGAGCATAAGACTCACTTTTTTCATTTCATACAAATAACTGGAGATGCCATTTTTACAGAAAACGTATAAATAATCTGACAATTTGTTTTGAGAATTACAAAGAAATTCAATATGCTTATTCCATGAATGAGGAGACTGAAGGTAAAATTAGAGAATACTTTTCGATTAAAAACTAATTATTTTAAACAAATATTTAGAGTAACTACTATGTGCCAGGCATTGGATATACAGCAGTGAGCAGGGAGATATGGCAGTAACCCTCCAGATGCTCACTGTATATAACACTGAACTGTGGTTACAATGACACTGCATAACAACCATCCAATCTCAGAAGCATGTGAGAGTATATATTTATTTGGCACACACTTCTGGAGACTGGCTGGGCATTTTCTGACCAAAGTGAGACTCAACTGAGTGCATTGCTGTTCTCGACTGAGCTCTCTCACACAACTCAAATGTCTGTCAACTTTGCAGATTCCCTTTTGCTTACTCAAATGTAGTAAGCCTTTCCAGTGAATTTTTCATTATAGCTGTACTACTCAACTCTGTACTTCCTATTTGGTTCCTTAAAAAAAGGAAAGAACTGCTCTTTATTGATACCATCTATCTGATGAGTTATTGTTCTAAAACCTTCTTTTAGTTCTTGGGGCACCTGGGTGGCTCAGTCAGTTGAGCGTCTGACTTCAGCTCAGGTCATGATCTCACATTTCCATGAGCCAGAGCCCCACATCAGTCTCTGGGCTGTCTGTGCGGAGGCTGCTTCAGATCCTCTCTCAGAATCCTCTCAGATTCTCCTCTCTCTGCCCCTCCACCACTCATATATGTGCACGCACCTGTGCTTTCTCTCTCAAATAAACATTTAAAAAATTTAAAACTTTAAGTTCTTAGGTATTCCTTTTGTCTTTCTCTAATAAGCCCAACATCTGGGGTTTTTCAGCAACAGTTTCTATTGACCACTTCTTTTAACGTGTATACATTAAGATACATAATGTCATACAGCTTTGTTTCTTTACATGTCTCATAATTGTTTTGTTGCAAATTCAATATTTTAAGTAATATAATGTAAGAATTGTGGAAATCAGATCCTGCCTTGCCCCCAGTGTTTCTTGTTATTGTTTATGTGGTGAGTTTTCTGAACCAATTTTGTAAAGTCTGATTTTTTTTTATTTGTATGTGGCTGTGGCTATTGAACGCTCTGTCAGGTTCTAGCCAGCTGATGAATGGGGTGAGATTTCCTTAAATTTTTGGAACCATAAATCTCCAAATCTTTTCAGGGGAATGGTGTACATGTTGTGGACATGCCTTCAACATTCAGCCAGCCAGTTTACAATGTACCTTAATATTCATTTTCTGCTTATCCAAAGACATATGATTAACCATAGGTGAGAGTTTATGACCATCACAGGTCTTTCTTAGACATTCACACAGTCCTATACATGTAAGTGGCCATTTCGATTCCCAGAAATATGTCAGAGTTTTTCAAAGCTTCCTATGGACATCTCATTCCACAGGTTTTGCTTTTAAATTTTTGATCAGCATGCTGTTTTCTTCAACTGACATATACTACCTCAGGAAGCCATAATGTTCAACGATTGGCTCTGATTTTTTTTTTCAACAAATGCCCCTGGAGAAAAGTCTATTTTCAGTAAGAAAACACTGAACCAGGTGAAATAAAGAGAGCACTGTACATGGGTTCACCCGAGGAACCACCACTAAGGTCACATAAACGCAACTCTCTGGAAATAGGACCTTGAAGGTGTTCCAACCCAATTCTACCCCCTCTAGTGGTTGCCAGAGTGCTGGTTTTCTTATGGTTGTGGCTTAGTTTTCAAGGTAACTGTGGGGCTGGGTTGGGGATAATAGGCATGAGGCAAGGTAAACTGCAACCAAACTTGCTACTCTTATTAAGTTCAGCCATTTTTCTCAAATCAATGCTTCCCCAAGTGCTGCAAGCCTTTGGTTCATTTCCAGAATTGTGCAAACGTTCCTTCTGACCATTGCTTCTAGTGTCCCCTTTGCTTTCAGGTAAGAAAGCAGAGGCTTTGGGAGGTCCTTAATCCACCACTTTTACTGATATCTTCTCTCACATATCTAGGTTTCAGCTGAAGGTCAGGTGACTTAGGCTCTGCCGTACTTTTTATCCACTGCCTATGACTAGTGGGCTTGCCTGGGTATATTCCTTTCAAAGTGATGGTAGGGGCAAAAAGGCAACATGAAAGCCTTCTTAACAGTCTAGGCTCAGATCTGACACAATGTAGGAACCCCTAATTCACACTTTAAGGGAGGTAAATACAGAAAAGTGTGATGACTGGGGCAGCTACTGTCACAAAATCTCATGGTCAGGGTATGGTACCAGTGGCTAACTGGGGACAAACTATACAAAGTTACAGAGTAAGCAGATCAGGAAGTAAAAGCCTGAGACTACATTTCCATATGATTAAAGGGAATCATTCTAGTGTAGGAAGAAAGCATTGTATTTCATTGATTTGTAGGATGAGGAGAAGTGATAACATTTTAAGTTCAGAAAACTAGGGTCTCAAAATTTTATTTTAGTTTTTCCATGTTATTTTCTTCACTAAAATCAGTGCTTCTCTAAATTTTCCATCAACATGGTCCTGGTGATATTCTTCTCTATAGGAGAAATGATATGATGGAAAAAGCAATGGACTTAAAGAGATCAAACCCCAAATCAAACATTTCACTGCTACCTCATTTTGGGAAAGCTCTTTTACTTCCTGGTGAACTTTATTTCCTCAGCCATAAAGTGAAGGTAATTATAGAGTGGTTGTGAAGCTCAAACAACGTACTGTATATGTAAAAGCTGTATAAATGGTTAAAGCGTTATGCAAATATGGAAGACTCTTACTATGCTATAAACCTGAGTATGATATTGTCCTGCTGGCTTTATTGGCCAATAAATGCTGTGGCTTGACTACATGTAAAGAGAACTAGGGAAAGATTTTACTAACAGGTTTTAGCACCATCACCACCAAGTTCAGAATCACAGCCTGGACATATTGCTACAATCTCATAAAGAGTTATAGGGTTACAGGGATACGAGGGTAGTCCTTTCTGATGCAGTAATTCTCAAGGGTTTGCTGATCATGCATATAGTATGTGAAAGGATATAGCAATTTACTTATGAATTATTGCATAACCTGGACAGAACAGCTTCGATTTATCATCAGTGTTAGGACTCCATCATCATTTTCTATCTTTATCGTTAAAAATATCAGGAAGATAAATAATAAATTTTAAGAGACCATATATATATAATTACTATGTATAAATATCATATATAATGATAATAATAAAAATATATAAGAAGGTATGAATTATTACCTGCAATTCACAGGTTAAACAAAATAGAAACCTAAAAAGTTTAAAGAGCATGTATAGTAAATGACCAAGCTAAAGCCTGAACTTGGTTGTCTGACTCATGACAGAAGCGCATGATCCTGAAACACCAAGCCACATCTCTCTTTTTTTTTCCTCTCTCTCTCTGATTAAAGTATTTAAGCCAAATCCCCTTGAAGCGATAGAACACTAATTTTAACAGAATATCATTTTCAATAGTTAACATTTGAAGCTGATCCCTATAATTTATGGGACACTTTGACATATAGCTCTGGGGAAATACTGATGTGGTGAAATGAAATCAAGGGGGAATAGTTTTGAATATTTCTGATGATTTTTCCACTAAAGCTCTCTATTAGTTGGTAAAGAATTTCTCAAGGGATTCCTGACCCTGCTTAGTATTCAGACTGCAGAGAAAAAAAGACCATCTACTTTCCCTGAGATATATAGCCAAATTATATAGCCCCATTTTTCTGTGGGATTGGGTCAGGCCTTTAATAATATTTTAATATGGTCATATACATTTAGAGAGTCACATTTAATGATTACTCAAAGTTTACCTGAGAGAGGACACAGGGAAACCCACAGAAATGAAACCAAAAAATCAGGTACTGAAACGTTGCTTTCCCAAACATCTGTTTAAACACAGTGTATTTTCTCACTTTCATTTCACTGCGAGCGTGCGCCCGCGAACACACACATACACATGTGTGCGCACGCGCCTATACCCATATCATATTTGGAACCAACTGACCTTTTCATAGCATTTTGGTCATAGGTCTCTCCCTTGATGTTTATCTTCCGTTGCAGTAAAAAATACATAATAAAATTTACCATCTTAACCATTTCAAGTGCCTAGTTCTATTGCATTAAGAGCATTCACATTATTGTGCAAAATTGGTCCATTTTTTTTTTCATTTCGCAAAACTGCAACTCCATATTTATGAGATAACTACTCCCCATTTCCTCGCTCTTCATAGAGAGGTAACCACCATTCATAGCCCTTGGTAACCCCCATTCTACTTTCTGTTTCTGTGATTTGAACTCCTGTAAGTGCCTCATGTATTTGTGTTTTTGTGACTGGCTTATTTCACTCACCATAATGTGCTTTAAGTTTATCCATTTTATGTCATGTGACAAAATGTCCTCCCCCCCTTTTTTAAGGCTGAATAATACTACATCGTATAGACATACCACACTCTGTTTATCTACTCATTCATAAAATAGATATTTGGTCTGTTCTCACTTATTGGTTTTTGTGAGTAGTATGTTATGAACACGGGTATGCAAATATCTCTTTGAGGCACTGCCTTCAATTATTTTGGACATATTTATACAAAAGGGGGACTGCTGAATATTTCTATTTGTAATTTTTGAGGAATGTCCACACTGTTTTCCACAGGGGCTGTACCAATTTACATTCCCACCAACAGTGTACAAGGGTTCCCCAGTGTGCACTTGATAAGAATTGTATATTCCGTTATGGTTGGATTTAGTGTTCTCCATATTATTGGCAGGTCCATTTGGTCTAAAGTATGGCTTGAGCCTGACATTTCATTATTGATTTTCTGTCTGGATGGTCTGTCCATTGCTGAAGGTGAGGTACTGTGTTGTTGTCTTTTCTTCCTTCAGATCTTTACTATTTGCTCAATATATTTAGACTCTCTGATGTGGGGTGTGTATATATTTATGATTGTTATTATCTTAATGAACAGATTCCTTTATGATTATATAATTACTTTATTGTCTCTTATTACTGGTTTTGGTTTAAAGTCTATTTTGTCTGATACAAGCATAGCTAGCCCCAATTTCTTCCATTTTCCACTTGTATGAAATACTGTTTATCATCCTTTCACATCAATTTATTTACAATTTCTTGATATTTCAGATTTTCTCATATCTCACTAGCTTTGCACTTGATTTATCTTTTGCTTTGAATGCTCATTCTCTTGAGATATTCTCCTAACAATTTTCTGATTACTAGTGAATGGAATGTAATAACTGTTCAAAGTTAGGTAGGGTGCTTCCATAGCATTTTTTTTCTTCAGATTAAGGATGAAACCTCAAAGCGTACCAGCTTCCAGGAACATTCTAGCCCACAGTCTAGCCTACAAGTTATCACTCTACATGGTGACTTTCTTTCGATGTTATTTTCCAGAACTGTGGGTGAGGGGAAAATCCAAGTTCAGTTTTATACCTCCATGGTCTGTGACAGTATGACTTGACTGAGGGAGAAGCACATTATCAACACAGCTTTAAATCTGGCTGTGCCCAGAGTTGGAAAGTTCCTCAAGTTACATGAATGTCATTTTTCTCAGCTATGCTGAAATTGTCAGTAAATACTGTCTGATATTCTGCCAACTTAAAATTATTCAATTTGCTGTGGATTTCTTTGTCCAAGGCTATGCTAGTCATAATTTCACACATAGCAACAGCTATCTTATTATTTCTCCTAGGTGCTCTAATAATGTGAAATATTTACCATGTATAATGTGTATTATTTTTTATTATAGGAAAGGAATATTCATTAAGCAAAATTACCAAGAATTTAGGTTCTTAAACTTCAGTGTTCCTTGAATTCAGTTAGTTGGAATATGCCTCCCTAATGCTGATGAACTCTCAATTGTCTGATCAAGCCCTTACCGAGTTGACTTTGGGGAGCAGAGCTTGCATCATAGAATCCCAATCCAGACAGATCTTGTCCTGGGATGGGCCTAACTGTGTGGTCACTTGGCATGATTTCTCAGCTATAAATGTAGATAAATAAAGAGAGAAAAGTAGAGAGCGATTAGATATGTCCTATAGTACTATTCTGGTGTTAATTTTTAAGATCTCTTCACTAAAGAAAACTTTAGCAAATTGAAGCTGAGTCAGGGGGCTCCATCAACATGAATTCTTTAACCAATGATTTCTAAGACTGTCCTCTGATTCCTTTCTGCTTCATATTTTATTTTGTGTCTCAAGTCATTTGCTTTATCTGCAACATACAGATTGGCATACTTATCATAGGGATATTTCAATCTCTCCAACTATAGTCATTCAATGTTTATAAATTTAAACCAAAAAATTTCAGTTGCATTCACTTACCCTGTTGCAAACAGGTTACCACAAATAGCTATGCTGAGCTGACTTCCCATTGTCTGGTTTAGAAAAATGCCTGCTGCAATTTACCTTCAACCTGTGCTTGAGTTCACACTGTTCTGAGAACCCTCTGATGTTGAAGTGGCTGCTGTACATTCTGACTGAAACAGGGATGACTTCCAAGTTGTATGTGACCTAAAAAGGGCCCCCCCACTGAACAGAAGATATTGACATTTATGTTTCCTCCAGTATGGCAATATCAAGCATGCTGTTTGTGGTAGCACCCTGTGGCTTTTTTGGGCAGCCATTTCATGCTCTTCTCTTTGTAGGATACCACTCTAGAGTTCTGCTTAACTATTTCTTTGGTTAATAAGTGCCCAACCATATGGATGGATGGGTGGATAAGTTATTCCAGACATGAGCTGACAACATTTGCTAATATGTTCATCTGTTGTTTTATTGAGCTTAACCGTGATAGAATTTGTAATCTTTCAGATTTAAAATAACCTCCCCTTTTTACCCCAAATTACATATGATGGGAAAGGGTTTAATCATCTTCAAACAAGATATGCCAATCACCAGAAAATAATTCTAAGTAGAAATTCACATAAAATGACAAATATGTATATTTAATGAGCAAGAACCAGAATCTCAGAAAACAGAGCACCAAGGATATCAAAGATTAATCTCTAGTAATTTGGTGTTGAAATAGCTGAAGGATAATATCGCTATTGACTGAACTATGTAATGTCCTTAGTGAAAAGCTTGTCAGGACTAATACAATCAAATACAAAACTGATACAGGGAATCATGACCCTACATCTCAAACACCACACCGGGCCTCTCCCACCCAGAGAAAGATAATTAATTAATTTCAGCTGGAGAACTTCTGCCAGTCTGTAATTAACAACATGTACACCTAGCACACTCTAATCCTCCACTGTGGTCAGGATATACAAGGTGATTAATGAAGCAATTTGCAAATATGCCTCTTGGTGTTCTTTCTTCTGCTTCAAACTCTCTCAACCTTCTTGTCCCACTCCACATTTCTTACTGTGTTTTAAATGGGATTATCTTTAATCAATTAAATAATAAAATACCTATGTTCTTCATTTTCTTAAAAAGATATTTCCACTCTAGGTTCATATCATCAGTTGCAAACTAAACCTCAGAGTAAATTTCATTTTGGCTTATTGATAGAGGGCATGTTTAAAATGCTCATATAATGCATATTCCATGTATTCTCTCATCTCTGATTTTTTTAACTTGTGGAGTATTTGAAAAGTGGTATTTATAAGTACATAAGAAAGATGCAACATGTTTTCTTTCTTCAAGATTTTGGCCTGCCATTTCTAGAATGTAGGCAGCTCAACAAAATAATCAAGTGGAAAAATCAGCAAAGTGTGATATATATGAAATAGCATAAGGTTGGATTTTTAACTTGCCTTTGCTGATTCTGAGCGGTGTGCCTTTAAGCATATGACTTGGCATCTCTAATTTTCTTACTTCCTCCATAAAAGAAGATATGGAATGCTCAATATTCTGTGTACATAATTACATGTATATTTAATTATTCTATTATATATAAATATTTACAAATGAACATTTCATCAAAGAGTATACACTCATGAAAAGTAAGTATACAAAAATATGTTCAGTATCATGAGCCATTAGGGAAATAAAAATTACAACCATAATGGGACAGCACTACATACCTATTAGAGGGCTAATGGTGACGATACCAAATGCTGGAAAGGATACAGGGAAACTAGGTCTCTCACGCAGTGTGGATGGAAATGTAAAATGGCATAGCACTTTTGAAAACAGGTTGACATTTAAAAAAAATAAACATACTTAATGGTCTAGAAATTGCATTCCTGGGCATTTATCAAAAGAAATAAAAGTTTTATGCCAACATAAAAACATGTACATTGGCTGTTCACAGCAGCTCTTCTAAAAGAGCCAAACACTAGAAAAACTCATATATCCTTGAATGGGTGAATGGTTAAGTGACCTGTGGTATGTCCATACTGAGGAATTCTACCCAGCAATATAAATTAGCAAACTATGAATACAAAACATGGACGGATCTCAAGGGAATTATGCTGCCTAAAGACTGCCAGTATCAAAAGGTCATAATGATTCTACAGAATACTCTTGAAATTATAAAATTATAGAAGTAGAGACTGATTAGTAGGAGATGAAGGGAATGCATGTAGAGATAAAGGGGGACCAGGGGGAAATCTTTGTGGTAAGAGGACAGTTATCTTGATTGTGATGGTAGTTGCATAAATCGACACGTGTTAAAATTGCACAGAAACACACACACCCCTCTGTACACAGATGAGTACATTCATAATCCATAAAAGCAGAACAAACTCTGTGGTAGGTACCAATATCAAATTCCTGATTCTGATATTGTACTAGAGTACTGTCAAATGTTACCATGGAGGGAAACTGGATGAAGAGTACATGGGGCCCTGTCTGTACCATTTGCAACTTCATGTGAGTATGTAATTATTTCTACATAAAAAGTAAAAATTATATAGATATTTAAAGCACATAGCATAAAGCTTGGAAAACAGAAGTGGCTCAGTAATTGTGGTTATTGATTTCACTAGAAGACATGGATTCAAGTCCCACATGTATGACTCATTGGTTTTGTTGTAAAGAAAATATTTACTTAACTTCAACTTTTTCAGGTACATAATGATGAAAGTAACACTTTATTTGCCTGTCTCAGTGAATTCTCATACAGATAAAATTAGGTATGTTTTAAAATATATTTTGGTCTTTTTTTTAAATGTTTATTTATTTTTGAGAGAGAGAACACTCAAGCAGGGGAGGGGCAGAGAAAAGGGGAGACAGAATCTGAAGCAGGCCCCAGGCTCCGAGATGTCAGCACAGAGCCCCATGTGGGGCTCGAACCCACAAACCATGAGGTCATGACCTGAGCCAAAGTTGGATGTTTAACTGGCTGAGCCACCCAGGCACCCCTCTATTTTGTTCTTAAACTGCTTTATCCAGCAACAAAAATATTAGTAATTAGTGTTTCTTTGGTTTGCCTCGGTAAAACACACCAATGACTGCTTTCACTTTCAAACAATTTTCTTGATGGACTATTTTAAAATAGTGAGATATATGCACATATGTGTGCACATGTGCATATATACGTAATAGAGAGAGAAAGAAAGGGAGGGACAGTTTTATGAAAGGTTGTAAAACTTGATTACTTTATCTTTTCTTTTTAAAAGGCCATGTTATTCTATTTATGGGATTGCAAAATGATAATACAAAATGCCCTAAATATGAGATCATAAGCAAAGAAGAAGATGAATTTTATTCCTGTATGAGCTCTCTCTCCTGGAACTCACTCCCCTTGTCATTAATACACACACAGGCATATACATACATAGTATGTATTAAAAGCATATATTGAGATTAAAAATAAGACTCATCATTTATTGAGAAATCACTGAATAATGAGTTATATGCTTTCTTTTTTTTTGAAAATTTTTAAATGTTTATTTATTACTGAGAGATAGAGAGAGACAGAGCATGAGCATGAGCATGAGAGGGGCAAAGAGAGAGGGAGACACAGAATCCGAAGCAGGCTCCAAGCTGTCAGTGCAGAGCCCGACACGGGGCTTGAACTCACAAACCGTGAGATCATGACCAGAGCTGAAGTCGGACGCTTAACCAACTGAACCACCCAGGCGCCCTACGCTTTCGCTCATTATTTAAAATCTCATTTATATTTAACAGAATTTCTTCTTCCTAATTGTCTACTAAGTGTGACAATCTTTGGTCAATTGCTTGATTAATGAACTGATACATTTCATTCATTTAAAAATAATTTCTGATTGCCTACTACACGCTAGAAATTAGATCGACTTATATATTTTATACAGTCTTCACCAGTATAGAACATGGAAATGTTTTTAAAATACCTTCTTCACTCTTATTCAAAAAGAACAAATGATATACATCATTACAGAATGAAGAATGGGTACCAACAGAACATGTAGAAGGAGCATTTGGCTCTGACCTCATGGATCAGGAAGTTTCCTAAAGGAAGTGGCATCTGAATTGAGAACTGGAAGCGATGGAGAAGACAATTTTTAAAAAGGCATGGAAAAAATGTAAATTATTAATCATTCCTGTGGAGGTAATTAGTGGAATCTAAGTGCCTTACCAAAGTGATATGTTGTGCAGAAGAATGGAATGATAATTTTTAAGAAGGGATCTAGTTTTACCTTGCTTTTCCAACTGCACCTCCTCTAGAACAAATCAAGGAGTTGATGCAGAGACTGAAATACTGGGACAGAGACAAGACAGCTGAGAGGAAGACAAGAATTAAGGGAAGCAAACGAAAGAAATTGTTTTCGGTAAATTGTAGAGAAAGGACTGCAAAACTTACAGCAAGATTATTTACTAAATTCTGGTGTTCAATACCACAAAACTGGTAAACCATCTTCTTTTAAAGGGCCAGGGGCTGGACTATGAACCTTTTTTTGTTTACTTTTTCTTTCACTTCCAAAAATGAAGTCATATTGGCACTATTATTTAGGGAGACTCACATTTCAAAAGGAAAAGAATATTGATAAATTTGTTGTCATAATATTACTAGTATCAGTTTTCTTAAAGCCAGGTAAAGTACTGAATCCTTCACACAGCATCCCCACAATCCCAACAAACTATTGTTGACATAGTTTCTACTTTGGAGGAACTTTGAAGGAACTATTAGATTAATAAAAATGCTTAGCTTTGTAAATGAACATGGTTATCCATTAAATGGTGTATGTTGTGTTAAATTATTAGCAAATGATCATTTATTTGGTTGCACATGTACAGAAGAAAAGTTGTAATTGTCAGAATACTATGCATAAAGAAAAAAAGATAAATAAGAAACATTATTCCATCATATTTAAGTATGAAATGTAAGGTAGTGGGAACTAATTTTATTGTTCTCCATTATTCTAACTACAATATTAATGCAGAGAGCAGCTAACTTGGCAAAACATTTTTCTATAAAATTATCCATTCATACATTATCAAATGAAGTAGCTCTCTTAGGAAAAACTTGTTTCAAACTCACCATTATTTAAATAAGTAGAACTTGTTCAAAAAGTTCTATTTTGAATTCAACTTTTCAAGTTGTCTATACCAATCCAAGACTTTTTTCTTCCTAAATTTATAGATCTTCATATTTTTGTGCACTATGTTGTGATAAAAACCAAAAATGTCTGATTTCGAGGTCTATTTTTTTCTTTAATTAAAGAACAAAGAGAGAATTTCTCACTAAAGCATGATGGCAGACTAAGAAATCGTTAACATATTTGACTACAAATCCGTGAAAATGCTGGATAAACTACTTGAAAAATATTTAAAATAACTAAGCTTACAAAAAAAAGGAGCAACCCCCCAAATTGGTAGGCACAATGAGGTTACCAAAGACCAGAAGTGAAGTATTTGAGTTGATCTCACACTGCACGTAGGGGTGTGTGTGTGTGCGTGTGTGTGTGGGTGTGTGTGTGTCCCCAGTGGGGAGGGAGATGTGGAAGTCAATAGTGAGTGGTTAGTCTTGGTACACTAGTGGCTTGAGGTTTCAGGTCAAATTAATCTTAAAATATACCTTAAGTAATGAGAAAAGAAGGTGGTATTATTTTTTAAAGCCATAGTTTTAATAGAACAAAACAGAACCTCAGGAAATGAATATGTCTATCTCTATCATATGAAAACTGGATACATAAGTGAATTAGCATATTCAACATAGTTGAAGAATTCCGGAACTGTAAGATCATTAGGAAGACTTTGTCCAGAATTCAGCATAGGTCTAGAGATAATATCTGAAAGAGGTTTATAGATATTAAGAATTAGAAGAAAAGCAAAATAAGGGAAAGAAGCACTATTAAAAGTAATTGTGGTAGGGGTTAAGGGTATCCACAAATTCTTTGACATTCTTCCCATTATGGGATAGAATCCATTTTTCATTCTACTGAATATAAATTAGCCTGTGACTGTTTTTGAACAATAGAGTACAGTGAAGCAAGTTTTGTACTTGGCCTTTAAGTTGACTAGATCCCAGTTTGCTGGCTGGGAGCCTTTAAGCTTCCACATAAGTACAAGTATAGTGCTGAAGAGACCATATGGAAGGACTCTGAAATTACAGGGAGAGGCTAGCCTTCAAATCATCTCTGCCAAGCACCAGCCTGCTTGCACCTTCCAAATAAGACCATTCACCAGCTGAATATCACTGAGTGATCTCTCTATGCCACATGGAACAGAAACATCACCTTGCTGAGCCTTGCAGAAATCATAAAGCACAAAATCATGAAATAGTCAATGTTTGTGGTTTTAAGCCATTATATCTTGAGGCAGGTTTTTAGGTAGAAATGTATGTATCTGATATAGATATAATGGCTGAGAATTTTCCAAAATAGGTAAAATACAAATTCTTAAAGAATCACATCAAGTCCTAAGCAAGAGAAATAAAACAAATCTCTACTTGGACTCACTATTGTGGGCAGCAGAACAAAAACAAAGTGAGGTCTTGAATGAAGCAAAAGAAAAGAATGATTATGCACAAATAAACAATTTTAAGGCTGAAGGAAGATTCTTTAATAGGAACAAGAGATGAGAAAGTAATAGAATAATATCTTCTAAGTGATGGGGGCAATTGTCAACCTGGCATTCTATACCCTGCCATAGAACCATTCAGCATTAAGAGTAAAATCAAGGCAACCTTTGTCCTAAAACACTTAGAATATTTACCAGTAACAAAGCGACTCTTAATAAGCTCTGAAAGGATTTATTTCAACATAAAGAAAACTAAATGCAGAAGGAAATATGGATTCATGAAACGAACTGAGGAAACAAATAGCAATAACTACCTGTGAGAAAAACAAACAAAACAGTGATAAGTATATTATCTTTTTATGTTTCCAGAGGTGATCATTAGCAGATGAACATTTATGCCTGATGATTAGTCTTACCATTATTTCTTGAGTTCTACATGACAAAAATCATACTTTATCTCATGTAAATCTCTCAGCAACTGATGAAGTCTATACTAATATCTTCACACAGTAACAGAATAAAATGGATATTAAATATCTTAGATTCTGAACAGGTAGTAAATTGCAGAATTGGAGTTTGAAATGATACAGTGATTACAAATAGTAAGCAAGTTCTTTAAAATACAGTCTCTTGTATAGCTTCTTTGCTCTTTTTTTTTTATGCTTGAATGTGTTTCCTTTAAGCAACTTAAATGACTTACTTCTACCATTTTCCTTTTCCCGCTTCCAATATCCTTACTTTCTCCTTTTTCAAACAGCACTGATGCCATACCAAAAGTTGTCCACTCTGAAAATACCATTACCAGTCACCGAAACGATGTTCCCATAACAAACAATAATTGTGAAAAATTTAAATTATAAATCACACTGCTTAAGAATCCTGTGCATGGACTATTTTTATCTCTACTGAAGGAGCAAAATGTTAGTTCCTATGTATTTAGCAGAGCATGATTGCTACTCTCATTTTAAAGTAGAGAAAAGTGAAACTAAGACTACGTAACCAAACCAAAATCACAGAACATTAAAAAAATAAAAAAAAAGAGGATTCAAAACAATGTCCAATTGGATGTGAGGGCGATCTGGCTGCGACATCTGTCACCCCATTGATCGCCAGGGTTGATTCGGCTGATCTGGCTGGCTAGGCGGGTGTCCCTTCCTCCCTCACCGCTCCATGTGCATCCCTCCGGAAGCTGCGCACTCGGTCGAAGAAGACGACCTTCCCGGATAGAGGAGGACTGTTCTTCGGTCAAGGGTATACAAGTAGCTGCGCTCCCCTACTAGAACCTCCAAACAAGCTCTCAAAACAATGTCCAGTGTGTCTAAAGATAATGTATCATATGCTGTTCATGTTGACTCTCATCAGTTCTAAGAATCTATTATGTGTTTGACACTAGAATTTGCTGCTATAAATGATTTTTGATAAGTCTTGTTAGAAAGACAGAATTGTATCCACTTGAAAACAATTCCAAATGGCAGCAGCCAACATTTATTCATTGATCACTTACAATTTTCTGTCCCATATATTATTACTTTACACAGATGCTATAATTAGGCACTTCTCTGCAATGTGAAGAAAATGTGACTTGTGTTGAAGTCAAACACATGATGGAGGCTACATACATCTACCAATTTTTCTAGAAAGAACAATGGAACTTCTGGATAAACTAATAAAAGTTCATTATTGGTAGTGATGATACTAAAGGAGACAAAATAGAGTAGGGGCAGAAACTCTAAAGCTGGAGAAATGAGGAAGGGATTTAAATCTAACTATACTCTTCTACTTGCTACTTCATTCCCTATTCTGAGATTTATTTCTCTTTATTCCCTACATTGTATTAAATGACACCTACATTTAGCATTTGTGTGAATGCTTCAGGAAAAGGGAAATGTGAGTCGATGAAGATAAAAGCACCTAACAGAGTCTAGCACATTGTGGTTAAAATATTACATGAATTGTTTATTGACTGAAAATTTACTATATTGTTTGACAAAGAAGGCTAGTAAAGAAAACAAATGTGAGCATAATGAATATGGGCATTAAAGTAGTCTATTTCAAGAACTGGGCATTTATTCCTATAAAGGAAGAGAAAAATGTACTTATTAAATTTTGTCATACTGTTTTTCCTATTAATTTTAATTAGGTCCTATGAAATATTCAAGAATTCCTTTTAATGGTTACCAGACTTACTATTTAGATGTATTATTAATCGTAGATGGAACTTCCCTCTTCTTAGACTAGCTGTTTTTTGAGGACTTTTGTTTCATTTAAGCGTTATTCTAATGTGGGATCCCATGGCATGTTCCCAAAGAATCCACCACAATGTTGTATGTATTGTGTACACAGTATAAATATTTCTCTCAATGGGGGCTATGCTCCTGATACTATAACTCTACTAACAACACAAGTTGGATAGGTTATACATCTGACACTATATTTTAATGATCATCACAAGCTAGAAATTTAACCCTGGCCATTGAAACAAAAATTATTTCCCCACAGAACTAAGAAATCTTTTCCAATAATAGTTTGTGTATTGCTTTTTGATGAATCCTTCAAATAAAGAAAACCAGCCCCCCAAGAGAATAGGCATTTACGTGTGACAATGATTTATGGAGACTGAGATTGAAACTTTCCTGTCATAGCGATGGTAACAAAAACTGAACCTTAAGACTGTGGAAAATAGTTCAATTAAAAAGTTTTGTGTTCCGACAGGGATGCCCACTCTCACTGCTGTTGTTTAACATAGTGTTGCAAGTTCTAGCATCAGCAATCAGACAACAAAAGGAAATCAAAGGCATCAAAATTGGTAAAGATGAAGTCAAGCTTTCACTTTTCGCAGATGACATGATATTATACATGGAAAATCCGATAGACTCCACCAAAAGTCTGCTAGAACTGATACATGAATTCAGCAAAGTTGCAGGATACAAAATCAATGTACAGAAATCAGTTGCATTCTTATACACTAACAATGAAGCCACAGAAAGACAAATAAAGAAACTGATCCCATTCACAATTGCACCAAGAAGCATAAAATACCTAGGAATAAATCTAACCAAAGATGTAAAGGATCTGTATGCTGAAAACTATAGAAAGCTTATGAAGGTAATTGAAGAAGATATAAAGAAATGGAAAGACATTCCCTGCTCATGGATTGGAAGAATAAATATTGTCAAAATGTCAATACTACCCAAAGCTACCTACACATTCAATGCAATCCCAATCAAAATTGCACCAGCATTCTTCTCGAAACTAGAACAAGCAATCCTAAAATTCATGTGGAACCACAAAAGGCCCCGAATAGCCAAAGGAATTTTGAAGAAGAAGACCAAAGCAGGAGGCATCACAATCCCAGACTTTAGCCTCTACTACAAAGCTGTCATCATCAAGACAGCATGGTATTGGCACAAAAACAGACACATAGACCAATGGAATAGAATAGAAACCCCAGAACTAGACCCACAGATGTATGGCCAACTCATCTTTGACAAAGCAGGAAAGAACATCCAATGGACAAAAGACAGTCTCTTTAACAAATGGTGCTGGGAGAACTGGACAGCAACATGCAGAAGGTTGAAACTAGACCACTTTCTCACACCATTCACAAAAATAAACTCAAAATGGATAAAGGACCTAAATGTGAGACAGGAAACCATCAAAACCCTAGAGGAGAAAGCAGGAAAAGACCTCTCTGACCTCAGCCGTAGCAATCTCTTACTCGACACATCCCCAAAGGCAAGGGAATGAAAAGCAAAAATGAATTACTGGGACCTTATGAAGATAAAAAGCTCTGCACAGCAAAGGAAACAAGCAACAAAACTAAACGGCAACCAATGGAATGGGAAAAGATATTTGCAAATGACATATCAGACAAAGGGCTAGTATCCAAAATCTATAAAGAGCTCACCAAACTCCACACCCGAAAAACAAATAACCCAGTGAAGAAATGGGCAGAAAGCATGAATAGACACTTCTCTAAAGAAGACATCCAGATGGCCAACAGGCACATGAAAAGATGCTCAACATCGCTCCTCATCAGGGAAATACAAATCAAAACCACACTCAGCATTACCACCTCACGCCAGTCAGAGTCGCCAAAATGAACAAATCAGGAGACTATAGATGCTGGAGAGGATGTGGAGAAACGGGAACCTTTTGCACTGTTGGTGGCAATGCAGATTGGTGCAGCCACTCTGGAAAACAGTGTGGAGGTTCCTCAGAAAATTAAAAATAGACCTACCCTATGACCCAGCAATAGCACTGCTAGGAATTTATCCAAGGGATACAGGAGTACTGATGCATAGGGGCACTTGTACCCCAATGTTTATAGCAGCACTCTCAACAATAGCCAAATCATGGAAAGAGCCTAAATGTCCATCAACTGATGAATGGATAAAGAAATTGTGGTTTATATACACAATGGAGTACTACATGGCAATGAGAAAGAACGAAATATGGCCCTTTGTAGCAACGTGGAGGGAACTGGAGAGTGTGATGCTAAGTGAAATAAGCCATACAGAGAAAGACAGATACCATATGTTTTCACTCTTATGTGGATCCTGAGAAACTTAACAGAAATCCATGGGGGAGGGGAAGGAAAAAAAAAAAGAGGTTAGAGTGGGAGAGAGCCAAAGTATAAGAGATTCTTAAAAACTGAGAACAAACTGAGGGTTGATGGGGGGTGGGAGGGAGGGAAGGGTGGGTGATGGGTATTGAGGAGGGCACCTTTTGGGATGAGCACTGGGTATTGTATGGAAACCAATTTGACAATAAATTTCATATATTGAAAAAAAATTATAAAAATAAATAAATAAATAAAAAGTTTTGTGTTCATTGAAATTTTTCTTTACTTGTTTTTCTTCCATTAGTGCATTTTTCACTCTGGATTGGGGTATCAGGAAAGGATTCCCAAAGGAAATGATAAGCAGACTTCAGTAAGGAAAATAAAAATGAGGGAGGAGATATTTCTACTCTCTTTACTGGGAAGCAGTTTGAGATGGCCTATTAACTTAAAATTCCAGAAAGTAAGAATAGTTTAGAACTGGGAAAAAATATCTTTGGTGGAGTGGCTAGAAATAAGGTCAGTTAGCTGTGCAGTGATACATCATGGAGGGAATTCTGTGCTAAATTAAGATGTTTGAAACGTATTCTGAAAATCATAAAGAGTCCGTGAAAGATAATGTAGTAGTTTTATATTGCTGCTGTAATAAATTACCACCAGGTTAGTAACCTTGCAATACACAGGTTAGGGGCACCTGGATGGCTCAGTTGGTTAAGCGTCCAACTTCAGCTTAGGTCATGATCTCACCGTTTGTGAGTTCGAGTCCCATGTCAGACCCTGTGCTAACAGCTCAGAGCCTGTATCCTGCTTCACATTCTGTGTCTCCCTCTCTCTCTATCCCTCCCTGACTCACAGTCTGTCTCTCTGTCTCTCTCAAAACTAATTGTTAAAAAAATTTTTTAATAAAAAAATAAATTTAAAAAATAAACTACACAGGTTTATTATCTTACATTTCTGGAGGTTTGCAGTCCAAAGTCAGTCACACTGACCTAGAGTCAAAGTGGCAGCTTGCCTGGTTCATTGTGGGGTAGAGAATTCACTTTCTTGCCTTTCTCATATTCTAAACGTTTGCCTTCATTCCCTGACTCATGGTCCCTTCTTCACAAGACACCTACTGCTTGCTTGGGTCACTGCATCTCCTACGACTAACTGAGCCTCCTTTCTCACTGTGATAAGAACCCATTTGATTACATTGGCCCACCTGGGTAATCCTGGAATACTACCCCATTGAGATCCATACTATCATATCTGCAAAGCCTCTTTAATAATGTACGGTGTTCACCAGTTTTGGGAATTAGAATATGAACATCTTCAGGAAGCTATTATTCAGCTTACGACAGGATATAAACAGAGGTGCAATGTGATACTGTTATATTCTAGAAGGAAACCTCTGATACAGTGGGAGTTCACCAGCCTGGAGAAAGGGGAACACTTAAAGAGAGGCGGCTGCTGAGCTCGTGATGCAAAGTGGTTTATTCCATATCCCTTAATGTGCAATGTGCAACTCTCACTACTGTCTCCTATTTCCTCCACAGGAGCAAAGGCCTCTACAGTGATAGTAAAACACTGGTAAGGTGACTTTTAACAGAAGCTAGAAACTAACTGGATAGTGAGAGAAGTGAAGATAAAGGTAAGAAAGTGACTTTAGTCTCAAAGTGTGGATCACCTTGAAAAGAAATGGGAAATCTAAAAAGAGAGAAGAGTCAGAAAGAAAACAAAGAGTCCAATCAAAGACCCTATTAGCCCTTAGAGAATCACTGTACCAAATGGGAAAAGACAGATGCATTCCCACAGCTGCACAGCTTGGTCACCAGGCCGTGCCTTTATGGGGAGGAAAAGGTGTCCCTCCCTCCCAACTGATGCAGCTCTCTGGTGGGGCACAGTGACAGCCTCCCACAGGCCACAGCCACAAGAAACCCTGAGCCCAGTTTTGTACATGACACATATGAAGCATTAGTGAAAACCCAGCTGGAATCACCTACAGGCACTTCTCAGAAGAAAAGTCCACAATCTGGATACGGGTCTTGTAGCTATAGGCAGCAAAATAATAGATGAGGACATAGAATGGCTGAGACTATACAGGAAGAAATGAAAGTCACAAAACTTTAAGAGGCAGTCAACTTTAAAGAGGCCATGTTCAAAAATCACAGTATCATTGCTGCCACCAGAATAGGGCCATCTCCTGTTGCAGGGACAGCTCAGGTACGTACTTACTGCATTCACTTGGGGCTTACAACAAAACTATACCTTTCCTCTTTTTCTTGTTTTTATTTTTTAACAATTTTGATGTCTTAAATATTAATGTGTGAATTTTTGATGTGTCAATTTACTAGTGTAAATCATGTTTGGAGTAATAGAAATAGAGCACGTCTAGGTTATCTGCTATCAGCAAAAGGACAGCTGAGGTGTATCAGTTAAAGGTGAAAACAGAACACCCCTTGATAAGTATTTAAGTCAAAGTCTCTTAGAAACCTTTGGGAGGGAAAGACAGAACATTGGGAAAGGGAGAGAATGAAAAATTTTAATTAAAATATTATTCTTTATTTTTTAACCAACTTATTTTCAAATGAATTCATTCTGTGAAATGAGGCTTCATACCAATTATTTGAACCTATGTGAAATGCCCTGACAAGGGAAAAATGCATTTCCTTACATTCCATTTGTGGAATTTACTTATCCATTCAATATATGTATTTCATTTAACTTCAGCTGATTTGAGACACCCAATTCTCCATTGGGAGGCACTTGGCTTTTCTCATAAATGTGTAATTTTCAGCTCGAAGAAACATTTGCACCTTCAGGGAGCAATATATTCTCTTCTCCCAGTAGTTCCTTGTTTTATTTACCCTGTCAAGTAGCCAACAAGAACATTTTCTCATACTGTACCAGGTCTAAGTGAAGTGTAAGCATCCAGACTGCCCAAATTTTAGAAGAAAATTAGAAAATACTCTGTCAAAGTAACTGTAGTAGTTCTCACTGAGCCATACGCCACCTGTTTGGAATTATCAAAGAACAATTATTTTCTTAAATATAAGGCATTCCAAAAGTGTTTGCATTTTGTATTTGGGATCTCTGCAAAATGGTGGAAGAAAAGAATCTAAATCTTGCAGCATACATTTGTTAATTATCCCATTTTGGAGGAACCTAAGCATGAAAAAGTAGAAGTGCTTTTTCTCTTATTGGTCATTTAGTGAGCTGCATAAAATTGAATATAGCAAGTTCCGGTTCTTTGGATTGTTATTTGTTGAAAATGTGCAGAAATGAAGCTATCAGAAATGTTCCTTTTAAATGAATATTGAATAGAAGCTAGTGGCATCTTTCCAATAAAGTAATTTCTTCCTTAGTTAGAATGGCCTTATTTAGGGAGAGAATCCTATTTCAGTCCCATTTTTTCTTCCCCTCATTTCTGCCCAAAGCATATTGTATGTACAGATATCATGCCATGGACCCAGTAATAGTTCTGCTGTAGACAATTTCCACCTGACTGCATTTCTATTACTGTGGATAACCTTCAACTCAGGAACAGCATTCACAATTTATAAAGAATATAGAAAAAAAGAGGACTTCCATATAAATCCAGAATTCTGTGTGAAGTAGGGATAAATCGCGTAACTTTGCAAGTGAACGTGAAATCCTTTTGAGTATGATCCTTATGGGAAGGATTACTAGTTTGGTGCTCACCCTGAATGTCTTCCTGGATGTGCTATTATTTTTCTCACGTGTCATATGTTTGCAAGACATCTCCCTGATGTGTTCCCCAAGACATGGAGAATCACACGTAGTTTGACTACAACAGGCAAGAGATGAAAAAAGTAGTTTAACAAGAGATACTGTCAAAGGATAAAGGTTACTTAATTTTTCTAACCTGGGTCAGGCATATAAGAGATTGGTTCAGGGAATCTTGCTCAATGAGGAAATGTTAAAGAGGTATATTAACATATAAATAGACAGCATAAAGTATCCAGGAGTTGGCCATAACAGATCTGGCTTTTTTTTTTTTTTAAGTTTATTCATTTTGAGAGAGAGATAGCAAGAGCAAGAGAGAGCACACACCCAAGCAGGGGAGTGGCCGAGAGAGAGGGACAGAGAGAATCCAAAGCACGCTCCATGATGTCAGCACAGAGTCCGACACAAGGCTTGAACCCACGAATTGTGAGATGATGACCTGAGCCAAAATCAAGAGCCAGACACTTAACTCACTGAGCCACCCAGGTGCCCCACAGATCTGGCTTTTATTGTTGATGCTTTAAACAATGTACTATATAATCTATAGAAAATACATTGATACACCTATGCCTCCTTTTCCTTATCCTTAAAAAAGTGTTTTGAAGGGCACCTGGGTGGCTCAGTCAGTTGAGCGTCCAACTCCTGATTTGGGCTCAGGTCATGATATCACTGGTTTGAAGGATTGAACCCTGCGTCAAGCTCTGTGCTGACAGTGTGGAGCCTGCTTGAGATTCTCTCTCTCTGCCCCTCCCCTGCTCATGTGCACACACATTCTCTCTCTCTCTTAAAATAAGTAAATAAACAATTAAAAAGAAGTGTTTTGAATTGCTTGATCCACAAGATTCCATTCAACTTCAAGCTTCCCAGTTTAAGCAAGGCAGAATTAGTGAGCACATGATGTGAAGAGTTTCTTTGAATACTGAGCAGAAGTTATATGTTCTCTGAACTCCTTCTTGTCCTGTCACGCATCGGTATGGTAGCACTTATACATGTGTGCTTCCAGTCAGAAGAAAAGAAGCATTAGATCCTTCTTATCCAAAATAGTGAAGGTTTACATCAATTGAGAGGGTCTGCCAGAACTATAGCCTGTAAACACAGTAGACTAGCACCAGCTGTGTGTCCGCCATTCATTCAAGCACCCACACATGCATGCATACCTGCATCCATCCATCTATCCTCTATGAATATATCCATTCAATCAATATGTATTGCAGACCTAAAGTAAATACACTGCTTAATAACGTAAGGCCATACCTGCTTTATGGAACTGAGTATAAGTGAGGCGGCATATAAACACAATTAATTAATTACACTTGTGAAAATGCTATTTAAGAAAATACAAAGAGTAATAAAAATATATAACAGGCAGCTTTTTTTTTCCATAGAAGAATAGACATGACGACCCACACACAAGCTAACTTCTTTATTCAAAGAAAGCTAGGGATATAAGTTGATAAAAAAAAAAAGTCAAGAATGAAATTTATTTTTCAGTGTTCAACCATTGGAATTATTTGCAAGGCCACACTATTGCCACAACATTAACACAGCCAGTTTGTGAATATCAAATCACTAAATTCAGAAAGCTCTCTATACCTATCATGACTTGCAAGGAGGCCGTGAGAAAGATTTTGCCCTTGAAAAAGCCAAACAGAAGTACAGTTACCTTGAATATCAACTGGGTATCCCAAGCACACTACTACAATAAAGAAGAACAATAACAATGAAATCCTGAAGGAACTCAGAGACTCCATCTTTATTTGGCATAGAATGGCATGCAATTATAAAGCTATCAAGACTCCAAACCCAAAGTTTAATTAAGAATAAAGATGGGTGACTGTGGAAATACTCATGAGAAAACTTAGTTTTCCTTATGACAAGATTACACAATTATGACCCAAATATCCCATTGTGGATTATAATGATCAACCAATTGTCCTGGTGTGTCTAAGACTGAGGGTGTTCTGGAACGCAAGACTTGTAGCGCCAGAACTGAGAAACTCTAAGGCAAAATGATGAGAGATGGTTTTATATCTTCTATAAGAAAATATTCATTTAAGATTCCTATTAGGTAAAGTTCTAACTTCCTCAATTTATGCTCTCTCAACGCTGGTAAACCATGCATT
This sequence comes from Lynx rufus, assembly GCF_022079265.1. Lineage (NCBI taxonomy): Eukaryota > Metazoa > Chordata > Mammalia > Carnivora > Felidae > Lynx > Lynx rufus. Next base: position 32,596,689 of record NW_025814830.1, on the reverse strand, counting down.
ATGGCCAAACACCCTTTGGAAAAGGATCTTTTAGAATCCACTAATATCTCCACAAAGTTAGGTTCCTAGCAGGAACTATTTTGTCCAAAGTAGCATCAAAAAGCAAACATACATAAGTTCTTGTCATTGTAGCTATACAGTTACCCCTCACATGGTACTCATACTTTACAGAAATAGTGAAGAGCAAAATGCACCAGCTGGCTATGCCATTTTATGACTTTACTGGCATGGTGTTCAGTGATTCTAACTCCACTTCTCAGTCTCCTCCATCCTAAGTCACTTAGCTAGAAAATGTTAACATTAGTGAACCCTTCTAAGCCTCAGTTTCCTCAACTTTAAGAAGTTTGACTGTAATAAGTGAAACATAGTGAAAGTCTGTGTTGGGTAGATTAAGATGTGCAAAGTCGCCATCGAAATCTGATACATGATACATAGAGTGCCTTGTTCAGCTTCTCAGAAAGCTCTGTATGAGTATGCATTTTTAAACCACTTTATTATTATTAATATGTAAAGAAGGCTGTGCCTATTTGATATATACAATTCCATGAGTTCATTGATAAGAATATACCTGTGAAAATATCACCATCATCAAGGTGATAAATACATCTATCTAGCCAGCTACCTATCTATCATCTGCTATGCATGTATGTATTGATATATACAAATGTATCTATATATAGACATATCTATCACTGCCCAAAGTTTCCTCCTGCCTCAGTTATTACTCATAGTAGTAGTAAGAATACTTAACATTAGGATTTACCTTAGCAAAACTTAAGTATATAGTCTTCTTAGCTATAGGCACTGCGCTGTATAGTGGGGCTCCAGAACTTACTTTGTATAACTAAAACTTATACTAAAATACCTTTGACTATAGCTTCCCCACTTACCCCTTCCCCCAATCCCTGGCAACCATCATCCTTCTCTCTGCTCCGCTGAATTTAACTTTACCATATTCCACAAAAAAAGTGAGACCATACAATAATTGTCTTTCTGTTGTCTTTCAGGTAAATCCATGTTGTCACAAATGGCAGAATCTTTTTCTTTTGAAGACTTAATAATATTCCATTTTACGTATATACCATATTTTCTTTGTTAATTCATCCATCCATGGACACTTAGGTTGTTTCCACACTGTGGCTATTGTGAATAACGCTGCAATGAACATGGGTTTCAGGTTTCTTTTTGAGGCCCTGATTTCAATCTGTTTGGATAAATACCCAGAAGTGGAATTACTAGGCATACAGTAGTCCTATTTTTAATTTTGGAGCCATCTCCATACTGTTTTCTCTAATGGATATATCAATTAACATTTCCACCAATGGTATACCAGAGTAAGTTTTTCTCCACATCCTTACCAACATTTGTTATCTTTGTGTTCTTAATAATAGCTGTGTGTGTGTGTGTGTGTGTGTGTGTGTGTGTGTGTGTGTGTGTTTTAAACAGGCATTAAGTGATCACTGTGATTTCAGTGCATATCTCCCTGATTATTAGTGAGACTGGCTTTCTTTTCATATACCTATTGGCCACCTACATGTCTTCTTTAGAGGAATGCTTATCCAGTCCTCTGACCATTTTTTAAAAATAGAGTTATTTGTGTGTGTATATATATGTATGTTTATACATATATGTTGTTGTTGCTATTGAGTTGCAGAAGTTCCTAATACATTTTGGATATTAATCCTTTAATAGAAATATGGTTTGCAAATACTTTCTTCCATTCTTTTCATTTTATCAATTGTTTCCTTTGATGTGCAGAAGATTTTTAGCTTTATATAATCTCACCTGCTTAGTTTTGCTTTTGTTACCTGTGCTTTTGGGGGTCATATCCAAAAAGCATTGCCAAGACCAATGTCAGGGAGCTTCTCATATTTCTTTTAGAAGTTTTAGGAACTCAGGTCTTATGTTTAAGTATTTAATCCATATTGACTTGTATTTTGTATATGGTATTGGATGGGTCCAGTTCTCTCTCCCCACCCCCCGCTCTCTCTTGCTCGCTCTCTCTCTCTCTCTCTCTCTCTCTCTCTCTCTCACACACACACACACACACACACACACACACACACCTACATAGTTAGATGAATAATTTGTTAATATGCTCAAGATTATTCATCTTTATAGATCAATAGTCAACTGCATTCTACCTTTCAGAATTTACTTAGGTCTATCAGTGCCTAAGTATTAGAAAATGTAGGTAATATTTTCAAGCAAGAATAGCAAATAAGATTTTTTAATTGATAGACATCATATATAGACCACCACAATCAGCACTGTCTTCATCCTAACTATGTTTTTAATACTTCTTTTTTGTTCCAGTTCTCAGAACTTAAAATTTGTGATGTTCCCCTGAACTTCTGAGTTTAGTCTGGGAGCTCAGACCATATTTCTTAGTTCTAGAATAGGACAATATTCCCAAAGTTTCACTTAGTCTGAACCAGCCAGTCATTTCTGGTCAAACCAGACAGAATGAAATGGCTATCAATTGAACCTATAGATCATGTCCTGACAGACGACAGGGGTGAGGTCAAATGGACAATATATATGGAAGTGCCAATTTTGACTTTAAGCCTCTTCAAAGAGGTTCAAAGAATCAAACAACAGCTTACCTTCTCATGAGAAACAGTGGCTCACTCTAGCAGTTATCCTCCAATAAGGAGAAATATCAGAATCTCTAGCAGGGGGACAGGAACAATCTGTTCTATCTCTGTTCTATTGCCCATTCTTGACAGACACAAATTTCCTGGAAATTAGTTAAACAATCTAAGAATCAGGATTCTTGAACTGTGTCCATCTCTGACTCTGACTTATACAGAACAGGAAACTTGGTATCTGCCACATTTCCTAGCCCATGTTTCCTTCGATTAATTTGGCTGACCAAAGTGTTATGTAACTCCACAATGTACTTCTCACGCCATCTTGGTGCAACTGACACTTAAAATAAGAGAAATGGAATGATAGTTCAAATTTACTTGTTAGTAAGAATGCACGTGACAAGGCATGAGCATCTGAAAATCATATATTACAAGGGATATTGAGAACAATAATGTTTCCATGGAACTGGCCACAATGTTGAAGAAAACACTAAGTACATGAGGGTTTGAAGGAGAAAGTAGCGATGTTTGGATTTGAATGAGACATGTGAGGTGGGCACATGACAGATTTCATTCACAAGACACTTGAAAATAGATACTTTCTATTTACTAGTTAACTTGCTCCAAGAAGATAAAAAACAGTGATTGGAAGATTTAAAAAAATTACTTTCAAAAAAAATTCATTTTTTGTTTTTTTATTGTCTATTTATTTTTGAAAGACAGAGAGATGGAGCGTGAGTGGGGGAGGGGCAGAGAGAGAGGGAGACACAGAATCTGAAGCAGGCTCCAGACTCTTAGCTGTCAGCACAGAGCCCTGTGCGGGGCTTGAACCCACAGACTGTGAGATCATGACCTGAGCTGGAGTGGGATGCTTAACCTACTGAGCCACCCAGGTGCCCTGACTTCCAAAAATTTTCAAATGTTATGAAAAATGGAACAGATCATACACAAAATTGAGTTTCTATCATATAAGTACTTCAAGCAAGAGTGTCGAGTAAAAGATTTCTAAAGATGTTTTATACCCATATTCCCAAGCTGTGTTCCATAGAAGAATACATCCAGGTTAAGCTAAATGGTTCTTCTGAAAAACAAACAAACCAACAAACAAAAATCTTTCATTGAATCTGATAAGGAAACACTAAGTTAAATTAAATTAGACTTCTTCTATATTTTTTATTTTTTAAATGTTTGTTTATTTTTGAGAGAAAGACAGAGTGGGAGCAGGGAAAGGGCAGAGAGAGAGAGGGAAGAATCTGAAGCAGGCTTCAGGCTCCAAGCTGTCAGCACAGAGCCTGATGCAGGGCTCAAACCCACGGAGTGTGAGATCATGACCTGAGCCAAAATTACCAGACTGAGCCACCCAGGCACCCCAACTTTTTATATTTTTTAATGTTTATTTGCTTTTGAGAGAGAGAAATCAAGAGAGGGGAAGTGCACAAGCTAGTGGAGGAGGGGCAGAGAGAGACGAGATAGAGGATCCAAAGGGATCCAAAGTGAGCAGTGGGCTGACAGCAGAGAATCCAATGCGGGGCTTGAACTTACAAGCTGAGAAATCATGACCTGAGCCAAAGTCAGACACTTAACCAACTGAGTCACCCAGACATACCTAAAATAGACTTATTAATTGCAGGACTTACCAGAGCACTTTAAGTAACAGTATGGGAAGGATATGATATGGAAAAAAAAGAATTTAAAAATTGATGGATCTGAGATCTCAAGATATTATTTTTGCCCTCTTATTAATCTTCCTCAAAACTATTAAAAACCATTGGCTTGTAAAGTTAGTATACTACAGAATAAAGATAAACACAAATAAGTTATGAGAGATAATCATCAACCAATATTCTGAGTGCATGGGGTTATTCCTGAACACAATATAATGATAGCAAAAGGGAAGTAAATATGGTGGCATTGTCTGGATGTATAGACCCCACTGGTAATGCATGAGCATGAAAGGACCACTAAGAGTTGATTTGGGAGGCCTTGAGGTAACTCGTTCATTTAGCTCAAGTCTGTAATAAGTAATACTTTTCTACCTTTAACAGGTCAGTTGATCCAGGCCAGCCCATGACCCATTTTTCCTCGGATTTATTTTTCAGTCCTTTGCTGCTGTTCACTGGGCAAGAGGAGAGCTGGTCTCTTCAGGCTCCCATGTGAGCTGACTTTCAGCTGAGTTCAGAAAATGAACCATGAGATCAGTTACTGAGAGACAGGAGGGTAGGAAGAATAAGAGACCCAGGGAAGTTCTCCCCTCTGTCTGTGCCTCTGGATGGGTCTGTGCAGCATCAGGACCACCTCAAGGGTTCTATCTCTTCGTATCTGGCAACCCTGTCTTTCTCTTCATTCCTCCTGCCTCAGATGGCATACACTTTTTGCTTTTGCTCATCTCTGGGTTTCACCAGAGCCTTCTTTTGGCTTCTTAGCAATTCTATCCTCCATATAGCAAATTCCTAGCACTTTATGTCCTGTGACTTACGTACTTTTTTGGTGGTTTCTGTTCTCCTGGTGGGACTGGGACTCTGGTCAGTGTAAGGCTTTTCTATATTACAGAGCATTTTTTAAAAATACTGATGCATTATTAGTTTCTCATAGGATTCCAGTGATGTAAAGGATCTTGAAAATTGCTTAGCCAAAGTGTCAGAGTGTGGAGGCTGGTAGGGAAAGTGGGGGGGGGGGTGCAAATGGGTAGGGGAGTGAAACTCTTACCCTTGTTTCAACAAGATCATTATAATATTTACCTGTTTACATGACTGATACTATGCCATAAAAAAGTGTTCCATAGATGATTTGTTTCCCCTAATATTGTAGAAAAGTCTCAGATAAGGATTGACTTTTATATTGTCCAATTCACTTTACACTACATCCCTTTCAGATACAGCAGCCTTTTATTGAATGGATCTATTTTTTTTCCTTTGTCTTTTTTTCTCCGGGTGTGATAGGGGACTTATATGGTTTCACTTTATCTTTCCATCAGCCCTTTAAAGGTGGCAGTATTATTCAGAAATTGAGGTTTAGAAAGGTAAAAGAGCTTACCTCCACCTACACAACAAATAAACATCCAAAATCAGACCTAAACACCAAAATAAGGTCCCTCCACAACACAATTATGCCTCCCTTGATTAAATGGTTATCTGACCTTAACATTACGAGGAAATGATGCGTTTAACTGTGCAGATGTCAAAGAAAAAATGTAAGTGAATATGCCTTTTAGCAAGAACCTAATCTAACATTTGATCTAGCCCCGATATGGTAACTTTTGCCAACTCTGGTGTTTTTGTTTCTACAATGTCTTATGAAATACAGACTCACACTTAAAATATATCTTTCTCACAAATTATTCCACCTGAGCTTCTCAATCAATATTAATGTTATAACCATCATCATCAGCATCTCCAAAATAATTCAAGAAACACGTTTGTCTGATGAGGGAACAAACAGACAAAAGTCTAACAGATTCACATACGGGAGGGAAAAATCAATTAAAGATTATCTCTGAACCAGGACCGCCAATATGAGATGAGATGCCTAAATGAGCAGCCCCAGATATACAACAGGTGAAATGATGAAAATATGATTGTGAGAAATGTAACAACAGTCTGATGTGCATAATTCATTTTTCCCATGGAGACCCTGCCCATCTGCTGTGACTCAATTGAGTATCAGAAGACGGAAGGAGGCCATCATTCATTAACTCCACAAACTCCTTCAGGGCCCAGCTTCGCCTTCATTTTATTTTTGTTCTTGCACCAAAGACTTGGAAACCATTAATATTGCTCTATGGGTTTCTGAGCTTTCTGGGCTAGGATTAAATCAGCTTCTCTTCTAAAGGGGGCAGAAGTGTGAAGTGCTTTCTGCACAAAGCAGAGAGTGCCTCACATTTGTTAATGCTCCAAAGAGTTGCCTTCTTTCTCCTGGGCTGTGATGGATTAAAACCATGAAAACACAGGCCTAATCCTAATGTTCTTGCAAACAACCCTCTTAGGCTTTATTTTTCCTGCATCTGTCTAGGTGCATGCAGATTTTTTGACACTAAGCCTTTCTAGTCAGCCTTTGGAATCATTGCTCAAACGAATTTCTGGAACTTTAAGGCACAAATGGAATAAGTAGGTGATTTTAACCTAATTCTGTATGATATATCTGTCACTTATTTAAAAGCTATTAATCAAATGATGCTTTGTATTGAAATGTCCTCAATAAATTATTCCTTTGTATTTTAGGAGCAGTTTTGAATCTCTCTCATTCAGTTATGTATTCATTTGACAGACACACAAATAATGTTTTCTGCATTAGGCCCTGGCATTTACATAGGGGATTCAGTAAACCCTAAGATGTAGGCCCTTTCTTTAATGAGTTCAAGTTCTGGTAGGTGCGTAGTCTCTGCATCAATGATGCAGCCAGAATGGGCATTATTTTCTCCTTTCAAGAGGCCCTTCTCTCTAAATCTCAGATTTCTGAATCCCGTCATTCCTCAAGATCTGTCTAAACTATAAATTCCATGAGAATGATGACTTCTGTCTGCTTTTGCTCACTAGGTGTTTATCCTTAGTCCCAACAGTGCCTATCACATAGTGGGTATGCAACAAACATTTTAATTATTTATTGAAAAAAAATTGTTTTTACTTTATATTTTTTATTTCTTATTTTAGAGAGACGGAGAGAGAGAGAGAGAGAGAGAGAGAGCATGCAAGTGGGGAGGGAAGGGGCAGAGAGAGACAGAGAGAGAGAATCCCAAGCAGGCTCCACTCTCAGTGCAGAGCCCAATGTGGGGCTTGATCCCACAACCCTGAGACCATGACCTGAGCCAAAATCAAGAGTAGGATGTTTAACCAACTAAGCCACCCAGGCACCCTGAAAAAATTCTGTTTTATCAAGCCAAATGGTTTCCTGTTTCTGTGAACACTGTGTCACTTAGACAAATCATTGCTAATAGAAGCTTCTAAAAGTTCATGCTCAATTTTTAGGAACTAGCTGGACTCATAAAATATATGCTGAGTGCAGGGACATGATTTAACCATGTCAGTGATCCCTTCAGGATTAAACATGCATCATTAGTAATCCCTACATTTTGTTTGTTTGTTTGACAGATTTTCAGTTTGACCAGTGGAAAATCAAAGAGCAGTAATACTATTATGAATAAAATGACTTATTAGTAATATTTTTCTTTTCTTAAAAACTAAAGATAACACACAAATATGGAATATTTAAATATTAGGATTATTCTTTGTATGTTATAAATTTGTGTAAAAAATGCTTGATTTGAACATTATTTTTTGTCATTTTAAAAATAATTAACTTTATTTATATTCATGTTAAAAATGTAAATTAAGAAAGTTTACACTCTGGTGAAACTTTATATAATGTATAAACCCTTGTAACTATCAGCAAGATCAAACTAAAGAACATTACAATCAACCCAAGATTTTTGATTTTGATCAAGAAGCTTTCAAGTATCTTCAAGAAGGAACCATTCTTCTGTTCTGATACTTCATACAAATCGATCAAACAGGTGCAATAAAATATCTACACTAACATTATTCTTTTAATGCCTTGTCAACAATTTAGAGCATTATATACATTGGATAACTACTCAGTAGACTGAGTCTGCAAGTTTGTCTGTTAGACATATTAGTATGCCCAAATTATTTTTTAATTTTCCCCATTATCACTCTGATTAATCTATCTTTTAAACAACAACTCAAATAAATATTAGTCTTAAAAATATATACTGTTTTAAATAAAGAAATGGAAGAGTGTGAGAGAACCTCTAAATACCTTTGCGGAAACGTGTACATAGCATTTTGTGGTGAATGCCTATCTTGAAATGCAAATTTTAATTCGTCTCATCAGGGAGTCTTACTTAAAATGGATATGGTTGGCCAGAGTACAAAACCTTGGGTTCTAACAGGACAGTGGCCAAATGTCATGGTTTAGCTAGAATTTCTAAAAGCAGATTAGAACTATAAAGACTTCAGGAGCTGCTAGTGGAATGCAGAAATTCTGTAGCTTTGAGTGTTATGTTTAAATATGTCTACCAAGATTCTTAAGAATGTAAGCTTATCTGTAGTTGGAAGGCTGCGAGTTCTGTTTCCCTGCCAGAAATCATAATAAACTAAAAGCATTGGCATGGTCCACAAACAATAAACAAGATTAGCGGAAGTTACACATCCTACTCATTATTGCTTTGTTGAGGAGTCACTCAATTGAGAGAACAGTATTATAGGAGTTATTTACACTGATGTGAATCATTTGGTCCATAAACAAATGAGTAATGACCTGTTAGTCCAGGAGATTAAAAGCGAAGCAGATGTTTCACAAGAACAAAATTAGTCTGGGGGAGGAAACAGAAAGCAAATTCACATTCACCAATGGCTTTCAGAACAGAATTGTGTTAGTCGATTTGTGTTTGCTGAATGGGACAAGGAGGCACTTTTGCCATTTTTTTGCTCAGGACCATTTATAAAGAAGTTTCCAAAGTCTTTTTTGAAAAATGATGTGTTTTTCAACAAGGATGCAGGTACTGAGAAAATAGGTCCTCAAGCAACTCACCTCCAACTTTATAAAAGGCTACCAAACATCTGTGGATGGAAATTTATGCCCTGGGGATTGATTTAGCTGGACTCACCCCAACTCATCAATCCATGGCCCTACTGCAGTAGATCATGCTATATCCTGTAAATGCTTATGCTACCATTAGTGAAGTAGAGACGAACTTTTTCCAGGATATTGGATGAAGATGAACAGTAGGAAACTGAAGTTCAGAGATATAAAAAAAAATAAAATCAACCTGGTAACAGCTAATTAGAGTAGATGATTAATAAGGGACCTAGAGTTGGTGATTCTGTGCTTCAAAAAAACATGGACTGTCTATAATGACTGCTGCAACAACTAAATAGTAGTAAAGATTTACTCCCTGCCACCAAGGAGCTTACCATCTCATGAAAAAGACACTATAACTTTGTAATAAGAGGATTTCAATCTGAATCTCTGGCCCTCCAAGGATGCACTGACTTTCTTATTTAGAATCCTGGTAAGAGTCCCTTAGGTCAAGAGTATTCCTGATGCTGGTGAAATGGGAACACAGATTTACACTGATCAAGGTAGCTGACAATCTGGGAATCTAACATGTCTCTATCTTTAGGGAAAGGTAACTAGTATTTAATTGGGCAGCACTAAACCCTGAGAAAACAACTTTCTTTTTCTCAGTTGGCGTTCTCAGTATGCATACGAAATGTCACCATCTTAATTTTTCAGTTAAGAAATCTAAGATGCAGAGAGTGTAACAAAATTGCTAAAGCTGCCACAAGTGTAAGAGGGTCAGGATTAGAAATTCAGGTAGGTGTGAGTAAACCCGGTGTTTTTCTCCACAAATCTAATGTTAAGGATTTGGAGTAGTCAGGATGTGAATCAAACGGGGAGCTTTTCAAACCATATATATCACAACTCTACCACTGTGACTGCCATGTGCTATTATAAATATACTGCTTTTTAAAGTATTTTACCCTTCATTAAAGATTGCTGACCTGGTGTTTAACATGTTTCAGACTGTTTAACCTATGCAAGCTATTTGAAATAATTTACCTATGCAAACTAGTACATTCACTGGAATGGCCCAATTAAGAACATCCTATTCTTCTCAATGTAATTTAACTATGCCTCTTAGTAAAGCTTTAAAGCTGCATGAGTATTAGGAAATTTTGAATGCATTTGCTAATATGCTGATTACATAATCAATGATACTGATCATGTAGTAGGATAAATTGCCACTGACTTTGAACTGCTTTCAAATTCCCCAAACATAAATTACCATAAATTTTTAATTAGAACTAACTTTGTTTCTAGAAAAAGCAACAGACTATCATTTAGTGTATGTAGCTATTTGTAATTCATTGGCTATAATTAGTGTTCTTAATATATCGGATGTAGTCTTTCAACTGAAAATTTTCTTGGAAAAAAAATATTTAGGGCAGACTTCTGGTGTCCTATGTCCATCATGTGCTTATAATCCCATGCGTGATACACAGTCCCATTCCTTATGTTTTGTGTACTAATAAGCTATCCCTTATTTATACTATTGTGTTCAAGCATCTCATCATAAAATGTCTTTCCTGCAGCTATAGGTCATGGTACATAATCGATGTGTAATATATTCACAGAGACAGAAGGAGGGAAAAAGGGAAGATACAACATTATGCCAATACTGCTGCTAGAAATACTAGCAGCTAATATTTATTGATAATTACTCCATTAAGCATTTTACATACAGTGATGCTGTCAGTGACCTCCAATCAAAAACCGCCAGGAACATGCCTATGCTTGAAAAGTCAATCTATTACTCATAGCGCAGGAGAATGCACACCATCGGGAAGCATGAGATATCTCATTAAAATTGTGTTAAGAAGGACTTACTACAGGATTTGTGTTCTGATTGACATGGGGTGGGTCCGAAGAAGCTGGGGCTTGCACTAGGTTGAGGGATGTCAGAAAGCAGGGATATTTCCATGCTTAGGATTCTTAATAAGTCTTATCTTTAGGGGAGGTCAGCTAATAAAGGGAGGCTAGAGCTGTATCTGGTTAGGAAAAAAAAAAAAACAGCAGCCATTCGTATTAGCTTGGAGGCAGATTTGTTTGGTATTTTGTGCCTTGGACAATATTTGTGTTTTGTCAGTTTTTAGACTCAATTGTGGAGTTGTCTTATTTTTGTCTTGGTCCATCATGATCACAGAGTGGCCCTGTCTGGTAGTGATGTTCTATAAAACTGTTTGTGTTCAATAGAATAATAGGGTCTAGCAGTGAACGCCAAAATAGTGTGGCAACAAGGCTTAGCTGATAGTATCAAGCTAGCTCCTGGCTGTCAGAGACTGACTTTCTCTTTATTAAGTCATATATTATATAATTTATTTAATCAAAAATCTAATCAGTTTTATGCTATTTTCATCTCAGTTCTATTGGTGAGATAAATGCAGGTCAGATGGGTTATGGCACCTGCCCAAGGACACAGTGGTAGTAAATGGACCCAGTATTTGAACATTAGGCCATCTGCTTCCCTGGTTTCAGAGGCTGAACCATTAATCCTAAATTAAACTCTCTATGAATAGACAGACGTATGAGAGAATTACTAATTGTATTTTTCTCCTTTTGAGTCAATTCCTTACTCTAAGAGTTATAAACATTAAAGTCTTTTTCTACTCTAGATCCACTGATAGTGCCTAACATTTTCAATTTACTTTCTCCCTCTTCTCTTACCTCTTCATAAGGCTTTGGTTTGTAAAGTGGTCAGTTTGCTCTGGACCATCATTAGCTCTACTCATGCAAAGTATATTACTCTCATGCCTTCAGGCTGCAATACTGAAGTCACAGGCATGTTTCTAGGCTGAGCCACCTAAATCCATGAAGAGGTAAAACCCGTCTTTCACCCAAGGAGATGAGCAGAAAAGCTTTCTTGCATCATCCCTGCAACAAGGTCTAAGATTTCTTAGAGATTTTTTTGGCTCACAATTACAGTCACAGCAGCCTCAGACAGCCAACAATACAATGTGGTTTCTCATAATTTTTTTTTAAATGAGTATTTATTTATTTTGAGAGAAAGAGAGAGAGAGAGCGAGAGAGCGCACGAGCACAGGCAGGAGAGGAACACAGAGAGAGGGAGAGAATCCCAAGCAAGCTCTGTGCTGTCATCTCACAACTGTAAGATAATGACCTGCGCCTTAATCAAGAATCGGATGCTTAACTGACTCAGACAGCCAGGTATTTCAAGGTTTCACAATTTTAAAATAAAAAACAGTTGACAGTTCGATGCAAAATTTTGCTAACGTTGTGTTTACAGATTTGTAACATTTTGATACAATTATGAGTGTTCAATATGATAATCATATTGCAGAAGATCTATGCAGTGTCAGAGATAAACTACTAGTTTTTAAAATTTTTTTACATTTATGTATTTTTGAGAGACCGAGTGAGACAGTGCATGAGTGGGGGAGGAGCAGAGCGAGAAGGAGACAGAATCTGAAGCAGGCTCCAACGCTCTGAGCAAGCTGTTAGCCCAGAGCCTGACACAGACCTTGAACCCATGAACCTTGAGACCATGACCTGAGCTGAAGCTGGATGCTCAACAGACTGAGCCACCAAGGCGCACCTAAACTAATAGTTTTAAAACCTAATTTCAAATTCTTTGACATTCTTCCAATGAGAGGTATGCTAATTTCCCTCTCTTGGAATCTGGGCAGGCTTGTAATTACTTTGACTATTAAAATAAGGCTGAAGTGATACAGTGACTTCTGAGGTTAAGGCATAAAAAGCTATGCAGCTTCTGTCTTGATTGTTGGAAAACTCGTTTGAATTCTTAAGCTACCATATGGAAGGTCTGATGACCCTGAGATTCCCCTGATGGACTGATGAACCATCCCTGCCAAGTATGAATTACACCTGTGAATTACATGGTCTTGGGCCCTTTGGACCATGTGCCATCATAATACCACTGAAAGATGTCTGACAACACTATAGAGGATAGAAGAATCACACAGCTGAGCCCTGCCTGAATTTCTAAACCACAAAATCATGACATATGATAAAATGGCTATTGTTTTGTCAGAGTTTCATATACAGAAGTAACTAACTAGAATAAATACATTTATCTCTGAAAACTGAAGGATGCACAGAATTTCACATGGGTGGAGAAAAGGGCCTTTTTATTTTTATTTTTTGGCTGATCGAGAGATCTGTCTTTTTTGGAAACTCAATTCACCATGAACATGATTGAAACTTTTTTTTTTTACCCAAAATAATATAAATCTGGATGTGGCCAGGAGAAAAATAAATATTCCTTTAAATTATTTTGCATACATATGCCAACTATTATTTATTAATAATTCATTCAATCAATGAACCATTTTTTTTTCAGAGAATAAATTCTGATTTGGGATTTTCTTTGTGCCAGGCATGGCATTAAGCACTGGGGACATGGTAGTAAGACACATACTATTTCTCCCCAAGGATTTTTTAGTTTAGAGAAAAAAAATACAAACACATAAAAACATTCTGGTACTTTTTTGTGGGATATTTCCAGTCATTTTTTTTTATTTTTTTTTTCAACGTTTATTTATTTTTGGGACAGAGAGAGACAGAGCATGAACGGGGGAGGGGCAGAGAGAGAGAGAGACACAGAATCGGAAACAGGCTCCAGGCTCTGAGCCATCAGCCCAGAGCCTGACGCGGGGCTCGAACTCCCGGACCGCGAGATCGTGACCTGGCTGAAGTCGGACGCTTAACCGACTGCGCCACCCAGGCGCCCCTCCAGTCATTTTTAATCTGTTCAATCATCTGTTTCAATTTCTGGACTCAAATGTCAGCAGGGAAACACATCTCAATATGATGGGTAGTCTATTGAATGATGAACATAAAGTGATTTGAGACAATAAAAAGGGATTCTGATACTAATACATGCATAAAATACTTAATTGAAGGGAAATGGTTACTTAATAAAAACTGAATTGCCTAAAGCAAAATATAGTAAGTAACAAATGTTTGTATCAGGAGACTTCTCAGTTTGAGTCCGTGTTTTTATTTCATATACTTTTTATAAAGTGTGTCTAACATTTTTGCAGTTAAAAAAGCTCTTAAAAATTCTGTCAGTTGTCACTAAATCAATGCATTATTTGCCTTTGGGAAAGGAAATATGTAAACTCAGATGAAGGAAATCATGATTGACCGCAATTTTGAAGTTCAGTTTGTGTAAAGAAAAAAAAAAGTTAAGAAATAGGTTATTAAAAAGCCTAACTTGACATTTGATCACTAGTTACTAAAAATGTATAATCTTTTATGACATTATACTCTATCATAAATAATCAAGATTTTTGTTGAATAAAAATAACTTGAAACTAATTTCTCACTGTAAGTTGTTAGAATATGGAGTAAATAATAAGTGAATTGTTTAGAGATCCATGAGGAGATTGCAAATATAGCATGACTAAGGCTGAAGTAAAGGACAACTAGACTGATCCAAGGCCAGGGAAGGAACTGAAAGAAATCATTACACAAATCATTTATAAATTCTATGCAGAATTCATAAAGGGAGACATGAGGAAAATTCTAGGACCACGTACACTTGCACATTGATGGTGTTAGCCGTTATTCACACAGACCAGAATTCATCCCGCAGGTGACCCATAAAATGATTTTGGGTGGTAGAATAGCAAAACGTGAAAGAAAATACAATCTCATGTTGAAAAAGCCTTTTGTCTTTTAATTCATCTTTTAATTAATATACCAAAGGGTTCAGTTTGGCACTGGTATGTCCTGAATACCATTCTAACACTTGCTTCATCTACCAAAGAATAGGTTATGGCACAGAGCCTTCAAAAAGAACACTGTCTTGACAGAATAAAATTGTATGGCTTTTTTTTCTTTGTATTTATTTTGATATTTACCTAATTTGTTTTTTGTCAAACGACACTGATTTTTCTTTTCATAAGTAACAGAAAAATAGGCTTCCCAGAATTCTAAAAAGCTACACATAAATATGGTAGTAAGACACATACTACACATGGGACATACATGGTTACCGCCAGAGCTTTCTTCTCCAGAATGAAGACACATCCCTATGGAATCAGAAGTTGGTTCCACAGCCAAATCTGCCAGCAAATTTTTATACACACACACAAACATACATATATATAAAGAGAGTCTATATATAGCCTATATAGTGTCTGTGTGTGTGTACGTGTGTATATATACACATACACATATATTCATTCCAGATTCCGATCCTGACCACTTCAACCACTACTTCCTTTGTCACAGCCGCCATCATCTCCCACTCCAATTAAATAGCAACAGTTTCTAACTGATGTGTCCCTTCCTACCCCTTCCCCTAGAGTCCATTCTCAAAACAGCAACCAAAGTGTCTCATAAAAACCGTGGATGCTCTATTCAGAATCCTGAATGTCCCCCCATTTTATTCAGGATGAAATTCCATCTACTTGCAATGTCCTCCTAGGGCCTGGCTGCTGGTTATCTACTCGATCTCATCTATTACAAATCTCATCTTGCTTCCACTTACTGGCAAAAGTGTTCCTAAGAATATTATGTCTTCAAGAAGTTTGATTACTAAGGGCGCCTGGGTGGCTCAGTCAGTTAAGTAGCCGACTTTGGCTCAGGTCATGATCTCACGGTTTGTGAGTTTGAGCCCCGCATCAGGCTCTGTGCTGACAGTTCAGAGCCTGGAACCTGCTTTGGATTCTGTGTCTCCCTCTCTCTGAGCCCTCCCCTGCTCATGCTCTGTCTCTCTCTGTCTCAAAAATAAATAAAACATTTTAAAAATTAAAAAAAAAGAAGTTTGAATACTAATACACATATTTCCAGCTAAATTGGATTCTGATAATAATTTTTACTAGATGTTTCTATTTCATTTTTAATTTTTGAAACAGGTATATAATCTCTTAAATAGCTAATGTTTTATGCAGTTGAGATGGTGAATTTCTGATCTTTATAAAATACAATGTTTGAAAATATTAACGCTTTATAAGTTCCATTATTCACTAGCTCTCAAGGCCAGCTTTATTTTTCCTCATAAAGGCCAAAATCCTATGGTTTAGAATCAGATTTAAATAGCCGAAATAAGAGGATGTTCAGGCAAGCAGGAAGACAAGCTGATGACCATGCACTCCATTATTACCATGCTCCCAAAGCTCTCTGTTTTATACTGCACATCATGTATCAGTAAAAATGTGGCAATGACAAGGTAATAGAAGGATGATTAGCTTTAATGTACTCCCTTTCATGTTTGTGGTGAGAGCAAATATGAATTAATTTATACCCTTAGCTATTTTTCTTTTCTGTGTGTATTGTAACAAATGTGAAAATTGCTGGTGTAAGTGCCATCGATCAATTGAGATAAACGCAAGTTGAGTTCAATGAATCTTTAACAAATTTTCATATGGCTGCCCTTCTTGGTAAAAATTGTTCGTAATTTCTCTGTCAGCATAAACACCGTAGAATCCTGGGAACTACAGGTTCCGGTAGGTGACATGGATTTTTTGATTAAGCAAGTGAATCAAATATCAACAAATCAAGTTAGCTAGCAATTGAGTGGTACAGAACAAAAAAAATCATAAAGCGTGCATTTGATCTTAAAGCTGCATTTTATGTTATCAACAGTACAGCTAATCAATATTTTGAAAGGACTTGGACAACAGTAAAATAATACAGGCAGTCAGTTTTCAATAACTCTAAATAAAATGTACATACAAATTATTCACTTTTCATCTGGGACTTTATTTCTGGATATATCCTTTATATAGTATGAAATATAATCAGAATGATTAATAGAATCATCAACAAATTTAGTGATATACTTAATATACCAACAGTGGATACATCTGGGAAGACAGCTGAGATTGTTTACCTGAGCAGAATACAGTGGAATATTATTTAATGATAAAAGGGATGAACTATCAAGTCACACCAAGACAGAGATGAATTTTATTTATTTTTTTAAGTTTATGTGTGAGAGAGAGGAGGAGACAGAGAGGGTGCGTTTGAGTGGGGGAGGTGCAAATAGAGAGGGAGAGAGAGAATCCCAATCAGGATCCATGCTGTCAGCTGAGAGTCTGACATGGGGCTAGATCCCACAAACTATGAGATCATGACCTGATTCAAAATCAAAAGTCAGGTGCTTAACCAACTGAGCCACCTAGGCACACCGAAAAGATAAATTTTAAATGCATATTGCTAAGTGAAAGAAGTTAGCCTAGAAAAGGTGCATGCTATGAAAAGAGGGTAGAAAGAGGGTAGGAAAAAAAGTCATTTTACAATGAAGTCACCTGACAAACATTATCTCAGCCAATGTTTTTAAGGTCAACATCAACAGTGGCAAATCACATTGATATGACAGACCATGACTTGATGATGTAATTTAATATCATTTGATGATAATGGTATAATGGTAATGTCACTTTACTTTTGTGGTCCTCCTCTCTAAAACCCTAACTCCAGTATAATCATGAGAAAAACACCAGTGAAATCCCGTTTGTGGAACATCCCATAAAATACCTGATCAATACTCATCACAACTGTCAAGGTCATCGAAAAATAGTCAAGTATGAGAAACTTTCACAGCTCAAAGAATGCTATAGAGACATTAATACCATTTCATCAATTGTGAAAAATATATCATACTAATATAAAATATAGGAAACTGGGTTTGGGGAACATGGGAACTCTATACTATCTGCCATTCTCCCATAAATCTAAATTGTTATAAATAAAAGGTTTATTTACAAAGAAATGTAGCACGGTATCTGAATTTTAACTGTAATATTGTTTTAAGGGAGCATTAAAGTTACACTGGCATTGGTGTAATCACTAAGGCAAACAGTATGGAAGTTCCTAAAAATATTAAGAACAGAGCAACCATAGGACCCATTAATCCCACATCTAAGTATACATCCAAAGAAATTGAAGTAAGGATCTTGAAGGGATATCTGCAATCTCATGTTCACTGAAGCACCATTCATAATAGCCAAGGCATGGAAGCAACCTGAATATTCACTGATGGATAAATGGATAAAGAAAACGTGGCACATACATACAATGGAATGCTATTCAGCCCTTAAAAAGAAGCAAATCTTGCATTAGTGACAACATGGATTATGCTAACTAAGATAAGCTAGACAAAGAAGGACCAACACTACATGACTTATATGAGGAATATAAAATAGTCCAACTCATAGAAGCAGAGAGGAGACTGGTGGTTTCCAGTAGTTTGGGGAAGGGAGAAATGGAGAGATATTAGTCAAAGGATACTGAGTTTCAGCTATAACAGATGAGTAAGTCCTAGAGATCACATGCAGCATAGTGTCTATAGTTAACAATAACGTACTACATACTTAAAAATTTGCTAAGAAAATGTATCTTAAGTGTTCTCATCACATACAAAAACATAATAATAGTACAATAAAGAGACTTTTGGAGGTGATGGTGTAGAATGTGCGAATGGTTTCAGATATATACTTCTCTCCAGACTCATCAACTTGTGAACATTAAATATGTACAGCTTTTTGTACGTCAATCATACCTCAATAAAGTGGTTAAAAAAATGAAAAGTTAAAGAGAAAAAAGGGGCAGTGGCATAAAACCACCATTGTAATCCTGACTGCTTAAACTCAGAATGCATGCCCTCAATGAACAATTCATGATTTCCCTAGACAGATAACTCTTTTTTTCCTCTGAATTCACATATCATTTTATTGGTTGATTTTGTCTAAACAAAAGAATAATTTCCTTTTCACAGTTACATAAATTGCTAAAGCAATATGTACCTCATTTCCATTTAGTGTTTGTGACTATCCAGTTTTAGGACCCAATTACTGACATAAATAAATTTGGTCCCAAGTAATTTTAACAAGGTAAAATATTCTCTATGCTATTTTTATACTCAATTTATAAGATGAATAAATATGTTTTCAGAAACATACATTTAAACCACACTTCAAACAGGACTATCAGAACTTAAATGAATTTTTCAGTTGTCTGAAATGATAGAGCACTTCTCAATATATTCAGATAAATTTCATGTCTTAGTGTGGCAGTCTTCAGCATAGTTCAGCATTCTTCTGGCTTTCCTTCCATTGAAACAGTAGGATTGCATTTCCCTACCTCTTGAAGTAAAAGTGGCCATGTGACTGACATTGCCCACTGAAATATGAGTGGAAATAATATATATGACTTCTAGGTGGAAACTTGAGGAGTTACTGTGCAATTATCCATATTTAATTTTTCTGTCTTTGTAAGCATGAGAGCACAACTAGACATTGAATCTACTTCACAGTGGGTCTCTGAATGAGGATGATGTCGAGCTGAACCTACTGGCTACTCTGTGCTGTTAATGTAGCATGAACAAAAAATAAACCTTTGCCATTTTAATCCACCGAGATTTTTAGAGTTGTTATTGCAGCATAATCTTACCTGTACTGACAGATGCACTTATTACCTTTTTTATTTATTTATAAGAAATATATGGCTCATGGTTTCTGAAACAATGTGTTAAAAATAAAATACCAAATACTGAATGCCTATATATTAAACACGAACTGATGTGATATGCTCTTTTCCTTCAAAAAAATCATTTCTTCAGATTGGAGGGCATGTAATAGGTTATCTGTCAACAAGTTGTCACTTTGATCATGTAAAAAGAAAGTCACTTTGTAAATCCTTTAATTTAAAATGTTTAATTATTAAATTTACCCAGAATCCTATCTGCCATGCTCAGTTATGACACCAATCAAAAATTAAAAATTGTACTGATCAAAAATAGAGATTGTAATGACTTGACAGCTGAAGGCACCTAACTTTAAAGGCTGATAAAAGTTCAAAAAGTTGGTAAGTATGTTTGAAAATGCACCATTTCTGCGACAAGTATCAACTTCCTAGAAAGGAATTTGCTTTGTGGTTTACATACTAGATACGTCAATATGCATTACATTTCAAATAAATCAGACCATAAAGGTTGGAAATGTGTGTTCCTGGTCCCCACCATCAGGTGGATCCAAATGACAAGCTCTGGCCAATAAAATGTGAGCAAATTCGATGCACGTTATTTTCAGGCTGTGCAACTGTACATTCTATGCCTGATTTCTCAGTCCATCTTCCCTCTCTGGAAATCAAAGAAGCCTCATTTTCCAGGTAGGGCAGGTGAAAGATGGCATCATCTCTGCCAATACTGCACTATCTCCTGTGGTCCCCTTACACTCAGCATGCCTTAGAAAATTGCCTCTTTATTAAATATTCCTTGAATTATACTAATTTAAATATGCCATTTGTTTCCTGCTGGGCCCCTGACACAAACAATTAGATCATGTCCCAGAGTCTTATGTAGAAAAGAACACCATCTCCCTCCAACTGGCCTGTGATAAATGTGTAACATCAGGGAGAAATAAACCTCATATTTAAGTCACTGAGATTTGGAGATTGTTTGTTAAGGCACTATAACCCTAGTCCATCCTGACAAATACACCTATATAGACGAAATAAAGATTCATATGAACACACTTTCCTAAAATCTCCAGCCAGGGGAGACTGGTAAGGGAGTGTAAAGAAAAGAAAGAAAAAAGCCCAAAGAAGGTAAAATATCAAGGATGGTTTTAGCCTAATCTTTCAGGGGAACTATGGCAGAAAATTTTACCTCAAAATTTGCTTCAAACAGAAGCAAGAGAGCTTGAGTTTCACACTGAACATTCAATGATCACTGATGGAGGTTTTATTACACCTCTGTATGTGGGTAGAAGCTCCAAGGGTAGTTTTTGAAGAAGTGCTAAAAAAAAATAGTTCAAGGAGCCTAATTTGAAATTAGCACAAACAGTATCCACTAGGACAATTTCCAAAACAGAACATGTTTTTATCAGTAAACATTAGTTATAATCCACAGCATACCTTTAGAAGGACAAACAACAGCAGTTATATTTATAAAGGTCACAGAGAAATTAAAAATATGAGGTCTCCAAAAATATGAGGTCTCAAACAAAAAAAAATAATTAAGTACCCAAATTTTAGGAAGTTTTCTGTTCTAAGAAAGATGTCTTGGTTAACTTACTTCTTCAGCTGTCAGTCACATAATCAAAACAGTGATTGAAGAACAATATCAGGTGGTATGTATCCAAGAAATTTTATTATTTCTCTAACTGAAAAATGATTATGGGACTACTACACACCTACAGGGAATATAACAACAAATATAAAAAAATTCTGTATACGTTCTGGTGAGAGAGAGAAAAAAATACAAATGAGTTATGTTACATTATTAGGTGGTAAAAATGTTATGAGGAAAATATCAGCAAAGTAGGGGAAAGGCAGTAAAAAGAGAATGGGCTATTTTAGATAGTGAAGTAAAAGCAGGTCTCTGATCAGATAACTTGAGCCAGAGACCTTGTAAACTGAGTAAGTGAGCCTTGAAGGTATCTGGGAGAAAAACACTCTAGGTAGAGGATACCTCAAGTGCAAGTTGTGAGAGCCTATACCAGGTTCATTGTGCTCAGGGAACAGTGAAGGACAGTCTTCTGGTCATACCTAATGGAGGAAAGAATTGAATACTGGAATATGCAGTTGGAGAGAGAGCTAAAGCCAGACGCTGCAAGTCCTTGCAGGCCAAGGTAAGGCTTATTTGTGTGTGTATGTATGTGTGCATGTGTTTATTGTTGTTGTTTTTACCTTTAAGCCATTAGAAGATCTGAACATGGGATTTGCATTACCTGATTCTGGACATGAAGAAGCAACAGAATACAAGCTTAATCTCCCACCACAAACAACCAGAAAACTGTATATAATATATGAAATGACTGGTTTCATGCATTGGATAATGCATAGCACTAGAATGTGATCCCTCCAAGAAAGGAAAAATGAGCTGAGCTCTAGAGGTTTCCCAACTCCTGGCCTGAATACAACGTCTTGATTGTATTCACAGAGAGGGGCAAGAATGCAAACAAGAGTCTGGCAATTGCACTGAGTTGATTAGATGGAGACTAGAGTTTAGAGAGAGGCTTAAGGGACTGTAGTAAGGCAGAGTTACAGGGTTAGGTGGGGGGAAATATGTAAAAACACAGCTCCAGAAATCCAGATATGGGTTCCCTTTAGTCATTGCTGAATACTTGCTTGTATGTACATAGAGTAAAATTCCATAAGGCTTGGCAAAAAAAAAATACCCGAAGTTATAAGATAAAATACTGGTAAAGCTCACATAAAGCAGGCAGGTGTTCAAAGTCTAACCAGGCAGAGAATAGTGTCCTTGGTCATCAGCCGCGTCGTTTAGTGGAGACCTCAAAAGATTCTGATCTCAGAAATATGGCTTAATTATCCCTAGAATGAAGTCTACTCTAGATACACCCTAGAAAATCTTAAAAGTCGGATCAAAGTCATAAATTTCTTTGAAATAGCTCAATTGTCAAAATTAACTGCCACAACAGTAGCATAGGATTCATAAAGTCCAGCCTCCAATCAATATGTATTATACATGCTAAGAATCAGAAAAAAGTAACCCATAACCAAGAAAAAAAATCATTCAATATAAAAAGACACAGAAACAAGATAAATGATTAACAGACAAGGATGTTAAACACTTATTACATCTATGAACAAGAATTTAACTAAAAACACGAAGATAGTGAGGAAAGAAACTAAAGATATTTAAAAATGCAACTTCTAAAGATTAAAACAATATCTGAAATTAAGATATTGCTAGATTGGCAGATTAAACACTGCAGAATAAAAACATCAGTGAATCTGAAAACACAGAAATTGAGTGAAATCAATATGAAACAAGAAGAAGAAAAATGGAAAACAATTAAAAGAACCTCTTTGACTTATATAATATATTAAACAGTGTAACATACATATAATTGGTCTCTTAGAGGAATCAGAGGGAAAATACAGTGGGTGAAAATTTTCCTAATTTGATAACAAATTACAAACCCACAGATCCAAAAAGCTCAATGAATTTACATAGTATAAACATGCATGTGAATATGCCAAGCTATATTACATTTTAATCAAATTTCTGAAAACCATGAATAGGAAGAAGAATCTTAAAGGCCATCAGGGGAGGAAAGGCACACAGATGCAGAGGAATGACTGGAAGAAGCAATGGAATGCCATAATTAAATAACTGAGGGGAAAACAAACAGTACCTGTTTATCTAAAATTGTTATCTAGTAAAATATATCCTTTAGAATTATTACAAAGAGCCTCAGATGATGGCAGTGAAAGTAATGGAACTACTGTAGAATTTGATGGTGGTGGTAGTTACACAACTCTATGTATTTATAGAACTGTACACAAAAAAGAATGATATTAACTGAATGACCACTACACTTCAATGGAAAAGAAAAAGATGCAAAATAAAATAATTTTATTCAAATAAAAGCCATAGAATTTGTTCCAAATGGACCTACACTCCAAGAAATCTTATATTTTTTCATAAAGAGAAATGATACCAAGTGGAAACTTGAATCTACACAAAGGAAGGAAGGATTACATCAAATATATATACACACATATATATATATATACACACATATATGTGTATATATACACATATATATGTATATATACACGTGTATATATACACATATATGTATGGAATCCTGGGTGGCTCCGTCAGTTAAGCGTCCAACTTCGGCACAAGTCATGATCTCTCAATTTATGAGTTTGAGCCCCACATAGGGCTCTGTGCTGACAGCTCAGAGCCAGGAGCCTGCTTCAGATTCTGTGTCTCCCTCTCTCTCTGCTCCTACTCCACTCAGGTTCTGTCTGTCTCTCTCTCAAAAATAAATAAACATTAAAAATTAAAATACATTAATACTAATATATAAAAATGTTAATGTAATACATAGTAGATATTAATATAATACACATATTACTATATTATATATTTTATATAATACATATGTATAGGATAATGAATAATGGCTGCCCTTATGCATGTATGCCAGTATATATACACGTAGGGGACAACAGAGGAAAACAGTTGGCCAACATAACACAGGACTCTGTTACTTCTCCACATATTCCCAATATTCACTCTTCACTTTTCTCTACCTGTTCTGTATCTCAAGTGGCTGACCAATTCAGAGTGAATCTATAAACTATCTTGTCTTCTGATTTCCAATGAGGTTCAGTCAACAAAAAGCACAGGAAAGAGATTAGAGGAAGGGAAAAAGGGACAGATTGTTACTTCTCCAGCTTTGCTGCTTCAAGTTCTCCAAGGTAACATCTCTATTTCTTTTTTAAATAGTTTAATCCATTCACTTATTAATGGATATTGGTAATGTATACAGTTTCAAATATTCTAAATAAAGCTTCATGAACATTCAGTGTATACTTTTATATGTGGAACATATGCTTTTACTTCTCCTAGGTAAATAACAAAGACTGGAATGATTGCATGATAAGGTAGATTTACGTTAAACATTTGAAGAAAGAGTCAAATTTTTTATCATTTTACATTCCCACCAGGCAGTATCTAAGAGTTACAGCTTCTCCACATACTAACACTAGATATGGTATTTTTAATTTTAATCATTCTAATAGGTGTGTAGTAATTTGTTTTTATTATGCTATTTATTTGCATTTCCTTGGTGAGGAATGACATTGATCATCTTTTTATATGTTTATACTCCCTCTATGTATCTTCTTTGGTAAAATGTCTGATCAAATCTTTTCCCTATTTATTATTATTTGTCTGTTTTGTTTTATTATTGTATTTTGAGATGTCTTCAAATAGTCTGGACACACAAGCACAAATAATCAGGTATATGATTTGAAAGTATTTCCCTCAGTTCAGAGCTTGTATTTTGATTCTCTTAACAGTGTCATTTGAAAAGTAGAAGTTTCTGGGGCGCCTGGGTGGCGCAGTCGGTTAAGTGTCTGACTTCAGCCAGGTCACGATCTCGCGCTCCGTGAGTTCGAGCCCCGCGTCGGGCTCTGGGCTGATGGTTCAGAGCCTGGAGCCTGTTTCCGATTCTGTGTCTCCCTCTCTCTCTGCCCCTCCCCCATTCATGCTCTGTCTCTCTCTGTCCCAAAAATAAATAAACGTTGAAAAAAAAAAATGAAAAGTAGAAGTTTCTAATTTTGATCAAGTTCAATTTATTTATTTTTCCTTTATACAAAGCATACTTTTGATGTATCCAAGAAATCATTTTGTATGCATAAAAAAATCAAATCATCCTTATGTACACCTGAAACTAATAGAATATTGTATATAAATTAAACTTTGATAAAAATTTTTTGCCTAACCCAAGGTCACCAAGATGTTCTCCTATGTTTTTATCTAGAAATTTTATAGATATAGGGGTTAGATTTTAAAAGATATGGATCAAAGTTCAATGTTTTTTGGCATAACAATATCCAATTATTCTAAGACTGTCTCTTAAAAAGGTTATTTTTTATCTATTAAATTGCCTTTGCACCTCTGCCAAAAATCAGTTTCCATAATACGTATGCATCACGTTTTGGACTATCAACTCTGTGTAATTGATATATTTGTCTACGATGTTACTAGTATCACACTGTCCTGATTACTCCAGCTTTACCATAGTTCTTGAAATCAGGTAGTCCTTCAAATGTGTTCTTTAATTTTGCCACCTTCTCTTGGCCATCTTTTGTTCTTTTCATTTTAGCATAAGAATGTTAAAATCAGCTTGTGGCTGTCTACACAGTGCCTGCAGAGACTGTGGTTACAGTTATGTTGAAATCTACCTATCAATTTGGAAAGAACAAGGATGTTGAAAGTTTGAGTAACATGTTGATAGTGTGAAATACCATCTAAAAAAATGCTAAAATACTCTTCTTACTGCATGAAGTTGTAGGATTTTTTCCTTTTTTCATGATATGTGAATTTCTAATACTGGAGATTTCAGGACTTGAAATCATGGCTAGAAATGGAGAGAAAAAAACAGTATTTGGTCACATCATGATTGAATTATTATTATTAGTAGTAGTAGTATTTGTTTTTGAATTATTTTTTCTTTAGATGTTAAAAATGAAAATATCAACAAGCCATCCAAGACCCTAAATGTTTTTCATTTTTCCTGTCTTCTTGTATGTTGTTTCACCCTCAATCTAACTCACTATTCCAGACACACTGGCTTCTTCATGTTTTCTGAGTATGCCACAGTTAATTCTACCCTAGATTTTTGTGCTGTTATTTCTACTGGTAATGTCCTTTCCCAAAGGGCATGGATGGCCTCTTGTACATTCAGATCCCTTCTCTCATAGCATTTCATGAGAATAACTATCAACTAGGCAAGAGGGGGTAGAAGAGAGAAGAGAAGATTAGATTCAGAGACTTCTTACTTGCTACAGGTTTTTGGTTTTGTTTTTTACTTTTAAGAACGTATCCCTATATTAAGTTACTGTTATTTGCTTATTTTCCAGAATCCTCTAAAAAGTAAGGTAGAGAATAGAACAGTCTGGCCCACCACTGTATCTGCTGTCCATAGAAGAGTGCCCAGCATATACTGTGTATGAACAAATAAATGTGAAGATATGAAGATGAGAAAGAACTTTCAAAAGTTGATTTCAAACTTTTTCTCATTTGTTGGCCTTGGGTCATTTGCATTCTGTTTTGAATCTGCATAAATTAGCTTTCTTACTGGGAGTTGAAATGTTATCTAGTTTGTTCTTTGGGAAATAATAAAGTGAGATGAAATTGAGATGGCATTTGGCCAGTATTCCCTCTCTTGAATTCTTCTAGGGAGATGTATACACAAAGGATGAAGCAAGACAGAGTAAAACTTTATTACTGGTTGACATTTTGTCCCCACAGCCCAATGAAGAACGCTAGTGATGTAGGCTGGAACAACTGGAGAAATCATTTTTTAATCTGCATTAAAGGGCTATGTAAACCAGAATAAAGAAGGTCAAAAGGTTGGTTTTTGTTAATTTCCACCCCCAATCAACAGACACAATTATCAAGTCTGCACTGCAGAGAAAGAGAAGGACTGGACAGGCATACAACTGCAGTGGTTGGTAAAAATTGATTTTAAAAAAGTGTTTTATTTTCTATCATCACAGACCATGATTAATATCCGCTTGCTCAGGTACCTTTTTGAAAGGAAGAAACAGTTTCTTACGAGAGATGAAATTGCTCTCTCATACATTCCTGTTTCTGAATCTCTGCCAAACTCAAGGGATGACAGCTGACTCTCTTGCTGTAGTAAGCTCTGAACAGTGTCCTGTGTTTGTTTTTATTTGGGTAGCCTTCCTTTATTTCCACAAAAGAGAGACCAAAATAAGACAGATAAAACCTTTATCCCCATGCACAATGAAAAGTGATAAAATGCTATCATAGCATTCTAATTTCTAAAATGAAGTATTTCTCACCTTATTGATAAGGATTGATACCTTGAAAAAATTTTAGATTTCCATTAACTTCCTTGAACCATAGTAGACTTAAAAATCACAATAACACATAAAAATGACTGTTCACACTTTCATTAACAAATAAGAGGAGAGAGCTCTATTGCTCTACCTATCTATCTGTAGGATTTTACCACCCCATGACGAAACAAGAGGGAATTATGTAAAGGCTGATACCGAAGATTCTCCCATGCCCTTTTCCTTGTGACCACTACCAGCTTCTTAATGAGCAAGACTCTACAAAAGGTTTAGGACAGAAAAAAATAATCTCCATTCATGTGAACCCTCTCCCTTTTATCCCCTACCTCAACAGTTCCACAGTCTCTAACCTTTTGTAATATACCTTCCAAATTCCCAATTTTTCTGTCACTTTGGTAATGTATATAAAGACACCCAATTACATTCTAAGTGATGGTAGGGCAAAGGTACAGTTTTATATCCTGTGAGAGGTGTGATTTTAAGAAAATCAAAATTTCCACATGGGCAAAATGGGTCTCCTCTTAGCAGAGAGTTAGACACTACGCTAAATGCTTTATCCACATCATCTAATTTAATCAACACAATGGTCAAGCTAGGTAGTTATGTCTTCTTCATTAAAATATGGTTAAGAGTGAGAATGAGCCAGGTGTAGTGCCTTCCTATCTATGACATCGTGAGAAAGCAGACTTGCTAATATTTGAAACCATGTCCCCTTAGCCCTAAACACTCTTCTCGGTCAATACTTAATCAACACCAAATATTTTAAAAATATTCTTGGAATGTGGCATGCTTTAGAGACATGTGCAACACAGTCACCCAACCATTTTCCAAATATGGGGAGTGATCTCAGCTTCTTTTTCTTTAAAAGTCTCTTCCAGAGTAGCCACATCATTGTTGAAGACACAAGAACTTGGTAATTGGGCTTCAGGTTGGCTCAGCATATTCTCTGCTCTTCTGATTCAATGGGAAATTAAGTCAATCTGATCTGTTCCTTAAAATGTACTGTAACATGGGTTGGAAGAAAAAAAAAACTATTTCAAATGCTTTGAAAAGTCAAGGACCAGCTTCTTAGCCCAGATCTCCCAGGAAAAAAAAAAAAAAAAAAAAGCCTGAGGCAAAGCTTCGGGTAAAATAGAGCTTGTATTATAACCTCAGGCCAGCAAGAATAAGGGAGAAAAGCAGTCAGTCAAGGAAGAGGTGAAAGCAAGTACAAAGTGGTGAATTACTGAATTAACCACATCATGACAACTTCAGCTGTGTATGTGGAATACTGTGACTCAAAACAGTCTATTAGGAAAAGTACAAAAGAAAGAATTTATCTGCCTGCTCTTGAGCAGCTTCTGGAACTCACCGGTCAGGTTTGTCCCTCAGGAATTAACACTCCCAAACTTTCAGGTTTGGCAACCTGACCCCTCCAGCGTTGCCTCCAGGAAATCTGTTTCTCAAATCCCATGGTTTAGTTCCTCAACCAAATGTGAGAGTGGAGGGCATATATATTGTCTTCATAGGTCCAGTTGGGACAGATCTGGGAACTGGAGCCTTCACAGCTGCCACTCTGGAAAGGTACAATTGTGGTGATGCTAATATCTGGTCTTCCTCCTGGGGCTGCTAAAACAGCTGGTGGTCTCAGTCAACAAGTTGAATGGTGGGATTAAGTGGCTAACATTCAGGCAGTTTATATGTGTGTGTGTGTGTGTGTGTGTGTGTGTGTGCGCGCGCTTGTGTGTGTGTGTCAGATGTGTACGTATGCACACACAGAGGCAAACTGGGAGTGGTGGGCAGAGGAAACTGAGAATTTGAGAAGATATACAGTCTCACGTAGCAACTTCTTGAAATCTGCATTCAATATTTCTGATGATTCTCTATTTCCTAATGCGCAATGCATATGAATGAGTTTTGTAATTTTTAAAATAATACACAATGGCAGAATATATTTTAATGACACATCCCAAAGTAAACCATTCTATAGACTTTAGTCATCTATTAGTTTATTTAATAAATCCCCACCATCCACTGAGTTATTAGGCTCTATTTCAGGAACTAGAGTTGACAGCCGGGAACAAAATAGACAAAAATTTCTGTCCTGATAGGGCTTAAACTATTAAGATAACTATTAAGATAGTGTCAGCCAGAGAGAAATCTTATGAAGAAAGTAAGATGGTGCATTGTGCAGAAAGGGAGGGATAGAGTTAATTTAAATTGCTTTAACTGAATCCCTAATGATAAGAAGGAGACAGCTAAGCTAAACTGGGGGTACAGGAGGATAACAAGTTTTTGAGGGAGAACAGACCCCAAGTGCAAAGATCCAACAGTAGGAATAAACCTGGTGTGTTTGTAGAAAAAAAAAAAAGAAACCTCTTTTCCCCATCCTTTTTTGCTAGTTGAGATATGGAGCTAAAGTTTATATGGAAAATGACATCTGCCATTTTCTGTGTGAGAGTAAGAAACATTCTTTCCTAAGAATGCTTTTGAGGGACGATGGGGGCAGGTGTATAGTAGAAAGTATTTCTTTATTTCCTTTAAAAGGGTAACTGTGATAGAAATGCAGCCATATTCATGGTTCCCAGAGATAAATTATAGTAGGGTAAACCCTGATCAGCCATGAGGTGTGGCTAATTTTTACCTCAGGGATTTTAGTGCATAAAAATTGATGCTCTCACGAAAAAAAGAAAATTTTGTCTTTGGTCATAGGAACAGATTTCTGACACAAAATTGGTCTTGTACCCAAAGGGTAAAACTTTGAAGCCTAAGTCTTGTTCAATATTTAAGCCAAAGGCCAACATGACTGCATTTCTTTTAACATAAATTTTAAATTCAAAAGGCAAATACAAATCAAATATACCCACAGATAAATGCATACAAGTTATTTTCTCCCCCCACCCCCGCCCCGCCCCCTGGGAGAACTTTGTGTCTTGTTTTGCGAAGTATTTACTGAATCTCAAACAAGAGCTGGAAGGAAAGATGGAGATGGAAGAAGAGAAGGAGGAGAAACTTAGCTGCCATGACTCATCTCTCACTAATGTTACAGATGCTTCCATAAATTAATGGTATACAATTATTTTCTGTATATCAAACTGACATTTTCTTACAGTAGTAATAACAAGGGCTAGCAAAGAGGAGGTCTATTCGATACTATTATTTGATAAAATAAGCATCTTTTTGGGAATCAAGGTCTGTCAAGAGCCTTCAAAAATTAGTGTTTATTTAAAATAATACCACATTTAATAACCTTAATTTTTAAGGGAAAATTGGAGTTATAGAAATGTTATTTCATCAACACATTGATAACAAAATATAACAATTTAAACACAAATTAAAATATAAAGGAAAGAAATTTACAAAATGAGGGAAATTTAAATTATGGCATAGGGCAAGGGTGGGAAATTAGAAAAAGTATTTGTTTTAAAAACAGAACTGCTTTTGGGGTACCTGGGTGGCTCAGTTGGTTAAGCACCAACTTTGGCTCAGGTCATGATCCCACAGCTTGTGGGTTCGAGCCCCACGTCGGGCTCTGTGCTGACAGCTCAGAGCCTGAAGCCTGCTTCGGATTCTGTCTTCCTCTCTCTCTGCCCCTCCCATGCTCACGCTCTGTCTTGCTCTGTCTCTGTCTCTCAATAATCAATAAATGTTAAAAAAAATTAAAAAATAAATTATAAAAAAAAACCAGGACTGCTACTGACATGGAAAAACATATACTATTAAGAAGAGAAATTGGGAGCAATGCCATATTGTGTTAGAAATTTTTAGATATTCACCAAATTTCACATTCCCACTTCCACAGAAGAGAGTTGTTATACCTTAAGTGATTGTTAAGCCAATTATTATGTTTTCTAGCTTCTCTTACATCTAGATGAGTGCATGAGACGTGAAAAGAAGATGAACAGAATTTATGTGTGCCATTTCCAGCCATGGCTTTTATAAAGTAAGTGTGTTTTCTCCACACCTTTTTTTTTAACCCTGTCTTACAGGGTTAAACAAACAACTATAATGTCCTAGAGGGTGGAAGAGACACCACATGAAAGAAGCCTGCCTCCAGGTATCACTCCTTGGAATCGAGTCCCCTAGACACAAGGAATAGTCAGATCTGTGTATAAGCAGAAATAAGTTTCTATTGTATTTGAATCTTTATGTTCTTTGAGGCTGTTCAGTAGCTAGTGTTACCTAATTCAGGAGTCTACGACCTATAGTGAAAAATAATCATGTATGTAAGAAAAGTAAAAAGGGACAAACTATATGTACTCATTTGATGCATTTAACCATCCATTACCCCAGAAAGTTCCTTGTGCTTCTTTCCTGTACCCTTCTCAAATAAATCATTCTGATTTCTATCACCAGAGATGAGATTTGCCTATTCTTGCCAATCATATAAATGCAATCTTCACATACCCCCTACAAATATCTAACTTAAAAAAATGTTATTGTTAGATAACTTTCTATTCACTGAGGAATTGAAAAAAATTTTACAAAAAGTTTTTATGTATCCTGGCTTCCACAAGAGTTAATATGATTTTTAGGGATTGAATGTTTGTGCCCCACAAAATTCATGTTGAAACCCTAACCCCCAGTATGATAATACCAGCAAGTGGAACTTTGGGGAGATAATCTGGTCATAAAGATGGCACCCTCATGCATGGGATCACTAGAAATGTACATCCATATATGTTCTATATGTGAATTAAGAAATAGCAAATGCCAGTTCACAAGAAATAAAAAAATATAGCTGTGCATTCGTCACATATGGCCTTTATTATGTTGAGTTACATTCCTTCTTAGCTGATTGTTGAGAGTATTTCACATGAAAGGATACTGAATTGTGTCAAATGCTTTTTCTGTGTCTACTTAGATGATCATATGACTTTTATCTTTCATTCTACCAATGTGGTGTATCACATTTATTGATTCAAGTATGTTGAACAATTCTCGCACCCAAAAATAAATCCCACTTGATCATCGCATATGATCCTTTTAAACTGCTATTGAATTTGGTTCGTTAGTATTTTGTTGAGAATTTTTACTTCTGTATTCACTAGGGACACAGGCCTGTAGTTTTCCTTTGCAGTAAGGCCACATAGGTATATTTTGCTTGTTACCAAGAGTCTAAATTAAAACTCCATTGTGTTTTCAACTTTATTTATATGCTCACTAAATATTTGTATTATATTTAATTATCTTAATTTAAATTATAATTAAAATTTAAGAGTATTTAGTGACTAGGACTTGGCAGTAATTATACTAATAAAACTATTTTAGTTGAGCATTTGACCTGTTTGGATGCCTCTTGAGCTCATACTCCCTCTGTGATTCACACATTGTGCATTTCAATGAAAGGTTCTAAATGATGACTATTTATATGCAAATACACTTATGGTACATTGTTTCTTACTGTCCTTTGGCTTAGTTAAATGTGGATTCCAGGTCACTCTTAAAGGAGGGCTAATTCATATGGCTAGATTTCCAACAGAAATCTTTGTGCAGAAATAGTCAACCCCCTCCCCCATGCAAAGTACACATTTTCTGCAGTGCGATTAGGAAATGATTTTTAAAAGACAGAAACTCAGTAAATATCATCTTCGTCAAACTAGATGACTTTTAGAAACAGCACTTTACGAACCATGCCCACTTCTATGTAAATAATATCACTGAACTCTCAAGGGTAAGTTGTTAAAAACTATAATTAATTTTTGCTTTGATTTTGCTTGAATCTTCTAAGACTACTTACAAATGATTTATGTCCTAAATAAACATGTAGAATAAAAATTATTTTCCAGAGGGGAACCTGGGTGCCTCAGTAGGTTAAGCATCAGACTTGGGCACAAGTCATGATCCCATATTCATGAGATGGTGTCCCGTATTGGGCTCTGTGCTGACAGTGTAGAGCTGCTTGGGATTCTCTTTCTCCCACTCTCTGCCTCTCCCATCCCTCTCTGTCTCTCTTTATCTCTCTCTCTCTCTCCCAAAAAATAAACTAAAAAAAAATATTTTCCAGAAAACAGCTTGAATGCAACCTGAAAGATGTACCACAATGTCACAACAGCAAATACACTTTCACTATATATATTGTAGAGAAAACAACAACAAATTGGCTGAAATTCCATTTTTGCAAAATTTACTCTAAAATGTTGCCCACTTCTTACATTAAATACTTTTGCAGAGCAAAATTCATATTATAGTATTTAGAATTATTTTGTTTTCGGGGCACCTGGGTGTCTCAGTCGGTTGGGTGTCCAACTTTGGCTCAGGTCATGATCTCAAGGTTTGTGAGTTCGAGCCCTGTGTCTGGCTGGCTCTGTGCTGACAGCTCAGAGCCTGAGCCTGCTTCAGATTCTGTGTCTCCCTCTCTCTCTGCCCCTCCTCTGCTTGCACTCTCTCTCTCAAAAATAAAAAAAAGTTAAAAAATTTTTTTCGAAGTTCAACTATTTATACAGCTTGAATAACATCAAATTAAATATTTGAACTTTTATTTAGAAAATGAGGGACAATTTACATATGTTGAAATACCTAAATATTTATCTGTACTTTTTCTTTCCCTCCCCATTCCTGCAATTCTCTCTTTAACTCTCCAACACAAATAACTACTACCTGCCTTATTATTGAATCCAACGGAAAATTCTGAGTCTGCTCCTTGGCAGCATTTGACATAGGTGCTTCTTCCTCCTTGATTAATTCCCATTACATGGCTCCTAAAACACCACATACTTTCAGTTTTCCTCATACGTCATTCTGCTCCTTCTTTTTCTTCTTTAATGGCTCCTATTTCTGTCCCAAACCTCATAGTGTAAGATGTTTAAGACTCAGTCCTTCCTTACCTTGTCTTCTTTATCTGTACTTACTTCCTGGAGGAGTTCAATAGTCTACTGCTTTAAAATTCCATATATAGCCAACAACATTCATGTTTTCTCTAGCAAAGGCCTCTCTCCTAAACTCCAACTTTGAGTATGCAATGGTCCCCTCAATACCACCACCACTTAAATGTCTAGCAGACATTGAGAATTCAATACACCCTTTACTGGGATCCTGATATTTCACCCAAACCCACTCCACCTGCAGTCTTCTTTATCCTGTTTGGTACCCACTATCCTTCTTAAACTGCCCAGGTCAAAATATTGAAATTACTTTGACTCCTTTTTTCTCTCATATTTTATATCTAATATGTCAGCAAATCATGTTTACTCTATCTTCAAAACATAACCAGAATTTTATCACCTCTAATTATGTCTGCTTGCCATTGCATTTGGATACAAATTATAAACTATATTATTCTAATTTAATAGAGATGTTTTACAATAGCTGGATATATTTTTAGACTTCTGACTGATCATATTAGGTCATTAAGGAGAAATGGAAAATGTTTGACTCTCATACCACCTGCGCCATTTTAACAAAATTATCTCACAGCACAAGACTTTAGTTTGCTTACATGAAAGATGGCATCAAGATCACCCACTTGAAAGAATTCTCTAAGAACGTAATCTTTGTTTTTTAATGTTTATTTTTGAGAGAGAAAGAGAGCATCAGCAGGGGAGGGGAAGATAGAGAAAGATACACAGAATCCAAAGCAGGATCCAGGCTCTGAGCTGTCAGCACAGAACCCAACGTGGGGCTCAAACTCACAGACTGTGAGATCATGACCTGAGCCCAAGTCAGACACTTACCCAATGAGCCTACCAGGTGCTCCTGTAATCATATTCTTCTTTCTTCTTTCTTCTTTCTTCTTTCTTCTTTCTTCTTCTTCTTCTTCTTCTTCTTCTTCTTCTTCTTCTTCTTCTTCTTCTTTAAAGTTTACTTATTTTGAGACAGAGAAAGCACATGAAGGAGGGGCAGAGAGAGAAACAGGGAGGGGCAAAGAGAGAGGAGTCAGAAAATCCAAAGCAGGCTCCCAGCCATCAGCTCAGAGCCAGATGCAGGGCTGGAAATCACAGGAACACTGAGATCATGACCTGAATGGAAGTCAGATGCTTAACCAACTGATCCAGCCAGGCACCTCAAGAATGCAATCTTCTATCTAAGGTCTCATCTCTAAGAAATGTGCATCACATCTCTGAAATAACAAAGGCAGGGCTGGAGTAGGGTTGGAGCCTAGAAATGTTCAACGTGAATCTCTTCTTTTGTAATTCACTCAAGACTAACTTTTGTGTTCCTTGCAGAGTCTACTGGATGGAGCTAAGTTGCACTGCCTTTGAGTTACATTTTACCTTGTGGTCCACAGTTCTGTGCGTCTATCAAAGTCAACTGTGTAATCAGAGATGGCGTCAATGTTTTAAGTCTGGATTTTGAGAATAAAGGAAAAGTTGGTTTGGAGACAAGATGCTAACTTTAATGTGGAATCTTGTATATGAGAGATTCGTGGAGAAAGAGAACTCCTTCAGAGAGTCTGAGACATTGTCTGGGGATGGGCAGAGAGCAAGGGGCTTTAATAAACAGCTGAAAGAATGGAAGATAAGGAAATCTTTAGGAGAGAGAACAGAAGAGGACACAAGGAGACAAGGCAGTCACGACAAATCTTTTTTCACCCTTTCATTTCAACTTTTGTAGCTCTAGTCTCAGCTAGCATAGTAATATCACTCATTTGTATTTTTATTCTTATCCAAGGAAACATAGTGTGTTTTAAAAGCTTTCCCTAGTTGAGGCACCTGGGTGGCTCAGTCGGTTAAGTGTCCAACTTTGGTTCAGGTCACGATCTATGGTTCATGGGTTCGAGCCCCACGTCGGGCTCTGTGCTGACATCTCAGAGACTGGAGCCTGCTTTGGAGCCTGCTTCTCTTTCCCCTCCCCCACTAGCACTCTGTCTCTGTCTCTCTCAAAAATGAATAAACATTGAAAAAAATTTAAAAATGAAAATAAAAGCTTCCCCTAGCAAGTAAAAGATCTTCCGCTGATCAATGTAATTCCAAAACAAAACAAAAAACAACAATGAAAACCTTTGAGATTCACTAAAGTGTTGTCCCTGACATTCAGGACATCAGAGTGCCCTGTAGGAGAAGCACTTCTTAAATAATTCAGTAGCCCTGTTTGTTTGGGTAAATTCTCACACAGACCTGGCTTGTACCCAGAATGCCTCTGCGGCAAGAAGACAAAAAACAGGGTGCTGAGCAGAATCCCCCCGCAGCATGACATTGTGAAGAACACATCAGCTGTGGAATCAGTGCCCTGGGTTTGAGTTCTACCACTTCTACACTTTGTGCCTCTGTAAGCCGAATTTCTGTACCTGTGAAACGAGTACCTTCATTTCAGTCATCTTGTGAACATGAAGACAGATCAAATGTCACAGGAAGAAGCAACTGGGAGGGCAGACTGATGGCAGGGACCAAACACTGTATGTGCTCCATTGGTCCGCATTTGTACCAGGGAGCACAAGGTAGACCCCGGGGCTCTGTGTAAATAGTCACGATAAAATTACGTTTAAGAATACATAGAATGCCCTGCCTAAACTGCCTAAAGCAATTTTCAGCAGCAATTAACTTTATTGAAAACTTTGCTCAAATGTTTCCCCTTTTCTTTGTATAAACACAAGAACACCGAGAAAGACCACTTGAAAGCAGTCGATAAAAACATGAATTTTTTTTTCAAGAATGTAAAAGTATTCTTTTTATGGTCTCTGAAGGTCTAGTATTCTTCCTTGATCATCTTGAAATAGAAGCAAACCTATTATTGGTTATTAGCTTTATTTTTCCATAGGATACCGTTAGTAATATAAAACTAGATGGCCCTGACAACCTCCTTTTAAATGTATTTTAATTTAAATATGTAAATGTGTAAAATTTTATTATGCACTCTTGCCACAAAAACATTTTATTTTATGGACTTCGCTTTTTTGTTAAACACGAATACAAAATTAAAAAAGAGAGAGAGAGAGATGCCCAAATGCAATGTTGCTGTAAAAAGTGCATGATTCTAGAAACACTGGAACTTTTGAGAGCTCCCTAACTTCAATAAAGAGAGGCAATACCACCAATATGGAAACACTTGTAAAGAGGTAAAAATCTATTAAATAGCAGTACTCTGATTCTAACAATTCAGACTTAATGAAACATTTAGAATATGCTATTACTGATACTGTTCATTTAAATATGCTATTACTGATATTGTTTCATTAGGTATACAATTTCTTGCTCAGTATTTTCATGCCTAACTGACCTCTAAATTGGTCTGCTGCAAATCACTTCTAATGGACTCACAACAATGTACAGCACTCAACCGTTTACAGAGACTGAATGACATAGGAAAAAGGTTCAGATTCCTCCGGAGACACATAAATCCTCAATAACAAAATATGCTTCCTTTTTTCCTGGGTGTTCCTCTTTCTCTCTTTCCCTTTCAACTTTTGCTTTCCTTTATTTCTCCCTTCTGGCCCTCCACCTGTCCTGGACTCTTTTCTCTTCCCTCTCACTTCCCCCTGACACTTTCCCCAAACGCTGCCCACACCCCCACCCCCCACCGCTGACTGGCTAAGCTGAGTTCCAGAGTAGAATTCTCTGCTTTCTAAAATAATAGAACACTTTGCTCAAAATCATGATTTACAGAAAGTGATTTACAAGAAGTGGAATGTCTCTGATAGCTCTTTGCCAAGTGGCATTCATCTGGAATGCACAAAGCCAACACCACAGTTAGAGGTGAGAAGGAAAAGGGGGTGTGGAGTCTGAGGTCTGATAGACAATGTGAGTTCCATTCCTGGATTTCATCACCTATACAGCCTGGAGGATGTATCTTTGCTGGGTTTTTGCATAATATCTGGAAACTTGGGCTTATAACAAGGTGTATTTCACTGACTTTTCACACATTAAATCCCTCATTTATTCAACAAATATTTATAGGCTGCCCACTCTGACTAGACATTGCTCAATGGGTTGGTGATACAGAAATAAACAAAACAAAACAGGCTACCTGCACCACGGAGACTACAGTCTATTTAGAGAAGATAGATCACAAATTAATAGAGGGAAATGCGAGGTAATGATTAAATGCCATGATAATGTGTATGAAATTCTTAACGGCATGGTTAGAATGTAGTAAGTGCTTAATAAACATTTATTCATTCAGAGTAATTTTCACATTAGCTTACCTGGTGGGAAGGCAGTATCCATCATGAAATGAATACCCTCCTTATTAATCTCAGTGCTGGGCTGAAATCATAGAGGCAAAGACTGCCTCGAAGCTAGGGAGAATCAGTCAGCTGCCTGCACATAGGGAAATAGAGCAAATTACGGCTACCCTCTACACAGCCATGTACCTTTTGGCCCCTGAAAGGTGAAAATACAGGCCATTTTGTTCTCTGCTCATAAAAGAATATGTCCATTGCCAGAGAAAGAGAAAGTTGTTATTTTACTCTGACAAGGTCCCTAATCAAAATAATATATAAGGGTCTATTGATTTTTTCACAGTCCGTTTTTGTGTGTGTGTTCCTTGAAGTTTTATGTTTACCATGCTCAAGTCAAAGAGGGTTTTTCTGGATTCCGACAAGTTCGATCAAGGAGTCATTTCAGAATTTCCTTTGAAAAGAAGTGCATGGCAACAAGATGACCTGTGTGTCCACCTAATTGCACACCAGCTGGAGAGGAGAGAGAAGCCCAGTGAGGCCTGGGACTGTCTCTCTTACAAATCAGCAAGTAAAGAGCAGTTTGGAGATGTGAGAGGGAACAGTAGGGGATGAAACAGGAAAGCACCCAATTAAAAGTCAGAGGAGCATCTTCTATAGACCACTTGGCATTTATACATACGTAATTAAGCAACAGAGCAATGTGAGATTTGATATTTGGAGGCTGCCCTGCCTTTTTCCACGCCACCTCCAGCAACTTCAGAGAAATGACAGCATTAAGTGGGGGGAGCGCTGCATCTCTCCCAACGTGCACTCATACATTGTCACTGGGGCTGTTAGCCCAAAGAATAGCAGTGTTTGGGCGGTTTCATGCTGGATTGGCCATGCCACCGAGTGACTCCATGAGTGAAGTCCAATTCATTTCTCTAGTTTGTGCCTTTGATCACTCTGTGCTTACCAGAATCAATCTAATGGGCTACTTATGATACAATAAGCCCCATCCGTTTGGTCTGTATCTGCCAGATCTATCCAATCATTCAGAGGGTTTAGTATTGTATAATTTTAGTTCTCCAGGGTAAAGCATGGCATGCCACTACTGAGCGCAGACTGCTTTGGGGATAAAGAGTATATACATTATTTTACAAATAATATACAGAGGTGGGTATGTGTCTAAGCACTCTTCACATATTGCCTTGGGACAGAAACAGGAAATAGTTGCAGTGATTTGCTAGAGGCTGAAGATATTTGTAAACCATGATTATAAATTTAACACATGCAGCAGGAGTCAAAGCTTATTTGTGCTGAAGGCTAAAAGGGGCCTTGGGGTACTGTTGCTTAAGAGTTATGGGATTTCAAGTAACCATAGCTGGCCCCAATTCTGTTTTACAAAGTCTATTGGCATAACCGCCCTCCTCTGCCACCACAATATTTGTTTGGACTGCTCCTAGTAAGTCAAGAATTCGTGATGTACCAAACACTATCCTTGTGATACTGAGAGAAATTATTTGGGTGTCCTAGGATTAGTTTGAGAATGAAATGAGATCACATATTAAAAAGCATCTAGAACATGAAGAAGTGTTCAACACAGATGGACATGCGTAGGGAAAGGGAGGGTGGCCGTTATTGCCATGAATCAGATTCTGAAGTGTTGAAGCTGGTATGTCTCACTTCCAGGCAGGCTTCACTTTCCTTCACCTCCTTCACCACCCACACTCTGATTTTAGTAGGCGTGAGGAGAGGGGAGGAGTTCTTGTCTGTTTGGTGTTTGTTTGCTTCCTTATTTTTGCTTCTTAGATAAAATGATCAGCTTGAAATAGCATAGCCTTGTCTTTCTTTATGCAGATAAGGGTTCCAATTCCTTTTCTGCCACTTACTAGTTAGGTGACTTGAGGTAGCCTACTCTCTCTATCTCAGCTTCCCTTTTTAAAACTGGGGATAATAATTCCTACACCTTAGGATCACTGTGGGAGTTAAATGTGGGCTTGGGTTTCCTGAAAGAAGGTGGACTCTAAGTAATGTGGAGCTGCTCCCCAGCAAATGATACCTTCCCACCAGAGTCCTACTAGGCCATTTTTCCTGCCAGGTGTTCAAGTCTCCTGCACTACTCACAAATAGGCAAAAGTGAGAACAATTGCTCTGGAGCTTTCTTTTTTCTAGATATCCTTCAGTATCCCAGTTGTGCCTCATTTTTCATAGGCCACTGATCTCAGATTTGGCAGGCCTTCTATACCCACTGGAATTACACAATAAAAAAATTCAGGATTTTTTTTTTTGTCTTATAACTGCTAGGACTACAGAAGTCTCAACAGATGTCCATTCACTAATGAAACAGCATGCTTGGAGGCTGTCAGGGAAGGACTGCACACTCAACAGTAGGATCTGGGCATGGAGTAGAGAATAATCCTGTGATATCCCCAGAAAACCAATGGACACATTTTTTTTTTTTTTTTTTTTGGAATCATGCAGTGTTCTTTCAGAAACCTTTCAGTAACTTTTCCCTCCAGATACAACAGATCGCTGATAAAACTGACTTCATATCGGGGTCATCCGTCATTAAAATGAACCATTTATCTGTAAAACAAACATCGGTTCTCTTGTTTCTTCTACTACTTGGTTACTAGAACATAATTAGTACCCCTACTACTCATTTTTAAAATACCTTGATAATGTGAAGAAGACAGCTAGGAGACATCTGTTTATTTGGGATGAAAACACTAGGGTGTCTCAAAGTGGACCTAACCATTACTTCAAGTACTAATGGCAGATTTATGGCCCCATTACCCATATGCTGATTCTGAATCAAGAATTTGGGGTCATGGGGCGCCTGGGTGGCTCAGTTGGTTAAGCGGCCGACTTCGCTCAGGTCACGATTTCACCGTCCGTGAGTTCAAGGCCCGCGTCGGGCTCTGTGCTGACAGCTCAGAGCCTGGAGCCTGTTTCAGATTCTGTGTCTCCCTCTCTCTGACCCTCCCCCATTCATGCTCTGTCTCTCTCTGTCTCAAAAATAAATAAACGTTAAAAAAATTAAAAAAAAGAATTTGGGGTCAAAAGCACTGTATTCCAGTCCATTTTCTGGGTGATTCCTATGCTGACTTCAGAGTTCTGCTACTCAAGAAGCATTTAGAGAACACAAAATTTCCCTGCTTTTCTAAGACTTCTCAAATCAATGCTATAGTATGATATGAAGAAGGGTAGTAATATTCATCGAGCACTTATTGTATACTTGGTGTTCTACCAGGCACTGGCCATGCAGATCTCATTTATTCTTCATAGAAAAGGTATGCTAAACGTTTTATTATTCTTCCCATTTCCCAGATAAGTCAGTCACACAACTGGTAGGTGGTAGAATGCATTTCTGTCTGCCCATAGCGCCTGAATGACTCAGTCACATTTCACTTAACAAATCCCTACATGGTGTCCTTTAAAAGCACTTCTTTGGTCCTTCATTCAATTTACATTCATTAAACTGAGTTGTTTTCAGTAGTTACAAACTTTTATGACTT
This sequence comes from Lynx rufus, assembly GCF_022079265.1. Classification (NCBI taxonomy): domain Eukaryota; kingdom Metazoa; phylum Chordata; class Mammalia; order Carnivora; family Felidae; genus Lynx; species Lynx rufus. Next base: position 32,554,684 of record NW_025814830.1, on the reverse strand, counting down.
TTTTTCTGGTTATTACTAGCAATATGCTTTTCCTACAGTGTCTTGGTAGTTAAACCCACATGTTACTATCTGTCTGGCCTCTTAATAGAATGTACTTATTTGCACAATCCGTTCCCTGTACAGTTGTTTATTTCTTGGCCCAGCTGTAGATTAATTATAATGCCCATGTTTGTGTTCTTATGGGTGCTGTTCTAAAATCATTTTTAAGTCAGTTATTAAAAATGCTAGATGACATAAAAATGGTTGTTCCTTTTCTTTTTTATGAAAAATCTCTTAGTTTAAAATTCCCAAGTTCTAATTCAAGGACAGAAATTAATTTTATGGTGTGAAGTTGGGGGCAATTTATGGAAGCTTACAGAGCTAAATAAAACGTGATTCTTTTTCCTAAAATACATGTGATATTGTTTTAGGCCAACAAATACATTTTAAAGCAAATAAAAAGCATTGCACACAACCCCTAGAATGAATAGGCTCTGTATTTAGAAAACTACCAGAGTTCAGCATTCCAAGTATGACCTGTTTTTGAATCAACCCCTTTACATAGAGTTGAATTACATATAGTTTAACTCTTGTCCATGTGTGGCAAAAGACGTAAAACTGAGGTCCAATAATGTTACATGCTGTCTTGTCATTTGGTCAAACTGAGAAGGTCTTAAATAGCCTAACTACAAGTTCCCTCCCCAACTCTGTTCTGGTAATTAAGGCCCCCAACCAAAGAATCCTCTTAATCAAAGGTCCAGGTGCAGTCCCTAAATATCAGGTTTCAGTCTTTGGCCAGCCCAGAGAATTATTCATACAAAACCATCACATCGTCCCCACAGGGATGAGAGGAAATCCTCTGTTTTGATACTACAAAGTCCACCTCCCAGTGACTCTAGTTGCTTGCTCTGTTCCCAAGTGCACCCTCAGGTGGTTCTGTGTGGCAAGGGGTGTCCTCTGCCGTCACTCTGTGAGTACATGCAACAAAAAAACTAACAATCTCATCTGTCCAGTAGTCACTTCAGCCATCTTGATAACCCTAAGACAGGAATCCCTCCCTTATCAGTGGGGTGACTAGAAGGCGGTTCAAACACCAAGCCATCCTTCACACTTTTCATGTTCAGAACCTATAACTTCTATGAATCTAGCTGGGATCTTCATGGTAGAAGAACTTAATAGGGAAGAGCCTGTATTTTGAAAGAAGATTCTACAGGCCAGACTTACTTAGCCAATATGGTAAGAAGCCCATTCATTCCAACTGGCAGTGAAACTGCAGAGTATACTTGGCATAGAGTTTGGAGAGGAACCACAGGCCATTTGGGGCTTTCTGCTGATAGCACTCTCAAGGAAACATTTCCTCGGATATTACTCTATGACTGCTGCCTCTAGTGAAAGCATCGGCTAAATTTCAGATTACTGGAGAATTATGCAAAAGAGATCATTGATAAAGTTGCAGAAACATAATATACTTCAAAATGCACTCAAAAACTACTGAAAAAATCTGAAATGAAAGGGTCACTCATAATTTTGTTATTTAAAATTATGTATGTTAATAAAAGGAAATCTCATCCTTCCACTTAAAAATCCCAGCTCAAAGAATTTGATGCACAGCCTTCTTTTTCTCATGTCTTCATAAACATAATTGTATGTACACACACACATACATATACATTATTGATTTTACAAAAGTAGAATCATTCAGTGCACATGGTTCAGCAACTTGGCTCTTTGTTTTTGTTTGTCTCCACTCACCAAATATTGTGATCTATGTTCAGGTCAGTAGTTATAACTCATTATGTTTTACTACTTAGTATTCCGTTATTTGGTAATCTACTTAAAAACTACTACTCTACTGCAATGGGACAAGCAGTTTTTTTCAGCTTTTTGCTATTACAAATGATACTCAGTGACACTGAAATTGGATGAATCAGGATCAGAGTCCCAGATCTGTCAGTTACTAAGTATCTGATCATGGGCACTTTTCTTAACCATTCTGAGCCTCATTTTTATTTCAGATATGAAATAGAGGTTAGGATAATAGTTCAGGGTCATTGACAGGATAAAATAAAATTATATGCTTAAATAAATACTTATTATAGTCTATGTAACAATTTAATAAGTGACATGATTTACAAATACAAGAACTACTGTTAAAACCTTTACATATTTTGTTTGTTAAAAATCATTTACGCTTTCCTTGACTTTAATCATTTATATAATACTGTTATGATTTTGCCATATCTGTGATCTACTTTTACTCTTATTTATGTAGGTATATATAATATAAAGCATTTCTGTAGGAAGCTTTGTTGCTGTGATGAAATAATGAACGTGCACCTCATCACAATTTCATAACGAACATAATTTATAATAAAAATATTACACATATTCTATATTAGTCAAGGTTTAGTAAGAAGACAGAAACTGGTAATGTGAACAGGAAAAAATTCATATAAAGAAATATTAATGAGTAAAAGTAGTTAGGTACTAAAACAGGGTTGTTTTTTTTTTCTTAAAGATTCTAACAAAGACATAGCACCTGTAGGATGAAACTACTGCCCTTAGGGCTGAGGGAGAATCATCAAAGAGGGAACTAAGCAAGAGGAAGAGTTCTGACCTACAAGGTTGAGATTCTGATCCCATCTTGGATGCAGCTCTCTGGAAGGTGGAAAAATGTGTTGGTATGATGCAGGCAGAACTTAGCCACAGGAAATCACCAGATGAGGTGTCAGCAGACTACAGTTAGTCCATATGAAGCTGTTCAATGGGGTGCCTAAGAAACTTGCTGGACAGCTAGGGCCACTGGGTGTCCTGCACGCCACTGGCAGCCACAAGAGGAAGAAAAAAGTTAACAGGAACCGAGATGAAAAACCTTTCTCTGCTATACCTTCCAGTATCCTGCCAGCATCCCCTATGGACAGCGTCCAACATTGTACCACCTGGCAAAGTAGAAATATTTACAGGTTCTGGCTGAGATAATAAATTAAGACAAAGAAAGTAGATTTTGAGCTGGGAGGCAATACACTAACTTGCACAGTTTTTTCCTTACCACTTAAAATCATCCTATGTAGTCCCAGGAAGGCATGCACCGTATGGAGAAACACTGACATGGAACATTGAGTTTTAAATACTTAGTTTCACATCTATGATCACCTATCATCTTTACAACCTCTCTGCAGGTGGACGATGTTGATGGTCTAGATCTAATTCCACTTTATAGATTAGAAAACCAAGGCAGAATGTAACTCATTGCTAAGATCACCAATTTAGCTATCAGTGTAACAGAACTTTTCTCTCCTGGTGTCCAGTCTGGCTTCTTTCTAGGTATTTTACATCCTGAAGCAGTTAAATATAACATGCAAGCTTCTTGGTTCTTTCAAAGAAGTAACATTTTCCAAGTGTTCAGCTAATTTACTAAATTTCATCTCATTTCAAATTAGACAACAATAACCCCACATTGAGTTGGAATGGACTGCAACATTTACATTGGGTTTGAACTGATCATGAAAAAGATCTCATTTGGATGGGAATTATGCTAGGGTAAGATTTCAGATATTCCAAATTTTAACCTTTTCCACTGTTTTGCTGTGTGACTGAGAGCAAATCACTTCCCTATCTCTCTGGGTCTCAGTTTCTTCATCTTTAAAGAATAAGAGGATTTCTATTTATCCCCAAGGTTCCTTATAAGTTTGTTATTTCAGAGGTAGAATCCATGATCAGAGTTTGGCAATATGATTTAGGATATACAGAATTTCATCAGCAGTGATTCTACTCCCTTCAAACTGTATAAACCTCATCCTTGAATGTATAAAATCTAAGCATCTCAGCGTGACATATCAAGCTTTCTAAGACTTGATATCTATTTTTATTCCTGTCTCATATCCCACAATTTTTCACTTTTTAGACTACTCCCCACACTCCACTGGTTGCATTTCTCATGGTTTCTTTGCCTATCTGTCCACTACAATGTCCCACCCTCACTTTGTCACTTGAATGGCTATTCCTTGCTCTTCATATCCTCTTGGAAGCGAGTCAAAAACCCCTCAGTCTGGCCAAGTAGCCTTGTTCTGGGCACTCCTACAATGCTTTGCAATTTTCTCATAGCCCCAAATATTTGTCTGTGGCTAAGTGGGACTTATCTATTTAAATGTCCCCCTCACAAGTCTAAAGGCAGCAGCAAGAACATATTAATTTTTTTTTAGTTTATTTATTTATTTATTTTGAGAGAGAGAGAACATGCATGTGGGGGAGGGGCACAGAGAGGGAGGATGGGAATCCCAAGCAGACTCTGTGCTGTTATCATGCAGCCCAACGAGGGGTTTGATCTCCTCAATGGTGAGATTATGACCTGAGCCAAAATCAAGAGTTGACGCTTAACCCACTGACCAGGCAGCAAGAATATATTAACTTTTTCATTTAGGTAATTTTGTATTAAAAATGAACTGAACACTTAAAATTCTCACTCCCTGGTTGGTCATACCTTTTCCACTTCATAGTACTTAAATAAAACTTTGCAGAACATGATCTGTATTTATGCACACCCTGCAAAGTCTGTGTTAATGTTTGATCAGGAGTTATCTAATCCAGGTGTCAAATGATTTATTGCGATGTGGGTTTCAGCATCCTTGGTCAAAAACCTCTGCATCTGTGGATCTAGGTGTTAATAGCACCATAATATCAAAGTGTCATTTCTGGTCTGGAAATGCTTCACTTCAACCACAAATGAATATTGTCAAAGGCGATTAACTGTGTCACCTTAACAGATGAGGCTGCTCTCCCTGCCTGCCCTTGCAGGGGTGCTCACCTAGAAGAAATGTTGCTTTATAAAGGAATGGAAAGGTAAAGAGGGCAATCTGGTAGAGAAAAAAGTGAAGCAGACCATTAGGTTACTCAGCGTTCAGGGCATGGTTTTTAAGTTAAGTTGAAGTTCAGCAGTTTGGCATTTCTGATATTGTTTAACTATCTGGAAATTGAATTAGCCCCAAGTGCTTTTTTCTTTAGTGAACTGGGAATTTCTTGAATAAGAAAAGGGAAAAATTGGAAAAACAAAAAAAGGCTACTTCCAAATCTTCCCATGATGAATATAGTTCAGAATGGCTATTCCATGTATGATTTGCATTCATCAAACGCACATATGTTTAGAAACAAATGTTTCTAAAGTTTAAAGTACATGTGACATAACTAGGTAGACTATATTTTCCTACTCATGATACCCACCAGATCTCAAAAGCAAGTCTGATGTTTTATCTTTAATAATTCTAGGGGCACCTGGGTGGCTCAGTCAGTTAAGTGTCCGACTGAGTTCAAGCCCCACGTCAGGCCCTGTGCTGACAGCTCAGAGCCTGGAGCCTGATTCAGATTCTATGTGTCTCCCTCTCTCTCTGCCCCTTCCCCTGCTCATGCTCTGTCTCTGTCTCAAAAATAAATAAGCATTAAAAAAAAATTCTAGTGTCATCATTCTATATCTAACCCTTCCCTAAATTCTGGGATATAAATGTGGACTTTTTTATTTTAATTTTTTAAGAATCCCTTCCTTAAATTCTTGGGAATACAAGTGGATTTTATTATTTTAATTTTTTTAGAACTTAGAAAATCGAAGGTAATAAAAGAACAAAAAAGGTCTTTTGGAGCTCTTGCTTCTTTTTTACCTTAAGAAAAGGTAGAAAATGTAATCTGAGTCTCTGTAATGTAAATTGCATTGCTGGAGTATAGGTTTGGGCTAAGAATTAATAGATCCAATTACTCTTGTAAGCAATGCTATAATGTGGGGAAAATCACAGGTATAAGGGAAAGTTGGTGATTTATCCTTATTTCTTCATTTTTCCTGAAACATTCTTGCAGATGAAGGTGGAAAGACTCTAGACTGGATTCTTAATATCCCTTTCAAATTAATGCCCCAGTTTGTAGGTAAAGAAACTGGTAAGTGAAGAAGTGATGTGAATTGTCTACTGTCAGTTACATGAGTGAGCTCTGGATTAAAATGGAGATGTTCAAAGTACCAGGGAAATGCATTTTTGAAGGGTTTTTAATTAATTTATTTATTTGAAGTAATCCGTATACCCAATGTGGGGCTTAAACTCATGACCCTAAGGTCAAGAGTCGCATGCTGTACTGAGTGACCCAGCCAGGTGCCCCAGGAAATACACTTTATACTTTCTCTCTTTTTTTAAAATATTTATATGAATCCCAGCCATTTAACTATTAACAAGAGATGAAATTCAAATATATTAATTTTTTTAAAAATTGAGGCAATTTGCACAGGTGTATACATGAATACAAACTAAATATAAATATCTAATAAAACTGAATAAAGTAGGTATAATATTATTATGCAACAGGCTTATCATAAACTGTGCTCAATAACAACAACAACAATAACTTGACTCTGGGCTTCTATTGGATAAGTCTTAACTAAAAGCACTCTAGTGTTTATAAAAAAAACACCAAAGGGTTTCTTGAAGAAAGCACTGCGTTTCTTGGTACTAAAACCTGAGGAAGACTTCCAATTTCCAGTGTGATGTGTAAGGAGTGTGGAACCCATCATTCATGTCCTAACAACAAAAACATGCTGAACAAACTGAAAATCAACAATTCTTCTTAGATCTGACAAAGAATGAAGGTCACAGGGTAAATTGCTGCCCCCAAATTAGAGAGACAGGTGGGTGAAAGTGGAGAGTCACGAGTTACTGGAGTGGAAACCCAAGAGCAAAAACTCCCATAGCAACTGGTATTGGGGTAGGAAAACCTTAACTGTAATTGCCCAATTGTTAGAGGCTAAAAGTGCACCAGCTTAAGAGTTAAAAACACCAGGGGGTACAGTGTTACTTGAATGCCTATACTTTTGTGAGATTTAATCCAAGAGCCCTACCAGGTTCTCACAGTGAAAACCCGCAGGATAATGGGAAAGGCCTTCATTTTGAAATAGGAAAACTTAATTTACCAGAGCCTAACTGACAAGGAAGAGAAATATCCAATTCATCCCTGCTAGCTTTCTAGTCATATCTAAAGGGGGAAGAAAACCCAACAATTTACAAAGATCATAACCCAGGGGCACAGATTCACTAAAAGACTAAAACCTGATCATAAGACTGTAGAATGCTTCCCCCTTCCCCTTCTTTACATACACACTCTACTACCTATACCAATTAATAGAGGAAAAAAATTAAAAACACTAAAGGAATTTTTAGCTTCTATACCTATGGTTAAAACAAATAGTAAGCACAGCTTACCCAAATAAATATAAAACTTCACACTGAAGACCTATTTGCCTCAGATTCCTAGGTTTGGTTTATCATGTATAGCTTCCAACATACACACACACACACACACACACACACACACACACACACACACATTATAAGGTATAATAAAAACAACAAAAAAATACAGTTCAAGAGACAGAGCAAAAATCAGCACCAGATTCAGATATAATGGAGATGTTGGAATTATCAGACTGGGAATTAAAAAAAAAAAACTGACCAATATGCTAAGGCATATAATGGAAAAAGTATACAGCATGCAAAAACAGATGGGCAATGCTAGCAGAGAGATAGAAACTCAAAGAATCAAAAGAAAATGCTACAAAGAAAAAAAATGGTAACAGAAAGAAATAATGCCTTTGATGAGCTCACCAGTAGACTGTATGTATCAAAGGAAATAATCAATGAACTTGAAGAAATATCAATAGAAATTTCCAAAACTGAAATGCAAAGATCAAAAATATAAAAGACAGACCAAATAACCAAGAACTTTGGGACAATTACCAAAAGTTAGAAATCAAACCACAGATCCAGGTAGCTCTGAGAACACCAAGCAGGGTAAGTACCAAAATACCTACACCAAGGCATATCATAATCAAGCTACAGAAGTCAAAAAGGAGTTAATTATTAAAAAGAAGTCAAAAGAGGGAAATACATCTTACCTACAGAGAAACAAACATATGGTTAACAGCTGACTTCTCTTCAAGAACCATGGAAGCAACAAGAGAAAGGAGGGGAAGATTTGAAATGTTGACAGAAAAAACCTCTAATCTGTGATTCTATACCTTGTGAAATTATCTCTCCAAAAATAAAGAAGAAAAAAAGACTTTCTTAAACAAAAATTGAGGGGATCTGTAACCAGTAGATCAGCTTTGCAAGAAATATTAAAAGAAATTCTTCAGAAATAAGGAAAATTGTGTTGGTAAGAAACTTGGATCTACATAAAGGAAGAGCAATAGAGAATAAATGAAGGTAAAATATTCTTTTGTCATTCCTATCTGATATAATGGATAAAAATTTGTTCAAATAATAATGGCAACAATGTACTTGGTGATGACACCATATGTATAAGTTAAATACGTAACAGAAAATTACAAAGGAAAAGGAATTGAAAATAGTCTGCTATAAGATATTTGCACTGTGAAGTGCTATAGTGTTATTTGAACAATAATATGTATTAGTTTGAAATATATATTGTAAACTCAAGGGTAACAACTAAAATATAATTAAAAAGTACAATTGGTGGGATAAAGGGGAAGAAAAAGTGAGATCATAGTGTTGCATTAATTCCACAGAAAGCAGAGAAAGTAGAAAATAAAAAAGCCTACAGTATTTGTCTTTTTCTGACTTACTTCTTTTAGCCTAATGCACTCTAGCTCCATCCATGTCATTGCAAATGGCAAGATTTCATTCTTCTTTATGGTTAGATAATATTCCATTGTATGTATGTATGCATGTATGTATGTAGTATATATACATACATCTTCTTTATCCATTCATCAGTCAATGGACATTTGGGCTATTTCCATTATTTGGCTATTGTAGATAATGCTGCTACAATGCTGATGTATACAGAGCATGCATCCCTGTGAATTCATATTTTTATATTCTTTGGACAAATACCTAGTAGTGTGACTGCTGGATCATGGGATAGTTCTATTTTTAACTTTTTGAAGAATCTCCATACTGTTTTTCCAGAGTAGCTGCACCAGTTTGCATTTCCATCAACAGTGCAAGAGGGTTTGCCTTTCTCCGCATCCTTGCCAATACCTATTGTTTCTCCTGTTGTTTGTTTTAGCCATATGACAGATGCAGTGATATGTCTTTGTACTTTTGATGTGTATTTCCCTGATGATGAGTGATGTTGAGGATCTTTGCATTTGTCTGTTGACCATTTGTATGTCTTCTTTGGGAAAACTGTATCTTCCTATCTTCTGCCCATTTTTAATTGGATTATTTGGGGGTGTCATTTTTTATGAGTTCTTTATGTATTTTGGATACTTACCCTTTATCAGGTATGCTGTTTGTAAATATCTTCTCCCATTCAGTAGGCTTTTTGTTTTGTTGACTGTTTCCTTTGTAGTGCAGAAAATTTTTTATTTTGATGAAATCCCAATAGTTTACCCTTGCTTTTGTTTCCTTTGATGCAGGAAACTTATCTAGAGGAAGTTGCTACAGCCTATGTCAAAGAGGTTACTGCCTGTGTTCTCCTCTAGGATTTTTATTGTTTCAGTTCTTATATGTAGGTCTTTAATCCATTTTGAATTTTTGTGTTTGGTATAAGAAATTTGTCTCATTGATTTTTTGCACATTGTTCTCCAATTTTCTCAATACCATTTGTTGAAGAGACTATCTTTTTCCCATTGAATATTCTTTCTTGCTTTGTTGAAGATTAAGTGACCATTTAGTTGTAGAGTTGTGGATTCATTTCTGTGTTTTCTATCCTGTTCTATTGACCTATGTGTCTCTTTTTGTGCCAGTACCATATTGTGTTGATCACTACATCTTTATAATATAACTTGATGTCTGGAATTGTGATGCCTCCATCTTTGCTTTTTTCTCCCCCTAAGGTTGCTTTGGTTGTTTGGGGCCTTTTGTGGTTCCATAAAAATATACAAATTTTAGTAATATTTGTTCTACTTCTGTGGGAAATGATGTTGGAATTTTGTAGGGATTGTATTAAATGTGCAGATTGCTTCAGGTAGAAAAGACATTTTAACAATATTTGTTCTTCCAACCCACGAGCATGGACTGTCTTTCCATTTTTTTGTGTCCTCTTCAATTTCTTTCATCAGTGTTTTATAGTTTTCAGAGTACAGGTCTTTCACCTCTCTGGTTAAATTTATTCCTAGATATATTATGATTTTTGGTGCAGTTGTAAATGGGATTGATTCCTTAATTTCTTCCTGCTGCTTCATTATTGGTGTATATAAATGCAATAGATTTCCATACATTGATTTTGTATCCTGCAACTTTATTGAATTTATGTATCAGTTCTAGTATTTCTTGGGTAGTCTTTCAGGTTTTCTATATAGAGTATCAGATCACCTGCAACTAGTCAAAGTTTTACGTCTTCCTTGCCAATTGGATGCCTTTTATTTCTTTTTCTCATCTGATTGCTTTTGCTAGGACTTCCAGTACTATGTTAAATACAGAGGTGAGGGTGCTCATCCTTGTCTTGTTCAAGGAAAAGCTCTTACCTTTTCCCCATGGATGACAATTTTAGCTGTGTGTTTTTTGTAGATGTCCTTTATTATGTTGACCTATAATCTTCCTAAACCTACTTTGCTGAGCACTTTTTATCATGAATGGATGCTGTATTTTGTCAAATGCTTTGTCTTCATCTACTGAAATGATCATATGGTTCTCATCTTTTCTTTGATTAATGTGGTGTATCATGTTGATTGACTTGCAAATATAAACCATACTTGATATACAGGAATAAATCCCACTTGATCATGGTGAATGATTTTTTTTAATGTATTGTGAATTCAGTTTGCTAGTATTTTATTGACAAGCTTTGCATCCATGTTCATCAGGAATATTGGCCTGTAGTCCTCTTAGTAGAGTTTTTATCTGGTTTTGGTATCAAAGTAAAGCTCACCTCATAGAATGAATTTGGATGTTTTCCTTATGTTTCTATTTTTTTCAAATAGCTTGAGAAGAATAGGCATTAACTTCCTTAAATGTTTAACAGAATTTTTCCGTGAAGCCACTGGCCCTGGACTTTTGGTTTTGGGGCGTTTTTTGATTAGTGACCAATTTATTTATTGGTTATCAGTCTGTTCAAGTTTGCTATTTCTTCCTGTTCCAGTTTTGGTAGTTTTATGTTTCTAGGAATTTATCCATTTCTTCCAGGTTGTCCAATTAGTTTACATATAGTTTTTCATAATATTCTCTTATAATTGTTTGCATTTCTGTGGTGTTGGTTGTTATTTGCCCTCTTTCATTAGGATTTTATTTATTTGGATCCTTCCTCTTTTCTTTTTCATGTCTGGCTAGAGGTTTATCAAACACCATATTAATTTCTCCCATATTTAGAATTAAAGAAACAGAACAAAGGGACGAAGGGAGAAAAGAAAAGAGACAGAGAGATAGGCAAACCAAGAAACAGACTCTTAATTGTAGAGAACAAACTGATGGTTACCAGAGGGGAAGGGAGAGTGGGTTAAATAGGTGAAAGGGATTAAGGAGGGTACCTGTTATGATGAACACTGGGTGCTGTATGAAAATGCTTGAATCACTAAATTATACATCTGAGACTAATATTACACTATATGATACCTAACTGTAATTTAAATTAAAACTTCAGGAAAAAAAAATCTACAATAGCAATACAAAGGAAAGCAATGAATCAAAATTCTACATGTATGTCATGATTTTATAATCTTGAAATAATATATCCTGAGGATATAGGCAACAAAGGAAAACTAGAAATATGAGTTTGCCAGGTATAATTATTTTTTAGGGGGAAATGTTTTTTCCTAAATGTTAAGAGAATTTGTGGCATTGATTTCTCTGTAAGGGATGTTTTGCAATATCCTTAGGAGAGATTATATAAAAATAAAAAATTGGCTTTATGTAGCAAAAATAAAAAAGAGAGAGAGAAAAAGAAAGAACAAGGGCAATAAATGGAAAACAGTAAAAATGAAAGTTGATATCAATCCAACTATATACAATCACTTTAGACATCAATGGTCTAAATGCACCAATTAAAAGAGACTCTCGGGGCGCCTGGGTGGCGCAGTCGGTTAAGCGTCCGACTTCAGCCAGGTCACGATCTCGCGGTCCGGGAGTTCGAGCCCCGCGTCAGGCTCTGGGCTGATGGCTCAGAGCCTGGAGCCTGTTTCCGATTCTGTGTCTCCCTCTCTCTCTGCCCCTCGCCCATTCATGCTCTGTCTCTCTCTGTCCCAAAAATAAATAAACGTTGAAAAAAAAAAAAACGTAAAAGAGACTCTCAAAATGAATAATATAACACAAGAAACAACTGTATGTTTTCTACAAGAAATTCACCTTAAATATAAGACAGACTGAAGACAAAAAGAGGAGAAGCTGTATCATACTGACATTAATTAAAAGACAGTTGGAGTAGCTATACTAATTTCAGACAAAGAAAACCTCAGAACAGTGAAAATTATCGTGGATAAAAAGTAGTTAATAGTGGGAGAGAGCCAAAGCATAAGAGACTCTTAAAAACTGAGAACAAACTGAGGGTTAATGGGGGGTGGGAGGGAGGGGCGGGTGGGTGATGGGTATTGAGGAGGGCACCTTTTGGGATGAGCACTGGGTGTTGTATGGAAACCAATTTGTCAATAAACTTCATATAAAAAAAAATAAAAAATAAAAAAAAAATAAAAATAAAACACTGAAAAGATGCCCATCAAAAAAAAAAAAAAAAAAAGTAGTTAATAATGACAAAGAGACCAATTCTCCAAGAAGACAAAACAGTCCTTAATGTGTATGCACCTAACTTAGAGCATCAAAATATATGAGACAAAAACTGAAAGAATTGTGAGGAAAAATAGATGAATCCACAATTACAGCTGAAGATTTACAGACCCCTTGATCAGTGTTTGACACATCCAACCCAAGGTAGATCAGTAAGCCATAGAAGAACTGAAGACCACCAACAAGCAACTGGATTTAATTTGCACCTATGGAGCACTTCATTGAACAACAGAATACATGTTTTTCTCAAGTTCAGATAGAACATTCACCAAAATGGGTCACATTCTATGGTCATAAAATACACCTGAACACCTTTAAAGGAATAGAAACTGTATGAAATATGCTCTCAGAGAACTATGTATTTAAACTTGCAATCAAAATCAGAAAGCTAGCTGTAAAACACTGACATATGTAGAGACAGGTCAAAAAGGAAATCTTAAGAAAAAATTTTTAATACTTTGAGATAAATTAAAATAAAAATAATGAAAATTTGGGGGACCCAGTGAAAGCAGTGCTTGGATGGAAATTTATTCTGTAAATGTGCTATATAGTACATTGGTTGATTTGTCTATGTTCAGCCATCTTTGCATATCAGGGATAAATTCTACTTGATCATAGTATATGATCCTTCTAATGTGCTGTTGAATTCAGTTTGCTAGTTTTGTTTTGTTTTGTTTTTTGTTTTGTTTTGTTTTGTTTTTTTGCTGAGGGATTTGGCTTCTATGTTCATCAGGGTATTAGTCTGTAATTTTATTTTCTTATCATATCTGTGTCTGGCATTGGTATCAGGGTAATACTAGACTCATAAAATTAGTTTCAAAGTATTCCCTCCTCTTCAATGTTTTGGAAGAGCTTGAGAAGGACTGGAATTATTTCTTCTTTAAATGTTTGGTGGAACTGACCTGTGAAGCTATATGGTCTTGGTTTTCTTTTTGTTAGGAGGTTTAATGGTCCTTTTTAAAATTTCTGTAGCATCACTTGTAATGTCTCCACTTTAATTTCTGATTTTATTATTTTGGGTTTTCAAGAGACATTTCTCCAAATAAGACAAATGGCCTATAATTATATGAAAAATGCCTAAAATAATGATAAGGGAAATTCAAATCCAAACGACGAGATATCACTCATATCTATTAGGTTGACTATTAAAAAAAAAAAAGGCAAGTGTTGGAGAGAGAGGAGGTGAAGAAAATGGAATCCCACTGTTGATGGGAATGTAAATTGGTGTAGCCACCATGGAAAAGAGTATAAAAATCCCCCCCCCAAAATTAAAAGAGAACTAACCTATGATCCAACAATACCCAAAATAATATACCCAAGAAAGCTCAAAGTTGGATCTTAAAGAAATATCTGCATTCTCATGTTCATTGAGGCCTTATTCACAATAGCCAAGATATAGAAACAATCTAAGTGATCACAACAGCTGAGTGGATAAAGAACATGGGCATATGCATACAGTATACAAACAAAGAACAAAATTCTGCCGTTTGCAACAACATGGATAAACCTGAAGGACATGAGGCTGAGGGAAATAAGCCAGTCACAGAAACCAACCACATTAGTCACAGACTAATACTGCATTAGTCAACTTATATGAAGTATTGTGTCTAAAATACTTAAACTTATAAAAGCTGACAATACAACAGTATTGCAAGGGGCCAGGGAGTGGTGGTGGGAAAAGTGTGGAGTTGTTGTTCAATGGGTATAAAGTTTCAATTATGCTACATGAGTAAGTACTAAATATCTGCTGCTATCTGTAAATCATAGTGACCATAGTTAACAATATGGTGTTGTGCAGTTGGAGAATCTTTAAGATGACAGATTTCTTTTGAAGTATTCTTACCATTTAACCAACCTACCACCCACCCACCCACCCAACAAACCAATCAATAAAAAAGAGACACAAGGAAATTGTGAGAGGTTTTAATTGTGTTAATGATATAGAGTGTTTTCATGTATCAAAACTCATCAGATTGTATACATCATGTATGTGCAGTTTTTGTATATCAACCACATCTCAACACAATATTAATACATAGATTAGAAAAGAAGATCTAAAATCAATACTCTAAGCTTCCACACTAGGAAACAAGAAAAACAAGTGTCAAAATGTGTATGATCACATATTAAATTCTCTCTTAGCCAATTTTATAAACTTCTCAATTTCAGTAAACTCAAGATCCAAGCCCATACAACATGCCCATTTGGTGTTGGTATATGTTGGCTAGGTCCTGCATTTCATGTGGTATATATTCCTGTTCTTCCCCTAGAAGGCTCATCACTTGTCCAGCCAAATTCTGTTTAACTTTATCCAGGTTATTTGTCAGATGGCCAAGTGGGAAATCAGAGTAGACCCTGAGATGTGTTCTCTTTAGGATCCTAAAGGCAAAGTCCTCTGCAGTTTTGTCAAGGAAGAATGGAATGTTTCCTTAAGAGAGCATAGACAATTTCTACATATTGCTATAAGCTCAGAACATTGTAAGCCATCTTGGAATTCAAGACTTTTGTATTCATCAACCAAGATGGTCTCAGCCTCTATCTTCAGAGCATTCTGGTCCTTCCAAATCAGGACCCTGAGATCCCCTCTAATTAATCTCCTCTAATACTTTGCTATTCTTTTAATTAGGTCGTAAGCCTTACCTGAATACTTTCTGTTTTCTGAATTCAAACTTAATCCTTTATCCACCTAATTACACTCCCCCATACTACTGCATTCCCCCCACCAGCCCCCAAACTTTTCAAATACCTGAGCCATTGCTCTCGCCAACACATTTTTCTTCCCTAGGATCTTACCTATTTTACCCATGACTGAAAAATTTTATGATTGCAACAAGTATACCATGCTAAAAAGATTATGCATACTCCATGTACCACAAGTGATGGGGTAATTATTGCTAGCTGTTTGGCAATTGGTCTGGCTCTAAAGTCCTTTGTCAGAGCCTGATTCTTCTTGGCACTGCTTGCCTTAAGTCAGGTTCTGGGAGACAGATTCCAAGAAGGAGATTTGCGTATAGAAACTTTACAGGAAAGTGATGTAACCAGGATTAGACAGAGGACTGGAGAAATTTAATTGCAATGCATTCAGCAAATGTATCAGTTGATTCCATGGGGAACTCTCAAGTTGGGATAAACTTTCAGAGTTGTCATGCCTTGAGGCAAAGAAACTAGGCATTGTTAACCACAATAATGACCAATGAGTAGTTACAGAGTGTCCCTGGAGAAGGAGCATGGCCCTGAAAAAACGGCATCTTTTGGCTAGGGGCAAATTCCAAGAGAGAAATTCAGTTAAATGTCAGCTGACCACGTGCCAAGTGGTTGGAAGAATGAGTTCCTCATTCCTAAAAGGGGATCTGTTCATAACCACTAGACTGTCTTGTCAGGTAGTTTATTCATGTCTTATCTGATACTTAGTTTTACATAGAGACATTGAAAATCAAATTCTATTTGCAATTCCAATATTTATACTCTGGACAAATAACTTGACATCTCCAGGTCACAGAATTTCCATGTGAAATATAGATACATCTATATCTTTTCTAACCTACTTCTCAGGGTATTAGTGCAGAGAAAAATAAAATCATGAATAGAACACATATTTGCAAACTACAGGATTACCTAAAGATGATTCATATAAGCTCCTACTTTTGTCTAAGCCTGAATCCGTACCTGTTTCTCATGCCCTAACATTATATAGAGTCAAAAGCCAATATCTGGGTGAAGTTTGATGTATACAATTTTCCTTGCAAAGGAAGGGCACAAATATCTGATGACATTTTTTTTTCATGTTGGTGAATATCAGCACCTATTTTATTTCTAATATATTAGGGACAGAGCAATTGGAATGTGTTTTAGTACGTTAACCTAACCAGTCAAAAGATTTATGCTGGCAAGCAACTAACAGATTATATCTTCCATCTTACCCCCTTTAACCACCTTTTTAGAAAATTACCAACCAAGGCACTCTAAGGTATTAAACAATTACATAAAAGAGAACTCCCCCCACCTTTTTTTTTTCTCTTGACTTAGAGGTGAAAACAACCACCACCACCAAAATAAATGCCTTCCTCCTATGTACACCAGGCCATTAGAAAAAAAATTTAAAAACAAAAAACCCGAAAGAAAATGGTTCCTTTTCATGCCAACTTATGAAAGTGTTAGAAATGACTCAGAACTCAGAACCACCCACACCACTTGGGTAGGATGCCAGCAAAGCAGATGGAACAGCTTGTAAAATATCTTCAGATGGTCCCAACCATTTACTGCATCTGCTTTTATTATGCGAATAAATGAAAAAAAAATGTCTTTGGCTTCTTACATTTTTATTGGTTTCAGAAATCAGGTTATGTCATTTTAAAATCTGCCTATGGAAGGAACTTCACTTAATTAAATCTTTCCGATAATGACTGGATTTAAGCTTTTGGTGTTGACTGGATTGTATTGATGTTGTTTATAATAATCTGAGTAATTTGCTTTCAGGGTCAGCTGTTCCTTCTGAGGAAGCAAGCTTTTGCTTTATGTCTCTGCTGGCCATCTTTTGACCATAAGAAGGACTAGACTAAGGAACAAGTTGTTTCTAGAACTTGCCAGGAAAAAGATGAAAAGACAGATACCTAACAACAGCAAACCTCTCTAGTGTTAACTGATATTTACGTTAGGACATTTTGTTATGAGATGTGATCATATTTTCCCTTTTATGTTAAAAAAAATCCTTTTACATGGAGTCTTTTATTAAGTATGGAAAAATACACAGAGGTAAAGGAATGTAGGTTAAAAGGCGTTATTTGTAATGTATGTTTAGGTAAAAATGCCAATGATAATAATACATACACAAAAAATAAACCCTGTGCTATAGATTATACTCTATCCTATATTAGCCATGTGACTTTGTATCAATTACAAACTCTCCCATTAGCTAACTAGGGATAATATCTTTCCTGTGTCTTTGGAGGAAAAAAAAATATGGCTAATGTATGTAAACTAAACTTTGAGAATTATTAAATATGATACATAATATGCTACTTAAAAGGAAACATTCCAAGAGTTTATACTAAACTTTAACATTTTAACATACACAACTGTGCCAACAGAATAACTCCCATGTGTGAAAAGTATGTTTGATGACATGATGATTTTACGTAAATAAACGAACTGAAGCTTTTATGCTATACGAACAGCCATTGTCCCTTCCTACATAATAATATGATCAGAGGTGATCAGTTTAAAAAAATTAAACACAACCAGTAAGTAAACAAAGATTTCCAGAAAAATGCCTACATTACAAAATCATCTTCAGGACATTAGGGAATTAAAAACCCTTCATTTATAAAATCATGTTTTCCTGGTAACTTTGATGGGTTGCATTTTGATTTTTCATTAAGAAAAATGACAGCAAATGCTTAACTCTTCCATTCGGCTGGTATAAATGGAATGAATTTGTCTCAAGGGATCGTGTGTCAAATTTCTAAAGACAAATTAACAAGCTTATCTAAAGAATCACATTAGTGAGAAATGATAAAATGTAACAACAAGTAATCAAAATAGGATTCTATTAATTCCATTCAGTTATTCACCATATGTCTCAAAGTTGACCCACACTTTGGGTTAAATAATAATAAAGTTGGCATAATACATATTTTAGGGATGGATATATATATATATATATATATATATATATATATATATATATATATATATTCATTCTCTTTTACTGATCCCAACTGAAGCGTGCCATCTGTCTCCTACCAGAACCCTGACTGATGCATGCTCCATTACACAATTCTGAACACAGCTCTTTCCCTGTAAAGTAGTTACCATTGTTAGTAATTACATATTACAACAGAAAAGCATATTTATTTACTAGTTAATTTGTCTCTTGTCTGGTCTCTACTGGGGCAGTGACCATGTCCTCTTTGCTCGGTCTTACATCATTGGTGCCCAGAAGAATGACTGGTGTTTGGTTGGTGCCCAAAGTATTCATTGACCGAGTGATTACCTCCAAGTACAGGGGTAGGTAACTTTTATGTTATCTCTGGAGCTCAATGTTTTGACTTTCAGAAAGAGCAAAGGAGACTAGTATACCCACCCAAAGCTATCTGCACCGTTTCTTTGTTGAAAATCATAAGCTAATAAATACTTCAGACACTTCACATAATAAGGAGAATATCAGCAGGCTTGCCGTCCCAGAAGTCCAATCTCAAAGACAATATAGATTTTTTTCTGCTAAACAGGGTGGAGTATTATAAGGGTAACAAAGGGCTGAGAAGCAGCCAGGCTTTCAGTCTTAGAATGTCATGTGTCCACCAGGTTTTGAAGCAGCCTTTCACATTATCCCTTTAAAACTATTTATGAAGATATGGAAAAATAATAAAAACCACACCAATAAGCTAAGACTGAAAAACATGCAAATATAGTCCAGAATATATTTTCAACTGGCATCTATTGATGGAATGGGGGAGGGGCACTATAGTTTGTGTAACAGAGTTAAGATTGCTCAGATATTAAAAGTGGCAAGATATAATATTTATACCTTATATATTATACCTCATACAAGTCTTAGGACCTGTACTCAACATAAATTTGAGAAACCTCTTTCTCCCATTTTTTTTGAAGAAATATCTAGAACGTATAAAGAAGTTAGCAAAGAAAAATCAACTTCATTCTTAATGAAAGTAATAATAACCTCTCAGCAAAACTTAGAAAAATAGCTCCTAAACAAAAACGACCACCAATATTATCTTTATAGTATAATAGTAGAGGTTGCCTTACTAAAACCAGGAGCATGACTAAGATTTTTATGGCACTATCATTAAACAATGCTCCTGAGGTTCCATTCAACAGATTTAGTAAAAACAAAAACAAACCAAAATAACACAGACAACATTTGCAAATGAGACAAAAATCATTATTCCTTACAGATGATATGCATACCTGCCTGGAAAACTATAAGAATGAACTAAAAGTCTATTTAAATAGGTGGGTTCATTAAGGTGAACAAAATACGTTTATAGAATCAATAGAAATTTTCAAGACTTTGCTGGAAGGAGAAAAAGAAATAAAAGCAATGGGATTCTTAATGAGGTACATTAAACAAATAGATGTTGAGATACAATGTAATACTATAATGTTAATTCTATCTTGCTTTTAAATATTAGATTATAAATATTTTTCAATTCATATAATAACTCATAGCTATTTTTAGTAAAATATCTTTGTCATGGTTATTAAACTCCTGAAACATCAGTGCCTCACAATAATCCACCTTTGAAGCTTTGGTCTTAAAACTATAAAAGTCTCAGATGGTTGAAATTGTAGAAAGTAAAGTGCACTGACTTATTAGCATTCTGTTGCTGTGGATCATCTGGCTGGTGGATGTCTCCTTAGGTGTAACAATTTTGGATTCCATAATGAATCCACCATGGGGTCCCATCTGTTGGCAAGGCATTATGAGAAGAAGACCAGGCATTTCATTCTCGAAAAGGCTGTTTGAAATGGAAACTTTCCATGCTTCTCAAGAGAGAGTGCATCCACTGGCAAAGCGATGCCAGTAGATGAAGTTGGACGTGAACACAGTGAGGTCTGACATGAAGAACAGTGTGAGCATACGTAGATATACATGTCTCAAACTGTGTTCCTGGTACTTTTCAAGGCTAGAAAACATTTTCTTTCTACCATAGGAGATGGAAACCTCTTTAACATGAAAGGAAAAAAAGAGCTCTGTTTTATTTTGTTTCCTTCTCCTCCGTTTCTTCTTATATGAAGATGACCCAGAAACTCAGCATCCAAAACTTAAGTATAACTTCAATGATCTGAAGTCTGTAAGTGACTTCTTCCTACCATATACACCTTCCATTCATTGAGTATGTGAAGCAGAAGTGTTCAACAAAGGCCCCAGAATCAGATGGATCTGGGCCAAATGACAATTCTGCCACATTTTGGCTCTGTCAATTTAAGTACAATCCATAGTAAGCTTTTTTTTTTTTTCAGATGCAGTTCCTTTTATTTGTAAAATAAAGATAATAGTATTGTTTGCCTCAGAGGATTGTTGTTGGGATTAAACATGATAATGTATGCAAAGTTTATAGCACTTTACAATAAAATATTAGTTATCTATTTCAGTAATTAAGTTGTTAGGAATAAATAACTCAGTTATCTATTCTACTAAACAAATATTTCTTCTGGCTAATATTATTTTGAAGGACTTTGATTCTAAGTATCTGGAAAACTCAACAAAGGATAGTTTAGAATTACAGAGAATTTAGTGGATCATGTCATTTAAATACCCAGAGCGAGCATAGGATTTAATTTGATCAAGGTTGTGATTTTTGTCGTTGTTGTTGCTGGTGGTGTTGCTGGCTCAGGTTACTTCTGTTTTTCAGTTAAGCACTGGGAGAGGCTTCCCTCGTGGTTGAAAATGACTTTAGAATCCCTAAGTGTCATGTTTGTGTTCCACAACGTCCAAAAGGAGATCACTCTAAAATTCTGAGGGAAAGTATCTTTGCTCCTTGTTAAGTGAACTATAAGTGAACCCACCCAATACTACTAGTGGAAGCCATGGGGGCAGTTAGCTAATGCCTAGAATAACTTAACCCAAAACTGTAGCAAGTAGGAGATTATCTCACCTATTCCAATGATGGCCTTTGCCCTAGAATTAGATTTAAGTTAATACCGACTTCAAAATTTTTGTTCAAAATCTTTGTTAGGAGGAGATAGAAGACTGAGAATAGAGATGTATAAATGAAATTTATATGCTTCCAATAGATTTCAAATTTCTACATTAACAGAATAATATTTTCTAAGACTTACTCCCTGACTTATCTTTGCAGGCATAATATGCCTTGATATTTTTAGCTTGATATCTGGAGTTTCAATCACGCTGAGTCCTGTTCCAAACCTCAACCATTAATGATTTACAGGATCTTCAGCAAGTCACATATGACCTCTGGGCATCAATGTTTTCACTTGTGAAAAAGGAGGCTGGATTAGATGACCCCAAATTTCCCAATAGTTTCATGGGTCTCAATGAACACAACACATTTCCCTTATAAATGGGGAAGATGGCTGTTAAGCAATCTCTCAACTTCTGTTCTGGAAATAACACAAAATAACCCAAGTTCCTTTTATCTTTCCTCACTGGTACTATTTTCTATCCCTTTAATCTTTTTGTTGATATTCTATGGACTGGCTTCAATTTCTCCACATCTTATTCTCTATTTGAAATTTCTAACTGGAAAAAAAAAAACTTTACAGAGATATCAACAATGTCTCCTAAATAAGGAGGGTTCTATTCTAAGAAATTATAAATCTTGCCTGTGTGTTTAACAAAAATTTTGTTCTTGCAAATTCCCATCTTAGACTATTTTATTTTATTTTTTTTTTAATTTTTTTTTCAACGTTTATTTATTTTTGGGACAGAGAGAGACAGAGCATGAACGGGGAAGGGGCAGAGAGAGAGGGAGACACAGAATCGGAAACAGGCTCCAGGCTCTGAGCCGTCAGCCCAGAGCCCGACGCGGGGCTCGAACTCACGGACCGCGAGATCGTGACCTGGCTGAAGTCGGACGCTTAACCGACTGCGCCACCCAGGCGCCCCTCATCTTAGACTATTTTAGCAGGTACTTAAAATTTTCTGTTGGTTTTTGTTTTTGTGTTTAGTTTACAGTTATTTTTATTTGCTATAAAATTTAAATTGATGAAAAGTATTCTTGATACATATTCACTAAGTTTTGACACACATCCACCTATATAACATACCCCTTATCAAAAATTGAAACATTATCACTCCATAACATTCCTCATGTTTCTTTCAAGTCCAACAACACATCATGACCCCAGAAGCAATGATTATTCTGATTCTCTTACTATAGATTAACTTTGCATGTTCTGGAACTTCGTCTGAATAAAATCATTACCTGTTCTTTTATATGAAAAGTGTATCTTTCTCTATAGTCAGTTGACTACATTTGTACATATCAATTTCTGGATTCTATACTCTATTCCATAGATCTATATGTTTATTCTTTTGCCAGACCACACTGTCTTGAGCTCTACAACCTATACATCTTGAAATCAGTTACTGTGACTCTTCCTGCTTTGTTACTCTTTTCAAGCTTGTTTTGGCTCTTCTAGTTGTTTTGCCTTTCCATATAAATTTTAGAATGCACTCGTTGATATCTAAAACCAAATTTTGGTTGCTTTGAATCTGTAAATAATTTTTGGAGACTTGACATCTTAACAGTGTTTAAACTACTCACCATACTTTAGCTTTCAGTATTAAAAAAAAGAAAGAAAGAAAAAAAAGTCTTGTAGTGTCCTTCCATCTTTGTTACTCAAGGAAGAAAGCTAGAATTGAAAATATCAATATTAGCCTTTGGAAGAGAGGATAAAAACAAACACAGAAATCTTGAGGAATTTCTAGCTAAGGATTGGAAATTAAATTTAATAATTTTAATAAATCTGTAATTTCTTTTCTTTTTTTAGTTTATTTATTTTGAGAGAGAGCGCGCAAGCAGGGGAAGCACAGAGAGAAAGGGAGACAAAATCCCAAGCAGGCTGCCCACTGCCAGCATAAAGCCGGATGTGGGGCTCAAACTCAGGAACCCGTGAGATCACGAACTGAACTGGAGTCAAGAGTTGGATGCTTAACTGACTGAGCCACCCAGGCACCCCTAAATCTGTAACTTCTAAGATTCAACTGTTGGTAGATTTATTGGCACCAAAATAAAACAGGGATGCTAACAAAAATTTCTAGGAAACACTCTTGCATCAATCCTCAGATTAATTCAGTGTGGTAAAGGGAAAATATGATATAAGACATCTAAGAACCATGCAGTAAAAAGATGGAAGGCGCTTGGTCTGTTTAACCCATTTCATCTTCTGAACTTATGGAACAGAGAAGCCTTAACCTGGGACCAGTATCTTCAAAAGTTGTAACATTTTTGCAGAAGATTACACAAGTAAGAAGTTAAGTTCAACAAGCACATTTCTAATTTATACTGAGTCTTTTCGTTCCAGAGTGGCGAAGGTACTGGGCCACAGATGTTCAAGGAGGGAATGAGGAGCTCCGAAATAGGAGAAGATGGAACAAGATACATTTGAGTTAGGGCTTAAATTGTAGTTAGATTTCAGACTTTGGGAGAAGTTGGGAAAACTTGAAACAATGGTAAAGATGTTTATCTTCTTTCCTTTCCTTCCCTCCCCTCTCCCTCCAAAATCTCACCTCTTTCATTCTGATTAGCAAACAGCAAGTGCATTCTGGGGTTTTCTCTGTGTTCTTAGACCACAATAATATCTTTGCTTCTCTTTCTGATCCCCTTTCCTGTCTATAGGTCTTAGATAAATATTACTGTCCCAGCAAAGTCATTGTTGACTTCAAGAAAATCCTCTCCCATCAATGTTTACATTAGTCACTTATCCCTAGTTTACCTCTATCATTACATGTATTTTTTGCCTTTTCAGTTTTTTTCTTCTCTCGTATAGGGAATACCATAGTATCCCTACTACTTAATGGAATTTAATGAATTGATACACAGATGTTTCCTTTGACTACCCTGCAAATTCTTAGAGGGAAGGGACCTTCTATAATTTATCTCTTAGTGTTAATACTCTGCTCTCAAGGGAAGTATCTATAAAAATATTTAACACACATAGGGTTGCAGAGGTAGCTATAGAATTTGCATCAAGCAGGTGAGATTATCTCAGGCCTTTTTCAATATTCCAGAGAGTACAAAAGAATTTCAGAGGCAATAATCTCTATTTTGGGTCTCCAAAACCTAAGAGCTACTCACTTGGCAGATAAAGGGGGCACAGACAACTTACCACCTTTGTTGTGAGAATAAATCTAGTCATTCCTTTATTCATTTGATAAACATTTTTCAAGATAATATGTCTGGTACTATTCTAGAGACTTAATATACAAGGTAATCAACACCAGACATAGCTTCTCCTCCCGTTTAACCTAATCAGACTCAAGTGTTATTATCTTTTACACTAAGAATTCTTTCTATGTTATTTCACTTAATTTGCACAGCAACCCTATGGGATGGTTACCCATCATTGGATCATTAGCCCCAATTTTATAATAATGAAACTGAAGCAAAAAGAAGTTAAAGAATTACACACACATACACACACACACACACACACACACACACACACACACACACACATGTATGTATATATGTACGTATGTATGTATACACACACATATACATACGGTGGAATATTACTCAGCAATCAAAAAGAGTGAAATCTTGCCATTTGTAACAACATGGATGAAACTAGAGTGTTTTACACCAAGCAAAATAAGTCAGTCAGAAAAGATAAATATATGATTTCACTTTTATGTGGAATTTAAGAAACAAACCAGGTGAACACAGGGGAAGGGAAGGAAAATTAAGATAAAAACAGAGATGGAGGTAAACCATACGAGACTCCTAAATATAGAGAACAAACTGAGGGTTGCTGGAGGGGTGCTGGGTAGGGAGACGGGCTAAATCAGTAATGGGCATTAAGGAGGGCACTTGTTGGGATGAGCACTCGGTGTTATATGTAACTGATGAATTACTACATTCTACTCCTGAAACCATTATTACACTATATGTTAACTGACTTGGATTTAAATAAAATTAAAAAAAAATAATTATCCAAATGATAATCCCCATATTAGGTAAATAACAATGTGGGATTCACACCCAAACAGACTGATTTCAGAGCCTAAGCAGCTGTACCACAATAGATAGGAAGCCAATTGAAGCAAAAATGCAAAGGATGAAGGACAAAGTGATGTGAGATTAGGCATGAGACGTAGACAGGACCAGTCTTGTGGCTTTGTACATCTTGTTAAGAATTTTATTTTCCTCAGAGCATTGGGAAACCACTGAAGGGTCTTTTTGTTTGTTTGTTTGTTGCAGATGTGGATGAGAGCAGACAGGATGACGTGAAAAGATTGGAGATGGTCCAGAGGGCTGTGACAAAACCAGTAAGGAATCTATTACATTAGTCTAGATGAAAAATGATGGTAGCATGGAATAAGAGGACAGGTACAGGTGAAATTGAAAAAGGTCAATGAAATTAAGAGCTCCTTAGGAAGGAATGTAAAATAACAAAGTATTGATGGAATAAAGTAGAAGGACCCCCTAGCACAGTGGTTGCTTACTTAGGGAGAGTGCCCTCTCTTTATAAAAAGAAAAGAATCATTACAAACAAATCCATACAGTGAGATCAGCTAGTATACAGCTTGTTGCAGCACACTGGTATTGAGGTGGTGTGGTATGGTAGATGGAGCTTTTGGTGTGAATCTCAGATCTGCAGTTAACATTCTGATAAACTTTCTGCAAGTTATTTTTCCTTTTCTGCAAGTATTTTCCAAAACTCCATTTCTATGCAGAAAATGAGTACCTAAGTGACTAACATCTCAAGATGGTTTAAGACAAAGTAATACTGTGTGTATGAGAGGAATACAAAGTTCCTAACGTGTGGGCAAGAGAGAATTCTACTATTATAATTATCAATTTGCAATATAAAAGTAGGTTCTTCCCACAACCCTTCCCAAATACTGAAAACGCCGAAATAAAGACACAGTTTAACCTTTGGGGTTCAAATAGAAATTTTGCTTACTAACAACTAATTTAGTCCAGAAGAAAATAACCCTGTTCATTCCTTCTTAGATTATGCTCTTGGAGCCTATCATCTGATCTCTGAAGGAAGATATGGGAAACACAGGAGAATAAGTCCTCTTGCTAGAGTTCAACATATTAAAATATACAGACAATTGTGGATTAGACTACCTATAATGCATAAACACAAAATACATTTCTTTTCATTATAAATTATAGAACCTAATATCAAACCCCAGACTGGGATATCCAGAGATCATAATGAAGAGACCTTAAGAATGAGTTTAGCTTTCCACTTATGGTAGCACTGTAAGACTTTGATAAGAAAATTAGAAGTAATATTATCTAGACATCAAGAAATATGGACATACAAGATGAAATCCAGGTGATAACTGGTTCTGTGGCTAATATTTTGCTAACATTCATCATTTCTTAAGGCAGGACAATTTTTCCAAGGTTCCCTTGCTTACACAAAGGGAGTATGTTATGAATGATGGCAGACTGGATTATACAAATTTGCACTGAGTTAATAAACATGAGACACAAAAAATAAAAAGTTTCAAGGGCAAGATGCATTGTAGTGGATTTTCTAAAAAGAAAGAAAGAAAAGAAAAGAACTGAGGCTGAAGTACTATGCACCATTGTTCCAGATCTCTCAAGTCAGAAAGAAATTTCATTCCCCTCTGTTAATCCAGGTAGCTAGGATCATTGTATTAGATCATTGTAATTTTTGATCATCATGACAACTCTTATAAAAAAAACTAGCCTTGCTTTTATAAATAGATATACAGATTTAAAAGTTAACTTTTAGTAATTTGGGTTCATGTGTTTTTTGTTTTTAATGTAACAAAAGGCAGTTGGAAATAACAAGATGAATGAATGAGTCTCAGTATCTCTCTTTATAACCTTGTAAGTACACATTTCTCTTAATGAAAGATAACACTAGCAGAACACAAGAGATCCCCAAAAGAAGCATATATAAAGTGGAGTAGGTGTTCAGGGGAGAGGGATATCAACCTGGAAATCTGTAAAACAGCTAACATGAGGTCTGTGAATTTAGCAGTGGATTGGGAAATGCAACGGGCAGGGAGAATGTTCCAGACATAAAGAGCAAAATGATTAAAAGATTAGGGGAAAGAAAGCGCTGAGCATGTTAGAGGAACAGTCAAAATGGAACAGTCTTATTTATATTTGAAATACTTTGGGGCAGGAAGTCTTAGGATAGAAGACAAACCAACACTGTTCTTCGGGTGGGGTGACTACTGGAATATGCAGGCATGGGGAGGTGATTCTAAGATGCCAGACCTGAGGGACTATGAATCGTGTGTGATACAGTTTTACAGAAATGTTTCCGAATGTGACAAGGGGTTTACCTGTTTCTTTTTTAAATGTTTATTTATTTTGAGAGAGAGCGAGAGCATGTGCATCCAAGTGAGATGGGGCAGAAAGAAAGAAAGAGAGAGAGAGAGAGAGAGAGAGAGAATTTCAAGCAGGCTCCATGCTTTCAGGGCAGAGCCCAATGCAGAACTCGATCTCACAAAACTGTGAGATCATGACCTGAGCCAAAATCAAGAGTGGGATGCTTAACCAACAGAGTTACCCAGGCGCCAAGAGAAGGAGCATATTTGGAAGACTGTATTACATCATTCTGTGGATGAGCAGGGTAGATGGTCCCCACTTTGTAATTATAAATGCAAGGCTGAAGTTTCAACAGTGGCCAGGGTCCCAAAGCTGGGATTTTGCAGCCTTCTCCATAGGAAGGAGGAGAAATGATTCCATGCACTCCTCCAGATTCACACCTCTCCACTTCTAAGCCCCAACACACATGAAGCTTCACGTTCCAGGAATACTACACTGAGAGTTTCCCAAACATTTTATGCTGTCTGGTACCCCCTACACTATTTCCTTGCTGTCTCCCTTCCCCTGTGATGGTTTGGTCATCCTTGACTTATCAAAAAAGAGCCTATGCAACTTCTATCATCAGTTTAAATATTGCAAACATACTCTGACTTTGGTTCATTCTCCTTCTTCGTTCTTACTTCACTCTGTAAACACTGGGGTTGATGCCACACAGCGCTGGAATTATTTGCTGTTAGGAGTATTTCCCCAACAGGTCTAAATGCAGTTAAGGAAAGGCAGAGTGCCAGTACTTTCATCTGCTTATTCCTGAGTTCAAGCAGTGCTCGGTATATCGTCCTTACTTGGAAACTTATTCAAAGATTCCTTTAGCCACGAGAATCAGCTGTACCCAGTACTTACAAGTAAGTGAAATGCCAAAGCAGATGAGACTGGGACAAAAGGAGGATGGGAAATAGGTTGAGTAAAATGTGAAAACAGAGAAATTCAAACCATGTGAGCAGCACTTCTCCATTATATCCACTTCCGTCCCTTTTACAGACGTTTACTTTACTGTAACCCCTTTCCTGCTTCAGGTTCTTCGTGTCAATGAGACAGGCACACCCTTAAATGCAATGATTTTGTTTCTTAGGGAGAAACATGAGAGGGCAAAATTTTTAATGTTGCTCATTATTTGCAATTATTTTGCTCTTTTCATATTTGCCCTTATAACCTCAACACCTAGCAAAATGCCTAGTGCCAGGAAGACCCTCCCTTTCATCGTTCAGGCCATTTGACATGCCTACCAAGAGGCAGAAGAGTTTGTCTTACTGCTTCCTGTTTTCTATTCAAAATTTGTATCTCAGCATTCGTTTAAACTAGTCTTTACTAAGATAGTTTGTTAAGACAGTTTAAAATATAAGATCTCTGAAAGTGTGTTTGTTAAAGTCAAAAGAAATTATTAATTACTTGCGTAGTTAGGATTTGGTCATGAAAATGGATCAAATATATAATGAGTTTTTTGAATCGAAAAGTATTTTTACTATTATAGCATTAAATTATAGAGTTACCATTATTAGTCATATTTATTCATGAGAGGTAATTGGATATCTTACAAAATAAGCCAATACATGGTGTAACCTCTCTCAGCCTAATTTTTCATGGATGAGCTCCTGCATATTTAATATCCTTGGAGGTTAGATTTTAACATAGTCTAATTACCACTTTCCCTTTATTTCTATTCAGTTTGACACAGCCACTTTGCCTAAAATAATTTAATATTCTTATGAATGAGACAGCGTTAAAACTAGCCTATAACATCAATCGCCTTTGTTTATGCCAACAACTTTAGTGAATTAACATAGAATGTGAGAACAAACGGCCCTCAGAGAGAAGTGAAAAACTATTCTTCACAATTTTTATATCATTTTTGAAGTATGTGAAACATTTCCAGTCTGAATACTATACGTCTGCACTACAAATCGGAATCCTTGGTAATTTTATTAATATGGAAGAAAATCCCCTTTTCTTCCCCTTTTAATCCCCTTTTGTTCCATTGCATCTGTACCCACCCAACTAGGCACCATGCTGCCTGACCAGTCTCAGCTGCTTAGGGCAAAGCCAGAACATGCTTCATAAAACATCATATGGCATTTCTACAGACTGTGATGCCTCTATACAGACACGCAGACAGCTGACCTATCCACAAGGGAGATTAAGAGCACAATTCCTGGAGGGAGATACAATGGAGTCCTGACTCTCACCAGTCATGCTACCTTGTATGGTTAAACTGCCTGTTTTTCAATTTCTAAAACAGGTTAATAACAATACCTACCTTATAATATGGTCTAGACCATGAGAACTAAATGAGATAATCCATGCCAACTAAGTGTTTCATCCTGGCATACCATATGGTAAGAATTCAAATACTATTGGCCATGCTATTATTAGCACTGGTCTCATTTTTAGGCTGTTATTTATTTATTATAATACCAATGACACTACCCACACTATTCCCTGCATCCTTCAGGGAGCATCATTCAATAGAATTTCATAGCTGTCAAGAATCTATTAGCTTTGGGAACCAGATCAAGACTTTCCAAAAGGCCAAAGAGACCTTTTAAGATGATACAGCAGGATCAAGTTCAGCTATCCAAAATACTTGTTCCAAGCTTTTCAATACTTTAGACCCAATTCTAGCATCAGTAGTTGATAAAATGACATCCAGTGATATTACCATAAGACATGCTTCCATTTATTTTTTTTTTAATTTTTTTTTTCAACGTTTATTTATTTTTGGGACAGAGAGAGACAGAGCATGAACGGGGGAGGGGCAGAGAGAGAGGGAGACACAGAATCGGAAACAGGCTCCAGGCTCTGAGCCATCAGCCCAGAGCCTGACGCGGGGCTCGAACTCCCGGACCGCGAGATCGTGACCTGGCTGAAGTCGGACGCTTAAACGACTGCGCCACCCAGGCGCCCCTAGACATGCTTCCATTTAGACAGTGGGAATAATTTAGAAGGCACAGAAAGGAGAAAAAAAAAAATTGATCATAGCATGTCAGAGGTAGTTGTCTTACTGGAGGGGAAAAAACAACTGTAATCTGTAATGGCCCAAAGCCACAGAAATAACTATTCACAAGATCATGATTGTGCAACATTGAAAATCTGTAATAGACATTTGTAATTTAATTCTCAGGATGTGCTTGTTAATATATTTTCTTTGGCCAAGAGTATATTCTGCCTCCAGCAAATGTGGGCAGTACTTCAAGATAGCCAGAAACATATTGATTTGCAGATTTCATGTTTTCATCTCTATGTATCACTGCAAACATTCTCCGTTAAATACAGACATTAGCACCACTTCTGCACAATGATCTCATCGTGCTAATGCAAGAGAACAGTATCGCAATCTGTGATGTCCTCAGCAAGCAACCCTAATCAAATAAATCAAAATATGCATTTCTTCTCATAGCTGGACTCTGATCTACTCATGTGCTGACTTAATACTCATTCCAGGACTCTCAAATCTGATTGATGATGTCTTTGAACAGTTTAGAAAAGAATAATCAGCCACAAAGCCCAACTTGAAGCTGAGCTGAATTTCAAAGTCTAAACATTTAATGTGCTTTGATTTATACTTGCTGAAAGGCTTAAGAAATCCAGACTGTGTATGTAGGTATCATCATTCACAGGCTTAAAATTTAATTTTCATTACCCGAAATGTTCCTTTGCGGAGAGTATTCCCAACTTAGTATCTGGCCTTCACTAAAACTTCTTAAATCAGGTAAGGATGGTGATCATCCTATACCATCAATGGATAAATTCCTTTCAACACTACAAAGTACATTTTATATATTACCAATATTAATTACACATGATTTATTGCTGGTCGTGAATCAAACCTTATGATCACTGAAAGATTTGTAATAATTCATTGAATGCATTGACATGACTCTCTAATGCAGGGGTTTCTAGAATTCCTATGATATAGAAGGGATCATGAAATACTTATCACGTAATATATGCAGGGGTGGGGACAGTCAAGGATTTTAAATTTATTTTGGGGGGTTCAATTAAAGATACTGGAATGTCATATATTAAGATATTATAATTACAATTTTCAGATTCTTCTTCACTCTCAGCACATTCATTACACAGTAATTGAGAAATTCTGCCTATTGTATGTTTGTGTAACAACATGTAATTTACCTTTCTAGAGAACATGCTAGACATTCGATATGTATAATTACCAAATTTTATTTTCCTTACAAGCTTATTATCTCTGGTTAGGAAAATCAGACAAATAAGTGGCCTAATTCTTACTTTCAGCTACCTGAAAGACGATTTGGAAAGAAAATTGTTTTTCACTGAGACATTAATGTTATCTGATGACAGGTTAGAAAAACGAGAATTACTCTACAGGGAACTACAGATTGAAGTTGGTAGTTATCACAGCTCTTATTAGATGCATAAGAGGGCTAATGAGTTCATTTCTGAACTGCCTCATTTTCCCAGAGACAGTGAGTCACCAGAAGACAAGTTGCAGACATAGTCAAAAAGGCACAGATGGGTACAAGTGTAGATCCGTGTATTGCCCACAGTGTGGACACATGTGACTCACAGGATGCTCTAGCCCCACATCAAAGACAGGCCCCAATCAATCATTTATATAAAATGCTCCCTGTCACTATGAAACTGTCCATCTCACACATCCTGTAGACAGCATTACTGTATTCTAATTGCCTACTCTCTGGTGACAGTGGTATTGTACTTGTAATTCACTCTCCTCTTGGCAAAGATGACATTTTTTCCCCCACTACATTCCTACCATTGGATAGGGACTCAAAAAAAAAATTGTCGAGTGAGAAATATCACCAATGACTGGAAATATTTAGATAATTCAGAATTCCCTCTTCTGGACCTTAATTTTCCAGCTCTCCAATCTGCACAGATATACAGAGGTATTATCTATTAAGCAACTATCATCTTTGTTACCTTGAATTAAAAACATCACCTAGGGGACCTGGTCAGCTCAGTAGGTTAAGCGTCTGACTCTTGGTTTCAGCTCAGGTCATGATCTCATAGTTTCGTGAGTTCAAGCCCTGCTTTGGGCTCCGCACTGACAGGGTAGAGCCTGCTTGGGATTCTCTGTCTCTCCTCTCTCTCTCTGCCCCCACCCTACTTGTGCTATCTCTGTCTCTCTCAAAATAAATAAACTTAAAATACATGTTTTTAATCACCTAAACTTCTATTATGCCTAAACAACTTGAAGAGTAAACCTGAATTATTTGTAATACCCAGCAGCAATTAATTAGACTAAGGCAGGACAAGAATAAACAGCTATTTGAAAAGATACATACAAGATACATAATGGAATGAAATTCTGTCACTTCCTTTAAGAAACACTGATTACACTCTGTTATTAGTAAAAATATATAATGCTAATAGTTGCCATTTTTCCCATCCCTGTGTCCTGCCAGCATTTATCAGTCAATTTGGCTGAGGTGTTAATAAATATAATATAAACACCATGTGAAATGAACAGCTCACTCAATCAAAGCTCTTAACTCTTTAGGTTGAAAGTGATCTGAGAGTAATAGAGCTCAATGTGGTACTCATGACAGGTTTTTTCTTCCAAAAACATTTTTTCCAGTGATTACCTGGCTTCTTATACATACTTCTAAGGAAAGGGTAGGCCACATGTAGTGGCCTGTTCAACCTTTAAATGTTTTTATTATCACTATTAATGGATATTTCTAGTCCTCGTACTAACCTGAACCCCCCTTCCTGTAATTTCCACCTATTCTCTTGCCCACTGGGCCTGTGCAGAATCTGTCCTACAGACACTGGCCCCACTCAGATCCAAATATCTCTAATCTCTCTTCAAAACTTTCCCTCTTTCTCCCAGCTTGCCACTCACCACACGCCATAGCAACAGAGGGCACCAGTGGGCTGTCAACAGACTCTGTTCTTCTGTCGGCACCCGACATTTCATACCTTAGCTCACAAGTCACCTTGGGACTGACACATAAGAATGCAAAATTGCTGGTATCGAATATGCAACACTAAGGAACTCTTTCCCCTGATGCCCCATTAGCAAAGATTGGAAGATAAGTCACCTAAATGGCAGTGGCTGAAGGGTAACTTCCTAGCCCACCTCCCCTGCCTTCTGTGTCCCTCCCACTCCACCCGGATTGCTTTCAGTTGATTGCAATCCCTTATACCCTTCCAGAGTCCCTGACCCACACACAAGCCACACGTGGTTAGTGTGAGTTGTGCCGATGGCAGCATTTGTAAAGACAAAAGGAAAAGTAATTGTTTTCCCTTCTCCTCTTGTGCAGATGTTAAGCATCATTATTATCATCCCCATCATCACCACTGCCATTTCTTCAGCCTATTTTTATGCTAAATGCTAGACACATTATATTCAATCCTTAAAATGACTCTACAAAAGTATTATTCTCCATTTAATAATAAGGAAAAGTCTAAGAAATAATTGTCACTTATTTGAGGTCACATAGCTAGCGAGGTAGAGAACGATTTTATACATGCATATTCTCATCAGTAACCATCAGAGTTTCTGTAACTATCCTCTGCAAAATGTGGTATTGCCAGACCTTGTGATTTTTGCAGTCTGGTGGGGCAATGCGCTTTCTCCATCCATAAAAAGTGACTCCCTTGTAAAAGTAGTGGTGATCATTTTTTTCAGTGTGGTTGTGAGGATTATATAGGATAACCAGTCAAATGTTTAGTATATTATAGCAATGCAAAAACTGTTCTCTAATCTCCCATCTCTTTTATTCTGATGTTTTTTCACATCTCATTTTATCATTTTATTTTTTCCTCCCCAAGAAAGGAAATGGTCCAGAGAGCCTCCCTGGCACAGTCACTCACACCCTGGTAGTAGCACTTTCTGTTTATAACCATTTCCTCCCCCTTGGACAGTAGAGGCTAGCGCACCACATTTCGTCTTTTCTTCCTGTTACGCAAATTCCACCAGTGTAGGCTTCTGCCTTCTGTTCAGATATTCAGAGCATGTATAAGGCA